>NC_056662.1:67686764-68886764 GCF_018350195.1 Panthera tigris | reverse complement strand
ACAGACGTTTTCATAAATTTGTGACTCATTCTGATCAGCATGTGCACTTGTCATTTGACATGAACTAATCTAGTAGCAAAGGAGATTTTTAGGTATTGGTTATTTGATATTAATTGTTAATGATTTAAGATCTAAAATATTATGAATCAATTGGCCTGAAATTGTGACTTGAATCCTGAATTTAACAAATGAAAATTTTCTTATCTCTGGTGTATGTTTATTATATTTGTTTAACTTTAAATCTAGCTATTGGATTATCATTGGAATTGTATGAACAGATTAAAAATTAGATTACAAAATTCAGTTGCTATTTGATTAGGGGGGCCCTGAATATTTTATAAACATGTTTACATTGAGTTTTTAAAGATTTGACAATCACATATACCTTAATTTAACTTCTTTCTTAAACCATGCAAAAAAATTATTTAAATAAAAGTTGATAGTTGTGTTACTTATTTCAGGTTAAGTGTCTGAACTTGGTTTCAGCTGAGGTCATAATCTCATGGTTCGTGAGATAGAGCCTCATGTCAGTCTCTGTGCTGGCAGCCTTGAGCCCGCTTCGGGTTCTGTCTCCCCTCTCTCTCTGCTGTTCCCCTGCTTATGGTCTCTCTCTCTCTGTCTCTCTTTCTCTCTCTCTCTCAAAATAAATAAACTTAAAAAAAAGGAATCAATCCTTTTAGTCTCCAAAATTATATTTTAAAAAGTCTTGTTATGTGGATACAGTTTAATTTTACTGAGTTGAACTCTAAATACAATTGGATCAATAAATACTTTTATATTAATGGAGAGTGAACATGTATTCCATGTTCATTGAATACACATTTCATAAAGCTAATTTAGAACACATTCTTCAGAATATACCATCTTGATAATAAAGGGAGGGAAATTTGGAGAGGTACAAAAAATAGACTTTAATTAATAAGATCTGCTTCTGTAGCTCAGTAAAATTACTTTCCTGTGGAGTTCAAGTACAAAGGAGGGGTGTTTTTGTTTATATCTTACCCAGCTGCAAAGAGTGAAGAAATCTCTGAACACCAGTGCTGAAAATGGCTTTAGTTGGCTCCTGGGGACTTGTGACTTATTGAACATGGACGGAGTATATACTACATATATCTATAGTGCATTGCTACTACCTGTGTTTTCCTCGATCTTTGGAATATTTTTAGCTTCTACTTAATCAAAGCTAGTTCATATCTCCAGAAAGCCTAGAAAATGTTCAGCCCTTTCAGCCTTTTCAGTTTATTTCATAGACCACATCATCCTTGATCCCTATTGTAGTCTACCAAAAATTTACTTAATGTATGGAGCTCTGGGTACATTTTGGGTTTGTCTCTCTCTTTTGACAATTTATTTCAGTGCGCCAGGTCAGAAAAAGCATTCTGTCCAGAACAGATAACAGGGGAATACATTTTCAGTTTCCATAATCATGATAAAGGTAACCAGCCTTCTCAATATGTCATATCTCTGCTGCTGCGTCTTAATAGATCTATGGCTGTAATCTTGTGAGTCAGGACTTTGAGCTAATTGGGGTAAGTTATGTATGTTTACATTAATGTTATGATCTATAAAATGGTATCTTATCTGAAGCTATGTACAAAAAGATGTCTTGTATTATAATTCTTGAATGTGTTTGCAACACAAGACTGCTAAAGAGGACAGAGAGGAAGTCAGAGCTTCCAATTAATAATTATGCTGGCTATGCTTAATTAATGTATTTCATAGTGTAGTAAGTGTTGAAATGGAAATAGGATTTTTTTCCCCAAAATATATCCTGAAGAATCTAGAGGTTAGTAGATCTCTGGTTTTGAGAGAGCAGCAATAACAGTGAAGGTGTCTTCCAATAAATTTTGGCTTTATCACAAAAATACCATTTTTTGTGGCATTGTCTGATTCTCAAAAGCTTTTATTACTTATACTGAAATACACTTGACAGGTTTACAGAGAATAATTATAAGAAAGTATTTAGGGCTGGGTAACTTGTAGAAGTACATAGGTATGATAGACACATCATGATTAATGCATGATAATGATTGAAGTTGAGTATAAAGAAGAGAAAGCTGAAGAAGAGAAATGTGGCCACCCTGAAGTATAATTAATAAAACTTTCATGGATTTCAGTTAATGTGTCAATTCAATATAAGCCAATTTCTCTTGGCATTGAGAAAACTAATACACGCAGTTTTGCCAGAAACTCCTCATTCTAAGTAATAGTCTTCCTCCCAGAAATTTTATACTGTAATGTACAGGTACAATTCAAGGACGGCAATGTGAAAATTTAGGTGTGAACATAAAGACTGCTGATGAATGTTGCAGATGGCTGTGAACAAACTGGGCATGCTCTGGGGTGATATTGCTTAGAGCGAAAAAAAAAAACAAAAAACAAAAAACTGATGATTACTCTTGTCCTTATTCCAATGAGATTCAAAGAAGATCAATTTGTAGCAGTGCACCCAGATTTTTTGACCTATAGGTGGTGTTCTAGACAAGCTGAGTCCAGAAGCTTTACTTTTGGAGTCTAGATCAATAAAACTCCTTTTCTACCTATTAAGAAATGAATATGTATTGGATGGATGAATGGATGGATGGATAGATGGATGGATGTAATTTGGCAGACCATAGCAAATAAGCAAATGCACATTTATTTCTCATATTGGCAACTGATATTCTGAACTGTTATTACTCCCTGCTTCCTTTAACATGCAATTAAAAACATAAACTAGGGGTACTTCTAAACATCTTAAGGACTGTAAGCCTCAATAAAAGAGTGTTCTCCTTGAAACTGGCATAATGAGAGACATATTCAGCTATGTGCTGGTGCTCATGTGCAGACACAAAGTATTCCTTTAATTTGGGAAGCGTTTATTAAAACATACCACATTTATATAAAGCTCAAAGTTGATATTAGTACAGCTTCCAGGTTTCCAAATCAAACTGCAATGCATTTTCCAAGTTGGAAAATGAAGGATAGAAGTCACCTTAATAGAAATGGTTTTAGTAATTAATTGTCAATCAAGACATTCTTGACTTTTGGCGTGGTGGATTTTATAATCTATAACTGTCCATAAAGATGACTGACAAAATCGTGCCTTGAATCCACAAGTAATCATTTGTTCCCCTTATGTATTAATTGGTTAAATTCTTTATTTCAGGAATATGGAAAGCCCTATGGCTCTTGGTTCATTTCTGAAACTTTAATTAAAGTTATCTAAAGCAAAGTGGCTATTCATTATTGCAACACTGAAAATCTGAATCTCTGCAAAAAGATTCTTTATGGATTCATTCCTTGATACATGGGAATAGAAGGAAAAAATCTCAAAAGTGTTGGGCCTGTTCTCTGTCACATAAATCCCAGATAGCATTTTGGAGGGCAAAGAAAAATTTAAAAGAAACAAAATCTCATTATAGTTCTTAGTATTCCCTTTTTTCCATTCCACTGAAAGCAGTTTTCTGAGACTTGTCATACTCAAAAGTCCTATTGTAGTAGGAGAAAAAACACAGAAGAGATCTTTGGTAATATCTTGTACTTGATGGAGGCTGGATTTTGAATTCCTTGGAGGAAGAATGTGTTATTCATGTTTATAAGTCTTCCACTGTCACCAACCACTTTGTCCCTGGCGCTTGATGGGCACAGTGCTAACGGAATTGAAAACAAACAGGTGGTGTACATACCTCCCCTTGATTCTTTAAGCTATGCATCTGTGTCTTTTTTCAATTCTTTAGTGCTCCTTCTTGATGGATCAGGTCTTTACTTAACAATAGCTGATATGCCAGGGTAATTCTAGCGTTGCTACAAACTGGCTACGCAAAAGGCTGCAGAGTACAGAATGTCCAAAAGGACTCTGCTGACCATGTAAAGTAATCATTTGGGGAAGAAAATCAGCAATCACATTAACAAAACCACCCACACTGAGATTTCTAAATATGGTTGAACAGTGTTAAACAAATAGATTACCTCTTAATTAAACAAATATATATTTAATATTTGGTAAATGGATAGCATTATGTTTAATCATGTGACCAAGCATACGCACTCTAAAGCCAAACTGCCTGGATTCGGATCCTGCATCTACATATTTGACCTCTCTGTGCTTGAATTCTACATCTGTCACTACAGGAATTATTAGTGCCTTTTTTCAGATTACTGCATTATTTACTGAATTAGTATATTAAAAGCACCTAGAAAACTGACACATGGTAAGTGCCATGGTGTGCTTATTATTTTTGTGTAACAACAGGTGAAAGAGACATAAGTTAAAAATGGCTTAAACAGAATCAAAGTGTATTTGCTGTTCATATAAGAGTTTAGCCATAAAATCTGACCCCTGAGCAAGAAAATCTGAATGAGGTGGTTTATCTCTGCAGAATTTTCAGAATTTTCCTGAGGGATTGTCTTCATCTGCTTGGTCCAATGCAAACATTCTCATAGAAAGGAAAGGAGAAGACCTTTTCCCTTTTAAGGGCCTGACTTGGAAGTGCCATCAGTTTTGCTCGTTTATTATTGGTCAGAACTTGGCCACACAGCCATACTTAGCTTCAGGGTCGACTGGAAAATTCTTTCTTTATGTTGCATGGCCATGTGCCCAGCTCAAAGTACTGTTACCTGTACAAGGGAAACAGAGGAGAAAGTGTATTAGGACAGTTCTCAATCTCTGCCACACAGATAAGCTCACATGGAGTCAGCACAGAGATGACTTTCGTACCCAGAGCGGGTGGATTGTATAGTGATTTTCTGTGTTATAGTCTAATACATGGGAGAAAAGTAACTTTGCATTTTTCAGACATATGAACATAAACACAACTCCAATCATTCCTTATAACAAAGCATCTTGTAACTTATTTTTAGCTTTGCCAAGAGTGGTGTTCTTAAACTATTTAATCCAACTTTCAGTCTTCAAGTGACATTTTTTAAAACTTCAAAACCCACAGTTCCTTTGTTAATATTATTAACTTTCCTTGTTTCTCTTTAGCTTACAAATATCCATTAAAGCTATTCATTCTTGCAGGGAATAACTATCCTGATATTTCCTTCCTTCCTCCTTCGTTCCTTCGTTCCTTCGTTCCTTCGTTCCTTCGTTCCTTCGTTCCTTCTTTTTCTATTGCTCTGTCTCAACTCCTTTCTAAAATAATGTGTTTCTTGCCTTCTTCCTTGCTATCTTATTTCATATTCTGGGTTAGGTAATATGTAAACTTCCCAAATGGCCATTTGGAAGGCTCTGGTCTAGGAATCATTATGGTGATGGGTGTTTGATCCTTGGTCTTCTTTAAGTACCTTCATATTTCTTTGAAATCCATTACTTGACTTTTTCTTCCCTAAGCACTAATTTCAGAAGCCTTAGATTTGTTCATAAAGCCTTAATGGATTATAGATTGTTTATTAGCCTAAGGAAATAGGTTTTATTTAAAACATAGCCATTTCTGAGGACTGGAGCAAAGTAGATCAGCAAGTTAGACTATTTTTTATTGCTTTATATGGATGTATACGTTAACCACGTTTCTTATTTCACCTTTCTTAAAAAAATTTTTTTAATGTTTATTTTTGAGAGAGAAATAGAGTATGAGCAAAGGAAGGGCAGAGAGAGGGAGACACAGAACTTGAAGCAGACTCCAGGCTCTGAGCTGTCGGCACAGAGCCTGACATGGGACTCGAACCCACGAACTGTGAGATCATGACCTGAACCGAAGTCAGACGCTTAACTGACTAAGCCACTCAGATGCCCCTCTTCTTTCCTCTTTTGAAAAATAAGGAACAAGTTGAAATAAGAAGAAACTCATTTTTTAAAAATGAGAACTTGTTGCTTATACTATGTACTGAGTATGATTTATTTATTGAAATTATAATAGAATAATGATGAGCTACTAAGTGGAAACTATGTAATGGAAGAAACACATGCACAATTAACTGTTATCCAAGAGGCAAAAATATACCAATTCCTCAGAAAAAAAATTTTTTTTCAAGTAATAAATTTAGAGGTCAGATTTTTTTTTTTAACATTGAACAATGACCAGGGTATTAAACCATCTTTAGCATTATTTTATTCGGTAAATGAGAACCATAAAAACCTACTGGAGAGGACTGAATGCAAATATGGAATGAATGTATTCTTAATGCATCATCATTAGAGCCAATATATAACAGACAACAGATTTCTAGCTGATGTAGAAATTTAGCCCTTCTGTCGGATATAGCTTTCCTACTTTGGAAGCATATTGGAAAGGAAGAGAGGATGCAATTGTATAAAGCCAGAAGTGTGAAGTATTTATGGATATATATATACATACATACACACACATAAACAAGCCATTTCCTGGAAGGGTCTACGTGATTATGGAGCACAATTCCCCAAAGTACTAGCTCTGGGTCAGATCAATTTTGAGCATAATGAATGGATGGTGTTTTCTCCTGCATTATGCCAATATCTTTTGAAAATTTCATATCTACAGAAGACAGGATCACTACATTTGAAAAGTGGACAGGCTACCCGTAGAGAGCATGTATTATCTGAAACAAATGTTCATTTCAAAAGGAAAGTTTGAGTGACTTGGGTTAGCAGCAGAGACACCCTTAATCATAAAAATCAGTTTTAAGGATCTTGCAGGAGGCAAGAAATATATCCACAGACAACTAAGGTACATCCATTTCCCAAATATTATGTGTAGAATAAGACATTGTAAATAGATTATGTAACAAATTACTAAAGTGGTATACTCAGCAGAAATTTTAGAAGCTGGGTCTGAGGAACTATTCACTTGAAAGGTGCTTGCTTATTGAGAGTAGAATTTCTCTCTTGGGGAGAAAAGAAGTGGCAGGTGAAATATCTTTTGCAGGTTCTATGGACATTTTAAGTTGGTGATTTAGCAAGTTGGTCTATAAAGAACTTCATAAATTTAGAGAGGTACTGCAAAAGGCTAGCAGGAATCTTGATTACTAGCCTGGGTTTCCATATAATTTTTAGGTTTTCTCACTGAAGATTTCCCTGGAATTTCCCAGCAAACGTTCAAGGAAGATGTAATGTATCAAACTGAGGCATGTTTTCTTGTAGGATAGTGTTGCTTAGAATAAAAAAGGCAAGAAGAGAGTATAATGTGTCTAAATATCTGTTTATATTTATATTCCATTTATGTTAATTTATCATCATTTCCTTTGAAAAATATGTGCCTTAAAAAACAAAAACAAAAACAAACAAAAAACACATGATTTTTTTTTTTTTTTTTTTTTTTTTTTAGCAGTAAAGACATTGGATCTTGAAGAAAGGGATCCAAAGAGGGGGCTTGTCACAATCTTTGTTTTAGTTCTTTGGTGCATCAGCACTATAGCAACTTCATCACTGAATTATTTGTTATTTTGAAATCACCTTTTTCTATTAATTCTAATATTAGTATAAAATTAGGCTTATTAAGAAAGGCTGAAGAATTAGGATGTGCTAATCAATAAAGGGGAGAGTAAGGAGAAAACTACCTCTTAACCACATTGGAGTATTTGATTCCCTGAGCAAATTAAGTGCCTGGTTTGTTTCCTCTAATCCTTTGCCCACATTGCTCGTTTTGCCATTAGATATGATTGAACTCCTACTCATCCTTCAAGACCCATTTGAAATTGTTATCTTTTTGGGAAGTCTTCCTCAATGCTGCTGGGAAAAATGATCCTCCTCTTCTGTGCCTATGCCAATAGTTTATATCACTATTGTGATTATTTCACTTTAGAGATTTAATTATCTTATTACAGTACATCTAGCTATCCCAGGAACTAGTCAGATCTCAGTTAAATTACCACCAGGTTTCTCATGACACTGGAAGCTCCTCTTGTGAGGTATCATGATAAATGGAAAGGGAATGTAAACTTTGAAATAAGAGAAATGTAGGTTTGAACTTGTAGTCTTTGAATATTTACCTTGTGCACATTACCTGTAATTTTGAGGAGCTTTAGTTCTTTTTTGTGAAACAGAAACAACAAAATATAGTTTACTGGTAGCTTTGTGAGTTAAGAGAGAAAATTGTAGGTAACTATGAACATTGGTTCTTGTGTGTACTCATGACCAAATTGGCCCCTCACGTGTTTTTCATGGTCCTTTGTCATCAACGACCTCAAGCACAACTCGTGTGGTGGTTGCATGAAGTCAGTCGTTTCTGAAGCACTTTCTTCCCTCACATACTCTCCCATGCTTCCCTTGTGTACCAAAGTTGGATGGATGAATGACAAAGGCTTGGAATCCTTTAGTAATATGGTAGTTCTATAATTAAATGTAATCAATCTATAATTTGTCTAAAATAATTGTGTATCAACTAGGCATGAAAGCTAAGCATCCCATTCATCTTCATATAGTCACAGTGAGTAGTACTAACATGGTCTGCCTAGAAATGGTGCCCACTGAGGAACATCACGTAGTCACATCATCTGAAGTAATGGCTTTTATAAAGCAATGGTTCTGTGTTTTGCATATGCTGGTGATTAAGACCGATTTAAAGGTGTTAGAAATAAATTCAGGGTGAATCCAGGGAAATTGATAAACTAGTGAAGCTTTTTACAGGAAAGTGGGGGTTTGTTCTCTCTCCCAACTGTCTTTCAGTGCAATAAAATGTTAAGATTTGCTCAGTTATTTGTGAAGTGGTCTGCATTGCGGTTTTGTGAGAAATTCCCTTATGCCTACTGACTTGCTCACTCTTTACAGAGTTATTCTTCATCCTCATTGAAATTTCCAGTTATTTCTGTCAGATTGCCTTTTGAAGTAAGTCAGTCTGCAAATCTCCCAAAAGACTGTCTGGAATTTGGTAAATTAAGCGATGACAGAATAAAACAAAATTCAGAACCTACATTTGTGAAAGGTGTTTTATAGGACACAATTGAACTCAACAGTATCAGGCTGCAAGTTCAAATTTATTTTATCATTCATATTCTTTCTATTCAACATAATTGCATTGGTGAACAGATCTTTTCCCACAATGGTAATATTGAACAACCATTTACTATTTCTCATTGTTTTTGTGATTTTTCCATTTAATATTAGGTACAGGAAATATAGGAAATACAAACAATATTAACTAACTATCTTCCATTTAAATATGTTCACCTTGAGTCTCTTTTGTAGGAGTTGGGATGTGTCCTTATGGCCTATGGAAGCTCTCTTCCTCCTTATAATCAAAGCACAAATTTAGAAGATGGTCATCTGAGTTAATGGTGTGCTTTGTAATGTTGTAAAGTTTAGCAGAAATTATGAGATGCAGACCTAACATTAATTGATGCCACATGGTATTGTACCTAATGGAGGGTAGGGCATGAGAACAAGAATCACAAGAACAAGAATCTAGTCATATAATGTACAGGCAAAGTACATCTAATAGTTAATATATTTTATCAAATTTAAATGATTTCAAGTCCATAGCCAGGGCTGGACCAAGCAACAATTCCCTAAGAAACCATTTCTCTTCCTTCTTTTTTTGGAGTTTAGTTGTCCTCTCCTTCATCAATTGCTAGGGACAAAGTTGTACTTGGGAAGATATGACGGCTAAACCTTCCCAGGAGAATTTGCCTATTAATAAAAGGGCTCTCTAAAAATGGAGTGGATATACTCCATCTTTTGATATATATACATATATATACACATATATATATATATACATATAAAGATATACTCCATCTTTTGATATATATACATATATATACATATACATATAAAGATATACTCCATCTTTTGATATATATACATATATATACATATACATATAAAGATATACTCCATCTTTTGATATATATACATATATATACATATACATATAAAGATATACTCCATCTTTTGATATATATACATATATATACATATACATATAAAGATATACTCCATCTTTTGATATATATACATATATATACATATACATATAAAGATATACTCCATCTTTTGATATATATACATATATATATACATATACATATAAAGATATACTCCATCTTTTGATATATATACATATATCAAAAGATGATAAACCAGTATCATCTTTTCACTGATCAGTACTGATGCTTTTTTGGCAAGAAGATCTTGATGTATGTTACTCAACAAACCACAGAGATCAGCCTGTCCCAACAAGGAAGGAAATGCCTCATTCTTCTGACTTCACTTTAGCCCTATTCCTTCAGGAAGTTTTCCTGAACTCTACATCCTTACCCACCCACCTCCACTCCCACCCACTCACCCCTCCCCAGTTAGATCAGCTATCCCTCCTGGATGCTTTGTTGTTTTATCTATTCAACCATCTTTCTCCTTTACAGTGTCTTATCCAACATGTCCTCAGTTCTTAGCATATGGTGAATCCTTATTTAATGAACATATGAATGATAAATTAGTATCTGCTATCTAAGATAATTTCTTATAAAAGAATACAAAGCGTTATAAGAAAAATCTATAAAATGCTTCTTTTGTTACTCTTTCCAAATACTATAAATAAATACACCTGTTGCTGTTGTTGTCATTGTTGTTTAAGTAAGCATAGTGGAAACATTGTGCCTTTCCTAGAAAATGAAGATTAGAGATAATGTACATTTGATGTACAGATAATTGACTGGTTACTTAGACTGTTGTTGCTCTCTGAAGTATTGTAAATTAATTATTTTTCTCTTTGTTTACTTCATAAAATGACACATTCTCTAGAAGTGGATATAAAGTCATGAAACTCATTTTGAAAAATCTTATCAGAGGGTCCAAATGAATGTTATTCTTTTAGGAAGTCACCTAGGATTACATACACTTAACTACAAAGATACTGATGTAACTCAGTGAAGTTTTAGAATTCTCTGCTTTTGATGTCAGAATCAATTTGTTAAATGCTTAGGAAATCAGTTGCATTTCTGTGGACACATTTTTTTTCAGGTTATAAAGAAGAGACAAACTTAGGTTATTGTGAGAAATGGAGAATGTAAAAAATATATATA
This sequence comes from Panthera tigris, assembly GCF_018350195.1. Taxonomy (NCBI): domain Eukaryota; kingdom Metazoa; phylum Chordata; class Mammalia; order Carnivora; family Felidae; genus Panthera; species Panthera tigris. The sequence goes on along the minus strand of NC_056662.1, from coordinate 68,875,847 downwards.
TATATAAAACCTTCCCAGTAGCCACATAGCCAGGCATTATAAAGAATTAGAACATGGTCATGTTCTTGAAATATCATAGCAAATTTAGTGAACTGGTCCTTTTACCATCTCCTTCTACTTCTACTTCTACTTCTCGTGGCTCCTCTCCCTGTCCCTCTAATTTCTGAGGGTGTACTTCTCTTTCTAATGACCTCACTTATTTCTACTGACTTCTCATTTCCTCTATCTCCTTTTCTCTATTTACCCTTTACTTATACCACTGTATTGTGTCTCTCCGGGAGAAGTTCTCCTTGGATTCAATATGTAGAATTCAGTCAGATGGAATTCCTCTGCCATATTGCTTCATGGATTCTTGCCTCTCTTGTTTCTTCCCTGTGGAGGGTTACTTTGGCCTATGGTATGGTGTATTTCTGTAGTCTCTCCTAGATAGGTTGGCATATTTGCACAATGAATCCCTTTGGCCACTTCCTTCAGACAAATTTGTGAATATGGAAGACACTTTGGGTTGAGGACTATCTCTGGTATATACATACACCAGGTATATATATTATATATTACCTATGCAGCTATAAATATATATATTTATTTATAGCTGTATAGAGCTATTGATCAGAAGTGGCCAGAAAGATGGAGAAGAGATAAGACTCCAGAAATCTGGGGCTCCTGGGTGACTCAGTTGGTTAAGTGTCCGACTCTTGATTTCCACTCAGATCATGGTCTCATGGTTCATGGGATGAGCCCCACATTGAGCTCTGTGCTGACAGTGTGGAGCCTACTTGGGATTCTCTCTCTCTCTCTCTCTCTCTCTCTCTCTCTCCCTCTCCCCGCCCCCCCCCCCATGCTAGGCATGCATACACATGTGCTCTCTCTCTCAAAATAAATTAGAAGACATTAAAAACAAAAATAGGATTCTAGAAGTCTGGAGTGAACAGCAGGAGATGAGACAACTTAGATGTGGGACAGTGAGGCAGTGTTGGGGATGTGACAAATTGGGTGGAGAAGGTAGAAAATCTTTCAAAGGTGGAGAAAGCTAGAAATACTCAAGACCCAAATGAGTTTTTCCTCAGAAAAACGTAGGATATGTACATTTAGGATACAGACAATGGATATATGTGTGTGTCTTCAGCTGGTTTTCATTCCTTTAAGTGGCAACAGCCTTGTTTTATTTTGAGCCAGCTCAATTCACTCTACAAATATTTATTGAGGTACCCCCTTCTATTCCAGGGAATGGGCTTCTCTCTTTGATTCACTGACTATAGTTCTAAATGACTTAAGGTAATAAATATGAATCAAATCATCCAAGTTTAATGGATGGAAATTTGGCATCATTGAGAGTATATAAGAGGCAGTCAAAGAACAGGTTCTGGAGGCAGTGTCAGAGGCACACTCTAAATGTGTTTGAGCACTGGCAGCTTCTTTGCGACAAATTTCAAAGTGTCTTCTTTGAAGAGAACAACGTTTCATTTTGATTTGTAAGTTCTGGTATGTTTCGTTGGAAAAAAAGTTCTGTCATATTACTTTTTAACTACACATTGCCTAAGTCAGTCTTGAACTTCCTGAAGGCATAATTTTTGTGTCCTTGATGCTTGGTAAGCCCACCAAGAGCTCTTGAGTGCTTTTCTTAAGTGGGGGCACCAGACCTGACTGTGAGGTAATGATTGGTTCTGACCAAGGGCTGCAGCAGGTGACACGGAACCCTCCTTTAAATTGATATTCATCTATTTCAGAACTTGTTAAAGGTTGAAGATGACTGATAATGCTTTAAATTAGGATGCAGCAATTTTTTTTTTCTTTAAAGGGTCCAGGTAGTAAATGTTCCAGGCTTGTGGGCCATAGGTCTCTGGCACAAATACCCCACTCTTCCATGTAGAAACCACCTTAAGCAATATTTAAATGAACAGGTGTGGCTGTGTTCCAATATGACTTTATTTATGGACACTGAATTTTTAATATCGTGTGGTTTTGCATGTCTCACAAAATATTTTTCTTTCTTTTCAATGTTTTAAAAGTGTAAAAATCATGGGGCATCTGTATGGCTCAATCAGTTGACCGTCTGACTTGGTTTCGGCTCAGGTCATAATCACAGAGCTAATGACAATGAGCCCTGCATGGGGCTCTGTGCTGACAGTGCAGAGCCTGCTTGGAATTCTTTCTCTCCCCCTCACTCTGCCCCTACCCCACCTCAAAATAAATTAACATAAAAAAGTGTAAAAATCATTCTTCACCCACCAGCAGTACAAAAAGAGGGGGTGATTTAGCCCATGACCTTATTTGCTGCCCTTTGACTTGAGTAAAGAAACCAGCATTTGGGAATTTCCAGTTGAAGGTTGGTAAGCCGCAGAGTGGCTGCAGAGTTGGGGGTCCTTCCAGGAGCCATGCTGTGTGTGAGTTATCTGCAGCCTGGTGTAAAGCATTTCAAGAGTACCATTAAGGTTTAATAAGCTGGCTATGGAGCAGTAATGCTATGCATTAGAACCTTCTGTAGCTGCTGTGAAAATGCTTACTCAAGGCTCTGCAGTCCCCGTAAATACCAACAGTCTTTTGGAGGCCCCTTTGTTTAGAGGAAACAAGGTGCTAGAATTTATTGCTCTTGCGACTTAAGTTCCTGGACACACCAACTACACTTGCTCTTTTCAAATAAAAGTCGGTGTGGATTTATTTAGAGACTTTGCCCTCATGGAAGAAATATCAGAACAATATGTTCGAGAGAGCAGGATACTCATCTCTTGAAAATTCGGCAGGCCTCAGGCATGGTTCAATTACTTCTAGCTGGTACTGGGGACATTCCTGTGTGACTCATAGGAGGATGGCCTTTCTGGGGGTGCCTGATTTGCAGGGATGAATGCCTCTCCAGAGGTAGGTTTATGAGTTACAAAGACGATGTTGAACATCTGGCCAACTTGGTTTCTATCCTCGGCAAAGTATGGCCTGTTTAATAAATTCCTCCAAATCTGGCCCATTCCCCCAATGCCTGGCATAGAACGGGTGCCCAAGCAAGCCGGTGGGGAGACTATTTAAGCTAAAATCCTCTCTTGTTTTAGAATAGTTCCTCATATTTCAGTTTGGTACTTGGCGGAAGAGCAATGCTTTAACCGATACATGTATCTGGGAAAGCAAAGCAGAACAAAAGAGGACTATTTGTCGAAACTGTTTAGTTCCTGGGAGTGGGAAAGCACACGAGCCAGTGTTTCCTAACATTAGATTTTTTTTTACCCCTTAATTCAGAGCCTTACAGTTTTTTTTTTTTTTCTTTCAATTTTGGTGGTTCAGCTCCAGGAGTAAAATGAAAAATCCCTTTCCCTCCTACAGTAAGTATACACAGGCATGATTACACTGGAGGGTTTCTCTCTGCTATCTTTCTAGAAATAGAAATATTCTGGTGTCACGTGGCTATATTACATCCACATTCAACTGGTAATAGTACCTCAGCTGCAGGCAAATGGGCCCTGAGATAAAACGCAGCCCTGGAAAGTGTTCCTGTGCCAGCCTCATTTGAAGAAAGTGCTCATTATTCAGTCAGACTGTCAACCACGTAAGGCAGAGCGCCTTCTTAACCACTGCATTCGGTTCCCTGGCCCTGCTCTTTGTCCAGAGGAGATCAGATTTTGCTAGTGTTGTTTATTTCTTTAAAAACTAAATCCATTTCTCTTGCTGTGAACCGGCACTCCTAACCCCAAAGCAATCCAAAGCAACAGATTATCAGGCACCCACAAAACTCCCTCCTTCCTTCTCCTCTGCTTTATAGTGGGAGTGGGGAACTTGCCCTTTTGCCTCCTTCACTGAGCTCCCCTTGCTCTACTGGTTCCAAAACCCAGGAAACCAGCATTGTCTTGCTATCTTCCTGCAGTCATTGTTTTCTCCATTTTTAATCAGAAGGGATACTCAAATAGGACAAGTTTAATGACTACAGTAAAGCACAGGTCTGATGTTATGCCTATCAGTTATGTCAAGGAACCACTCATACCTTTTAAAGAGGAAATTTGGAGAGAAGTGTCACACTTAAAACTCTTTGTTTCCTCACTCTCATGTTATCTACAGAACAACTCATGCAAAACAAACCCAGTTGAATAAAATTGCTGATATTTAGGCAGTTCGTGAAAGAGGTCTTCTTCAATTTTGGATAAAAGACTGGGAAAATGAAATAATTAAATGCCATATGAACTTTTTTGGGGGGAGGAAAGAAGTGCTACTTGTCATTAATTGTCTTGCATAAACAGGTTGCACTTGTAGATTTTTCCTTTCTTGGTTCTAAATGTAAACTTGGGGAGTTTGTGTTTTTTAGTACATGTGTGCATTAAAGAAAATATCTGATACCATTTATTCAGAACAAATCTGAAAATTGTTTTCTCACTATTGCATTTAATTATCTTCTTTTAGTGCCTTCTAAAACTATCCTCCAGTTTCATTTAAAATTAATTTCTGATTGTTTCTCAGCATATAAGTACTAACAATAACTGGCTTGCCTCAGGAAACATTACCGCTTGTGGTTTAGAATTCTTTTTTCTTGTAAAAAATTAATGAATTTGCCAAAGGTTAGCTGATTATGGAATGTACAGATATCATATTTCCTTCCTATGCCCTGGATTCAAGTGTCTTGATTCTATTTGAAATCAATAGCAGTGAGATGCTGTATGTTTTATAGATAAGTAATTTATATATATGGCTCTTTATAAATTACATAAATGTGTTTGTAATGCACATATTTGTAATATGTATCTCAATTTCATTTAAGACCTTGATTAATTAAGCCTGCCCTGAAAATTCATAGCTAATATTAAATTGCATTTAGAATTATAGTGAAATGACACTTATTTTATGTAGCAGGAAAGAAGCCAAATAATATGGAGTTTGGCAAATACATCAAAACAGTTCCTGGTTTCTAATAAGATGTCTCTTCTGTCAGTCTTGATTTATGTCACATACTAATATAAAAGGACAGTAGTGAATAAGTGAAGATTTCTGTGGAGAATAATATTGGAGGGGGGAAAACAAGACATTACTACCACAAATTACATATTTGTCCTAGGGGAGAACTCACCACTGTACAGTAAATGAGCTACCCAGCTTCAGACATCCTGGTTACATTGTGAGAAAGACATTTGACAGTTCTCCCTCCCTCCCTCTCTCTCTCTCTCTCTCTCTCTCTCTCTCTCTCTCTCTCTCCCCCTCTCTCTGTGTGTGTCTCTCTCTCCCTTTTTTCCAGTCATCTCTTTAATAAATAATAATGTGCAGAACTGCAACTTACTTGGTGATCAGTCCTTGGCTTTTTAACCTCAACCTTGGGGCTCTGCTGAGTTGAACATTCATTATTTCTTCATACCTTCTTAGCAATGGACTCCATTTAAATGTACTCAGTCTCCTTCAGCTCAACATCTCCTAAAGCAAACTATCTGTTTAGTTCCAGGTCACCTTCTACATCCCCTAACTCAATGTATTGACAGTCACCACAAGGTCAGCAAAGTCAGAAATCCAGGAAGTGTCCTAAATTTCTCACTTTTCTTACTTCTCTCAAAACTACTTGATCACTGAATCTTGTCTGTGGTCTTTCCTTAAAAGTTCTCCATCTGACTCTCTATTCTAACCTTAACCATTTTGGTTTAGGAATCCATTTCTTCTCACTGGGTTTGGCACAGTCACCTCCCTGAAAGGTATTCTTTCTCCAGTTTTACACCACTCTGAATCATCTTTATGTCTTGATTGTGGAGTTTCTTACCTTGTAAGTATTGATATTCGGGGCTAGGTACCTGTTTTTTTGTAGAGAGGGCTGACTTGTGCTTCGTGCGATGTTTAGCAGCATCCTAGCCTCTATCCTCTTGATTACAGCAGTACTCCTCTCTCAGCTGTGACAACCAAAACTGTTTTCAGACATTGTCACATGTTCCCTGGGAGCAAAATTGCCCCCAACTTGGAAGCCACCACTTCAGACCCATTATTAAATGCAACTGGTGGCAAGTAAGTATTCAGTAAGTATTTGATGAAAAGTTGATTCATATGATGCACTGTAATTACATACTTGTTTAAACATCCAAGAGAAAGATTTCTTTGACTTTTTGTTTGGATTGGGCATTAAGTTTTTTGACAAACTTTTTTTCAAACATGTATCTAAGGTGTGTACCAACGATACATACTTTTATTTCAAGGCACCTCCCTCTTTGTTGTGTCTGCAGTTCAAGGTCCTTACCCTGACAGTAGAATGACTTATTGCCTATTCATTTTACAAGATCATTTACAAATTGATGTATCAGGAAGTGATAGTGTAGAAATATTTCTAGGTCATCAAAGGAAAACATTTAATACATATGAAATAATATTTTAATACCACTTCTTAAATGAATAAAGCAAGCTATAATTTAAGGGAAATAGATCTTCTTATCAGCAACTAGCACTTATTTTCATTTGTTTAAAATGTAGTTTAATCTTCCGTGTGGTAGATCAAATGATAAAATTTGGAAAGAAAGATCAGACCACTTCATTATAATCCACTTGTGCCCCAATGAAGTCTATACCCTCCAGTCATACAGTGGAAAGCAAACTTATCCTGAGACATGCCAAATTTAGTCATCTTCCCTCCGTTGCAGTTCCTGTCTTAGGGAAATAAGGCTTTTGTAATGTTCAGACAATGTGTGCTCTGAGCAGTGTCAAGAAGAAAACATTCCTTCAAATACTGGTTAACATCTAAAATAAAAATTATATAAACACCCATTTGGAAGACAACAATAACAAATCTCTATCCATTTGTAATTATCTTCCCCCATAATATTTTCCGTGCTTACCAATACTGAAGGTATATTAAAAACCATAGTGAAAGATTAAACACATAATTGTTATCATGTTGGGGGAAGAATGTAAAAAGAGAAGGCCTTATCTGATTAATTTTCAGTGCAGGAAAGAATAGGAACGATATTAAATTTGGGATGTAAGTACACAAAATATGTAGGTACTGAATTTGAATAACTTTAACACATAGTCGCCTGGATTATTTTCATTTGGTTTTGTGTACTTGTTATTTAAAAAACAATTTTTTTTGATGTTTCTTTTTGAGAGAGAGAGAGAGAGAGAGAGCACAAGCAGGGAGGGACAGCGAGAGAGGGAAACAGAGAGTCTGAAGCAGGTTCAGGCTCCGAGATGTCAGCACAGAGCCTGATGCAAGGCTGGAACTCACGAACTGTGAGATCATGACCTGAGCTGAAGTCGGGACGCTTAACTTACTGACACCCAGGCGCCCCTTTGTATACTTGTTCTTTAAAATGTACTGAGACTCTAGCTCGATAAAATTATATGGTAGAGTAGTTTATAAGCCTATACCTATTGATGGTCATGATTTTTAGAATATTGTAAATTGAAAAGTAACATCATTAAAACATAGGGAGTTCTATTCATTAATCCTTTGCACTTAAATGCCAAAATCAATGTAAGTTAATGTTGTACAATGATGGTGATGATGATGTTAAGAAGAAGTAGAAACAGAAACAGCAACACCAATGAGATTATTACAAAATGCCACGCTATTTCTTAGGGGCTAAAAATAATTTCCCAATTATCAAGAGAACACTGAATTTCAAACTCTAATTTTATCTTAATACTTCTGAGATAATGTGAATTCATATATATTTATAGGAACTCTTTGAAGTATCTTTTCAATTATTACAGCCATCGTTTTTCCTCAGGATTTTGTAACGTATTCACAGAGATAACAAGAAGATGTAGGAGATTTTTCTAGGTTTTATTTTTTGTTGTTGTTGTCATTCTTTGCTTGCTGAGTGGATGTTTGCCTGGTATTTTTGGTTTATCAGTTCATCTTCTACCCCTTTGACGAACGTTTGTGGCACACTTATATATTAGGGTGTTCTATAATGTCTGGCTGATCCTTTCCATTACTAGGTCACTGGTTAACTGTTTTACATATCTTTTCTACTTGAGATGTCCCTTTTCTTGGGTAGCTTTTGATTAAAATTTTCTGTTACTTTTCATAACAGTTGCAAGTTCAGGGTTTGTCATTCTATCATGCACTTCTGTCTCTTCAAGCTGTTTCAATTGCTGTTATTTATTGAAAGAAGATCTACATGGGTATTTTTGAAATTCTTTTTATATGGGTCTTTCTGTAAGTGAAGGACTTAAAAAATATATAATGCCATAGCAGGTAGATGCAAGTAAAATGAACACCAAATTTATAGAAACATTTCATAAAGTGAAATTTCATGAAATTATTTCTAAAGAGTTTTTTGCATATTGAAGCATTTAAATTACTACATGCATTTTTTTTTGTTTTTGAGAGAGAGGGAGGGTGCAAGTGAGCTGGGGGCTGAGAGAGGCAGAGAGAGAGAGAGAGAGAGAGGGAGAGAAGCAGGGTTCACGGGCGCTCATGTTTTATCTGATGTAGAGCATGAGCTCACCTGATGTGGGGCTCGAGCTTACCCAAAATGGGACTTGAACTCATGAACTATGAGATCATGACCTGAACTGAAGTCAGATGCTTAATGACTGAGCCTCCCAGGTGCTTGCTCCCCTTTTTAAAATAGGAAAATTGTGTGGTGCCTGGGTGGCTCAGTGGGTTAAGCATCCAACTTCAGCTCAGGTCATGATCTCATGGTTCATGAGTTTAAGCCCCGCGTTGAACTCTTTGCTGGCAGCTTAGAGCCTGGAGCCTGCTTTGGATTCTCTGTCTCCCTCTCTCTCTGTCCCTGTCCTGCTCATGCTCTCTCTCTTTGTCTCTCAAAAATGAATGAACATTTTTTTAAAAAGGAAGTTAGAACAAGGTGGGAGGGGGGCACAGAGAAAGACTAGAGAGAAAGGGAGAGAAGCAGGGAGAGCTTAAGGCATTTGCTTAGAGTTATCCAAATCCAGCCTTGAGGACAATGAGCCTGGAGTTTCTGTTAAGACTGGGTAAGAAGGCAGGTGCTGTTAATAGGGGGCACTGTTGATGTCTGTTCAGGTATTTGGACAGAAGCTATAGGTATTACAAGGGAGAGTATACATTACATGATAAGCCTGGTTCCATATTCACATATGTAGCAGTTATGTATAGCAGAAAGGGAAAAATTAGATGAATTAAGAAAAATGATCACAGATATATAGGATACCAGATATCCTTCCATTTAAGGAGTAAATGACAAATTATTAAGTAAATATTGTGTCAGTGCATTCTTCAAGCTTTGTAAAGGACATTCAATGTTAAGTTCAGTTTCTTTGTTCAAATTAAAATCTTAAAATTCTGCACCAGAAAAGGAAGTTATTGATTCAGTTTGGCAAGCACGTTTTGTCTTTTTACAAGAAAGATGTTTAAGGTTTCAAACAGGTTAAAGCTTAAGGACTTTTGTTCATTCCTTAAGCATTTCCGTCAAAAATACTTTCCTTAAATGAATCTTGAGGGATAGTTGCTTTTATTTTGTTGAAGAAAAAGCATTTTCTTTTCAGCATATCCTAAAAACTGGGTATTTAAAAGAAGTTAGAGGCTATTTATAGAATAGACAAACAAAAAAACCCCAGCAATAACTAACATTTGTGTCATACTTTGCAGGCTACAGAGGGATTTCACATTCATTAACTCATTTGACAGTTCTTTGCTATTTTCATTCATTCCACCCACACTCTATGCTAGGCTGCCCGGGAGGCTATTGGGGCAATAGTGAAGAAGGCACATTGCTTGCTTCTTCCTTCACATAGTTTATAGTTCTCAAAAATAAAGGGAGATAAGTGGGTTTTATATAATTCCCACATTCCAGATATGTTATCCATGACTCAGTTTAAATGAGTATCTGTGGTAAAAGAGGTCTTTCTTGCTTAACTTAAGCTAAAGAAGATGTTGATTTGATCACTCTTTGTCTTCACAGTGAGATTAGGGTTGATAGTGTTGTTAATTGATAAATTCCTGACACTCAAAACAGGTGTCTCTCTGTTGGTCTCACCTACTCAAAATTAATGTTATTGTTCCAATTAGTCATCAATGTGTGGAAGAAATGTTAACCTAGATTTTACTTGGAATTAATTCATATTTTCAAAGAATTCATCTCACTTCACATTATGAAAGGAGATAGTGATATGAAACTAGGAAGTAACCAATATGACCAAAATTACCCCATTTAGTCCAGACTTCAAATTATATCTTAGTATGGGTCTATGATAAATGACTTAAAATACTGTATATTGCCACCTGTGTGATCTGCCTAAAATTAAATATATAACTGTTTCTCTCCTTGGCTTAAAACCACATAGTGGATTCTCAGCACTTAAGTCCTAAACTTCAGAATACTTTGTGTGGTTCATATACCTCTTTATGACATAGGCCTTACCTGTCTGGCCAGTAACATTTTCTGCTTCCTGCTTCTCACTTAATGCTCCAAAAATGTGAGTATAAAGCACGGATGGAGAAGACCGTAAAAGTAAAAAAAATAATACTCAAAAACATTTTGATTAAATATTTCAATGCCTCATAACTCAGGTATGAAATAGAACTTTGCTTTAGGTAAATAGTTTTATGATAAAAGTAAAATCATTTTCTCAATAGTAAATGCATATTTTTCTTTAGGCCAAGCAGATTGTAAAATTCTGCTTAATTGATATATTTACTTTAAAGATGGTTGAGAAGGAATTGGGGTTTTCTTCTGCTAATACAAACTACTTTTGGGGGCACCTGGGTGGCTCAGTCGGGTAAGCGTCCAACTTTGGCTCAGGATGTGATCTCGCAGTTCATGAATTTGAGCCCAGATTGGGGTCTCTGCTGTCACCACTGAGCCCATTTCGAAAACTCTGCCCCCCACCCACCTCTGCCCACCCTGCGCCTCAAAAATAAATAACGTTAAAACAAGAAAAAAGAAACTACTTTTGCTTTATGACTTGAACATCGAAACTTGTAGACCATGGTGCAAATCCAAGTTCTAAAAGAGTGCACCAGCTAATGATCTAGAGATGATTGGATCTCTTTCATTATTTTTAATTTAATTAAAAAAAATTTTTTAACAGCGGCTTTTTCCCCCCTTTTTTTCTCTTTTGGGGTGCTTTATTTTATTATTTTTAGTGTTTCTATTATTTTTTAATTTTGTCTCAATCCCAGTACACTTAATATTCAATGCTGATTAGTTTCAGGTAAGCAATATAGTGATTCAACAGTTGTATACATTACTCTGTACTCATGAGGATAAGTGCATCTCTTTTTTTGATTCTTATGTATCTAAATTCCTGGATTAATGGGAAACAGTTTATCTTTAAACTCTTGGTTTGTGTAGAGGACCTCTTTATTTCCTTCCTTAGGGCAGGGACCAGGAGCACATTTTTATCATGAATAGTAATAGTATCTAATATTTATATGATATTGATCAATTCATTAGAGACTTTACTGTGTATTCTCTTATTTGATCCTTGACAGCCCCATAAAAAAAAAAAGTTAAGGAACTTTATTCTGATTATAAAAAGATAAGGTTTAAATCTAAACAGATTGCCGTTTTCACTCACCAAGGGTCTCTGTAGCATGTACATACCCCACATAAGAAACAGAAACAAGGTTTTGATGTTGTTGTTGTTTTCCCATTTTGGATTTTTAATATAAATTAATACAGATGAAATTTACCTTGGCCCTCTCTAACATGTCCCCCAAAATATGTGTTTTTAATCCAAATTTATGATGGTTCAAAAATGGGTTCTCAATCTCCACTACGTAAAAACAAAACCAAGCAAAAGGCGAAACAAACCACCAAACAGAAAATCCTCTCCCTTATTAGTATAGTCTTTCTTGAGGAGAGGCTCTGCAAGAGTATCCTTGGTCCTCTTTGGATTTAGAATAGTGAGTCCGAAGTCCACCAAACAACTAATTAATGGGCCTAAGAGAGTTTGACTTGTGGCATTGCCTGTGATTTAGTATTAATAAAGTAGTCACCACTTATTAACTACCCACCATACTTATTGTGGATGATCCTCACAGAGTTCCTCGGGAGGTATTTATCATTTCCATTTTATAGATGAGGAGACTGAGGTTCCAGCAGGTTAAGTACTGCTTGAGATGATATGGCTACTCCGTGCAGAGGGGCACACTTTCAACTCTAGCCTGTTGGACTCCCAAAGGCTAAGGTTCATCATGATTCGTGCCACATGCCCATGTGGTTAATATGCTCTTGATAATTGGCAGCCTCAGAAAAATCTCAGAGGATTGGCAACTTGAAATATTACTGATTTAAAGCAATCATATTAAGAATTATTTTATAAACTAATAATACAGGTTTGATGTGAATAATTGGCTTCTAACATACCTGCTTTGTAAGCTTAGCTTTTCCATAGAGTACTTACTTATTTATTATTTATTTATTTATTTTTTATAAATGGGAGGGAAACCTGAGTTAAATTTCCAAGATAAATGAACGTTTAAAGTTAAAAGTGGCCGAGTGCAACTACCATTTTAAATTATTTTAAAATTAATCTCTTGAGATAATGATGTTTTCAAGCTATGTTCACTTTAACTTTTCTGTTTTCTTTTGTAATTTATGGATCACTTAACATTTTATTATCTTTACTAATTCGAAAGTGATTCTTGCTGCGTTGTCAATAATAAAAGCTACAAAGCAAATATTTTGTCTTTCAAAGTAGTCTGTAAACGAGTACTATTTAAGGCATTGCGGCTGTCATTTACAAAGTGACAGAACACATTTTCAGTTTGATTTATCTAAAAAGCTTCATCAGAATTATTTATATGTCATTTATGTAGATTAATTAATGAATCATGATCATTTAATAACTTACCAACCAAAGATAATTCTTCATAGCCATCATGATCCTAGGGCAGACAGCAAAAAAGAGTTATCTTTGAGTGGAAAAGGAGGTCAAATGCACACAGTATTTTTGGTTCTTTTTAGTGCAGTTTACCTTTAAGCTCTTACATGGTGGAAGGGGACCTCTTCACTTCCTTCATTAAGGCAGGAACCAGGAGCATATTTTTATCATTAATGATAACAGTATCTAATATTTTGCATATTTGAATATTTCTTTGAATAGTTCTAGTTTTGAAAATTACTGTAATCAGAAAATGTTGGCATGTTAGACTGAGTGCTAATTATTAAGGTGCATATTATATCAATGTATTTTATAACTTTTAAACTATTGTTATTTAGATTGGATCCATTTTCTCATTAAATGTAAAATGTTAACAGCTGTAATAATATAAATTTGATGATGACCATTATCTTCGCATCCTTTTATAGATGACTGTGTCATTTGACAAGCAACTGATGGGTCATTTGGTGGCTAAGGTACAAGCAGTAATATCAACACCATTATTCCTATTTTCGATAGGCCAATGATTTGAAGAATAGTTCCCGGGGAACCAGAATATGTTAGCTGATAGCCGCTGACAAATGGTACCACAGATACCAGGCCGTTTTTTGAACACATATTCTTTTAAATCTTGAACTGTAAAATAAGGGCAGAGAAACTTGAACTTGGTAAAAAGGGTGAATGAATGGCTTGTGGCATAATTTGATAAGCATGACATGTTTAATTTTAGGAATTATTATTATTTGAAGAGTGTACTTCGTTTGTAACTAAAACACTGCTTGGAGATTCTTTTAATGATTAGTCAGACTGGTGAGCCATCAGTAAGTTATTTTGTATTTTAAATAATGTCTTATTAGAATTATTCCAGGAAGACTTGGGGATACTGTTTATCTCAATCTGGTCCTTTTCCCCACAAGAGTTCCATGAGAGCATTGAAAGCCACCCTGTGCTGTACTGTCGAACACAAAGTGGGCTTTTGTTCGGGAAGGTGGTGTTTCCGTGTTTGAGTTTTGATGCTTCTTGTAGACTTTTTTCCAACACAGTAAAAGAAGTACCATCCTACTTCACTAGGCTACTGTCTACTAAAGGTAAATACAAAGCCCTATAGAGAGCTTTTATTAAAAAAAATGTAGTGGCCCCCGCTGAGCTTTAGGGCCCAATTTAAGTTGTCTCTTTCAGATTATAAGTGGTACATTAAGACATTTTTACAGGAGGCATTATCCATGGTCAATGCGTATGATTCCAGTACTATTTGAGGTTTTGAGCCATGTGACAGATTCCACAGAATAACCAGTGCCTGATGAATAAATTTATAATGTTTATAAGCAAAGAAAACCCCACAAAACGGATGCTAGTATTTTAACTGCCATCATCCAGAACCTATCTAACAGTGTGTTAAATAAATGGTTCTAATAATGGTAGATTGTATAGAAGCATGTGAATTGAGTTGAAATTTGCATCAAAAGCATAAAGAAAAATAAAGATGGCAGCATCCCCTGGAACATCCACCCAAAAATCTGTATTTTGGAGTTGTGTAAGCAGACACACACAACACTATGATCTTAAAGGCACTTGGTGTTTTAGTGAGTGTGCTATGAAAGCAGTCTAGCTCTGATCTGTCATGAGGATATCCTTCTAGAATAAAGTGTATTTGTTAACTTCTCTTTTGAGCTTAGTGCTCAAAACAAATATGGCCTAGACACTGCATTTTATAAGCTCCTGACTTAAAAATAAAAAAATCTCAGAGCCATTTTGTGCTCTTACTGGCTGAACAATATGCACCTCCTACATTCTTAAGAAAGCCAAAAATCAGCAAAATAGTCTTCCACTCCAGATTTTTTTTTTTTCCAATTGAGGAAAAGTCAGAATTCTTCATAGCAGGCATTGTTTTCATGTGACTCTTTGGTTTCATGTATCTTCTGAATACAAGTGTTAGGCTGATTTATGTACTTATTTATGTACTTTAAAAAAAAAAAAACCAGCTTTGTGTTTTTCATAAGGTGAAAGATTGTCTCCAGGGATATAAACATTTGGCTGCCAATACATACCACCTCCTCAAAATCCAAAGAGGTGTCAAGGAAGCTTTTTCTTTTCTGGTCTTTTTTGAGTGTCTCCCATTTCTGTTGTTGAGTAAAATCCTGTTTGAGAGCACAGGCCATTTGACTTTAAATATCTCCATTTTGCCACTTAGTCTTCTGATTTAAACTGACCCGTAAAATTGCAGATTCTTGTGTTTTTGTTTTTGTTTTTGTTTTTGGCAAGGTACTACTGAGCTGTAATAGAATCATTAGCGTCATCATGAAGTACAGTGATTCGAGTGGTTCATTTTGCAGTATGCAGGGCACGTTAAACAAACATGGCCTTAGACACGACCAGTCATACAGAAAATTCATTTCTAATATTTAATACCTTCCTTTGATAACTAGGTACCCCGAATCTAAGAGGCTAGGTTTTTCATTTTCTTTTAAATTTGAAGGAGATTTATTTGGAGCAAACAAGAATTCCATAATTTGCCTAAACTTAAAGAGCGAATTTCGCCAACGTAAGGTAGCGATTAGATGCATAAATCAATCAGGAAGGGATTCAATGAATAAATAATTAATTGGCATAATACAGTGTTAACATATCAGGGGAAGAAAAAATATGGTGAGGAACCCAATCCTTTGCATAAAGGTCAAGGGAGAGACAATAATGTTCTGAATACTATTATAAGGGACCACCAGCCATGCATAGAAATATTTTCAGCCTGAAACTTTGGATATTGAAGAAGTTTTTTTTTAAATACTGCATTTTGGGGCACCTGGGTGGCTCAGTTGGTTGGGTGTCCAACTTCAGCTCAGGTCATGATCTTGTGGTCACGAGTTCGAGCCCCGCGTCAGGCTCTGTGCTGACAGCTCAGAGCCTGGAGCCTGTTTCAGATTCTGTGTATCCCCCTCTCTGACCCTCCCCCGTTCATGCTCTGTTTCTCTCTGTCTCAGAAATAAATAAACATTAAAAAAAAAATAATAAAAAATACTGCATTTGGACGTCACTGTGAATATTTGTCTTTAATATTTTTAGAAATACAACGCATGCACTAAATAAAGCAAGTTAGGCTAATATTTGACAAATCAAATCTTTGTTGAAGTTACAGTCTACAAATCTTTATTGATTTTCACAGAATTTTTATAAGCTATAGCTTCTTGCTGCAATAATCATCCTCTAGTTAATAACACAAGTGTTAGGCAAGTAGACTTGGTTTACTTAGTGGCTGTTCATTTATTTTCCATTCAAGCAATTTTCTTCAGCTGTCACGCTGACATCTAAATTTGGTAGTTCATCATGAAAGATAACATTGTTGTCCAGGGCTTCTCTTCCAATTATTTAGGACCTCTAAAGGAACAGAGCATACGGAGTGATGAGATTCTTAGTGTTTAAAGAAGCTGTTTTTATTTTGCTCAGTCTGTTCAGTAGAAACCATGGTCAACACCTTGTCTTTCAAAACACATGAAATCTTCTGAGTTATTTGGCATCAGTTCTGTAACACATTCCACCCTTCTATGCTGAGTTAAGCATACCAAGAGAAAATCTGTTGCCCTGAAGCCTCCTTTTAAATTTTGACTTAGTTCATTTTTGTAGAGTTAAGTTTTTCTTGAACCATCAGTCTGACATCTAAATTTGGTAATTCATCGTAAAAGATAACGTTGTTGTCCAGTAGCTTCACTTCCAGTTATTTAAGACCTCCAAAAGAACAGAACAGATGAGTTGGTATTCTTGGTGTTTAAAAAATCAGTGCTTATGTTGTTGAGTATCATTTGTAGAAACCATGTTTAATTCCTTTTATTGTAGTCATATCACCTTTAGGTTCTATTGATTCCCCATTTTAAAATGGAAGAATTAACTGTTAAAGGGGATTTGATTTCTGTCATAGTTTCATATGCTCTTTTTTTTTCTTCCTTGCTCTCTTCTAGTGTATTTTTATTTCCTTCATCTTTTCTTTTTGCTCCTGTTTCAGAGAATCTGTATTTTCTTGTGATTTCATGGAGACTTGAGTGTCCATAGTTTTTAACTAAACTGTGAAGGATTTTTTTTCCTGGTATTTATTCATTTGCCTTTTTTTTTTTTAATCACATTGATTCACTGCTTTGTTTTTAGCCTCTAAAACAGGGCTAAGTTTTGTTGAATGGTAGTATGGGGCGGGGGGTAGGAAACACAAGGAAGGAGGACTGAGGAACCAGTTGGCTTCCTTCTCACTTCCTCTCATTACCTATCTTTGTCAGCACACATGTGCCTGTAGCTGTCTCTACTCCCAGTGGCAGTGAACTGCTGATGTCACAGGGGTTCCCAGTAATGGTATTATTTACTTCTCTTCAGCTGACCAAAGTGAACAGTTAAGAGTTTTTGTTATCTACTTTTCCCTATCATGTTGTTGAACTTGTAACCTGTTCTATGCAAAAAGATGAGCCTGTGTGTTCCCTGACTCAGACATGCTTCCCCAGTTCAGTGACTCCCATGTAATTTGTCCTGACACCCAGCTCTTCCCATCTGAGCATGTTGGTTCCTGGGGTTGTGTGACTTACCTTTGATGGGCTCAGACTGCACTGCCCATTACCCACAGAGCTGCCTCTAACCTAGTGGCTTTGTCCTTTACCTGGTCTAATTTTCTGTGCAATTGGAAGCACTTCTTCATAGGTTGGTTACTTCCTAGTTTTATTGAGATTTTTTTCCTCATTCTTTTTATTTTTAAGAAACTGTTGGCTGGGAACCTGGATGGCTCAGTTGGTTGAACATCTGGCTCTTGATCTCAGTTCAAGTCACAAGGTCTGTGGGATCAAGCCCATGTCAGGCTCTGTGCTGACAGCATGGAGCTTGCTTGAGATTCTCTCTCTCCCTCTTTCTCTGCCCCTCTTCCCTTCTAAAAATAAATAAACTTAAAAAAATAATAAAACCGCAATTGCTTATGAGGAAAAAATGGGAGGAAAGTATAATCATCCTACCATCTTTCACCAGAACATTCAAGTTTTTTTTTCTTTTTTTGCAATGCCAAATTGTCGTTTAAATTAGTCTAGTAAATTAATTTAAAATAAATGCAACACCTGTAAATAGGTTTCTCTACTGATCTATAAATATATGTTGAAATCTCCCTTTGTGACAGAAAAATATCACTTGAGTTGTGTTTGCAAGACAGTGACCTAAAAAAACTTGTTAAAATGTATCAGTTGCTCTCATTGGGTTTTAACTTGTCCTAATATATGTTAACATCTTGATGGTTTAGACAGAAAGCACCATTTAAAGTAAGACTGAAGAAAGAGAGTAGAATTTTATGGTAATACCCACGCCTAAAATATCCCCTGGTTACAGTGCATCATTAAAAAATCATTCTGTGGCTAACATTAACAACTCAGGCAACAACAGATGTTGGCGAGGATGTGAAGAAAGAGGATCTCTTTTGCATTGTTGGTGGAAATGCAAACTGGTGCCAGCACTCTGGAAAACAGTATAGAGGTTCCTCAAAAAATTAAAAATATAACTACCCTATGACCCAGCAATTGCACTGCTAGGTATTTATCCAAGGGATACAGGTATGCTATTATGAAGGGGCACATGCACCCCAATGTTTATAGCAGCACTATCAACAATAGCCAAAGTATGGAAAGAGCCCAAATGTCCATTGATGGATGAATGGATAAAGAAGATGTGGTATATATATATACAATGGAATATTACTCAGCAATAAAAAAGAATGGAATCTTGCCATTTGTAACTACATGGATGGAACTAGAGAGTATTATGCTAATCGAAATTAGTCAGTCAGAGACAGACAAATATCATATGACTTAACTCATATGAGGACTTTAAGACACAAAACAGATGAACCTAAGGGAAGCAAAAATAATATAAAAACAGGGAGGGGGACAAAACATAAGAGACTCTTTAAGTATGGAGAACACAGGGTTACTGGAGGGGTTGTGGGAGGGGGGATGGGCTAAATGGGTAAAGGGCACTAAGGCATCTACTCCTGAAATCATTGTTGCACTAAATGCTAACTAACTTGGATGTAAGTTTAAATAAAATAAAATAAAATAAAATAAAATAAAATAAAATAAAATAAAATAAAATAAAATAAAATAAAATAAAAATTTAAAACACACACAAAAAAATCATTCTGAGTGGCCATTGGAATGGTGGGGATGAAAGAGAGGAATGAAACAATTATCATTAGTTTTTCTTTCACTGAATCTTGCTTAGAGTCCCATGTAGATGGGCAAATAAAATTTCTCAGCCCCAATTCTCCTTGTCTGGTGAGAGATAATAGAGACTATATATTGGTCTCTGCCCCTGGTTCCTAGCACAGAGGTCCTAAAACTCTTGTCATTTCATAAGTGTTAAGAGCACTAGGAGTATCTCTTTTTCTAATATTGGTCTTTGATTTCTATTACTGACATCAAAGTCCTGAAACTCTTATACTTTCCTAGGTGAGTAAGAGTGTTTTGTTGTTGTTGTGGTGGTGGTTGTTGTTGTTGTTGTTGTTATTCTAACAAAGTGACTCTGGGTGGGCTCCTGAATGGCTCCTGGAGAAGGGCTAGTCACCAGAAAGACCAAGCCTTGGTTAGAAGCTTGGAACTTTCAGTTGCCTCCTCCCCCATTCTCCTAAGGAGGGAGAAGAGCTGAAAATGAAGTTCATGACTGATCACACCTCTGTGATGAAGCCTCCATAAAAACTTGGGTTCTTGGGACTTCAGGGTTCAGAAAACTTCTAGGTTGGTGAATATATGGAGGTACTAGAGAGTAGCCCAGCCAGAGAAGATATGGAAGCTGTGGGCCCTTCCCACATACCTCACCCTTATATCTCTTCTATCTGGATGTTCATCCATATCATACCCTTAAATAAACTGCCAAATGAAGTAAATGTTCCCCTGAGTTCCATGAGCCCCTCTAGCAAATTAATAGAACCCGAGAGGGAGTAGGGAACCTTTGACTTCTAACCAGTTGGTCAGAAGTACAGATGACATTCTGGGCTTGCAACTAGCATCTGACATAGGGGGAGGCAGTCTTGCAGGACTGATACTCTGTTTGGATAGATAATGTCAGAATTTAATTAATTTATAGGACCCCCAGCTGGTGCTGCAGACAATTGCTTGGTGTGGAGAAAAACCTCCACATGATTGGTGACCAGAAATGAAGAGTTTTATGTGAGTAGTAAAGGAGACACCCCTAAGGCTAAAGACCCATAGGAGGGAAGAACTGGGTTTTCCCTTTACAGATGGAGGACTGAAGTTTTTCAGTTACATCTGGTGATAAAAATATCTTCCTTCCCTGTGGTATGGGGAGGGGACTTTTCACATGGGACTTTTCTGACCTCTTTCAGGGAAGAAGGGCAAAGAGTGGAGGACCTTCCTCAGTCACCTTTTTGCTTCTGCTATTTTCCCAGACTACTTCATTTTAAGATATTTACCAAGTTGCCAAATTTTGGGGTAGGGTGTGCTGAACCCCATCATTGTAAATGAGGGAAGTTCTTAATCATCATGCAGGTTGGATGGACTTTTTTTCTTTTTCTTTTTTCTTTTGTTTTGTTTTCTTTCTTTTCTTTTCTTTTCTTTTCTTTTCTTTTCTTTTTTTTTTTTTTTTTTAAGATTTTACCTCTTGTATGTCCAAATAACAAAATTTGAAATCTGGAGAAATTTAAGGGACAAACTTTTAGGTTTCTTCTCTTAAATTGGACCTTTCCCACTCCTTAAGGCTTAGCATTAAACTCCACTTTGGCAGAACCTCTGATTCCCACATGCTAAGAGTTATTTTTCAAAACACTTACATTAATTCAAATTTGCAGTTTTAAGAAGTTCACTAATTCAAACCTCATTAGGAAACTCAAGAACTGGTTGATAGAACAGCAGGTTTTTGGCAGGTATACATAGAGCATATTTCTTTAAAGGGGAAAAAAAAAAAATATATATATATATACACATTCGATTTTCCCCGGTTATAAATTAAGATAAGTTTATATATTTATGACTATATAGGAAATACAGTGAAGTTAAAAAAATTTAAAAAATTAGAATCACCCATAATTCCATTGTGCAGATATAATTATTATTATTTTGGTAGATATATTTTTAGTGATTTAAAAATGAAAATATGTAAATACATAGACACAATCATGTTTAAATACAAAGCTGGGAGAGAACACATACCATATTATATCTGCTTTTATATTCAATTTAAGTGGACGTTTTTATGGTTTAATAAATATTTTATTTTAAAAAATTATTTAACATTTATTTATTATTGAGAGACAGACACAGAGTGTGAACAGGGTTGGGGCAGAGAGAAAGGAAGACACAGAATCTGAAGCAGGCTCCAGGCTCTGAGCTGTCAGCACAGAGCCCCACACAGGGCTTGAACCCACAAACCGTGAGATCATGACCCGAGCTGAAGTCGGGCACTTAACCGACTGAGCCCCCCAGGCACCCCAGGTTTAATAAGTATTTTAAAAGGGGATTTTAAAATTAAAACTCAAATTTAAGGGCTAGACATAATTTGCACTGAAATGCACCTTGGCAGCTTCTGCAAGGAGAGGGCCAAGATCATTGACCTCAGGAGAAGCTACCTTCGGCCCCATGAAGAGGGCTCAAGGATCTCAGCATTTCCCTCATTTACTAAAACACTCGGGGCTGAAAATGACCTAACTCCTTGGAACCAGCAACTGAATCAGATGAATGATGGGTAAGAAAGGGCATTTACACTAGAACTTTGAAACATCTGGATTGTAATAAAACTCAAGTCCTTCCTGAAACTTAAATCCAGAGGCACCTAAATTCTTAGGGCTAAGATGTCAACTATATTCTTTTCCTCCCTGGTATAATCACTATTATGTTTTGACTCCGAAGTCAGCCAAATAGAATTTGCTTCAAAGGAAAAAAATACGGTCATTTGTCATCCTTATTTTCAATTTAATCATGATCTCCTCCATTATTGGCAGCTGGATATAATTACCATATTTCATATCTCTCTCTTTTGAAAACAGAAGTAAATATATTCGAAGAAAACGGAATGAAAACAATAATATATCACTTTATTGAGAGATAAAAGCAAAAAGGAAACTGAAATGATTTGCACATCCATATTGCTAGACACAGGGAGAGAGCAATACAAGCCGTATCTCATTCTCAGCCCAGCATTATGTTCATTAGATTGTGCTGACAAGAAAAATAGAGTGAAAGTTTCTTAGGAAAAGCAAGTGGTTCCCAGTACAAGATGAGAAAAGAAGGAGCATGAAGGGGGAGGGAATCTGGTAAGAATAAGTAGTATAAGTAGAAAATGGAAGTCAATGTAAAGAAATTGAGAAGGAGAAATGAAGGTGAGGAGAGCAGAGGGAGTATGGAGGATAGTGTGAATATTCAATAACTTTCTGGTCCAGAGGAGAAAATCAAGAGCTAGAGGGTAAGGTGATAGAAAATTTCATTCTTTTCTGTGTTTTATTTTATTTTATTTTTTGATGTTTATTTATTTTTGAGAAAGAGAGAGACAGAGAGCACCAGCAGGGCAGGGGTAGGGAGAGAGGGAGACGGAGAATCTGCACTGTCAGCCCAGAGCCTGGATGCAGGGCTCAAACTCACAAACCATGAGATCATGACCTGAGTTGACGTCAAGAGTCAGATGCTTCACCGACTGAGCCACCCAGGTGCCTCTCTTTTCTGCATTTTAGATAAACAGAATGTTTCTTTAGAGTGTCTGTGGTGCATAGCAAATTCAAATATGTTATTTAAAAAACGTTTTTTAATTGAAGTATAATTAGCACCAGTGTTATATTAGTTTCAGGTGTACAAAATAATGATTCAACAATTCTATACATTGCTCACTGTGCATCACAATAACTATACTCTTACTCTCCTTCACCTATTCTACCCATCCCCCATCCACCTCCCTTCTGGTAACCATCAGTTTGTTCTCTATAGTTAAGAGACTGTTTTTTCTTTTGTCTCTTTTTTTCCTTGTTCATATCCATGCACCTCACTATTAAGTTAGCTAGAGCCATTCATGCTACCCAGCACATGTTTTCCTTTTTTGTAGAGAAAACTACAAATATTTTGCTGGATATCTAGAAGAAATAGTACAGCAAAAGGAAAATAAAGGAGTAGACAGTCTAACACACCTGTGATGACTCTAACAGAATAACAAGTTGCCTTGTCAGCTGAAGTACCAGGAGGACATGTGATCCACATCTGGTGGCCTCTTCATGCATTGCAATAAAATTGCCTACAGTATGATAAGCCTACAATAAATGTTAGTTTCTTTCCTGTTGATACAGTATTAGTTATGATCTTAAAGCAAGATCCTTCCCCTGTCTCTTAGCCTGTTTCATATATAAAGTAAGGAGTTTAGCTTTTCTGAATCTAAAATGCCACAATTACCAAACTAAGTAATTTTTATCTGATAGTCAGAAACCATAAGACGTTACATAGCCTGCTTGGTGTTATTCCCCTGCTCCAGTGTCACCATTTAAAATCCAAGCACGGCATTATTTCTTTAACATAAATATGCAGCAGCATTTACAACATCCCGGCACAAAGCAAACATTGATTATGCACCTATGCTATGCCACGTATTTTGCTAGCAGCTACGTGGCCTAGATAAAAAATCCGGTTGACATAGTTCCTATCTGCAAGGAGCTTTGGGGTTTAAATGAGAGGTGAAACAAAGATAATACGATTCAATTGGAAGACAAAGAGCGAACCGACAGTATTTCACTTGAAGTGCTAAGGTTGTGCTGCAGACATTGTCTGGGTGATATGTGCTATGGGGAGTCAGCAGGAAGGAATCACCTCTTGGGATCTTTGGAACTCAGGCTAATGAACCTTAAGTGAAGGGATTGACTCTCTGAGTCTGTGAGCATAATTATATTCCATAGCCATGGGCTATACCCTGAACTCCCCAGCTATTTTGTAAGATATTGTGTTAATGATGAAGGCAGATACAGAAGGACAAATCCCCGCCACTTCTTAATTCATTGTGTGCTTGTCAGGTTGCTGTTAGGTGGAGTACCAAGGCTAAGGAGGATAATAAGAAAGCTTATATATGGGTCCATAAGGAATTTGTGAGGTTTATGCTTATGAAAATAAAAACCAATTTTATTTAGTTTTCAGTCAGAATTGCCTTGTCTTTTTTCTATTCAAACCCAACTTATCTTTCAAATGCCCACTCCACTGAGAGTTTTCCGTCACATTCGCCTCTGGATCTCTGTCTTTTTAGAATTGACATTATTTAATGTCCATTAAATGAAGTGATCATGCAAAACAGATTTTGAGAACCATAGAGTGCTCTTAAATGTAAATATTATTTATGTGACTATTAGATCTTAACAACTGTTAACTGTCAGTTCACCCTAGATAGGACTGTTCTTTATCTAGTATATAAGCTTTTCTTCTGTTCCTTATAATGTCTCAAATGCTTTGGGCATTAGATAAATATTTCTTGATTAGTTGTTACTATTCAGGTACTAAACTGTATCAAATATAAGTGGCAGTTCAGATAGGAAAACAATCTAACAGGTGCCCTTGCAAAACGCATAAGGACCTTCATCCTTCCAAGGAAGTTAAAGTGTTGATATTCTTATTGTTTTTTTTTTTAATTTATTTAAAATTCTTTTAATGTTTATTTATTTTTGAAAGAGGAAGAGAGACAGAGAGAGAGAGACAGAGCATGAGTTGGGGAGGGGCAGAGAGAAAGGGAGACACAGAATCCAAAGCAGTTTCCAGACTCTGAGCTGTTAGTACAGAGCCCAACGCCGGGTTCCATCTCATGAACTGTGAAACCGGGTTCCATCTCATGACCTGAGCAAAGTTGGATGCTTAACTGACTGAGCCACTCAGGTGCCCCTCTTACTGCTTTTTATTTTCAGTTTTGAAACAATCTAGGACAGGACATAAATGGTCCATTTGAAAATTAAGGCATTATTGTAATTCATGTTCCTTTTTTTATTTGAGGAAATATGTATACTATAAACGTTGTTCTTCTGAGCTTCATATTTTCTTTTTCAAGGACATACTGTATTACTATAGTATTTATATTACTTTATTTAATACTTATAGTATTTCTGAGAAAAGTATGAATATATATATTTTTCTTCCAAATTCAGAAACAGAGACAAGTTGTTTAGCCATTGGCCAGAGACAGACACAAAGTCAGAGACAGGACTAACTTGTATTTATACTTAAGCTGCTCTTTCCTGTCTGTGTTATTCATTTGCTTTTCTGTCTAAACAAAGAAACAACTGATTGTTTTTTGTTTTTTTTTTTCTTTTTTTCCAAACAACCTCATAGAGCACGTTAGGGTCTGAAAAACAGAATAGCAGCAGACCTGTACTAGGGATTGCTTTGGGAGTTCTTTTACGAGACATGATCATAAGGTGTACACAAAGCAAATAATTAATTCCCTAGGTGGCTGTGCTATCTGTATGTTGAGATTAAACTGAGTGTTCCATAACACTCAGAAGATAGGAAATAAGGAAGAATAAGTAATGTTTTCTCTATTCATTTATCCAAGTAATTCTGACATAGGTGAATAGAGTTATGTTCTACTTATGGTTTCTTAAATACCAAACATAGCCTTTTGTGTCTGCCAACTGGAAACCATACATCCTCTGTCACAGTGGACTCACTAATGACATAAAAAGGTCCATTAGGTAAAGCAGTAATGAGGAAAGATAAAAAGATGAGAAGGTAGACAGAATGAGAGGTGACCCCAGTCGTTATTATTGGCAACTAACCTCCTTCTCACTCTATCTCGCTACCACTCCCAACCAAACATCACCTTGGCCATTTGAGAAAAAAAATGTTTTGTTTTTCTTTTTAATTTTTTTTAATGTTTATTTATTTTTGAAGGAGAGAGAGACAGAGCATGAGCCAGGGAGGGGCAGAGAGAGGGAAAGGGAGACACAGAATCTGAGGCAGTCTCCAGCTACCAAGTTGTCAGCACAGAGTCGAATGTGGGGCTCAAACTCATGAGCCATGAGATCATGACCTGACTTGAAGTTGGAGGCTTAACCGACTGAGCCACCCAGGTGCCCCCCCCCAAAAAATGTGGGTTTTTTTGAGGAATTTTAGTCTCAAAGCCCTAATCTTGCTTCTCCCACCTTCCCCGTTCCCCCCCCCCCTGCCCGGTGCCTACTTAATAATGTGGTAACTGTAGGGGTTTATTTCTACTCACTTTTAATTGTATTGAATTAGCACCATCCATTCCAGGAGGGTTCTTAGAAAACGCTTGGAATCAGTGAGTTGAAAATTGGTCCTCAAAACTCTTATCTTTATGTGACCATTTTCCTAGCTTTGACTTGCCCCTCTTGTGCATCTGAAGAAAGTAAGAATAGGCAATGTAAGCCAAAGAAATAATTTCTAAAATGGAATGTTAGCTTCCATGACCCTTAAGGAATATGTCTGTCTGTCTGTTTGTTTGTTGCCTTTAAGTGTGAATGACTGGTGAGGAGGTGTGATGAAAAGATGACCTTTTCTGACCCTGTGTCCTACTATCACCTTTGTTTTTGTCAGGTGAGAACTTGAAACTTTTATGGGAGAAGAATACTGCTCCACATTTTTAAAGGAAATTTCACTAGCAATATTTGAATGCACTGTGTGAAACCACCTTTGAATATATTGTAGCTGTTTTAACTATGGCAGTGGTCCTTCCCTTTGCAATAATTGGTACCTGTAGGGTAGTACAAGTAAGGAAACAGAAACAGGGAGTCTTGTGCATTTTTTCTAGGAACTAATAGCTCATGTTATAATGCAATAGACCTATCCATGGGCTTTATGGTGTGATTTAATGATATTAGTGCTTTTGAATGAAGAGGCTGGCAGCATAGTCACTGGGTTTCATCTTCATGGTAAGCCTTTAGACTAGTTTCTTCCAATGTTGTTCCTATTATATAGAAAGTGGTTTAATTCTTACATAGAAAGTATCTGCTGTTGGGAATGCAACCTGGTGCAGCTACTCTGGAAAATAGTATGGAAGTTCCTCACAAAACTAAAAACAGAACTACCCTATGACCCAGCAATTTCACTACTAGGCATTTATCCATGGGATACAGGTGTGCTGTTTCGAAGGGACACATGCACCCCCATGTTTATAGCAGCACTATCAACAATAGCCAAAGTATGGAAAGAGCTCAAATGTCCATCGGTGGATGAATGGATAAAGATGTGGTATATATATACAATGGAGTATTACTCGGCAATCAAAAAGAATGAAATCTTGCCATTTGCAACTACTTGGATGGAACTAGAGTGTATTATGCTAAAGTGAAATTAGTCAGAGAAAGACAAAAATCATGTGACTTCACTCGTATGAGGACTTTTAAGAGACAAAACTGATGAACATAAGGGAAGGGAAGCAAAAATAATATAAAAACAGGGAGGGGGACAAAACAGAAGAGACTCATAAATATGGAGAACAAACTGCGGGTTACTGGAGGGGTTGTGGGAGGGGGGATGGGCTAAATGGGTAAGGGGCACTAAGGAATCTACTCCTGAAATCATTGTTGCACTATATGCTAACTAACTTGGATGCAAATCTTAAAAAATAAAAAATAAAAAAAAATACTAAACAAACAAAAGAAGTGTAATGACACATTATCTACTATCATTAAAAAAAAAAAAAGAAAGTATCTGCTGTTTTTGGATTCTCTGGACTTGGTAGGTTGAGTTAGCGGGGAAGTTGCTTGTTTCTGGGAATTCAAAATCAGATCAGAGAACGCTTTGTTTTTTCAGTAGTTGTTTTCCTTACCCAGGTCTTTTCTGCCGAACAGCAAATGTATCTCCAGTACGTGACGATCTCGAATCAATGAATTTGCTTTTCCCTGGGATAAATCCCCTAGGAATGAAGGAGCAGTTGTTAGACTTCTTTATATGATATATTAAGCCCATCCATAGTGAATGTTTTGACGAAAAAAAAAAAAAAAAACTGTGTTGAAATTTCCACTGTTTTGTAGATATGGATTAATATGGATTGTAGAATCAGGTAATTTTGGGGACAGCATCTGTCTGGAAATTTAGTTTTCTGTGAACATATTTATAAATATAATAACTGCATTGGTTAGTATAGCTCATTAGTTGCCATAATTCTCCTTTTTCTTCTCCTATTTCTGAAGATCTGGCATCACAGACTTACTTTCACAAATAGTTGGACAAGTTTTTCCTGTTGATGGTATTATTCTGAAGAAAATGGATGTATAGTCTTGATATGAAAATTTGGTCTTATTCCCATTTCTTGTCTCCAAAAAACAGGAGCCTTAGAAGGTAGCTCTTCTCTGAAATGCATCCTCAATGTTCATCCAGACATGTGCTCAGCACATTCAAAATCTATTGAGAAAATTGAAATATAACTGTACTCTAATGTTCTGGGGAAGGTTTTCCATTTTACTATACCACAGGGAAATCATCTTTTTGCTAGAGTACATGACAATGTCCTTCTCGTTGACCTGCTTGCATTGATTTATTATTATTTATGTTCCTTTTCTTTTTATTTTTCTGTTGTTTACCTCTTACTGCTGATGGGAATGCCTATTTCTTATTTGTTTCTCCACCTGATTATAATTTACCTTTTTTCAAAATTAGTGCTTTGTCATTTATCTGTTTTTGGACCTTGCTTTGAAAATGCTTTCTTTTTTAGAAGGAGGGAGTGGCTAGTTTCCTTGGATATGAAATGTTAATGGATTTCTAGAGTCTTAGAAGTTATCTATTCTATTATCTATTCTGTTGGGGGTGTATAGGCATACTCATTCAAGTATGGCTGATTTTCTTCTTTTGTTTTTAATCAGCAGGGATATTTTTCATCTCTTTTCTTTGAAGATAAGATATAAACACAAATCTTATTTTTTAAAAAGTGGTTAAATATATACCTCACTGCCATGTTATCCTTAAGTCATAAATCTGTTAGTTGCTACAGTTGTCCCACTGTATAAGGTTTTACTCATTTCCCATACAAATCATTTTAGTGCATTAGAAGAAATAAAGCAGATTGAAAGCTTCACTCAACAGACTAGGTTCATTAAATCTTAAGGACCCTTATGATATTGAACTTGAGAAAGATGAAAGGAGTAACAAGCCATTGATTTCACAGGATGTCACTTGCTAAATGGTTTCTAAACCAAGAGAGCAACCTTTAGACCAATTCTGGTCTGTGCTGGTCCCAGGCCAAATATCCAATCAATACAGTGAAACAAACTTAAGTTAATGTCTGAGGATGTAGCCCACACCCTAAACAAGCCACACCCTTGAAGGTGTTAAGACTGGTGGGGCTGATGGCCTGGAGGCCTCTGGAAGGTCTGCATGTTCTAACTTCTTAGTGCATGTTACTGCTCTTACTATTCTCTTTATTTATTTTCATCCTTTCTCAATAGGCAAATCATTTAAAATTTTCCTCACCTGTTTTAAGTCTCTTTTTTTTTTTTCATTTCTGTATTTGTTCACAATTTCTGCAATATATAAATACTATTTAATCACAAATTATAACTAAACCTGTTACACATAACCTGTGAATGTTTTTGATCAGAATTGTCATATATATTTGAAGAACTAACAGTTATCTGTATATAATGATTTGTTACATTTGGGGTCCTTAGATAGTTGAGTAGTAGAGATTGCCCCAGGTTCATTTTTTTCAACAATTTTTGGAAGTACAAATGGTGTCATATTACACTAAGTATGTCATAGTTTATTGCTTTAATATGGGACACTTGTGTGAAGGGCAGACTTTTAAAACCTGAGAAATAAATTGTTGAAGATATCCCTAAATGATTTTTTTCTGCTTATTAATTTTATGACCTAAGACACATCACTTGTTGTATTTCTTCTTAAAAATAACCATCACCTCTCCAATTAGCCTTCAGTAGGTGCTTGAAAAAAAAATAGGCAACATGATAGATGAAATGCAGCCAGTGTGTTGGGTAGTGTCGTGTAACCAGAAGAAAACATGGTTTTCTACCCTCTAGTGTGAAAATTTTAATGACATTTCAGATGGTACTCTTAATCCACCCAGGAGTGAGCACTGTGATGATTTAACTAGCTGTCTATAAGGGACTTGAAATTCTGCCAAAACCCCCAAACACATGAACACAAATGACTACAGTTTGGTAAACATGGTCAGGATTGCCTAAGGTTAAGAATCACTAAGCTTTGGACTACTGAACTGATGTCTGGTCTTTCTCAACTAGAAAGATAGGGGAAAAAATGATACAAGTGCAGTTACAGTTGTAGAGAATATGCTTTTACTTTTCCTTGTATTTTCACAACTTAAATCAACTGTTGAAATAGGATAATGAATCCCTTTCTGGATCTGAGTCATATTTGTGACAATAGGACCTACCAAGGCTCATAATCACTGCAGCTTGGAATGAGTCTGTTCTTGTAAGTAGGAATTATCTTAACATGTATTCACAAAACAAATCAGCTTGGGTGGTTTTTGCTTAATAACATTTAACCCAACCTTTTTAGTTGTAACTGCAGTAATTATAGATTTTAGACCAAGAAGACCTTAGTAATTACATAACTAGGTTTTAATAAACCGAGGGCTCATTTTAGACCATCATTTCTGTAGATTCTGTATTGTATTGATTTTGGAGTTGCTAGACCAGTCATGTGGAGTATACGATTTGGGGAAATAAAAATGTTAACTGCTAACAGTGTTCAGCTAATACTGTTTATTTTTTTTCCTTCAATTTATGTCTCAATTTTCCTTAAGCATAAAAAGAATTAGTACATGAAATAAAATATCCTCTATTATATCACTTGATTATAAAATATAGCAAACATTCTATAATTATTGTTTAAAGTCAAATCAGAAAGAAAACATCCACTGAAAGAAATCTTTTCCTGTTATGTGCTACTGTGCCTTACTGGTAAACATGTTTCTTATTCATGCTCATGATCGCTCAGCATTTCAGTGTATTCTGGGATCAAGTTCAAGGTTAGTGTCAGCTTTAGTGAAGTGTTATTTTAAACTCAGAGAATTGAACTGGAATTGACTATAGGGATTACCTGGAACAACCCCCTTATTTTTGGAAGAAGAAAAGGGGGATTATTGGATAATTTCAATAATTTTGGCAAAGTTAGAGAGGTATTAGGTAAGGAGCAGATCCACATTTTCATCATTCAGAGTTGAATGCTTCCATATTACATGATAACTTTTTAACTATGTTCCTTTGAAATCTTATTCTCACTCATTTTAATATACAGCAAGTAGAATTTACTAATGAATTCAGAGCACACACATTGCTGTGATGAGAGAGGTAAAGGATCTGATTTATATTTTTAAAAGATTGTATTTTTATATATTACGTTGTGAGAATATCTTTTCAAAATTCGTGAAATCTGTTTTAAGACTGAATTCACTGCATGGTTTGTTTTAAAATTGAATGCCTTCATCTCTTTTAGATAATAACATAACGGGCATTACTGTTCGATGAGCATGTATATATGTCTTGTAACTTGAGGCTTCTGGACTTCAGCAGATTTCCTTCGTTTTTGATAGCACTTTATTCTGCATCAACTTTATATTCCATTGGCTACTTGCTGCTTTCAGTAGTGTCATAAGGAAACTTTCATTTTTGCCACCTTTCAGTTTAACCCCAGGAAAAAATGAACCTCTTTTGACTCACCTTGGAGTCTTTCCTTGATACATACATTTCTTAAGCAAAGTCTGGGAAAGTCATTAAAAATTTGAATTAGTGGATATGGCTTCTTTTGCAAGGCCAAATTTGGCCTAGAATAATGTGTATGTAACTCCCCTGGGTATCTGTGCAAAGTCTGTGTCTTTGAGGGCTACAGAGTAGGCGTAGCTTCTAGAATCTAAACACCCAAAGCTTTTCAACTTAGAAGAAAGAGTTAATAGGTTAATTAGCATTCTGGTTGTCTCTGCCATGGCCTGAAATCAATCTGGGGGGAAAAGTTTGAAAAGACTTAGTAAAGCCCATCAAATCTTTTTGAGGGTTTTTTTTTTTTTTTAATTGAAAAGAAGGAAGATTGTACAAAATTCATTAACCACATATTCCCATTTGGACCCCCAATTTAACCTGCCTCAAGATTGAATCTGTACTTTAGAGCAGCCATAGAGGAATAGAGGAAGAGACTGCTCTCCTGAGTGTCTCGTTTTTACAAGTCACTGTTTTGTCTGCCTGGAATCTGTGCTTCAAATATATGGCTTTAGCTGCTGTAGTTTAGTTCTTCATGCATCTTGGATTAGCGTTGCTCTCATGTTGTCTCTCTTTTCTGGAATTTTATTTCCATAAGTTAGGTCTGTGACTGATCTTATTTCAATTATGCAAAACTGCTTCTTTCCAAGAAAAAGATTGAACTTCTTTTGCCACTGGTGTTTGCAATGCATGAAAGGAAGTGGCTGAATAGGAATTATGGTTCTTTTCTGTGTCTCTTGCATTTATTTCCTCCTGAGGAACATGGTTGTATTCTACAGAACAATAGAATCCTAAATGAAGTTGTGAATCTCCCCTTTGAACCAAACCCTAACACTTCCTACATGTCACTGAAGGGATGCCATGTATTCTTGTGCAAGATATAGACTTGTGAAGGTGGCCTCATTCATATTGTTACCCCAAGGAGTTACATATTTAATATAACTTCTAGGAAGCAGTAAGCCAGTGGCTGATTCTGCCAAAATCAGTATCCTACAACAATTTTGAATAGTTGGAGGTAAAGGGTTTAGAGGTGGTAGATTTGCTTTTTTCTAATTTGCCTAAAGGCATCATCTGGGCTACTAGTAACCATGATCACTATGTTCTAGGAGACAGACGGTCTAGTAGATCAAAGTTATGGTTATGATACAGAATATCTAACTAGACTTGTCTTTGGGGGAGGGCTTAAAATAACTTATACTCAGGGTCAACAGAGTTAATAGAGTATAGAGCATACTTTCTAATAGTAGTAGATTACATCACTGCTTCTCTCGTTCCACTTTTCAAAGGTGCAAAACATGCAGAAAACTCAACTTTATATATAGATGCTGGGATTTGAGCATAAGCTTAGTCAATATTGTCACATTTAACCCTATTGCTTACCTATGTAGTATACCCTAAATTACTAAAGTGCTCTGCATGCAGAAAACAGTTAATAAAATTTTGATGAGCAGAGGAAGCAAATCAACTAGGCACAATAAGTTAACCAAGCAATTACATGCAGAGAACCAAATAGCAATCAAGCAAAAGACACGCTGGGAGAATATTGTGTAGTTAAACCTCTTTCAAAACAGTTTCTTAAAATTATTGGAAGCAAAACAACACTGCAAATATTCACATGACAAATGTAGCCAATCAGGTGGATTTCATAGAAAGGGCTTATTAAAAGCTAAGTATGATATCTAGAGAATATTTCAAAGGTGATATGGAGGTACAAGGTTTCTGCGTCCTGCAAAAGTTATTTTATGGGCACCTTGGTGGCTCACTAAGTTGAGTGTCTGACTCTGGATTTTAGCTCAAGTCATGATCCCAGGGTTGTAGGATTGAGCCCCATGTTAGGCTACACACTGAACGTGGAACCTGCTTAAGATCCTCTCTCTCTGGCCCTCTGCCCTGCGTGTGCTCTCTCTGTCTCTCTCTCAACAAACAAACAAACAAACAAACAAAAATTTAAAAGATATATATTTTAGGAAAAAGTTCATGCAATGGTTTCCATTGGAACATCTTTGAAGATTTCTATGTCTAGTAGCATACTGAAAAATGTCTTCTGTGTATACTTCAGTGTGCTAAATATTATGGGACTGTAATGATGGTATAATATTCTCATGGAAGAAGATGACTAAATTCAGCCACATCAAACTCATATTTGCCACTCATCCTATTCCTTCTATGATCCTTTCTGTCTCACTGAATGAATGGCACAGTATCTACCCTCCTTTCAGATCAGAAACCTAGGCGTGACTTTTGATTTCTTCTCCTTTCCCTTCCCCTTTCCACAGCCCGTCAATAATCAAACTCTCTCACAACATTACCCCTTATGTTCTCACATCCGTGTACTTCTTTTCATAGGTCATTATAGTTTATTCTTTTTGTGAAATAACCTTCTGCTGAGCCTCCTTGTCTTACCTCTTTCACACCTATCCCGTTTTCCATATAGAAACTTTGGTAATCTTTCTAAGATTCATAACTTATCATGTTATTTCCCCAGTGAAAATCTTCCACATGGATCCCTTTTTGCTTTTGTGTGCACCCAATCCTTGGCATGAGTCTCTTTGACATGTTGAAGATTATCTGGGAAGAGTATGGTCTAAAGATAGTAAAAAGCGTGGTAACTCATTTCTATATGGTGTGACCAGGCTCTTTGTTGAAGGGCTGTTTCTGTTTTGTGCATTTTCTTAGACACTTATTCCAGCATGCTATCACCATTTCATGGGCACAGGAACATTTCATCAACTTATTGGTGAATGCCCTACGAAGATACAGTGGAAGTTACCATTTTTGATTCGGAATCCATTCCATACATCTTACTCATGGGTGGAGACAGTGTGGGTTTTTTCGTTTCCTATTGTTAGAGGGACTGAAAGGGAAATTGGCTGTGCTTTTTGGGAATCTGCATCTCGAAATGTAGAATATAGTACATGAGGGAAAAATGTTATTTGCCAAATAGATAAGGTCATGGTAAATGAAAATGGAAATAACTGTTGGTTACAAATATTAAAATGGCAGAAAAATAAAAAAAAAATGCTTGAACATTTCTTGTTATGCTTGAAAAGCCTTAGCATCTTGTGGGGAAAAAGTATTATTTTTCTATCCTTTAACATGCCCGTTTGTAATTATTTTAGGTAGTTATTTTGTGGGAATAAATGAAATTCCAGCTTGAGGATTGTTCTTGGATTTACAGCCTGATTATCTTAGTTAAAAAAAAAAAATCTGAATTTGAATAGTACAGAAAGAGAATTATTTTAGTCCATTCTTCAAGGGAAAGGTTATTCTTTAGTTTTTTTAGTTTTTTTATTTGTTCCATTTTGTTATGTGGACTTATCTGTCCCCAGTATAATACTGGGGACAGCTCACCTTCTCTGATTAGGGAACATGAGATTTTCTTTTCTTTTTTTAAAAAAGTTTACTTATTTTGGGAGAGAGAGAGAAAGAGAGAGAGAGAGAGAATGAGCAGAGGAGGGGCAGAGAGAGGGAGAGAGAGAATCTCAAGCAGGCTCCGTCAGCATAGAACCTGACACGGGGCTTGACCTCAAGGCTGAGATCATGGCCTGAGCTGAAATCAAGAGTCGATGCTTAACCGACTGAGCAACCCAGATGCCACTGATATTTTATTTTCTTTCCTGAGATTATGTATGTAATATACATAGAGTCTTTATATCAGTTTTTTTAAACTTTTTTAATTATTTATTTTTGAGAGCGACAGAGACAGAACTTGAGTGGGGGAGGGGCAGAGAGAAGGAGACAGAATCCAAAGCAGGCTCCAGGCTCCGAGCTGTTAGCACAGAGCCCGACATGAGGCTTGAACTCACGAACCGCGAGAGCATGACCTGAGCCGAAGTCGATGCTCAACCCACTGAGCCACCTGGGTGCCCCTATTTATATCAATTTTAAGAACATACTCATTAAAGTTGAAAAAAGAGTGTATAAAATATACACATATGATTACATGAATACATATAAATGTATACTCCAAAGTAACATACATGTGAATCAACAGAAAATTAAGTTTTTCTTTTATTACAAAGTTAACATTTAAATTGAGAAAATAATTGTCTAGTATATATTTTATTAATGATCTTTTTGCTCCGTACTCTTAATTTATAGGACTTTGATGGTATTTTCTAAATTATAGTTCTTTTCAAGACATTGAGAAAAGTTGCTGACATAGATTTTAATGCATTAGACTTTTCTTTGTTTTCCAACTTCTCATTTACAAGTTCCTTGTTATACATATAGTATAATGATATTTGATACTGAAACATCAAATTAAAATAAAGATATCATTAAAATAGTTTGGAACATTATGTATTTTATTTTGTTTACCACATCAAATGTTGTTATATATCTATGAAGTAAGGACCTGTTCTAGGCTCTGAGGTAAATACAAAGAACCATTAGAACTAATTATTATCCTAAGGATCAAATATTAGAGGCAAACAATAAAAAAAAAAAGGCAAAATGAAATAATTAGAATTTACTCTATATTGATGATTTTGTATCATCAATATAGCATTTTTGAAATATTTATTTTTTTAGAAACTGTGAGTGGGGGAGGGTCAGAGAGCGATGCAGGGACAGAGGACCCAAAGCAAGCTCCCTGCTGACAGCAGAGAGCCCAATGATAGGCTGACCTCACGGACTATGAGGTCATGACCTGAGCTAAAGTCAGAGGCTCAACTGACTGAGCCACTCAGGCACCTCAAAATTACAAGTTTTCTAAAGTAAATGCTGTATATTTAGGTTAAGGGGTCATTGTGGGTCAATTAATTTCACTGTGCTTCAGGGTCACAGACAACATCCTTTTACCATGTTTTGCAAATGTGCCACTTTGTTTTTGTAAGGAAGAAAGGACTTTGGAAATTGTGTAGATCCATGAAAACATTTGACACCCCCACCAAAGAATCTGCTAGAGTGAGTTAGGTTAGTTGACTATAAAAAGAGTAACATTATTATTAGCCTTCTGTGGAAGGTTTTGATAAGAAAAGTTTCACATTACTTTGTAACCATGGACAAATCATTTTACCCCAGTGAACACCAATTTCTTTCAAATTTGTAAAACAGAGATAATTATAGTTTTCCTATCAAATTTATTTGTTACAAACATCAAAAAAATTGATGGGGATGTTTTGTCATGTTTAAAAATTTTTTTTAATGTTTATTTTTGAAAGAGGGAGAGGGGCAGAATGTGAGTGGGAGAAGGGCAGAGATAGAGAGAAACACAGAATCTGAAGCAGGCTCCAGGTTCTGAGTTGTCAGCACAGAGCCAGATGCAAGGCTCGAACTCAGAAACTGTGAGATCATGACCTGAGCCGAAGTTGGACGCTTAACTGATGGAGCCTCCCAGGCACTCCTTTTTGTGTTGTTTTAAAGGTTATATAAACACCATCTCCTATAAAAATGAGATTCAACCATATTTAGGTGTGAACAAAATGTAAGTTTATTTATTTATTTATTTTTCTCTTACACAGTAGTTAAACTTCAAGGGGCCCAGGCTAGGAGAATACAGTTCTAAACCTGTTGTAAACCTGTGGCTTAGCCACAGACAGTGAAGACCTGTGACTCTAGGTCTTAAGGCAGCTGACAGCTTTTTGTCATCACTCAGCAAGATGAAAGAGGGACATGGGCAGGAAAGTACAAGTACATTCAGAGCCCCAGTGGAAAGAATCATTTTTGCCCATGTATCATTGGCCAGAATTTACTTGCTTGGCCATGTCAAGCTGCAAGAGAGAATGGAAAATGTAGACTGTAGCTGGAAAGCTGTATGGCCAGCTTATGTACAGTTTAGTTGTATGCCTAGCTTCGAGTTCTGTTATTAAAGAAGGTAATATCAGTGATTAAACATCAGCAGTGTCTACTATGGAGATAAATACAATGATCAAGACAATAGACATGTTTTAAAAGGGACGACTTGGGTAGTACCAGATAGCTTAAGACATTGCAGTGGGTTAATAAAGTACCCAAATTTAGTTAAAGTGACAAGTAGTTCATTCTCAGAAAACAAAGACATCCTGCTTTCTCCTGAGACCTTTTTTTTTTTTTTTTTTTTAAATACCTTCTAGTGTCTGATATGTACAATTCTATTGATAGTGTCTGGACAATGGTTACAAAATTATCTTGCATTAAAAGCCCATGTAGTCAACCAACTATTATTTTAATGCTAAATATGTTTCATGGGTAACCATGTTTGGTGCATGGTCTGTGAACCTAGTAGCATCGTTTGTCTCAGTATATTGTTGCATTTTCAGAAAGCCCTCTACGTTATGTTTTAATTCTTGCAAATTGCTTGCCAATTTAATATGAACTGCATCTAAACAGTAAGTAATTGCTTATGATAATGAGTGCACACTAATTTGCTAGAATATGTTAATATTCACAGAGCACTTTTATACTGCCTGCTGTTCCAAAAATACTGCTCTCTTGGTTAAATGTAGCTTTTAGATGGCATTATTGTCACACATCTGACTAAAATCATCGATTCAGTAGTATCTACCCAAATGTCATAGGGCTATCACTTCAATATACCAAAGAAGGAACAAAAAGTCATGTCATCCTTTGATAAATGATTTAGAATATTCAAGAAAAAAGGAATCACTTTCTTAATAATTAATTCTAATTAGTGATTGATAGTAGTAAGCAGACTATACTGAGTTAGAAATGGCCTCTTTTTCCCTCAAGAGTCATAAAACTTAAATGACTTCAAAGACAGATGGCATGCAAACTTCATTTGAATACAATAACCAATTTACAATGAATTAAACTTTTAAGCTTGATCCTAGATTTGGCTGTTTCTAAGTTTGAAGCGCACTTCACCCTTTAATAGTGCTCTTCCCTCTTTGTCCTATACGTCTTTCTCAACCATTTTCAGAGGTGCTATTTGAAGATGATAGAGCTCAAAGACTTACGTTTTAAACCTGAGGGTCTTTTGAGACTGGGGACCTGAGCATTTGAGGATCTGAGGTGCAGATTGGAACCACCTTGTAATTTTAGTCTAGGAAGATAGAGTTTTATGAACCAAATACAAAAGAAAAAAGGTTTGACACTTCCCTGCCCCAGGGCTGATTTGGCACTTTAATCCACCCTCTAATGTTTCAATCATTTCAATTTCAAAAACCACTCTCACACATAGTTATATATCTTCACATGGGTGGTGAAATAGAAGGATCTCTGTAGAGAACCTTCCCCCCCCACCCCCTTCATGGCTTTCAAAATTCATTTCTTTTGTTGAATTTCATTGGCTAAATATATTCAAGGGTTAAAAAACTTCCATCTTGGTATTGTAAATGATAAATAGCCACAATTGTTTGTCAAAGACGGTGGACTAAGTCCCAATTTTTTTGCTTCTTGTAATTTTTATTATGAAAATAGGTGGATTGATACCTCTGGCAGTCGGCTGAATTTTATTCTTATTGTTCATATGTTGTTTCAGAGTCTAGGATAATGAATGAATAAACAAATAAACCAAAATTGCATATACTTTAATTTTGGATGCTGTTACTGTTATTTTTTCTAGTAAGTATAAACCGAGACTTAAAGACAAATGAGAAGTGGTTTTATTTCTGATAAAGATGGAATGAAAAGATTTGTGACAAATAGCAAATATCACCAAGACACTTCTTATTAAGTAATGTCTCTCTCTTAAGACAGTAGTATCATGTTTTTTTTTTTTTCTTTCTACTTTTGTGAAGTTATGTGACTCTTTGTTAAAGGAAATTTTCATTTCCTAGAATTACAAATATGCTGAAATACTGGAACTGATCTAATCTCTTTTTAATACTGACCTTGAACAGTCCTAATTTCTACTATAGGATTTGTACTTTGTATTTATGTAGAGACTTAATTCAGGACGCAAGGAGATAGGAAATAGTAGTGCTTAAAAATGCATCAGCTTCTTTAAGAGAAAAGAAAGTAACTTCCCATTAATACAAGTGGAACTATTGCTGCTTATTTCTGGAACCCATTTTGTGCCTCTGTGACTTTTCTCATGAAAATCCTGCCCACAAAAAGTATATTTTCTCTTATTTTTCCAGAACCATATGAAATTCTGTCTACTCCAAAGAGAATTGGGGATATTTGGGGAGACCAAGTGAATTCTCCAGTTTGGCTGAAGTAGAGGGTTGGTTTCTATGAAAGATGTTTAAAGTTATAATAAGGATATTTTTGCTTAATTTGGCAGATGATGGATCAATTATTGAAGGTCTTTGAACACAAGAGTGATTACACAGGCTGCTTCAAAAAACAATTTTTTAGTTTCTAAGGTAGATTCAAATTAAGAAGAGGCAGGATGGTATCATATCAGTAAGGATGTGTATTTATTACAATGTTGAAGATTAAAGGTCATATAATATGAACAATGGCTTATGAATGGGAATATAAAAAAGAAAGTAAAAAATTGACTTCTGGTTGAATGAATAGTGAGTTGTGGAAAAGCTGGATTGTAGAGCTTTGACATAACCTCTGTATTCCCAGGGTGTAGCATGGTGCTGTATACATAGCATAGGCTTAAATAATTTTTACTGAGTGTATGAATGTTTTTATTCTTGAATTATTGCATTCTCTTTCTCCAGCAGTATTCTTCTGCCTCTCACAATTGTGCTTTGTTTGCTTTTGTCAAATCCCAACTCCTTATTTTCAGTTAGAGTCTTTCCCTAACATCTCCCTAAACCACCTGGCTTTGAGTCTTTCAAGCAACTTGGAAAATAATGTCACTCAGGATTTTTTTTTTTCTTGTTATATTAGAAGAGATTTGAAACTTTCCTCTGTAATGACCACTATTCTCTGTCTTTGTATTCATCTCTTTCATCACAACTGTAGTATATAGAGTTGACCCTTAAACAACATGAGTTTGAACTGCATGGGTCCACTTACATGCAGATTTTTTTTTCAATATAGTACAGCACTGCAAATGTATTTTCTCTTTCTTATGATATTCCTTTAAGTTTACTTTGAGGGAGAGAGAGAGAGCATGAGCTGGGGAGGGGCAGAAAGAGAGGGAGAGAAAGTGAATCCCAAGTAGGCTGTGTGCTTTAGGCTTGATCCCAAAAAGCATGAGATCTTGACCTGAACTAAAATCAAGAGTCAGACACTTAACTGACTAATCCACCAAGGTGCCCTCTTTCTTATGATATCCTTACTAAACTTTTCTTTTCTTTAGCTTACTTTATTCCAAGAATACAGTATATAGTACATATAACATATAAAATATGTGCTAAGTGACCGTTTATGTTATCAGTAGGCTTCAGTCAACAGTAGGCTATTAGTAGTTAAGTTTTGGGCAGGTCAAAGTCATACTTGGATTTTCCAGTGTGTGTGGGGTCAGTATCCCTAACCTCCATGTTGTTAAAGGGTCAATGGTACTAATTTCCACACATGTGAACGTAAGTAATATATTTAAAAAAAACATTTATTACCATTGGTACTACTCTCTTTTGCCTCTCTTTTGTACTAGTGTCTCTCTTAGATTCCAAACTTATAGAAGGAATTAACTCACACTAATGTTAGTAATCTCTTATCATAAGGTTAGACAAATAGATTTTATCTCAAGATTGTTTACCTACATGATTTTAGGACTGGAAACTGTTTCATAAGAGTTTCAGTGATTTCTACAATGACCTATGCTAACAAGTGATTGAATACATGAACGAATAAATTGATAAATAGTACTTGGTTTTCTGAGTGAACTGATCTTAGACTGGGCTTATCTATTTAGGCAATTTTTATTTTAATCTTAATTTTCCCAGTATCTTATTACTTGAAAACCTTAATAATAGTGTTTATACTGAGATTTTTCTTATTTAGCAAATTAAGCAAATTTCTTTTTTTGTTTCAACATTTATTTATTATTGAGAGAGAGAGAGAAAGAGAGAGAGAGAGAGCATAAGTGGGGGAGGGGTAGAGAGTGAGAGGGAGACATAGAAACAGAAATAGGTTCTAGGCTCTGAACTCTTAGCACAAAGCCTAATGCGGGGCTTGAACTCAAGAACAGTGAGATCATGACCTGAGCTGAAGTCAGACACTTAACCGACTGAGCCACCTAGGTGCCCCTAAACAAATTTCTTGTATGTAGAACAAAAATTAAGTCTTCCACTTACCTCTAAATACTCTCCATTTCTCATAGCCAAACAAACTGAAGACTGCATTTTGTGTTAATTACAGAGAACAAACTGTTGGTTACCAAAGGGAAAGTGTGTGTGTGTGTGTGTGTGTGTGTGTATGTGTGTGTGTGTTTGGGTGGAGGGTTGTGGGGAAAGGGTGAAATAGGGCATGAGAATTAAAGAGTAAAATCAAACAAACAAACAAAACTTCATTTTGTTAACCTTAAAAATAAAACAGCCAGTTATTTTACTAGCAGATGTGTTTATTTAGGAAGAGCAGAGAATTGCAAATCAGGACATGCAAACTATGGCAAGACCATAGGCAAGTCTGGTGAACAAAGGAGAGGAAAGGAATGCTCTTTTATAGAGGTAAGAGAGGAGTAGGGAGTGCTTTTATAAGACCATGGAGTAAACTGGGAGTTCCGAGGTGTAGTAGCTTTTCATTGGCTGAGTTTCTCATTAGCTGGGCTGTTGCCGGGCCTGGAGAAAGTGTTTCTCTCAACTTCTTCCTATTGGGGTCTACACTTGACAAAGAGTGCTAGGGCATGAGAGCTCCTCCTTCTGCCCTCCAGACTCCATTTTAAATGAGATTTCTTATATTTATCTTTATAAAGTCAAGAGCTAGGGATTTTTTAAGCTACTTCTGTTGCATAGATTCCCATGGCCTACAATCTTATTCAAGATTCTTAATTGCTTTTCATAATTAATACGTTTCTTTGTTTAAGTTATTTTGAAATACTTTTAGACTGAGAAAAATGTTACACAAAAACATTCTCCTTATCCTTTGAGCTAGCTCTCTCAAAGTTAACATGTTACATAACACAATGAGTGAAACCAGGAAATTAACATTGGTACAATGTACTAACCTACACACCTTCAAACATTACCAGTTGTCCCACTAACGTCCTCTTCTGCAGTCCAAGTTCTAAACCAAGGTCTCACGTTATATCTAGTTGTCATGTCACCTTAGTCCCTTCCAATTTGGAAGAGCTCCTTAGTATTTCTGTTTTTCCTGACCTTGACTCTTTTGAAGAATGCTACCAGTTATTCTGTAGACTATCTTTCAATTCCAGTTTCTTGGATCTTTTATGATTAGATAGAGGCTATGCCAAAATGGTACAGAAATGACGTTGTGCCCTTTTCAGCCCATCATATTTCCCCTGAATTTGGTATGTCCTGTTACTGGTGATGTTAATTTTGATCAGTTGGTTGTGGTGCCATCTTCTGGGTTTTTCTGATGATTAATAAAATTTTAAGGCCTAAAGCCTGGCAGACTATATCTAGCTCCTTCCTATAAAGTATGGAGAAGTTTGGGCTAGGTTCTTCAAGCAAACTATGGGATCTAGAACTCTCTCATAATCACCGTTACCTGGTTAAGTGTTTCATGACTCTTCATTACAGTTGTTTCTCACACAGATGTAATGAAATAGAGAATGGTGTTCATTATCAGGGTAATCTAGGCAATCTATGCCCTCATCTGAATTTTTTGTATTTAGTAAAATTATTTAGATTTCTTATACAGCTATAGATATCCCATCTTACTAATGGATATAGGCATGGAATTTTTTATACTCATCAATGAGGACCTTTATGCTATTTATTATGTCAGTAGGCCTAACTTAGTTCAAGGAATATATTAGGCCCCTATCCATGATTGATAAATAAAAGCACACAAACCTGATGAGAATACCAAGAAGTAAAGCAAGGCCCTGTTTTCAGTAGGCATACCTTTAAGATGGAAATTACAGTAAAAGTCAGCTCTGATATTATATAATAGTTTGTAAATTAAAAATAGGTTTTGTAGATGATAAAGGGAACAAATCTACTTTGATTGGAATGAAAGTGGGAAGCTAGACTGAAAAGAAAACCAAGTGCAGCAGAGAAGCATATATCCGCCAAAGTAAAAGTCACTTGGAGAAGAGAATGTGTATTCCACTTGCGCACGATAAAGTTAGAGCTTAGTTTGAAGTGACTTCTGACTCAGAAACTAGCATTCTATCTAGTTCTCATACAAAATAAGTAGCAAATAGTTCTAACTGGGACCTCGTCAGATGGAGAATGACAAATATAGCATACAGGCAGGAAGATGGTCAATGAGAGGAGCTAAGATGAGAAACAAATAAAAGCATATTTCTGGTTTTACCTTAAAATTATTATGAATTTTATTGTTTGTATGCTGGCTTCTATATTAAATATGTAATGCAATGTTCAAAATAACTACATGCACTTTTGTGTTCAGGATTCAATTCCACTGTTAAGGGCAGGAGACAGTGTCATTGTCAAAAGTTATAAGGCCTTTCTGGTATAGAAGTGATCATGGCATTAGTGATAAAGATTTGTTTTCTGCATCTCTGTTCAGTAATTTGGAATCCTTACAAAGAGCCGAAGGCAGGGATAGCTTCTGAGGCGGGATGGTTAGAATAAAGCTGTGCAAAGTTCTCACACCTTTTAAAGATTCAGGCTAAACTCTGAAAATGTCAGAAAGTGAGTGAATCATTTCTGCTAAGTGTCATTACAGAAACTTTTGTGTCTCTCCAAACCAGTCCGGGAAAGCATCATTAAAAAGACTCTAGAGATGATTGAAGTGAGACCTTGATTTGTGAATTTTAGTTATTTTTCTAAACAAGAAGCAGTCATTGGATCTTAGCTTTTCATTGTCTTGTGGAAAAACTGAGAATAGAGTTGGATAC
Source organism: Panthera tigris (assembly GCF_018350195.1). NCBI lineage: Eukaryota > Metazoa > Chordata > Mammalia > Carnivora > Felidae > Panthera > Panthera tigris. Next base: position 68,831,652 of record NC_056662.1, on the reverse strand, counting down.
AGACCCTAACCGCCTGTGTGACGTTGAAAAACCATTTGATTTCTCTGGGCCTCCATTTTGTCATTTGAAAAGAAAAGGTTTGCTTAGTTATCTCTAAGAGAATTTCAGCATTAAATCTATGCTTCTGTCACTTTTTTTTAACTTATTAATTTTTGACGCCTTAATTCTAATAAATTCTTGACTCTGAAACCCTGATGAAAGCCATTTTTGCAATTAACTTTTGAAAAAAAGTAAATTTAAGGGCATCAGTAGTCAATTGCAATTTTTACTGACTAGCTAATAATTTTAAGAATTTATTAGGGACTTACACAACTTATCATATGTTCTGTAAAATAAGATTTTTCTTGAAATACCGGAAGGTGAGATTTGTTTTCTCCCCATCCCTGCTGCCTATAGCTCTAATGCAAATTGATTACTGAATTACTTGCAAGAGACTTTTTAATAAAGTTCACTTACTGCTGGAGGGAGTCTAGTTTCAGAAGGGAAGACATAAGCATTTGATGTTCTTAGGGTTATTGGTTGTGAGATTGCTTTGCTCGGTTTGATTTTTAACTTTAGATCACTTTGCTATCTTTATGAATCTTTTCCTAATCTGATTGGTGGAAGGAATACCACTTATTTGTTTTTCTTTTCAGCAAGAGAACTTAGACCCTGATAGCCTTTTAAAAGTTTCTAGGACTTAGAACTTGATCACGGAACAAGCTTGGGAAGCTCAATCTATTGAACCCAACTCTTCCTGGAGGGTATATTTTCTAATAACATGTTTAGAGAAGGAAATAATAAAGTTTTTTTTTTTTAAAGAAAGTACATTGCAAAGGAGCCACTAAGTGAAGTGTTACTTATTGAATAGATTTTCAAAAATAGTATTCTCTGGCTTGAGAATTATCTCCAAATTTCACTACTTATGTGACTTTGATCTGATAAAACATAAATATAATTATTCTTGCTTTTCATTTTTCTGCTCATTTTTCAGGTTGCCATTAATCAGTACCTTTACTGTTGTCACCTTTTGCAAGATTTTTAAAAATCCAGAATAGATGGTGACATGACTAAATATCATTTATCTGACGTTTCATAGTTTATGACAAGGCATAAATTTCCTGCCTTGATATTTATTTTTAAATGTGTATTTATTTTTGAGAGAGGGTGAGAGGGGCAGACAGAGGATCCAAGCAGGCTCCACACTGTTGGCACAGAGCCTGATGTGGGGCTTGGATTCACAAACCGTGAGATCATGACCTGAGCTGAAGTCAGATGTTTAACTGACTGAGCTACCCAGGTGCCCCAACCTGCCCTGATGTTTATTGTTAATGCACAGGTCCTACCTCTTTGGGAAGAAAGGGCTGTGTGTTTTAAGTTTTGTATTCTTAACTCCATTCACATAATTGGCAATTATCAGATGACCAACAGATAGGTCAGCTTAAGAATGTTTCCTACTTCAATTAATTTCATTATAAGACAGAAAAAGAGAATGACTTATCCAAATGACTGCGGTTGGCATCTGTGATTAATTCAAGACTGGTGAACACCATTCATATCCCTTATATGAATGCTGCCTTTTTTTTAATTGTACAATGCATAGTCTGTGCATTATTTGTGGTATTCCTGAATAAATGTCTAAGATATGGACAAGGTAGGTCAACCATGAATCCACTTATATTATAAAGAATTACCTAAGTTATTAAAGAGGAACACACTTGTTTTCAAAAGAATGAATATTTTTTTTCATGCAGTATACTCTTTACATAAATGTCAAAATATGGAAATGTCACATATTAAAATGGGAAATATACATGATTCACTTTTAAATATATTGTTCTCCCAAGATTGCAGAATATAGATTTTTTATTAAAGAAAATATAGACCATAGAAAAATATGGAATATTTATTACAAAAAGATTTTTAAATGTTAATTTATTAATTTTGCAAGAGACTGCGCATGCACACACACATGAGTGGGGCAGGGTTAGAGAGAGAATCCCAAGCAGCACAGAGCCTGATGTGGGGCTCAGTCCCACAAACTGTAAGATTGTGACCTGAGCCGAAATCAAGAGGTGGAAGCTTAACAGACTGAGCCACATGGGCACCCCTGTTAGAAAAAGATTTTTATTAAGAGAAAAGTTTTGGGCCAGTAGGTGAAGGGAAAACTTCCTTACTTAGTGAAGTGCATAATTACTGTTGAAATTATCTTTGAGAATAATAATTCTGACCTTATAGGAATCATGATAGCTTTTTGCTATTCCATTTTCTTGATGGTTTTATTTTGATTGAAGTTTCTTATTGAATAAGCACACACCACTTTTTATTTTAAAATGGTATCTTGGCTGGCCCAGAACCAAATGTCATATAGGCCAGTTTAGTGAGGAGAAGTCCTCTGCTTGCACATCCCCTAAGTTTACTGTGGAATCTGACTGGTTCAGTCTCCTTTGATCCCAGGAAAAGTTTGGGAGATATTAATTGTCAATGCCTAGTGATTCTTTGGAGACCCTGAGAGTCTAAAGGCATACTGACTTGTATGGGGTTCAAGAACGTTGTGAAAGAACCTGCACAGAGTTCATGATGGGTATTTAATAGCTAGCATGTGGGCAGTGACCCCGTCCACTGTCACTTTCGGAAATCTCATTGCACAAAAACAAGGTGCTCACAACGTTGACTTTCCCCCTTTTTCTCAGTTTGCATTAAATTTAAGAAAGAGTCAACAAATTGTTTTCTTTTAAAATTGAATAAATTTCTTTAATTCCTCAGGGTCTAGGATTCTGCTGGAACACATGACTTGCCATATATGAGAAACCTCCTGTTGTTTGTTCTATCCTGAGTGTAGTTATTAGTTACTTTGAAAAGACTTGCATTGTTTGGGAATTACCTAAACTCTTCTTGACTTTCTTTGCTTTGGTCTGATTCAGACTATAGGGTCAGTATCAAAACCATTTTAGTGACAGGCCATGTTTCTTGCCCTGTTTCCTTTATTAAGAACTTATCCTGCTCTTTTTCTCAAAGACATATAAGTAAAAATCCTATGTCATTTTCTTTCTTTTTTAGCCAGTTGTCAATTCTACCAAGTCTGTGTCTTCCATAAGAAGGCTCAAATTAAGATATATAGTCTTTATTTTCACTTTTTTCCTAGTGTTTGTTCCCCTTTAGATGAATAGCAGCATTGAGGGCTGCTGTCTCTTCTCAAAGTTGGTAATTGTTACTACTTTTTGATGTAGAGTTGATTACATCTTATAGGTAGGAACTGTTATTGTTCTGATTCCATTCATCTTTCCTAATATAATGGCCACCTGTCTTGAGTTGTTAATCCTCCTATATGAAATTTCAGAAATTAGGAAACAATAGTGCTCAATTTCATGATATAATTCCTTGTGATCTTACAAAGAATTTACAGGAACTTAGGAAGAAAATGAACTGCAACGAATTGTTACTTTATGTACCTGTCAGATTGTTAACATTTATTATTTTTTTTAAGTTTCACCAGTTTATAAATTTTATCATGGTCACAAATAATTTTTATACAAAAACTTTTTATACAATTTTTTCATTGTTTTTTGCTTCTATGAACTTTACTCAAAAGAATGCCTTTACATAGGTAGAAATTGTTCAGAAATTTTAAATTTAAGTTAGCCTCTTTATTCCAATAAGTTTACTGGAGGAATAAAAGCTCCTCTTACTTTTATTTGTTTTATTTTAATTCCATGTGACTACCTGGAAAACTTTAAAGGGGAAAAAAAGTGCTATATCTCTGTTATATCTAATAGAATTATAATGGCCTGAATGTTGCATGTTGGCTACACAGTGACATTTGAAGAATTACAGGCTTTCAGAAAGGAACCTTTTATTCATATACTTATGTTAGAAGCTAATCTACTTAGAAGTTATTGTTCATATAGCAAGGATCCAGAACAACCAGTAATCAAACAGACCTATACATGCCAGTTGGTTTTCTTTTTCAGAAAGGTTCAATCCATTTGGGGACATACTAACTTTTATGGAAACGAAGCTGAAGTGGGCAAATTTAGATAATGAGTGGTTGGCCATAAAACGAGGGGGGGAGAGCCTTTTGGGTAAATAGATGTTAAATAAAATCTAAAAATATTTCTTATCATAACATCACAGGACAGTTTTGAGATCAGAAATAAGAGCCCATGTATAATTTGTACAAACATTTGTTGCCATGTAAAGTATGTTGACACAAATAAATTTGCATCTGATTGAGCCAGCTCTGTTAATGAATTTGGAGTAATACAGATTTGCTGCACAACTTAAATGTGGAGGTTGCTGAAAACCACTTTAAGTTTGAGTCATCCATACATTCAGTAATGTGATGGATGTCGAGGTTAATTTACAATAAATCCATTAGTAGTCATGGCACTGATATGTCAGTGATTGTCATACAGAAACATGCATAAATAATAGAGGTGAACACATTACTGTGTTCTTAAGACCTGGAACTGTGATTAAGATGTACAGTTCTTGCACATTGAATTCACTTATATAATATAATAAACCATGTTTCTATAAAAATAAAATTAAAATAATAAAGCTAGATTGCAGTCATTTTATGTAGACTTACTCCTTTATTTAACAAAGTGAATTTTTTTTGCATCTTGCTATAAATCTTAGCATGCTAGATGTTTTATGATGATGAACTAATATTCTTTTTCTCATGAAAGCTCCCATGTGATGCAATTTAATATCCTTCTCATTGTCAACTACTAGTGAATGTAAATAATAATATAATGGGTTTATGTGAAAAAAGTGCTAATCCCAGGAATGAAATACTGAAAAGATTAATAAAAACTGGGAGGGAGGAAAGTCATTTCTTCAAAGGCATTTGGCTTTCACACAACTTTGAAATGAATCAAACTTTCCTAAGACATCTTATATTAAAATAAAACAACAATGTTGCAGTGTTTGTTATTTTTTGTATGTTTTCCATTATTTTATAGTTTTAACACACACACACACACACACACACACACACACACACACACACACATCTGTTCTCTGTAAAACTTACTGGGCACTTACCATATGCCAGGAATTGGACTAAGGCGTGACTGTGTGATACCCATCGAATTTTGACAGAAGCTCTATGGGGTGTATAGTTTTAGTATCCTCATTGTTTACAGACAGAATATCCAAGATTTAGAATAAAAAGCTAGTCACGGTCAGTGTAGCTAGTAAATGATTCAGCTGGGATTTGAACCCAGGTCTGTTCAGAGCTTACATTCTTTATTTTTTAGTTATCTGCTATAGTAAGGACATTATGTCCCTGGTTCCAGAAGATGCATGCTAAATGAAGTAGATTTTGAAACTTTAGTCGCATGACCCACTATATTTTATTGTAGGAGTATTCTCACATTTTTAAGATTACCAGAATAGAGTATAAGGTAATTTTCTATCTTTCTGAAAGGGGGATTTAAGAACATAGGAGATTTTGTAGAGTTTTATAGGAAGTGATTTTTTTTTTTTTTTTAAAGAAAACCAAGATGCTTATACAGGTAGGTAGAAGGGAGCTGTGGGTGGGGAGTGGACATCTTATCCTCTCTTATCCTCTCTTGATTCTGATTATGCTGATGAATACAAGACATTTGCACTATCATGCATACAGAAGAGGGAAGAGAGATTGCTTTCCAGATACATCTGGAGACAAAAGATGCTGGAAATAATTGCATTGTTTGGCACAAGGTAGTACAATTGGTTTTACTTTGTTTTGGTGAAATGAAAGAGCCAGAAATCATTGTAGAGTGGTTCATAGAATGCTAGTTGCTAGGTCTTAGCACTCACTGAAATATGAGATGAAATCAAATCTTGAGTAATGATATTTGCATTGTGACATTTATCTTCCTGAAAATACAAACCTTTATTATCCTTGCATTCTATAACTGAGCAACTGGAAACTTTCATAGTTCCATAAGTTTGGGAAGTATACTCTAAACTAAATGTTAATCTACATATATTAAATGTTCTGTCACTTCACATTTACATGTTATTTTTCTTTTTTTGAAAGCCTTGTGAGGTGAAAGGACAGTATATGATCATGAGGTGCAAATGTCACTTTATGGATATGAGACATTAGAATATGATAACAGTCGGCCTTGATAAATTCAGACTGACACATCCAATTAACTTTTTCTCGACTGTCTTGTTATGATAACAGAAACATTTCTGTCATAAAAAAAATGCAAGAGTAGGAGTCTGGGTACTAGGTTTCCTACCGGCTCTGTCACTTAACTAAGGTTGCAACTTGAGATAACAAATCAATCCTTATGACTAAGTTTCCTCAGATGTAACATGGGGCTAACTGCTTACCCTACTTTCTTCCCCCCCGCTTTTTACAAAAGTTTATTTATTTATTTCTGAGAGAGAGAGAGAAAGAGAGAGAGAGAATCCCATGCAGGCTCCTTGCTGTCAGTGCAGAGACTGATCAAGGCTTGAACCCATGAACCATGAGATCATGACCTGAGCCAAAATCAAGTCGGATGCTCAACTGATTGAACCACCCAGACGCCCTTACCCTACTTTCCATACAGAAGTACAGAAGACATGAAAAATTGTTGTGAAAGTGATATTTTTAATATTAAAAATTGCTATGTAATACAAGATATTTTGCTTTCCACCATCACCTTCCTCTGGTGATTCTGGAAGACACCTGAATTTTTACATATGATTTACATTGTTATGCAGCATCTCTAGTTTTGAATATTTGTCTTAATTCATAGAAACTACATAGTCACTAGAGAACAAAATTAATTAAAAGGAGGAAAATAAAATTGAGTACCTGTACTCAGAGGTCACCACGACATTCTCCTGTTAAAGAAACCTTCACTTTTATGTGTTCTTGTCCCATTTTTATCAATGTGGGCATTGTTGAACCATTCAATAGTTCGTTAATCATCTACAAAAATTACCACGCTGAAGAATATTTATCAAATGATTCTTGCTTATTAATATCTTGAGTAACAAGCTTCTGATGATATAGAACATAAATGGTCCTGGAGTCTCCAACATTTCTGATACACAAATCTGTATATTCTGAATGTTCTTTACTTGCACACTGCCTGGTTCCTTTGAAGTATAACTTACCTGTTTCCACATGCGAGAGATAAACTACTTTCATGCATTAATATCCAAAAAAATTAATAGAGAATACACAGCTTCTCTACCATTGCATTCTAACAAGATTCTATTTTATCACTTTTACATTCAGTATTATTCTGACATGTTTCTTGTGTCATGTCTACATACCGAGGCCGCCTTTTTTTTTTTATTGATTTGTTTTGAGAAAGAGAACACAATCACGGGAGCAACAAAGAGACGGGGAGGGAGATAATTCCAAGCATGTTCCACCCTGTCGGTAAAGAGCCCAACGTGGGCTCAAACTCAGGAACCGTGAGATCATGACCTGAGTTGAAATCAAGAGTCAGACCCTTAACCAACTAAGCCACCCAGGTATCCCAACATACCAAGGCCCTTTTAACCAGTCAAGCAGGAGGCATATTGCAGAGGACTTTGGAAATGTTTCAGACAGAATACATACTGCTGTACCAACACCTTTTACATACAAGCCTCACTCTTGGTAGGAGCTTTTTTTCTATAAACACAAGATATTTTGTGGCCTAAATTTTTTAAATGTTTATTTATTTTGAGAGAGAGAGCACATGCACAAGCAAGGGAGGGACAGAGAGAGAGGGAGAGAGAGGACCCAAGGATCCTGTGTCATCAGCACAAAGCTCAACACGGGGCTTAATCCCACAAACCACAAGACCATGACATGAGCTGAAATCAAGAGTCAGACACTTAACCGACTGAGGCACTGAGGCACCCTTGGCTTAATTTTAATATTCACTCTTACCATTTTCTTTATCACGTTTGACACATAGTGGGAACACAATAAACATGTATTGGTATCCTTTATTACTGTAAGCCTCTAAATTTATTTTACCCCAATGGCTCTTCCTGGGATAACTATGCAAATATTTCTATTATCCTTTTTAGTATGGACAAACTTTACTTTTAGTAAAGTCTTTTCTTGTGTGTATAGATATGTGTTCATATCTATATCTATATCTATATCTATATCTATATCTATATCTATATGTATCTATATCTATATCTTTGCATGTCTCTTTGCATGTCTCTTCCAAATGTTCTGACTTAAAGATTTCATTTTATTGCATTCAGTGAGATAGATTTCATTGTGATATAATGAGATAGGACTTCAGTGCATTGGATGCTTAGTGTAAACTTGTTTGAAATGAAAATCTTTTAAAGTAAGATGGATAATTTAATGACATCAGCACCATAAAGTAAAAATTGAACACTCACCAAATGAGGCTATAATATTCTTACTACTGTAAGACAAGTATTCACTTTTGAAGAAAAAAAATGAGTCTGTTTATGATGCTGGATAGTTTGACAGCTACTAGATATTGCTTGTTAAATAAGATCTCACTTCTATTGATGAGCTCTATTATCTGTATTTTTCTGACATGACTCCTGGGGCTTATGACTGTTTACCCATTAGTTATCTGTCATATGTGAATAGACCCTTTCCCCATAAGAGTTGATTCGTAGTATATTTGTTGTGATTTGCTTCACTGTGCTGTATGACCCTGTCACATGCACATGCAACTCTTGTTTCAAAAACAAAAACGAGTTGATACATGTTTCTGCTCCTTTTGGAAGCGGCCAAAGTCAGTGTTTCCTACTAAACCATTTCTGAAAAACTGGCAGGGAGAAATAAAACCCCATTAGATTCCATGCTTGTCCAACTCAGTGGAAAAAGTAGTAATCTCCCATTTGTTCTGGAACACCTGCTGGTAGGTTTAATGAGTGTATTAAAAACTGAGCTGCCTTGATATTTCTTTTAAAAATCTTCTATTCACTCTCTTGAGCCTGTTTGATTGAAATCTGTGATTTGCTTACTTTTTATGCTATAGTTTCATTTTTTTTTTTTTTAATTTTTGCCTTGGTATAAATTTAATCCTTTACGGATATGTCAATGTAACAAACATAGGAAAATTGTACACCTGATATATTTGGACTAATTGGTTTTGGTTTTTGTTTTCCAGCTGGGACAACATATATCTTTAGCAAAGGTGGTGGACAAATCACGTATAAGTGGCCTCCTAATGACCGGCCAAGTACACGAGCAGACAGACTGGCCATAGGGTTTAGCACTGTTCAAAAAGAAGCTGTATTGGTGCGAGTGGACAGTTCTTCTGGCCTGGGTGACTACCTAGAGCTTCATATAGTAAGTACTTTAAAAATAAGATTTAACTTTTGTCTTTACTGTTAGTTTTTTTTTTTTTTTTTTTTTTTAATAACTTATACTTTTTCTTTTGGAAGTTTCTCTTCCCCAGCAACCAGTACTTTGGTACAGAAAATATAAATACAATCTAGAAGTAATAAGACCTTATTCCTACTATTGTTGCTAAAAATGTTCTTTACAATAGAAAATGTATTTTTTTGGTTGTTAAGTGTGAATTCTTCTCAGTTCTCTGTTCACAAAGATTTATTTTGGTATGTTCTTATTGACTTTAAGCAGATTTGCCAAATTAATAAACTAAGTTATTGCCTAGTTGATACTGTTACATCTGACTGGAAGCAGGAGGTTGTAATACTGGTAACATCAAAAGATCTGAATCTGGTGTCCTTAGTTCTTTCCTCACTCTAGAATTACAGGGAATTACAGTGAATAGATTGTTTCTGTGCCTTCTTATATTCATTTTGATACATAAATATCAAGAAAGTACAGTAAGCTCTTACCATTAATATCCTGGAACCCTTGACCATTCCTTTTGCTCCAATTTCTAAGCCTACTGGAAGAATTTAGTCAGTATATCATAGATGGAAAATAATAGGTCATGAATAGAAAGCTATTTTTTTAAACTTTTGCCTTAACTGATTTATAGCTTGAAGACTCTGCCATATATTTCTGCATTCAGAGTTACTAATTTGTATAGTTGTAATTCTTTATCTTCTTGTTTTATTAAAATATTTGCAAAGTACAGGTAATCTCTTATTGCTAAGAGATATCAATATTTTACTGATATACAAAAGTAACAACCATAAGAAAGGGTCAACTATTAAACTCTAAAGGGTTATTATCATCATAGTTCTTAGTTGAAAATCTGTATCTTCTGGAAGGTTCCAAACATATATAAGTCTTTCCATTTCCCTTTGTATCTGTGAGGCATAGTTTATCTTTTCTGTCTCATGTGATTGTGTAAATTTGTTTTGTTTTGCTTTTGTCCATCCCTATAGGTTCTCCTTTTACTAGCACCCATGCCTCAGAGGACAATTTGATTAGGTCAACAGATTCTTTCCTCTTGGACACTGGCTTTCAGGCACTCATCCTAAAACAATTAGGAAAACCACCAAACACATATAGGAGGAAAATACATTATCACAGACTTTTGCAGGGTCTTAATTTTCAGTTTTATTCATTTATTTTCTTAATAAATTTTCCATTAGTTTTCCATTAGTTCCATAATTTCTAATTAGTTTTCCATTAGACTTCTATGATTTCAAATAAGCTCAGTAGGGGTTTACACTGACCACAAGAACTAAATTCATTGTTAATCTTAGAAAGAAGAAAAGAGACAACACACAACACACACACACACACACACACACACACACACACACACACCTCAGCACAACCATTATTGAACTGCCATAAATTTTCAATTCAAAATGCAGTTGTCAAATCGGAACCCTGGGAAAGTAATTTCAACTGCCTTTCAGCAAATATCTAACAATCAAAATTGAAAGCATCTGGATTTTTATGGCATCATAAATAAATGATTAGTTGAGATAAACTTAACTAGTGCAGTAAGGAATGTTGCTGTTTAGAGTAATCTCAACTTTCTAAATGTATTTGCTCCACTCTGATTTAAGAGCCTTGCACCTTCAAAAAAATAAATAAATAAGAAAACAAGAGCTTTTGCTCCTGAAAGAAATTACTTATTGATCCATTACCAATTACACACTTATCCTCAGAAAAGTTTCTACAATGATCACTCTCAAATCGTAAGGGGCAATGTTACTGAATTTACTCAAACCACTGTTGTTTGTTTTATGGTCAGAGGGTTTTAGTCTATAAGAATGGGTGTTCTCTTTTTCTTCCAAATCTGATCAAATGTGGGTTTAAGAGTCCCTCCATACATAATGGATTGACTTTCTAGGTGTCTGTACCAACCTAGTACCTTCCACAGTTCCTTTACTTGCCATGAATTTATGACAGCTGTTCTGTGAAGGCCTCCTTCTTTCTGTATCTCCCTCTTGGTTTTGCCTGGCTATTCACTGTGGATTCATTATTTGTCTCTATACATTCTCCGTCTTGGATTTGCTATCTTCAAACTTTCCCTTGATTTGAGAGCCAATACTTGACTGGGAAATGCAAAATGTATATTGGTTCCCTGGGCTTACTAAACACCCTTGTTGGTCAGCCCTACTCCTCCTATATCAATTACTAGTATCTGTCTTAGTCCAAACCTGGCTAACTAAAATTTATCTCCCTCCCTTTTTCCTCATTGCATGTAAGTGGTGATCAGCCATTAATGACCTAGCAAGTTGCCTATATGGAAATAAATCACTTCTTAACATATTTCAACATACAAACTAAATTAACACAAGGCCAGTGTTGTGGGTTTTTTTGTTTTTGTTTTTGTTTTTGTTTTTGTTACGCATTTTACACTATTGAAGTTACCTCTAACTCCTATAATGTTGGCTACATAGAAGAGGAACACAAAGAGGAGTTAGATATTTTAAAAAGCAAAGGGAGGGTAAGAAGGGAGGGAGGAAGAGAGGGAGGATGTAAGAAAGGAGGAAGGAAGGAAAGGAAAGGAAAGGAATGGAAAGGAAAGGAAAGGAAAGGAAAGGAAAGGAAAGGAAAGGAAAGGAAAATTAAGTGTCTGAGTACTAGAGTTGATACCAGTGGGTGATAGAAATATTCTTAAATAATATTAGATTTGAGAATATTCAGACTGTATTTTGTTACATTATTTAGGTGCCTTTAAATCTATCCCAATTTTCTTTGAATCACTTATTCTGCTTCTTTCAGGGTTAGAAGTTTCAAAGGAAAGCAAGATTTGTAGAATTATAGTTTGTTTATTATTGTTGTTTGATTTTTGTTTATGAACATTACTGACTTAAAAATTAACCTGATTGATATCATAGATGATATATTTTATCCGTAAATGTTAATTATTATCCATTAAAATGCCAGAAAAACTTCTGTAAACCTTCAAGATCAGCCAAACATAAACTCTGTGCTAATCTTTAAAAATTGTATTTCTACCTTTAATTAATAAGTTAATCAGTAAGCTGGAAAGTTGATTGTACTCCTCACAAGGTACTCCAGTCTTGCTGAAATGTGCAATGCCATTTCAGTTAGATAACTTTTAAAGTATGACTGGCATATAATTTCGATGAAGATGTAAATGTTTGACATCATCCCATTTCATTACATTGATTATTTGGGTTTTTACTTGAAAATATAATCATATTTAAATTTTGATTAATTGTACCCTTAAAGTTATAACAACTTGGAATAAAATGTTTTTTGAGTCAGGTAGCCTGGTTTTTAAGATATTTTAAATAATATTAATATTTCTGCTACCACTGTTATGCTCAAAGCCATATGACGTTGCTATTGAAACTTGTAAGGTTTTAGGAGGGGATGAGGGCAAGATACACTCATGAAGTAAGGAACAGTTAATTAGCATATAGCCTAGAATACTAGCACTTGATAAATATTTTCTGAAATAATAAATGAATTAATGAATTATATATTGAAAATATGATGGCTTAGGTTAAGAATAGACAGCTTTTCATTAGTCAACATGAAGCCAAAGATGCAGTATAGTTTTTATGTAACTCAGAAAGTCATTTAACTACTTAGTTATAACAGAAAAAAATGTAGCACTTGATATGCAATAGCTATATTATTGAAAAGTTGCATATTTTTATTGATTTGTTTTTTGAATCGTCAAGTAAGAATTGATTATGGTAGTTGGTTGTTTAGAGGAAACGTGTGGTGGGAATTTTTGTTGGATGAATGATTGTCTCTCTTTAGTAATTATCTCATTTATTATAACTCATTTTTATCATGAATTGTCCTCTAATTGTTTCATATCTGCCCATTACTTTCCAAAAGAGATAAACTGTCTCATGTCAGAGAACACAACTTGATAATAATGATGGTTAATAAGAAACATAGCATAATATAGAATTGGGGCTTTTCAACATTCATTTTACTACATGCTAGCAGCCTATCCAGAAATATTTTCTGAGCAACTAGTATGGCCCAGGTCTATGTTAGGCTCCATGGATACAAAAATAAATTATCTCACCACTTAGTAATCATCTCAATGAACAATTGTTGAATGGATGAATGAATGAGCCAAATAGGATCCTTGTCACCAGATAGCTTAGGTTATTTACAGCAAACATACTTTGTCCCAATGTGACTCCATTTGGTTCATCTCAGTTTTTTCCTCTTGCAGCTTTAACTTTCTTATGTGTATAATATTTGTAAGAATATAAACAGATGATTGATTTTTAGGATAAAGAATATAAAGAAGACACTTCTAAGCTGTAAAGTGTTATACACATTGAAGTTAGTGTTAAAGATTATTTAATCAATATTGAGTAAAATAATTATTAGAAACAATTAACAAAAAAGTTAAATTCATTAAAAATTAATTTATAAGGCATATCTAGAAATTTTGTCAGTGTTTTCACTCTAGAGGAAGCATCTCATATATGTCAGTCTGGCAACATTAATTACAGATTGCTTAACCCCTCTTTGACTTACAGGAGAAAGCCAGTGCAAATGTGTGCTCACTCACTGCCATGAATATTAACGTGTACATTGGTTCTGACCAGGGGAAATGTGTGGAGGGTGGTAGAAAGGAAGAGTGAAGAGTGTTCTTTGAAATTCTTTCATCTTGGGAGCATGAAAGAGCATTGCAAATTTGATTAGTGAATTGTTGTACATATTTGCCGTAAGTGTTTCTTCTTTGTACTTTGCTGGGTTGGAAGCCTTATTTTTGAAACTAAGCTCTTAATTGATTTTGATTTAGAAATACACCTTTTGATCAGTGGTTTTAGTGTAGCCTAGAAGCATAATATATTTAGAGTAAATATTACTTGTCCTAAAATAACTTATCAATATCAGTGGCAAGTCAACACTTTCTCATCTTTCTCCTCATCTCTACATTTTATTTTGCTTTAATAAATTTTATTTAATAAACATTATTTAGTATATTGTATACTTTATAATCCTGCTTTATTAAAACTAAATGTAAAAACATCTTTTTAAAGTCAACAATTATACATGAGTGCAAGATAAAACACAATTACTCTCTTACAGGCTTTTCTTGAATTTAAATTATGTTCCATCTGAAATTTTCTTTCTAACCAATAGATTCACCTATTTTAAGAGTTTTACTTTGCCATGTAATAGTAAAATTTGACCCTGTTAATCATATACAGTAAATATTTTATTTGGTTTTGTTTTCCTGGTTCTTGCATGAATTAGAGAACATGTTGCCTTTTTGACTAGAATATTGAAAGAAAGACTAAAATGATGTCTTTTATAGTATGTGCTGTAAAATTCTTGTTCAGGCTTCTAAGGAATGAAAGATGCAAGTTATCTTTGGAGAAAATGGGGGAAGTTATGGTCATAGTTCTGTTGGCTTAAGTGTCATCCAGATATCTTAATATAGTCTTTATTTTCAGGATGGGTGTGGTCAAGTGCATTAATACAGACTATTTCCCTCATCATTTTCCCTTGGAAGTTAATTCAGTTTCTCATTTTTTGATTTGCTGGTTGTCACCTGTGGTACATCAGTAACTCTCTGAATTTGACTGCTAGATTTCTAGAATTATTTCCTTTTTTGAAATTCCACTGCTTTGTACTTTAAGAAAAGAGAACCAAAACAACTATCTCTACATACACCTTCTCAGTCCATGTAATTATCAGTTAGAATTATCTTGCTGTATCTATTCTGAATACTTTCCAGGCCATTCCATATACTTATATCAGGTTAATTTGCTAAAATGTTTCTTTGATTCACTTGTTCCTCTATTAAACACATTGATGTCTCCCAATTGTGTACAGGTAACGAAAGGCACATTTTATGCCTGACATTTAATGTCCTCAACATTCTGAACTTAATTTCCATTTTCAGGTCCATTTTCACATAATTCTATACTTATCTTTTTACTCCAGGAAATGTATTAATCTATTTGTTAATGAACTTCTTGTCATATCTCTATATCTAACTCTGTCCAGAAAGTTTCTTCTTATTCATCTCACTGTCTCAATTCTGCTCAGTCGTCAACTTCTCTATTCAAATGTTGGATGTTTTCAGGGTTGTCTCTGGGATCTTGTAGCCTCCTGAGCTAGCAGAAAGAAGTCTAGGGCTCAGAACTGTCCTTGGAAGAGCTGCTGAAACAATACCTAGGTAGAGAAAATATTGTACATAGTTTCTGCTCCAACCAATGTTCACTACTCTTCTTGATCCATTCCTCTGTGGTGGATGTCAAGCTATTTTATTTATTTTTGACAGAGACAGAGTGCGAGCATGAGCTGGGGAGGGGCAGAGAGAGAGGGAGACACAGAATCCAAAGCAGGTTCCAGGCTCCAAGCTGTCAGCACAGAGCCTGACATGGGCTTGAACTCACGAACTGTGAGATCATGACCTGGGCTGAAGTTGGACACTCAACCGACTGAGCCACCCAGGCGCCCCAGATGTCAAGCTATTTTACAGAAATAGTTTCAAATCCATTCTCATTTAGGTCCTGATGAGTTTTCTTAGCAAATCTTTTCTTATGCCAAGCTCCCAAAACAAGGGACCTGTTGTTGAATCCTTTCTAACTACTGACTCTACTTCCATTTCTGCTGTGGCTCTTTTTCAAAACCTACTTTCAAGTAACATCTCTTTTGGTTCATTCAACACATCATTATTGATCACCTATGATGCAGTTCAGACTGTGCTAATTATCCTTTTCTATATAACAAATTTACCTACAATTTAGTAGTTTAAAACAAAACATTTGGAATCTTATACGAGCTTGGGAATCCAGAAGCAGCTGAACCAGGTTAAGAGATTCCCAGGAGAAGACATGGTTAAGATCTGCCATGCTCAGAACATGCCTGATACGTTTATTCTTATGATCTAGACAGAGTCCACATGTATGAGGAAGAAATGATGAGCAACAATGAAAGCATATGAAAACAGGTTATTAAGGATTCTGGTTTTGTAGAAATCTAAACACAATATAGATTGATGGAAAATGAGTAATGAAGACATTGCTTGAGGGTTAAGAACTAGTTTAGGGAATACATACTGAATTAGGAGTCATTCGTACACTGATCAGGAAGACTCCTTTTATTACACACACACACACACACACACACACACACACACACACAAACACTGAAAGCCGTAAGCAAAATGCACGAGAGAAACAGAATTTAAAAATGCAAACAGCATAGCTAAATATGTCTGCCACAGATCAGGAAGCAAGATGAAAGTGACACAATGGCAATGGAGTCCTATTAAAGCTGATGTTGGGCCGCTGCAGACAGATGCATCTCATTTCAATGAAGGAAGGAAATGACTTAGGTGAATATACTAGGGGACACTCAAGTTAATGGTAGGCATAAATAATCTACATTTTAAATCAGGAGGAAAGAACTGGAGATAATGTTCACTGAGCTTGCAAAAGTCATTTTGATGAAAACATTTTCAGAGCTGTGAAATCCAATTTATGTTGTCTTTAGGAGCTTACTTTTGGAGGTAGTATGCTGGACCTCAGAATTCTTAGGTCAAGACAGAGGAGGCCTATACCCTACTGTAGATCAGGTGGATAAGCTGTTTAACTTTCTGCCAACAAATGTAGCCCTGGAAGAACATCCTGCCATTATGCTTCTGAGGTGACACTTTAATGGTGGGCTCTTCCCATCAAGGAAAATACTTCCTCCTGAATGTTCCCATTAGAGTCATCCTGTCCAAAAAAAGTAGAAACACAAGATTGACAGGCCTGAAAAGCTCTTTGGTGGAAGATCAAAATTTAATTGATTCTTGGAGCTTTTTGGTCTGTGAAAATAAGTCAATCTTAATATTGAGTATTATATAAAATTCAAAGTAGAATTTTAGCTAGGAAGTATAGACTGCTCACTCCCAAATACACATCTTTAGTACTGACTTTCCCTCTGATGACTATACTCAGCATTTCCACCTGGATGTCTCATGGGCACCTCAAACTTACCACCTTAAAAACTGAACTCATGGGCACCTGGGTGGCTTAGTCAGTTAAGCATCTGACTCTTGATTTTAGCTCAAGTCATGATCCTAGGGTCATGGGATTGAGCTCTGCATTGGGCTCCATACTGAGTGTGGAGTCTGCTTGGGATTCTCTCTCTATCCCTCTCCTGTTCTCTCCCCCCACTCTCAAAATAGACAAATAAACTTAAAAATTAAAAAATAAAACCAAAAAACTGAACTTCTCATCTTGCAACCACATATCCATCTAATAATTACGGATTAAAACCTGACATCTCCCCCATAGTTACTCTTACGACGTTATCTGTTTCTCACCAAATTCCAGAAATGTTTCTCATAATATTTTGGAGGAACTTCAAACTGATAGAGTGAACAGGGAATCTATACTCATCCTTGACCAGTCTTATTAGCAGGTGAGGAGTTGAGACACAATCTGGCAGAGCAGAGAGGGAAGGGTTATAGGCACAGGCAGGTAGAGTGCCGGCATCTGTCCTTACTCTCCCTGCTTTTTTTCACCAGGAAGTATTGTTTCTACTTATCAGAATTGTGTTACACAGGCACTTGGTACTTTACTACTCCTAGAAAAAGAAAGTATAGTCGATTGTCTGGCAAAGAATTGGCAAATTACACTTTACTATTTTTTTTTGTAGTCTTTGTACTCTTTTCTGTTTTTGTTAGCAAATGTGGCTCATGCAAAATTTTGGGTTCAGAGTAAAGTGATTAAGTTCCAATGGCCATTTCTTCATTTATGTTGGACAGTGAGATGTTGAGCAGCAATAAGCAGCAAGAGGGCAGGGACTTTGATCTGTTTTCTATACCTTTGTACTCCCTGAGTCCTGCTTCAGCCTGGAATTGAGCAAATATACAAAAGAAGAAAAAAAAATGTTGCAATAATCTTTTGGTTCCACAAGTTCTGCCAGAATGCACATGTGTGCATTCTGAAAATGTTCTGGGGCAATAGGTCAGTGCTGCTGGATTGTCTCCTTTGGGATAAACCAGTTTATATTTAACTTCTTAGGGGTGAGTTAGAGATACAAATCTGAGCCAACTACTAACATATTTCCAGTGTATATGTTGCATCTTTACTGATGCGTATCTTGAGGGAAGTGTCTGGTGAATCACACCTTACCTGGCTCTGTTGGGGAACTACTGGTCTTTAGTAAAATACCTCAAAAGACAAGCTCCTTAGCTGGCCTCAGTGAGCACTTAACAATCTGGGCTTATTTTCCAGCTCCTTGTGCTGCTACTTCCACTGCAGCTCACACATATTCTTTCTTTAATTCATACATTTAACAAACCTTGCTTTTGTTTTTAAGTGTTTATTTATTTATTTTGAGAGAAAAAGCGTGAGTGGGGAACAGGTAGAGAGAAAGGGAGAGAGAGAGAATCCCAAGCAGGCTCTGCTCTGCCGGCATGGAGCCTGATATGGGGTTCAATCCCATGAACTGCGAGATCATGACCTGAGCTAAAACCAAGAGTCAGACACTTTTTTTTTTAATTTTTTTTTTAACGTTTATTTATTTTTAAGACAGAGAGAGACAGAGCATGAATGGGGGAGGGTCAGAGAGAGGGAGACACAGAATCCGAAACAGGCTCCAGGCTCTGAGCTGTCAGCACAGAGCCCGACGCGGGGCTCGAACTCACAGACTGCGAGATCATGACCTGAGCCGAAGTCGGCCGCTTAACCGACTGAGCCACCCAGGAGCCCCAAGAGTCAGACACTTTTAACCAACTGTGCCACCCAGGAACCCCAGCAAACCTTTGTATTTTATTTTTCCCCAACAAGCACCTTTTGAGGCACTGGGAATATAGCGTAAAGTAAGGTCTGGGTTTGACCTTAAATAGCCTCAAATTTAATGAATACATTTCACTCTAGTGACACATTAGCCACAGAATACAGACACAGGCTGGTATTTCAAACCTTCATTCCATAAAGGCACAATTAAAAGTTTTTAAACTTTTTGAAACAATCTTTAACGTGGCTTTTGATGAAAGCAATTAATAATTGTAGAACTATTCTAAGTTTACATATGTATCCTGTCTATATTCAGAAAAACCATATGAGAAAAAAAAATATCCTTATTAGGTTAGAAAGGAAAGGAGGCACAAGTCACACAGGTGGTGAGTAAAGCCAAAATTTGAATTCAGACAGTCTGACCCTTGAGTCCATGCACTTAATCTCTGGGCCTTCCATGTGGGGGGCAGGTAAGAGTAGGAGGCAGTCCTTCCTCAGGTTACACCCAACCACTCTGCTGAATGTCACTTTATAAAATCAGACAACCTTAGCTCTTAGTGTGCCAAACATCGTATGAATTATGGAGCATTCCAGATTATCAGCTCCAAAACCACCTTCTCTAGTTAAATAAACACATAGAAAGTTATCTGGTGGACTGATTGCCTCAACCATTTTGTAATTAGCTAACCAGCTTTTGTAATTAGTCTGCCTTATAAATTTGGGGCATGCATATTTTTTAAAGGCTGAAACACAATTTTCAAAAAGTATCTGTACCGATAGTGAAATGGTAGTCCGGAAATGTAGACTCCCAGACACCTGTGTTCATGTTTGCTTCTCTCCCTGAAATATTCCTGTTTGCTTCACTCCTACCTGCCCTCCTCTCCGTCCTAACCTGGTGCACATTTTATTTATTTGGATCGTGTATTTCATATATTTGCGAAGCTTTCCTTTGTTCCCTAGGGCAAAACTAATCAGGTCCTTCTTGTTAGTTACTACCCTAGTACTTTGTTTTTAATTCTATGGTACTACTTACCAAGTCACAGCTCTTTCCTTATGTGTCCTTTCAGCTCATTAAACCGTGAACTCTTCAAGGTCCCTGACCATATATTATATATCTTTATATCTCTGTATTTTCAGATACTAGCACAGTGCTTATTAATACATGTTAATACTGTTTATTGATGAAGAAATGTATGTGTGAGTGAATGGAGCCTTTCTTTTTGGCTTGTGGCCTCCCCTTCCCTCCTGCTGGTAGTTTTCCATTGTAGGGACAGGAGCTCACAAGAGGAGTGCTCTCCTTGGAGCACAGTATGAAGTAGACTCCCAAAGGATAATGGTGAAAGCATGTGACAGTGCCCTGGGACTCCCCATTTACAACCTATGGAGGCTGACACACTCAAGGCAAGTGCTGGGGCCTATCACAAATGGTCTCATTATCCGCACGGTATTCTCTGAGGGAAGGAAGACATCTTGCAGGTTAGACCATTGACCAGCACCACTTTCAGGTTCAAATATTCCAAACAGGTAGTCACTTCCCTGAGATTTAGTCTAAGCATGCCTTTCATCTGCTGTCTGTATTATTTTGGGTACTTACATAAAAATGTCTATGATATACTTCCCTGTATTCTGACTTGATGAGAAGAGATGAATCCAAATGGAGAAAAAGAGAGAGAGAAGGAGAGAAAGCAAGCAAGCAAGCTCTCTGTGTAATCAACCTCAGTCGATTAGGGTGTAGAGGGTAATCATCCTCCACTACTCTGGCAATTTGTCCATCTTCTTTTTGTTTTCCTGCTGTGCTAACCTCTGACGTGTTTAAATGATGGAGGTGAAACTGATTCTCCCTTTTATTAAAAGAGCTTTCAAAAATGATGTTTATTAATATATATTAAATGCTTGAAGGTATTGTTAATTATCTTCAGTAGGGTTAAAATTTCCCACTGAAATCATGCTTCCCCTATTCATTTGCTTAGTAAGAAGAACAACAGCTAAACAATACTATTTAGCATGTATTGAGTGCTTACAATGGACCAAGCACAAAACACTTTGCATAAAAATTATATTTCATTTGATATTCACAATCACCTATTGAGGTATGAATTATTATCTCAATTTTACAGATGAGCAAATGGCATTTATAAATAATTGACCCAAATCACATAGCCAGTTCTGACTTCAAAGCCACGTTTTTGTTTCGTGCAAAGGAAAATTTCAGGCTAGCCCAGATACTTTTTCAAATGATCATGCAAAACAATTTACTGACCCTAAGGAGTGAGTCTTTACTATGCATTGCATTGTGAGATTCTCTAAGCATGGGCACAAGGCGGAATCTCTATGTCCTTCAACAAGAATTCACGAAATAACAGTAGAGTGCCATGATATAACACATGATATTTAGTATTAAAATTCTTGTAATGGGTGGAGTTATAGGTGTCATTGCTGTTTTTTTTTTTTTTTTTTTTTTTTTTGAGTTTTGCCTAAATGTGAGGCTAAACTAATACTGCCACAAGACTCTTTGTCTTCTGTGGAGATGAATATAAAAATAACCTGCAGTACTCTGAAAACTGGCTGGAGAGGCAGCTTTTAGCCTTTCCTCGGGTTCTAAAGCTAATGCATAAAGCCTAGACAGCTTGTCCTACTTCTTTCTTTCTTACTTTTTTTTTTTCTTCTTCTTCTTCTTTTTTTTTTTTTTTTTTTTTTTTTTTGAGTTGAATCTCTGTGTTTCTCAGCATGTGAATGAGGGGGGAGATAGGGAATTTATCTATTGCTTGTATTTCTTGCTGATTGAACATCTTCCTGACAGAAGTCTTCAAAGGAAAAGTATGTCATCCTGTTCATTATTGTTAATTAGCCGTAAAAGCCAGGCTTTGGAGGCTGTTTTCCACAGAGCAACCGCAGAGAGAAATGGGGCTGATATTTTAGCATTTATATGTGAAGTGGGGTCAGGCAGCCTGCCATGTAGGTTTCAGAACTGAGCTCATGTGATCTTTAAAAGACAGGCATTGCAGAGAAATTTCACATGTATAAATAGGTTGTAAATTCTAGTCCCCCTCCCAATGCCTGATTCAAGACCAGTGGTTGGTTGGTCATTTGTAACTGGATATTGAAAAGAGTGTTAAATAAATGAAGCAGCTGGATTTTTTTAGTATTCCAAATTGAAATGTAGATGTTGTTCATTATTATGGGAGAACCATAGTATAACCATGGTCTTCATAATTAACTAGCTTTCAGTGAACTTTCTCCTTAGTAGACTGTGTTTCTATTATATAATTGTATTTTTAATTTACTGGCTATTTTTTTGAGGGTTTTTTTGGGGGGGGATTTTTCTGTCTAGACATAAACTGAATTCAATACATTAGTAATGCATAGAACTGGGTCCACCAGGCCAATAATATTTTATAACAGATTGTTCAGAGGGAGTTGAATTTTATTTGTTGTCCTATGTCTCTGTTTATTTTCCAGAAAAAACCCCCCACATTTTAAATAAATTTTATTTTCTTAGATCATAAAAGTATTTTTTAAAAAAAGTAAATACAATGAGAGTAAAAAGTAAAAACTGCCAGTAAATACACCAACCTTTTTACTGTGATGTCTGACATTCTAATCTTTAATTTTACACATGTACATATATATTTCCTTTATATATGTGTAAATAGTTGTATATTTGCTGGCACACCTGGACATTCTTTAAAAAAATAAAATGTTTCTGTATGATACATACTATTCTGCAGCTTGATTATTCTTATTTAATATATTTTGGACATCTTTCCATTTTAGAGCATATAATCCCATATTTACCTCATAATATCCTATTGCATGCATATACTACAATTTATTGAATGATTCCCTAATGATGGGTATTTTGTTTCAGAATCTTTCATATTACAAAGATAAAAATTTTCTTAACTTTGTAAGAAGATTATTTCATATGTATGTTTTTTTTTTTAGGAAGATAAACTTCTATAAGCAGAACCACTATATTTAGTACAGAATTGTCCTTTAAGAACACTGTACTGTCAAACACTCCCACAAGCAAGTATATAAGTATGCCACAAGTAGGGCATTTTAATAAAAAAACTTCCTCATCATTTCTGAATAATTGAGCCCCAGGGGTGCCTGGGTGGCTCAGTCTGTTGAGCATTGACTCTTGATTTCAACTCAGGTCATGATCTCACTTTTTGTGGGTTCGAGCCCCATATGGGGCTCTGTGCTGATGGTGTGGAGCCTGCTAGGAATTCTCTCTCTCTCCCTCTTTCTCTGCCCTTTCCCTGCTCTTGCTGTCTCTCTCTCTCTCTAAATAAAAAAATAAACTTAAAAAGAAAATAAATAAACTTGAAAAGAAAAGAAATTGCATTGGTTTAGAGGTGATACCAAAGCCCCTTTAGCTTTGGACACAATTTTTTCTCATATGCTGACAACATTCTCAGAACAGCAGTGGGCTAAGGAGGCTGGATAACAGGTTTATGAATCATGTAGCTCTTTTTAGGAAAGCAGTGCTACATAGTTTTCTTGGAAGAGACAGGCAGGCAAGAGGTTAATGTCCCAGTGGGAGGCAGTACTCATTTCAGAGTCTGCCTCTGTGTTCCTCACCTTCCACACGTTCCATAATTCTTCATTTTGCCCCTAGTCACTTCTTATTTTGATCATGCAGTCCCCAGGACTTGTGCAACAGCAGTGGAACGTGACAGGCTTTTAAATGTATTAATACTGTCAACATTATTGTGGTTAATCTTAATATAACAGAGTAACAACAGGTTCTGCTATTAAGCGTTTAGTAAGGCACGGATGTCTTACGCTCTCCATAGCCCTTTTAAATGAGAAAGTTCTCGAGCTCAGAAAGTGGATTACATCAAGGGACCAGCTCATATGTTGTGTACCATTTGGTAATGGCTAAGATTAAACTGAAAGAAGTAAAATGTTCAGAAGGGGAAAAAAGATGTAGCTATTTAAATTTCTCAAATTCTACATGTGATTATTTACTTGAGTCTTATCATATCCATTATGAGCTAAATCACAGCTGATAGAACCACATTTAAAATTTGAGAATATTTTAGTTAGCTTGCCATTTTCTATTAGTAATGCATGAATGTAATTTAAGCATGTGAAATATAACCCAAATGATAGTTTTTCTTTGAACTTTTTAAATTGTTTTCAAGGTGCTACTACCTTGAGTTTTACTAATGATAGGTAAAATTAAAACATGTAACTATGGAGTTTAATAGGCACTGAGAATATTTGATAATGCCACGGCTGTCTATATTATATCCACTAACATATTTAATAGCTGAACAGATGCATCTTGCTATGGCAACACATGGTACTGAGCAGCAGGGAGTCCCATTTGACAAGTCAGTTTTTATTTTATTTCTTTATCCCAAACCTTCTCTAATAATCCCAGATTTCAGTGTGTTTTGATTTGTTAGGCAGCAAGCAGATAAGAGAGATTCTGTTCTCTGTTGCTTACTTCCAACAGGTTGTTTGGCTTCAAGATACAAAGCCTGGGAGATTCTATAATAAAATAACTGGGCAAGACTGGGTAAGACGCACAACACTCAGAATGACATATCCCTAAAATACATGCATTCAGTACAAAATGGACAGAGTACCATCTTCAAGGAATATCTGTACTGTATCAGATTAGTAAGCATCAGATTAGTAAGATAATTCTAGCAATCAGCCTTTCAGTAAATACTAATTATGTGGTAAACAGGTTATTTGGTTGTGACGGTTTGTATATACATCTTCTAGTTGCTTTACTTAACTAGCAATAGCTCTTGTCAGCAGAGATGCCCAAGGGAAACTGGGGTTGTTTGGTGTTGCAAGATTTGCTCTCTGAGGATCAATTCTTTGGAGTTTTCCATGAGCTATTTTCCAATCCTTTAATTGCCTGTATCTAGAAAAAAAATACTGATATACATTCTAAAGCTAAAATAAGATGACTGTCTAGCTAATGTATTTTGAGATTCACAGAAAGATGAGGAATTGATAATGGACCATTTGAAATAGATTTTACCAAAGATCCTGTGCAGCTATATTGAAAATTGTAAAATTGTTGAAATTGGATACATTTTATTGAACTTCACGGATTTCTGGTGTGCTTTGTGTGGTGAGGGAATTATACTGCCATGGAATCTAAAATGTGAAAAAGCTTGGTTTAAATCTGATGGACTGTCCTAATGCAATTATCAATTATCTGAATGAGACAAAGCAGTTGTAGTTCTGCAGGTTTATCGACCATCTACTTTAGCAGGGTCTGCATAATCACCACCCAGAATCTGTTTAAGCACTCACAATGTTCGTCTTTTCCTGGCCCCATGGTTATTATGCCCAATCTATCATTGCCTCAACAGTCCACACTAATTCAGTGACTTCAAGTAGCCCTCTAGGTTTGCACAACTGGGAGAATTTATTTATTTCCATTGCAGGAGTGGTGAAGTGTTTTCCCCTACTCAGACCTCTCTCTGTTATAATGTTGAACCTCGGCAGCCATGGTTAGGGAGTTGGACTGATTATGCTGTCTGTTAGTATGACTCATAATTCACATGTTCACATAAGCCTGCTGCAAGAAAACATTCCTAATAAGTGATCACTTCAACATCTGTTTTCTGGCCAGTAGGACTGAGAAGCTGGAATATCTTTAAAGCGGGACAATAGGATAAGAGGTTTACATACTCTTTGATTTAACCTTGTTTTTTTCATTTTATACTAAGGATATAAGTATTTCTATAACCACTTAATTTAACTTGTTTGGGTTGTTGAAAATAAGGAGTTAATGTAAACCTGAGCTCACAAGGCCTTTTCATCACCTAGGCTTGATGACAAATTTTTGGTAAAATTCTCATATTGTGACTAAGAGTTCTTATTTCCAAACCCAGAGTCTTATATACCAACCAGAATGTTATTCTCTCTCTCAGAATGGTACATAGGAGGATGATATTTAAAATAGTGAAAACTGTGTGGATAACATACAGATGTAGTTAGTCACAAAACAAATTATCATCTTCGAGGAGTTCTAAAGTTAGTTAGATAGTAAGACTGCTAGATGTAGCTGTTTGTCTTCTGCTATGCCTGATGAAGAGATGGCTCCAAGCCCATTTGAATATAAGGAAAGCAGTATCACCCCCATTAAAACTGCAAATGAATCTTTGAAAGATGGTAACTATTCACTCAGAGGAATAAAACCTGTAACCACTGGAGTATTGTATATTTGGTGAACATCATGGTGAAGCCGACACCTAATTTCATAGGATTTATTCAATGGAGAATAAAAAATGTAGAGGCTGCTGGTATGTCTCTCTCTCAAACTATTTTCAAATGTGGAATAAAATTAAATGTTTTTGGAAAGGGCACTCTTGACTACTTTGTTTTGCATATATAAAACAGGAATCTCGGTGCTTTTAAGTTAAGATGAACTAAAATGTCACTAGGTCCAAAAAGTTGAGATGAATTTCAGTATCTGGAAAGGGTGCTCACTTAGATGTTCATTTGTTTTCTTACTCACTAAAGACTAAAGATGCCCAAATTAAAAAAATATATATATGTATTTATTTATTTTGAGAGAGAGAGAGAAACAGAGAGTGAGCGTGGGGGAGGGGTAGAGAGAGAGGAAGGGAGAGAGAGAGAATCCCAAGCAGGCTCCATGCTGTCAGTGCAGAGCCCTATGCAGGGCTCAATTCCACAAATCATGAGATCATGACCTGAGCCAAAATCAGGAGTTGGATGCTTAACCGACTGAGCTACCAAGGTACCCCAAGATGTTTGAATTTTTAGAAAGTAAATGGATCATACTGCTGCAATTTGCTGAAGGTTTAGATCTTGTCTTACACACCAAGATACACAAATGTCTTTTTGTACAAAATCTTGGGTGTGGAGGAGGCTATAATTGTAGTTGAATATGAAGCATACTGAAGGACTTTGTGATCTGAGGGAAATAAAGAAGGCACTGAACCTTAAGGAGAGCACAATCAAGTCTTAGAGAACTGTGGTGGAATATTATTCTATTCTGAGAGAATCATCTACATTTGACAGAGAGAATGGGGTCCATACTAGAAGCAGGAAGACCTCTCCAGAAGGATGTTTAGAGCTAATATACATTGAATTCCCACTGGAGGTAGGGAGTCTTTCATTCATTCATGAATTATTTGTTGAGGACCTTCAAGTGCACAAAACCTTGTTAGTTTCTTATGATATAAATTTGTATAAGAGATTGCACATGCTTCAATAAAATTGAAAAATAGTGAAGATAAGACATTTAAAGAAAAATATTTTTAAAATTTACTTATTTATTTTGAAAGAGACAAAGACAGAGTGAGTGGGGGAGGGGCAGGGAGTGAGGGATACAGAGAATCCCAAGCAGGCTTTGCACTGTCAGCACAGATTGTGACATGGGGCTCAGACCCATGAAACTGTAAGATCATGAACTGAGCTGAAACCAAGAGTTGGATGCTTAACTGGCTAAGCCACCCAGGTGCCCCTAAAGAAAGAATTTTTAAGTGATATAGTAAAGACAATAATAGAAGCACTGGAACTTACATTAGTAGCATAAAGGAAAGAATCATGAATTTTGCTTTGGTGCCTCAGGAGCACTTTTGCCGAGGAGGTAGTGTGTCAGGCATGTGTGGGTGAAGAGATTGCCAAATACACAAAAGTAAGCAAAGGGGGACATCAGGAATAATATAAGGAAGGGTAGATATAGCACAGAGTGTCTTATTAATTGTGTGTACTTGAATATATCACAGAGGAGGCATTGGAAAATGTTTTCTGAATGAATGGTTAAATGGGAAACATCTTATCTGGTTTTCTAATAGTAATAACTTGGACTGAAAGAAAAGAAGCAACATGAGTTTAACAAGAGTACAAGTACTGTCATACTACATGGAGATTTAAAGTAACATCCTGAAGCTTTACTGTAAGTTGCATTCAGGATAGCACTCTGGGTTGTGAAGGTTGTAAGGATGACCTTCAACCAGGCATTCTGGTGACAGACATGCTGCACAGACCCACAGAATGCTGTATCCCATGCTCTCCTAAGACTTGTTCTTTGGGTCCCCTGCTATAATTAGTTCTGTCCTTCTCTCTAGACATTTCTGAAAGGTGATCCAAATTGAGAGTTGAGCCCCCTATCTATGAGAAGTTTTTGTATAATTACATGCTTCAACAAAGAGTTTTAAAGTAAGTAATTATAGATCAAGTCAGATAAATGATGGCCCTATGATTTTAGGGGTTTTCCACGCTTTGTTTTTTTCTAGTCACTTGGCTGCTCAACTAATTCAGTGGGCACAGACACAGCAATAGCTGTGTTGTTGAATCATGCTTAATATTTTACTGTAATTCTCATATACACACTGAACATACTGCTTAAAGATAATTTGTAAAGATGTGGTTGAGGATAAATTTACTACTTTTTAAACATTCTTTGCTATTCTTAACATTAACAAAAATTAGTCTGTAAAATATATTTATTGTGATGCTCATAATCAAGGAGTGGGAAAAAATGTAGAGAATATTGACTGTATTAGGAGGCACTGCTTATGCAGTCTGTTTTGCTACAGTAACACGTCTGATCCCTTTCTAATTACCATATTAATCTTCACTAGTATCTGACCCAAGTGTTATATACCAGGATTGCCAGGAACATGACAAGGTCATCGCTTTTGACCCTTCAAGACATATGAAGAAGCTATTTTTAGCCACATCTTTTGGAGGCTGCCAACACATAAAATAAGTTCTGTCATAGATATTTCTTTACTTTCTAAAAAAAATAGTAATATTTCACAATATACTCTGTGTAGTTTAGACCTTATGATTACTCTGGACATGAATTCTCTGCTTTGAGGATAGCAGGTGCATATCTGGAATTACCCACAAATATGAAATCCTTTCTTTGAAATTATGTTAACATGGTCCCATTGATCATTAAAACCTGAGTTGAACTTTCTATTCTACAACATATGCAGAAAATTAGTGTGGCAGTTCTGTTGTCCCCAGAGGCTGTGGTTTCCTGAGTTCAATAAAGCACTCCATTTTCTTTTTCTTTCTTTTTTTAAAGGCTTGAAAACAGAAAGCTAAAAATGAGAAAATGTCTTTTGGCATGTCCCAATCTCTGCTCATTTACATTTAAAAAAAATTTAGATCTTGCAGAATCTCTTGATTTGTTATCATGAAGATAAAAAATGATTCAAAGAGCGTAATTCTGCTTCCTAATTCTAGTTTGTAAATAGTTTGGGTATGTGGGTTGAAGCCTATAAATACAATCCCCACATGCAACTTCTAAACCAAAATTTTTAAATTGGACCAATTTTCCCATAACATGTTGCTACTTCATAGTAGAGCATCCAATTTGAATACAATGCAATCAATATAATAATGTTCATAAGCATCAAAACAGTAAAACTGTAGGCACAATTTATTAATACATTTAGCTTTAAAGTATAAAAGAATAACCTGTGACATCTTCACGCTGCCTCCACTCCCCCCACTTTTTTGTACTTAGAAGCATATTTAGTTCCTTTAAATATTTAACCAATTTAAGCTGACGTTTAGCTACGCTCATGTGTGAAATTAACTTTTATTTCTGATAATTTATTGATAGATATTTTATCCTCTGAAGAAGTACCTAATATTATTTAAATATCCAAATTACAAATTTGGACCAATTTCCAGTCTAATATACCTGATATAGTAACTACTTTTAACTGTCCTATTTTTATATCTATTATTCCCCCCAAAAGACGTTTGTTGCACTTGCTCTTAGCACCTAAACCACCTGAATATTAACTGGGGAATCAGAAGAACCATGCCAATTATGTGCTTGCTAAGATTTTCTTTGGATAATTCACTTTGCATAAGGACTTATGGTTGGCCAAACTATAGAATACATGCCGGTGAACTGAAGAATAGGCAAAAATAATTGCTTGCTAAACAAAAGTTTGGCTGGATGACAGTAATTCCTTCATTCAGATTATCTTGATTGTCTACTATTATTGATACGATGCTCTCATATTTTATATATTGTTTTGTGTTCAAAGCATTTTGCATATAATCTTTAAAACATCTCCCAAGGCTACGGAAAGCAGTTTTTGTTGTGCCTATTTTGTGAATAAGGAAACTGAAGCCTAGAGAAGCTAAATGACATGATGAGTTAAGAGGAAGAGCAATGATCAGAATTCAGCATCAGAATTCTTCTGATTTCAGTCCCATTACTTTTTCTACCATACTTTAATTTAACATACATAATTTAATTTGTAAATGAAATGTTTCCCTTAAATACTCTGGTTGAAACCATCTTAGGCATAGAGAACTGTAATATTCACACATGATAGAGATTATGTTATGTGAATTGGATTCATTTGTTGATTTCGAAGAAGCACATGGTCCCATAACCCATGATTTTAATTTATAACTAGTCTTTGTTTTAAAACGTACTCCAAGGATATAATTAGGTCTTAAGATTCTTTGCTTTCAGAAACCTTATTATAACCTTTTTATTTTAATGCAAGACTAGAGAGACACCAGCATATACAATCAGAGAGGGAAATGGGAGTAGGATTTGGTGGCGCTGAAATGTAAAGGGACAATACTGTTGTAAGAAAACAAGGAAGTACTCATCAGAAAAAAAATAATTCTAACACTTGGGAGAACATAGAAAATAATAACATGAATGCAGTATTGTCTGAAATGAGTTATGCAAGTGTTATAGACACCTATCTCATTTCTGTGATATGTAGAATTGAGGTAAAGCTCTGACTGCAAATCAATGACCTGGCTATATTAAAGTGAGCTGCGTCCTTGCTGTGCTACATATTTCATTTCACCTTGCATCAGTTTATAAAATTAGGTTAATAATACTTTGCCACCTACCTCACAGAATTATTCTGAAGATCAAATGAAATAGAGGATGTGAATGTACTTTTGGAACATTGATAGCATTATATAAAGCTATATGGTATAACAACATAAAGTGATATGGCTTCCAAAAATCATGTAAGGAAGAGGTCTCATTGTCTTATATTCAGACTGTGTGAAAATTTAACGTAGGTTATATTATAACTTTGACATGAAATCTACAGAGATACTCTTAAGAAATTTTTAAAAATCAGAAGTTAGGCTTCTATATTTAAAATCTGGAAGTGTCTGGAATAAAGACTGGATTCAGATTTTCTTATATCATTTTGTAACTAGGTAACAGATTTTTTTTCTGTACCTGCAGTAATTCCTCTTAATATTATTGCTGAAGCTTGTATTTGTCACGCTAATAATATATCAGTCTTTTAAGGAAAAAAATATCCAAATTATTTGATAATCTACCCATTAAATACTGAAAATCTTCAAGATAAAGTTGCAGGTTAGCTTGGAAAGATCTGAAAACATTTAGTCTTAGAGGTTTGCTGATGGATCTCTTATGTAAGTCATTCAGAAAAGATAAAGACATACGTGCTCAAGATTGTCTCATTTTTAGGTACAATAACTGTTCAAGAACCATTGCATTTGTAGAGAAAAATTCCTAGTTCCTCCTAAAGTTTCTTGTCCTTGTCATGGCCTGATAAAAATTATCCAGTACCTTGAATGAAAGTATAGAAGATATTGTTATTCAGTTTATAGATGAGATGAGGATTGGAGTCATGGCTAAATGTATCTCCAGTTAGAAGAAGTGTGAAATGCAAGAATACCAGATTGACAACTATAGAAATGAAGACCCATGTTTGAGTAAAACACAAAATAAACAGCAAACTTTTACACCATAATAATCAGCCTAAAGTTAATATAGGTCATCCGTGTTAGGAGGCTACCAAGTAAAACTAATCAGTTCAAGATGCATTCTTTTTTAGAAGGATGGGTGTGATGAATTCTTCTTATCTATACTGATCAGTCGGCTGGTGTTTTGTGTACTGCTCTACTTGTCACACTTTCTAAAAGGAATATCTTTGGAGGAGAACAGGGAGATAATGACAAACTTGAAGCCAAATTAAATTGTAGAATCATCGAAGAATTAGAAG
The DNA here is from genome assembly GCF_018350195.1 of Panthera tigris. Lineage (NCBI taxonomy): Eukaryota > Metazoa > Chordata > Mammalia > Carnivora > Felidae > Panthera > Panthera tigris. The sequence continues at coordinate 68,799,622 of NC_056662.1, read as the reverse complement.
GAATTAAGATTCTTGGTCAGGAGACCCAAAGGAGATCACTTGAGCCAGTAGATAATAGCTCAAAGAGGCATTGTAATTAATTGACCTGAAGAAATATCTAAGTCACAATAGTTTAGAGACAGAATCAGGTAGTGAGTATTGAAGAGGTAGTGAGTACTTCAAGTCACTTTGTGAGGAGTCTGGACAGATTAAAGCATTAGCCAACTGACAAGACTAAAGGACATCCCAATCCTATTACATTTTCTTGTTATTCTAGTATACTGAAAAGGTAAATTAATTATAGCAGAAATTGACAAGCCACAGGTGACACACAAACTTTAATTATTGAGAAAGAGATTTGCCATGCTGTTCTGCAAACCATATATTCACCATAATTTTTCTTTCCTATCCTTATATTTTTAAAGTCATATCACTTTTATTAATGCATTTAATTCATTCATTTAACAAGATGTAAAGGTCATTCAACAAAATGTTGAACAAACACAACTTGTAAAGTACAGCATTTACTCCACTTAAATAAAGGAATTCCAAACATTCCACACCCCTCTCAACTTCTTTTTCCAGTTTTGATACTAGAAACTTACATATGTATAACAAAAGTTGCCATTTATTTAACAGTTGTTTATTGAGAATCTCTAAATTGTGGCAACTTCTTAGAGGCTGGCTATAAAATGGAGAAACAGAATAGACAAAAACCCATGCCTTCACAAGAATTATGTTGTAAGGTCACACATAGGCCTTAAAATTAGCTGTTTAGCTAAAGTGGCATAGTAATGGTGGAAATAATCTTTGGGATAAAACTGTTGATATGATCTTTTCTAGGCTGAATCATTTATTACTTTGCAAATTCAAAGCATACTTTGATCACTATTGAAATTATTGTTCTTGTTTATTTTCTTCTTTTCTTCTAAGAGTTTCTGTGACATCTAAAATGAGGTTAGTAGTATGAGTTAAAACTTTAAAAAGTATAGGTTACGCACAAACTTTTTTTTTTTTTAATTACAATTTTCAGTTCTGAGAAAATGCTTGGTGCTCAGTGAATCCCAAGCTTATAAATTAGATCCTGAGGGGACAGTTTAAGGGACAGAAAACTTTAATAATGAATATAGAGTGTTTTTAGTTTGTTAATAAGCACGATTTTTAGTTTATTTTTAAGATGTATCAGTCCTTTGTATTGATTTGTTTCCGTGAATGAGCAAAAGGAAATGCAGGATTTACAAGCAATGATATTGCAGCACATTCCTGAAATTGTCAAACAGTGTATTTATTAAATGAGTGAAAAACAAAAATTACCTTTTTTTTTCTTTTTATTTTTCTTGATGAGATAAAATGATTACACATCAAAATAAGGCTGATGGACGAAGAGATATTTGGTAGTTAGGACTGAGAGTGATAAATATCATGTGTATAATTGATTTTTGAGAAATTTGCCTCCAGAAAAAATATACTGTACTGATGTTTTGAGCTATTTCTAAACTTTAATCTTCATTATGCTGTCATTTCCTTGTGTATTTATTGCATAATAGTAGACTTAATTAGAGCTTATAAACACAAAAGGATTTATAGGTTTCAATTCATAGGAAAATAGATAGCTGTGATTATACAGTTGTCATATATCTTATGCTATTACACTAGAAACCTTAAGCACATTATATTTTTATTATTTTCTAATACGGAAATTGCAAATTTTATAATTCAGATTACTAGTCTGTTGATACAGTGCCTTAATCATCTTTTCAGTGCATGAATATTTTCATTTTAAATACAAGTAGTTGATCATTAAATGTTATTTTGCATTCTGATTTCCACATGTACTTCATTCAAATTTAGGAGAAAATACTCAGAATAAGAAAACAAAGTCTTATATAAATATGTGGGTTTATTCACTGAACTCATCTACACATTTGGGGAAACTTTTTTAAGTGGTTCCTATAGTTAATTGAGATACTGGCTTTTCTTACATAAGGTCTAAGGACCTTCCTCAAATTAGTTTCTTCCAAAGTAAAGTTTTGCTGGAATCTAGTGGCCACTTTTAATTATTTTCAAATCACATTTATATGTCCAGATTTTGTTATCACAGCCATTTTGAGAAGTGGGTAATGATAATGATTCAAAAAATTTTTAATAGTTATTATTTATCATTGCATTAATTTTGTTGTTTGGGAATTTCTGTCAGTAACTGTCCATCACTTGAACTTGATTAAACCAGTTGAATAGTGTGTGTTTATGTTAAGCACCTATTTTATGAGGTGCATAGCCACAAGTTCCCCAGATCTGAAAGTAATGACTAAAACTTGTATATTTAAAAAGCTAAATATTTCTATTTGAGGGGCATCTTAAAATAGGCACATAGTAATATATGATTGGAAATAAAATTGTGGTTTTGACTGTGCTGTTAATAATTTCATAGCTAGTAAATAATCTGTTTCTTGCCACTGCTTTAAATTTACATTTAGCAAAGAAGGACTTTATTTGTAGTTTGAAAACCTGTGAAATACATGTTCCTACTTGGCTGCTAAAGGAAGAAGTCATTTTTTTAATGTCTCCAAAGTATCATTTTAATAACATATAGCCTACGTGTAAATTAATACATGGATCAATAAGTTTATTACTTCTACAAGGTCCACTCAATAACCGCTATCAGTGATTATTCAAAATTACAGTGCATTTTATGCTAATTGCAGAATTATTCCTGGTTTTCCAGTAATAGCTAAGGCTCATAGAAAACACTTCTAATTAATACCTGTGAACATGGATGCAATTAAATATTAATCAGATTTAAATTTTACAATAACGTACTACCAATCTTCTCACCTCCAAAAATGCCAGTAGATTGTAATTGGATTTTTCTAGTTAGGAAGTTGAAATTCATGACTTAAAGTATGTTTTAATAAACCAAACACAGTATGATGGAGAGATGTGTTATTTATATAATAAATTCACAATATTCAAGTCTTAACTAAAACATTTTTTAAAATGAATGAAATGAGAAAACAAAACAAACCTGTTTCTTTAGGCAGAAGTTCATGCATGTACCTGTGTTGGATCTCCTTGCCCAGGATGGACTGGCAAATTTTGATCTGATTTTCTTCAAATTTGTATTACTTGCCTGCAAGTGATAATAATTACAGAAGCAATTTTAATTTTCTGTTTGGATTGAAGAAGGAATATTTGAGAGTTGAAAGATAAACAACATTAATAACATCATTAATGCAGTATTATAATTATTAATATAGAGAGCATTAACAAGCTATAATGCAGTGTTATAATTAGTTATTATACAACATTAATAAATACATACAGTGGTTGCAAAATGAATTTTTGCAGAGGCTTAAAGGACAGCTAACATTTAAATATATTGCTAATCTTACTCATTTTTTACTGGAACAAACAACTTGAAAACACAAAATCACATCTAGTATTTGGTTAATGAGAGTAAATCACATACCTGTCAAACATTTTCCTTGGTTTTATTGAGTAATATATATACTTTAGTAATTAAGAATGTAGGCATTGGGTTCTAACTGAACTAAATAGAAACTTCAAAAGACAGTGATTATGTTTGTTTTATTTTAGTACCCAAGCCTTGGTCCTGACATAATATGCTGGGTCCTACATATGAACCAGCCCTGGTTTCACATCTGTTCCATGTCTCCTGATGGCTCCTGGCTGCCTGGAGCAGCAGCTTACCTGGGGCCTTGGCCCCTCTATGTTCTTAGAATTCACCTGTCGGGAGAGGACTGGGGCTTCCTCAGAAAACCTCACCAGAGAGTCCCTGCTCTGTAGACTAGAGAAGAAGTTGGCATTTTCCTGTTCTGTCCTACCTCTGAGGAAGTGGAGTCCCTGAAAGTCAGGACACCTGGGTCTTCACATGTTAGGTGTTGCTGACCTCCAGGGGCACTTTGGCACGGTGCCTTAATTTTCCAGCTCACAAAATGAGTCACAAGATTCTTAGGGGTAGGATGTGTCTGCTTTGGATTTATAAACAGGACCTATGGGAGAACGTCTATATATAAGATTCTTTTGTATTGTATTGTATTGTACCTATTGTATCTTATATCATCTTATCTTATTTATATTTTAGAGTTGAATCAGTAATAGGCAAGCACCAGGCACAAAAATATGTCCTTTCCTACCTGATTTCTTGGTTTGATCTCATGGGATAATCTTGTGCCAGACTGGCCCAGGTAGCTGGTTATGATACCCATCAGCGCTGGGTAGTGCTTGCACATCCCAGAATGAGAGATGGTCAAAACTAATAATGAATTAATTATATTATGTTAATGAATAAATCTGGATCATGGGTCTAATAGTTTCTACCTTTATAATCTTCTAAACCTCCATCTTCTCATTTGTGAAATGAGGGCTCACTGGGTTAGACTGAATACATAAAAATAAAACGAAGTAAGACCTGTGAAGGGCCTAGCATAATGCTTGATGCACCATAAGTACTGGATAAATGGTAATTATTATTTTACATCAGTGACTCTTGAATTAGACTCTTAGGTATCTGTTAGTATATCAAATCCTCAGTATTCAGAGGGCACACTAAGGTCCAGTTTAACTCCCTGTCTCAACCTGGGATAAATGAAACACTAACTTTGGTATGTTTTTTAACTAAAATCGTAGCTTTGTCAGAGAGCTAGAGCACTCCAGTGGTGAAGCCTACAGAGATAGCTAGATTGTTTCCTCTTTTAGTGTTTAGAGTACTTCGCTATCATGTAATCTTGGCACCTTTGGAGTGTAAGCATGAATTCTCATTCTTTTTTCACTTCAAACCTGGACCAGAACTATTTGGAATGAAGAAATTAAGTGGTGTGCAATAAAGTAAAATGTCACATTTGCTGCAGATTTGAAATGGAAATTACATATATTTAATCTTTGTATTGAACAGGGTTGGTGTGAGAAGTCTAATCACCTTTTGTAGCTTATTAAAATAGTACAAAGACTCACATGTTTGAACATCAAATGTGTCAGCACAAGAACATTAGCACATTTTAAAAGCCATTATAGCTTGATGTTTAAAAAAAATGGTTAAAATCAGAAAGATTTGTATTATAGTCAGATGTAATCGAATGCGTGATGAGCTATTTCTTAATGTTCTTCAGTGTATCTCAGGCTTAAAGCTGAGAACGGTGGGTATTTGGGACTTGTGCATGCTAAGTTAGAGAACTGCAGGGAAGTGAGGTGGACCACAGCTTCTCCAGGCTTACAGAGAGCAGCCAGGACCTTTCTCCATCATCTCTATGCTGAACCAAAGTAAGGAGAAAACTGGAACAGATGGCTTTCTAGTGAATGTAATGTGCTTGAAGAAAAGCTTTTATTCCCTTCTCAAATCCAGAAAGGGATACCTTATGAGAAGGATATATAAAGATTGGAGATGACTATAAGACAAAGGGACTTGAATTGTATTTCCTTGTTTTAACATCTGCTTCATCAGGAAATGGGCCAACAGAGAGGTGGTAGTGGTGGAGACATCTGCACACTCACTGTTCAGTGTGACGAGGATGTGTGTGTTTCGTACCCACTCGCCGGATGCCTCAGAAAGTCGCTGGTAGTGAGACCACTGTGCTGGCACACAGGAAGTCTGCGCGCTCAGTGCTCAGTGAGGGTGCCCCCAGTGGCATGAGTTACTGGCTGAGAACCTGTGAGTAGTTGAGTGGGAATCATGTCTTCCACTAGAGGGCACTGCGTGGTGCTTCTCTGGAGAACTGCGTTTGGTCACTAGACAGTGGTTTCTTCTGCCGGCTGTTGCAGGCCAGTGAGCCACAGCTAACTGAAGGAGCACTATGGCTATCCAGGTCCAGGAAAGAAAGCTGAACCTTTTCCTCCCCTTTCTTCTCACCCAAAGTCTAAGAAGAAGCTGGCCCTAGAAGAAGGGAGAAGGAGTTATGTAAGTCAGATCCCAACTGATGTTGCATAGCTACACCCAAGGTTCTAATTTATGCTTGTGTGAATAGCAGAGAAGAGCTTTGGAGTGACCGAAAAGCTTTGAACTTGGGCCAAGCTACTATTAAGAGAGATTTACTAAATAAGAAAGCTGATTCTTATTTAGTAAATAAGTGTAGTGTAGATTGGAACAGTTACTGGAGAAATTTAAAACATTCATATTTGTTTCTTGACTTTAGATACTTTAACAGTCAGATGCTTTTGTGGGGAAAACTTATGCTTGAAGGAACATGCATATATAGCCTTTGAAACCAGTCAAGGTATATCATATACCAGCTATGGCACCTTAAGCAAGTTAACATCTGCAACCCTCTGTTTCCTTAATGGTAGTATTATAATAATGATGTCAAACTCCTATAAGAAGACTAAATGACAAAATATAAATTAAGCTACTGTGACAGAGAATAACATATATTAGAAAATATCAGATTTTTTCTCTGTGTACACAAGGGATTATTCAAAAGGTGAGTTGGAGAGAGATTATTTTTAAAAGTTCATCTTGTGACAAGGTAGGGAAATAAGAAAACTATTTCAACAGCAATTTAATGGTACTTTCCAACTTATACTCTTAATGGATTCATGTATCTTTTCTAACCTGAGGTGATGATGATGATGATGATGATGATGATTATTTTATGTCAGGCAGATCAGTTTTGGTGAACACAATCTTACTGCTCCTGAAATTTAGCTCATTACCTTGATGGATCTTGTTTACTTTCTATCATTAAATTCATGGTGAATTTTGGCATCTAAAATATTTTTTGAATCTATTCTAACTATGTATTTTCTCTAGGAAAAGAGTGCTTAAAGAGTAGCTATTTTGAACCTAATGTATACTTGGGATATAGATTTCAATATTGCCCAATGGCCCTAAAATGGGCATCACCCAGGTTCACTGGGTATATATATACCAGGTTCCTAGGATTCATAATATAGAAAACATTATATGTTAAATATACATATACAATTTACATATATACTATGTATGTTATAGATAATATACATATGTTGATGTTAACATTTTAAAACGTGACAAGTTTTTAGCCATTACTTGAAAAACAAATCAAGGCTAAATAAATAAAACTTTACAGATATTATTTCAGATTCTAGCCTAAGGGCCCATAATGACTAGGCTTATTGGCACACCTGGATAATGTTACACTTGCCATGTTGAGGATGTGTTATCCAGGTGCTCAGGTTTAGGCAGAGGATATAGCCACTAAGAAGGGAGAGGAATTAGGCTGTCTAAAGAAATATAATAAGGAGAAATAGATTGAAATTAAGTCAGGACAATTTCAGCTGACTAGGAAGAAAAAAATGTCCTCTGAGATCTTATTATTTTCTGACATAGTCTCGCATGGGAAATAGTAAAAATGCCATGAAGTGTATAATTTAAAATTGGCCTAGCCACCTAGTGAAGACTTCTAACTATAAGGATCTCTCCTAAAACTGTTTTTCAAAGGCCTAGTTTTAAAAGATGTGTACATGTATGTGTTTCTCCTTCTATCTATGCAATTTGCTATATCTTATATATGTTTATAAGTATTGATACATGTAATTTTTGCTGTGGAAAATTCTGCAAATAAGGAAGTTTTCTAGAAACTCCTTTTAATGGTGGTGGTTAACTTTTTATTTGTTTATAAAAATCTTTATTGAGATATAATTCACATATCATATAGTTCACCCATTCAAAGTGTATAATTCAGTGTATTTTAGTCTATTCAAAGACTTGTGTAACCATCTACATATTTGGATTTAGAATATTTTCTACCACCAAAAAGAAACCCTTTCTCTCTCCTACTCCCAGTTCCTAAGCAGTCACTGCTTTCTGTCCCTCTTTCTTTGTTTGTTCTGCAAATTTCATACAAATAGAATCCCATATGTGGTCTTTTGTGACTGGCTTCTTTCATTTTGCATAATGTCTATAAGGTTTATCCATGTTGTAGTAGGTATCAGTGCTTCATTCCTTTTCGACACTGAATAATATTCCATTGCATGTATAAATCACATTTTGCTTATCTGTTCATGAAATGCTGGACATTTGGGTTGTTTCCACTTCATGAATAATGCTGCTATGAACATCTTTGTGCAAGTTTCTATACAGGCAGTAGTTACCTTTCATGCACACATGTATATGATTTTACAGTATAGCTTCTTCACATAGCTTCTTTATTTTGGGGGTCTTTTTTTTAGAAAGAATTGAAATAATTGAAATGAATTACAATGTATATTCACACTTAAAATAATACATTAAAAAATATGAGGGCCAGTGTTTTTGTTTAGTGTTCTATTCATCATTAATATTTATCCTTAAGGTTGATGTAAGAGTAAATTATCTATTGGGTTTATAGGAAGGGAGAAGATACTTTAATATTAATCATTTATACATTAGATCACATTCCATATTTTACATAGCAGTTTCACTCTTGTTCTAGAGCATATGTGATCATCTCCGTTTTACAGATAATAAAAGTAAATAAAATAAAAGCTGCTCATGACTGCTCAAGGTCACATAATGTATTAATGGCAGGATTTCCTTGCAATTCACTTGTCTGATATTTTTAGTTTAGTATGTCTGGATTCTCATCTGAACTCTATCACTTACATGTGTATGACTTGGCTGTGGTACTTAACAGTTCCAAGTGTCATATTCCTCATTTTTCTGTGGTATTGATAATAACACTTAGCTCATATATAAGATTATTGTTAGGTGCAAAGGGAACAGTTCACGTAAAACTTTGTGAACGTTGCATGCATAATAAATCTACAGCAGAGATTAGTGGTTGTAGCGGTAGTAGCTGGAAGTAATAGTAGTTGTAACAATAATTGAGATTAAAACTCTGATTTTACGATAACTAATCCAGATTTTTTTTTTTTGGCACGCCAGTCTACATTTATGTAATTGGCTTGCCATTTGGCTATTTTTGGCCACCATGTGTGTATAATTTCACACCTACTCTTTGGCCAAAAATAATCCAAATGCCAAGATTTATCACATACATGAAATTGCACACATCCATATACACATTGAGTGGCCCAAAATAGGTACTCAACCAAATGGCAAGCCATATCCAGAAAGATTTATACACATGCACACAACTAAAATATCAATTCATGTAACACTTCTCATTTTTAAGGCACCTTTTAAAGGTTGATGTTCTCATTGGGCCTAGGGAGCAGCACATTAGTCAATGGTAATTTGTCTAAGCTCAAGGAAATAAGCAACTTGGAAAGCTTGAAGGACTAACAGAGCCAATATCTACACTTGAATTAGAAAGCAGTCTTTTGTATCTTTAAGCCCTTTTGAGATATGTCTTACACATACACATAGATACACACACACACACATACACACACACACCTCTTATATTTTTAACAATGCATTTTTTATTAACGGAAATTTGAAAAAAATTTAAAGGAGAAAGACAGTCATGGACAGAACCATCACTCATTTCCTTTCATATTTTTAATTACAGATTATTGGGTAATACAATCTCTACAATTTTGAATGCCGCTTTTAAAAATTAACTTTATCGTTTCAGCATTTTATGTTATTGTACTCTTTATTAACATAAAGTTAAGGGCTGGCTGTTGGGAGTTGCTCTCCCGTGGTGGATGTTTTACATAGTTTTAAGTTCACTTTAGTAGATGTTACATAACCCAAACTAGAAACGTGAAAATTTGTGGAAAACATATTTTGGGAAACATTTCACATAGTATTATCTTTATATTTTTCTTCTCAAATTCAGATTGTATTATTTCCTAAGCACTGTGGAATTCAGAATTATTTTTCTCTAGGAAAACTGACCCAATCACTGCTGTGCCAGGAATAAGGAAGCCTAATTTCAACATGAAGTTATAGAGCAGCTTTCCGTTCTAAGAAAAAGAAAGAAGAAGAAGGAGGAGGAGGAGAAGAGGAGGAAGACAAAGTGGGGCAGGGAGGGAACTTGATCTTTGAGCTATTTATTGAAATGCCATTTTGGAAGTATAACACACATAATATAATACAATAACATACATCTGCCCCTGTCTTCCATCCACAAAGATATCACATAGAGATTTAATCTTTTCATCCTAAGATCATGGACTTTTACAGCATTTTGATATCATTTATGAATAAGAAGTGGAATCTCCATGACATCTAAGGCAGACTTGTATGCATCATTATACCTGTGTGCCAATAGACAATATCCAAAGAGCAAAGCAAGAATCAACCAACTGTCCAGAGTAAGCCAGAATATAGAAATATCACTTACACTATGAAGAGGAAATATTCTCTGGTCTAAAAATGCCTGAACACTTCAAACAGAGACCTTAGTACAAAAATGAAGTTCAGGAATAACAGAAGACACATTGAAGAATGTGAAGGCCCATATCAGAAACTGTAGAGCTGGTTTGATTGCTGGTTTTTGAGATTTTGTGTTTCTTACACTAAGTTGTGAAGGAAAAGTTAGGCCAATTTAATTTGCTGTTGTTACCTTTGTAAAACTTGAGGAAAATAGCTGTTTCTTTTTGACTTTTGTCAAAGCATGCTGACTTTGACCCTAAGAACTCAATTATTACTTTAAGTCAGTTATCAGAAGGCCTGACAATAGATTTGTTAGCTCTTTACCTGCACTACAACCTTGGTTCTTCAGGCTCTTTCCTAGTTTTGCTGTGCATCGTACACTTGCAGGCTTCGGAAAATCTTCCTTTTTATTGTCTGGGCTGCCCTTTCTGGACCTGCGATTCCTTCTTCTATGGACACCCAGCCATTTTTAATCTCCATGATTTGATTCTGTTCACTCTTTCTGGTTCTCTCCCAGATTACTGAGTTTTGCCATAAAGTTAAACAAACAAACAAAACATAGTAATTGTTTCCATGTAAAATTCATACTTTTTCAGATCCCGTGAATTTCACCACCTTCCTTATCTTGCTCACTTGCTACCAAAGACATTGCATTTAGTTTTACCATCAAGGTTGAAGTTATTTGGCCTGCCTTCTCTAATCTTTCCTCATATCCCCCTATCATTGAATGCACTTGGACTAGTTAAGATAATCTTTAGATTCATCTGTCAGCTTCTACTTAATATCTCTTCTTTATCTTATAAACATATTAATTAGGCAAAATATGTGAGATAGGAATGCAAAGGCACCAATGGTCCCAGAAAAGAAACTCAAGTTAAATAGCGTTTACTTTCCCTTCTTGCTCCTCAAAACTCTTATTTATCATCAGTGCACAAGTTCAATGCTGACTCATCTTTTTTCATTCTTCTTATAGTCATTTGTTTGTAATTGATCTCCCTTTCCCTTCATTTACTGTAACATTTTGATTACTTGGTTTGTTGTGTCTATCATAGTACCCCAGATATAGCAGCTGTGTATGAACACATCTCTTTTCTAATTTTATTTGTAATGTCTTCAAGACTGAAAAGTAGGAGGCACAGTGTCTTGCACAGAGGAAATATTCTACATTTACAGAGTAAAAGTAGACTTGCTGGTATTAGAAACCATGGGTAGGGAGAAACACAATTTAAGACAAATAAATATAAATATAGCAAAGGGGAGGGCTGCAAATGCAATGGACTGAGAACAGCGTGATGCCGGCCCCATGACAAGGACTCTCTGTCACCTTGGAGTGGCTCTTTCATTCTGTTCAAAACTTTTAGCAAATTACAGCCACAGTGAGATTCTTCCATGCAATCTCATGAGACTGAGCTAGAACTGCTCAGTAAGCTGTTCCTGAATTATAGGCCCACAGAAACAGTGTGGATAATACATGTTTATCGTAGTTTCGATCTACTTAGTTTTGTGGTAATTTATTATACATCAGTAGATAATACATCCTCCTTTCTTAATGAATCTATTTCAGAGTGACATGGGGTATTTTCTGTAAACTCTGACGATGTAAGTTGTGAGAAGACAGCACTCTGAATAATTTTAAAATGGTGTCAATGCATTATTGTCTTTAGAGTTACATAGATTTTTAAAGCTTCACTGGACCCTTAACTTTTAAAGATACTTGATGTGATACTTACATATAAGAACTTATTTAAAACATCTTCTACTAAGTCCTAAAAGCATCATTTGTTTGGTAGACATCATTAACCACGTTAGATTCTAGTTTAATGGATCCAAGTGGCATTAACAGTTTTTAGTGCCCCATAGTACATTCTGTTGTGTAGCCCAGGTTGAGAATCACTGAACTACCTTGTGATTATTATATTTCTATGCTCCCCATTAGGGTCTAACCTACTGTACAGAAGTGAGCATATATTTTTTTTAATCTCTGCATAGCATAGAGCACAGTACCTTGGATGGAGTCCCAAGCAAGTAACTGTGTACTGATTTTATGTAGCATAATACATCTTGAAAACAATATGTGAAAAGACATTATGATATTGGTCTCAGAAATTAGTCAGTGAGCATTAGCAATAGGGATAAAGCCAGAGCAGACCTAGTATAAAGAGAAGACCAGGGCAAAAAGGAAGGAGGGCTATTTAAGGGTAAATACTGGACCTTCACTTTATAGGTGGCATATTCTTATTTAGTGTGGACTGAGCAAAAAGAAAAAAAAAATAAAAGACAAGGATGAAAAGAGGAGGGGGCAAGACATTGCTAACCTAACGCAAGTTTCATGGTCTCCAGAAAGTTCTCAGTGATGATTCAAAGTTTAGTTTTCTAAAGTTGTTCTTACTTTTGAAAACCATACCTCAGTACACCAAGATTCTATTTCATTCATTGTATCTGGGTTATATTTACTTCCTGTAGAAATGGTTTAGAGGAAATCAAATGATAGTGTTGCAGATTGCTACAAAACCTTTGATATATTGGATGCTTTTGACATTAATATTGGCAAGTGGGAGAAAAAAGCTATGAGATTTTTAGAGGGGGTATACCGATGAGAGCCTGCTCAGCTTTCTGCATTTACACTCAGTAAATTGTGTTGCTCTCGGTAAGCTTGTCACACTTCTTGCCAAAACATTGGTTACTTCTTGTTAGAAAATTTCAGGTTCACAATTCCAGTTTTCCCTTCCTTGTTTTAGGTCAAGACTCATCTCTCTGAAAGAATATGAGTAGCTTAGAAGACTGTATTTCATGATAGAAAAATGAATAAGGCAGATTCATTATGATTTCAGACAGTAGATAAAACAGTTAAAGGAGCAGAAATGATGCAGTGTTTACAAGCAGTTATTATAGCTAAGATTAAGAGTTTATCTAGATTCCCAAGAAATACGTCTAGTAGGCAGCAAATGATATGATGTACACTCATGGGCTGTTAAGTATTACAGAGAGCTTCCAGTAGGTATTGTTTATTGACGCATATTCCCATTGCTAAATCAAAATATTTATAACAATAGGCAGTGAGTAGATTGTCATTCATAAACTCTAGAGTAATAAAAATGAAAAATAAAGGGGTTATTAGCTGAGTCCGACAGTACAGTAACTGCCTCTTAATGGGTTCTTTCCTCATCTACTTCCTCATTGCAGACATTGTGATTCATAATAGAGGGCTGTAGGGATGTTAGAAAAATTTGTCCAGAAACAGTAATAAAATTATAGTATTTTAATGACTGATTTTCTGGGATGAATTCTCTGCTTTTATTTTATGAGATTGTCCAGACAAAGAGAATAAATTGCATTTAGTGCAGTCTCTCAGGGAGAAATGTGTCTCTTTTTTCAGGAAAAGAGAAGTGGACCATCCTGTATCATTCAGTTAGTTAATGCACTTGTTCTTATAACTCAAAGTGATATCATAAATTATAAAAAAAAAAGGGAATGCATGCCACTCTTGGAAGGAAGTTATGAACAAATCCTTCATTAAAATAGCCTTAGCAGTTTGGCTTGTAGCAGAAAATTTAAATAAAGATACTAATATACTCATTATCACTTGTTAATGTCAGAGGGAGAGTATTTATAAGAGAGAGAGATCTCTCACTTAGGCATACCTGCATTTCCTTCTTGTATTTGTTTTATTTCTTTGTATAAACCATAAGCCTTTAACATTCTCAAATGTAAGTTACTTTTCCTTTTGGTTTCCAAAAAGAATATATTTCTCTGGGAGGAGGTGTCTAATTTGAAGCCAGCCTGGTTTCAAACTACAATTTCTAGGGGCGCCTGGGTGGCTCAGTGGGTTAAGCATCTGATTTCAGCTCAGGTCATGATCTCATGGTTTGTGAGCCCAAGCCCCCTGTCGGGCTCTGTGCTCACAGCTCAGAGCCTGGAGCCTGCTTTGGATTCTGTGTCTCCTTCTCTCTCTGCACCCCTCCCCAACCCGCTCATGTTCTGTCTTTCAAAAATAAACTAATTTAAAAAATAACAAAATACAGTTTCTAAAATATATTTTTAAAAAGGCTTTGCAGAAATCCTTAGACTAAAATGATTAATGAAATCAGGAGCCAGTGATAGATTTATGAAATGGACTTTGACTTCAGTTTCTCCAAACATATTTCTGAATTTTATTTTATTTCATCCAACTCATATGAAATCAAGTTGTCCTCTCAGTATATCTCTGTGAGAAATGTGGATCTTGATGACAAGAGCTAATTGGAATTTCTAGGAAACATTGCCAGAGTGGCACAGAAAAGAGTAATTGTTCCATCCAATCAGGTCCTCAACCCCTGGGCCTCTTGGGTATTTGTTCTGATCATAGAGCAGCCATTCTATCTTTGGGCAGCCACTGGGGAGTGTTGGCCACTCTGTACTCTTTTGTGGCGCTGGGGACAAAGACAGCCTTTTTGTCTTTGGGGATCTATGCTCTAAAATTCACTGAATATATATACTGACAAGAAATCACGTACTCAAGAGTGCCCTTCAGAAGAAAGAAGTGATCCAGCGTAAGTAGGTAGAATTTTCAGAGCACATGAGACCAAGTAAAATTTGAACCTTGGAACCTCACAGGAAGCAAATATTTCAACATGATCCATACTAAGGAATAATCTAGAGTGTTATTTTTTTTCAGTGTTGTACCTTAATGATGTCCTGGATAGTAAAGGGCTGTTTCTTGGCTGCCATCAAGTGTCTAGAGTGATGGTTTTGCTCAAAGCAAAATAAACAGGTTAAAAATGAGATGTATATGAATTTTAAAAACCATTGAATTGCCTTTAGAAAACATAATTGCTTCCAAAGAACTGTATTTCTTTTAAGTTTATTTATTTCAGAGAGAGAGAGAGAGAGAGAGAGAGAGCGAGCACAGGTTGGGGAGGGGTAGAGAGAGAGAAGGAGACACAGAATCTGAAGCAGGCTCCAGGCTCAGAGCTGTCAGCACAGGGCCCGATACAGGGCTCAAACCCACAAACCGTGAGATCATGACCTGAGCCGAAGTTGGACACTTAACCAACTGAGTCAGGCAGGTGCCCCCAAAGAACTGTATTTCTTCAATTGGTCTATGATCTTCTAAGAGGTTGGGAAGAATCAAAAGGGACAATTGATGCTGGGAAAATAAAGGAGGCTTTGGGAGTTTCTGTGATGCAGTAGGGATGGTGCTACAGTGAAACATTAGAGAGTTGTTCCTCTCCTGCATGTGCCCCTGACCAGCTGCATGACCTTGGACAAGTCAGTTTACCTGGGGGGCCTCATCCCATGGAATGTGAGGACTATATTAAATGATCTTTTAAAATTTGTTTTTAAATGTTTATGTATTTTTGAGAGGGGGAGGTGCGGGGAGAGAATGAGTGGGGAGGGACAGAGAGAGAAGGAGACACAGAATCTGAAGCAGGCTCCAGGCTCTGAGACATCAGCACAGAGCCCAATGAGGGGCTTGAATCCATAAGCCGTGAGATCATGACCTGAGCCAAAGTTGGACACTTAACCTACTGAGCCACCCAGGCACCCCTTAAATGATCTTGATGGTCCATTCTTTTCCTAAAAATATAAGACTTCATATGTGTGTGTGTGTCATCTGCTAGATTCTTTGTTCTTTCGAGTTTTTATAAAAAATATAGGAAACGTGAAGCTGCAGTATTTTAAATTTCTATTTGGTGATGGCAATGCCCCATGGATGATCTGAGGGCTTGGTGTTCATTCACATAGAGGCAGTTGAACACTGGCATAGGGAGGATTGAAATTGTCTTGAAATTTTTAGTGAAGCTGGGTAAAAACTATGAGAAGACAAGTTCGGCTCAGTAACCAATTAAGATTTCTTTTTCGATACAAAAGTTGGCAAATATTTATAGAATGTTTAACTTTGCATATTTTTAAATTATTTGCCACAGAATAGATATAAGCAACAAAGGATCGGGGCACCTGGGTGGCTCAGTCGGTTAAGTGACCGACTCTTTGATTTCTGCTCAGGACATGATCTCAGGGTTCATGGGATCAAACCCCATCTGGTGCTCTGTGCTAACAATGAGAAGCCTGCTTGGGAGTCTCTCTCCTCCTTTCTGTCTCTCTCTATCTCTGCCCCTCCCCATGAGCGTGCACATGCACACTCATAGATAACAAAGGATCTATGAATCACTCAGTTTCCTTTGATACATTTTTTTAAAACTTAAGTTGCATCTTATATCCTTAAACTTGGAATGCTGAAATGCAAAGTGCAGTTTTGTGACTAGACTTTGAAGAAGGCATTTAAAATATCTTCATTCTCTTATGTTATAGTCCACAAGCTAATGAGAGTTTGGTAGGTGTTGAGCAGCTGTGATAGCAGCATGTCTCTTTATTTATTGATGAAAATCCCAGGAGAGGATTGTGTCTGGAATAGAGAAATAGCTCCAATCATATCTATGTTGGATGAAAGAAAGCATGCAAGGGAGGGAGTGGGGGAAGCATACAAGAGAGAATTAGGATACTGCTTATCACTGGTAGCATCCTTAGAAGGAAGTCATAAGAGATTAAATGTGAGATTTGGGGATTAATGAAAACACTTTTTTAAAAAAATCATAAAAATAATAATAGAGTCAGAGGGGAAAGGTTGCATTACTTTGGTGTCTTAAACATAGACCTCAAAGACATCAACATATTTTAAGTAAATTAAAAGATGACTCTGATTTATCAACTTTTTTGAGCTGGAGGCTGTCCTACAGACTGTCTAATCCAACTTGTTTCTTTTTGGTGAGGTAATCATGTCCCAAACAAAGTAACTGGTCATGTGTTCATGATCAATTGATGAGTTAATAGGCAGGTAAGAATGAGTTCCCAAAACAGAACTTCGGGTTCCCAGACAAGTGTCCACTATGCTTTGAACAGCCCTTTCCTAGATGAAAAAATAGGTGACAAGGAATTTACACCATCATGCTCCTCAAAAACCAACATGGTTATTGGTTATTTGACCTTACAGATTTTTTTTCCCCATTTGAAATTATATTCGTCAAATTCAGTACAATTTTCTTTGAGAAAATACAGCAGGAAAATTCTGTGCCTATTATGCTGACATTTGATGAAGTGTTTTAAGTAGAGAAATAGCATAATAAAGAACAATATTAAATAAAATGTTATTAGTTGAGGGAATATAGAATCACTTTCTGGAGATATGAAATGTTCATGTTCATTATGTAGTACTAAATTCTGCTATATATTGTCTCACTTCTGTACCGATGGCACAATATTAAATATATTTGTGTTTCTTTTTTTTTTAATTTTTTTTAACGTTTATTTATTTTTGAGACAGAGAGAGACACAGCATGAACGGGGGAGGGGCAGAGAGAGAGGGAAACTCAGAATCGGAAGCAGGCTCGATGCTCTGAGCCATCAGCCCAGAGCCCGACGCGGGGCTTGAACTCGCGGACCGCGAGATCGTGACCTGAGCCGAAGTTGGACGCTTAACCGACTGAGCCACCCAGGCGCCCCTATTTGTGTTTCTTGATTGTGAGGATGGTGTATGGTAGAAAGAAATCATGGGAAATTATTTAATCTAGAGAGTCACAAAATGTGACTAGCACCCTAGATGGTATTCTAAACTAAAACTTGACAAGGGAGAAACATCGGTTCTTTGTCAGACCACCTTTGATGATGTTAGGGAACTTCTCTGGAATTACAAGTAAGAATGTTTTAGCATTGGAGAACAAATACATTTGTCAGACACAGAAATTAGAAGATGTTAGTGACTTTGGGGAGTTATTCTACCATAAACACAGATTTGTAAGAAATGGCATTTAAGAAATTGCAGATGGTATCACTATTGTTATATCCTACCTTTATATTCCTTTCTTCTGGCTCTAGAATCAGAATAGAAACTATGTTAATATTATGTGTTTTAAATCAGTAATATTATTAGTTGTCTTAAAAGTAAGAAAAAGTTAGATCATTGTACAATTCCATTATCAGGAAATATTTCTGTCTTTCCTCTGAAATATTTATTTGGGTGTACTTACTGCCAGTTGTTCAGTCTACATAAGATAAGAAGCAATTATGGAAATGCCTGGCTGGGAAGGAAGAGGGGGGAAGAATCAAAAGTAATGCTAGTGCAAAAGGCTGTCTTTGTAACATTACCTTTTTCCCGTGATGTACAAACTTGTAAATATTTTAAAGAGCCTATTTCTCCTCACTCTCTAAATAGAACACTAGTATTGATAGGAAATTTAAGAAGTGATATTACAAATATACAGACTAATGGATCATTAGCCTATAAAATGTGAATGATCATTGAAGCTGAGCACAAAATGCAAAACTGCTATTGAAACACTGCAGTTTGTTAAATTATGAGCAGTCAAAGATCATGCATCATGCAGCCAGGAAACAGGGAGTGGCCGGATCACACACAATCATTTAAACTTGGTTCTGTGGATGAGAAGAACTGATCTTTGAAGTGATATCTAATGAGGTTTGGCTGGGCTCAAGGAGCTTTTCCAGGGGAATGTGTTGATTCTCGTTCTGCATCCCCTGCATATTTATAGGCTACAGAATAAGAATGATTTTAATTATGCATGACTGAACTGAAGTCCAGGATATATTTGAGTTTTAACTGTTCAGGTGAAAAAAAGAAAAAGCCTTTACAAATTATCCATTTGCTCTCTTCAGTGGGCGCAAAAAGTGGCTCTGTGTAAACCCGTTGTCTGCAGAGCCAATATTAATTTGATGACACTTTTGTTCTACCCAAAGATGACCTCAAATTAATCACAGAGTGAAGTTTTAGAGCTTTCACTCTGTCACTTTAAAGTTGTTTTCAGGAGGTTTAAAAATATTTAAGGTTAACTATTGCCATTTAATGAACAGAATGGAAAATGGCAGATCACTCAAACAAATCTCTCTAAATTGGGTTAGTCTGTGGGTGTCTCCTGGGATAGGTATCTTTAAATGAACTGCAAATTCATCTTGAATTCCTGTATAAATATCTTAGGAAAACCCACTGTCATGAAAATCCCATAAATTTTCCAAATTGAGTAAATTAAAACTCAGGTTCAGTAACTTATACAATGCCATAGAGTAGAGATGAGACTCAAATTCAAGTATTTTGACTTCTAAGCATTCTTCTTCAGAGAGAAACACCATATCTTTTGAATTGTGCAGGAACTGTGGCACTTAATGTTATTTTAAGATTGGAGGGTTGGAGACTAAAGAAGCTGAAGTGCGTTCTTGAACTCTTAATGAAATTTAAGGAAAATTTGTAGACCACCTTTGTCATATAGATAGCTAGAAATTATGGATTTGTTATTATTTAGTTTGTGTATGATATTTAGCCTCTAAGGTCAGCTCATAATATGGTGAAGTGATGCTTAAATCTTCAAGAGAATACTCATATAAGATAGCACAAGTCTTCTATTAGCTGTTGGAAAATTCGTGGTGTATTATGGCTCTCAAGATAAGCTGTGGGTGATGAGTGTAGGCATAGGCAAATTTCAAAACGGGAAGCCTCGGGTATGCAAAATTCAAATGAAGTTTAGTCCCAAATTAACTCACATTTTGATACATTTCTGTAATGTCCATTCTACCACTACATAATTGGAGCCAAACTCCATGGGTCCAACTCTAGTGCCCGCATATGCTGATTGTATGACCTACAAAGCCAATTTAATTGGTGAGCAAGTCAGTTAATGCACGGGGTTATTGTTAAGACACAAGGGGTTAAAGTATATAACTGATAGACATCACTAGCTAAGTATTTGCTGTTACTAATGCTGATAGCTATAGTGGCATTATTATTATCAACAGCGTAGGATCCACATTTGTTTTCTCAAAGTGGTTCATACAACCACTTTCAAATTGCCCAACTTTTTTTTTTCCTAAATTAAAAGAGAATATGTCCTTGAGATATACTTATGGTCACAGAATGAGAATGGATGTAAATATTAAAAGAAAATTATACCAATCTTTGATCTCATTATTCTTTGAGCATCTTATTATTAATTGAGAAAATTTATAATGGATACATTTGAAGTACCAGTCCTTAAGCTTCATATAGAAAAAGTAAGCTTCTAATTTAAAAGAAAATTAACTATTAATGACACCATAAATTGCAAGCTTTACTCATGGCAATAACAGCAGATGCACTGATTTAAAATTTTTCATATGGCACCAGTAGGGGCAGAATAAGGAAAGGTCTACCCAAAGGTATATATAATATTGATAAAAAATATGCCACAGTTTATGAATATCACTAACATTGGTGTGAAACAAGAAGTGGGGAAAATGGTAACTGGCTAAGCAATTTCACAGAAGTTTTGTTTAGAAAGTAAAGGAAGAAGAAATCTTAAGATGTAAGTGGGGCAATACTGGAGCATGCACAACCACTAAATAGTTTATAAAAAGCTGTTTAGAGAAACTAAGTTGTTAAAGGCTTTCATTTTTTTACTTTTGGTCTTGAAGCAATGTGTTTAATCAGGGTTATGCAACCACTACTTCTGTCCTTGAAGACATGAAGGAACTACAACAATGGAATTATTTTTATAAGAATGAATAAATAAAAAATGGTAACTAATTAAAGTATGTACAACTGAATAAGAAAAAGAAAATAATATTATTGTACAAGAACATTGACCCTGTAGCAAAAGAAAAAGAGTAGTTGTCTTGTAAGTCAGACTGGTTTAAGTCACTTTTAGAGCATTTCAAGAATAATATACCAAACAATAGTTTATAATGCCCTTTTAAAATTTGTATTTTTACTGCATAGTAAGTATAGAATCTTCCAAATGTATGTATGTGTATGCATTGTTTTACAAAAATAAGATATTATGTAAACTATTTTGTTACCTTTTGTGTCAATTACTAACAGCTCAGGAATATATCCTGTCATTGCATTCCATTATCATCATTCCCAATTGCTATATAGTATTTTTTGAGTGTGTGTTAACTAATTTGTTTCATCAAATTATTTTCAGTATATATCTGAAAGACAAATATTATATTCATGACAAAGTTACATTATAGTCTATAGTCAATCTTTTAAAAAATACATTTCATGCTTCAAAGACAATGATATTATAATAATCAACCATGAAAAAGACAGCTATTTTCTATAGCAGATTTCTTATTACATTGAATAATATAACCTAGTCTGATATATAAATGAATTAAATTAAGTACTGAAAATGAGAGCAAAATGGTTAGAACTCTTTCTGGGATATAGACACAATTTTTGCAAATATGAATCGAGCCACTAAAGAGGTTGTATTATATTTTTAGGTCTTAGAAATGAAGTTCTATTTTAGGTAGAATCCTATTTTAGAACGGTGTTTTCTTCAAACTTTATTGAAGCATGTTCTCTCTTCCTAAACATCTTTATTTATATAGCATATGAAGAATTGGTTCTTTATATTTTAGATTTTACTAGCCAATGTTTTGATTCTTACAATATTGTATATTGAGGAAAGAAACAAACATCAACTTGTCTAAAAAGTTAATACACAGTTGTACATCCATACCATGGAATCATGTGCATCAATTAAAAGGAACAAATTCTTGATACACATGACAACTTAGATGGATCTCAAGGGAGCTGTACTGAGTGGAAAAAGTCCCTCTCAAAGGTTACATTCTACATGATTCTATTTATATACCATTCTTGGAATGACAAAATTATAGATATGAAGACCAGAATAGCAGCTTGCCAGGGGTTAGGGATGATTTGGGGAGAGAAGGGCACATATGGCTATAAAGTTGCTGCAAGAAGGATTCATATGGTGATAGAGTAGTCTGTATCTTGATGTGGTAGTTACGTGTATCTACACTTAAAATAGAATTGCACAGAACTACACACACACACACACACACACACACACACACACACACGAGTGCATGTGAAACTAATGAAATTGGCATAAGCCCTGTGGATTGCAGCAGTGCCAATTCCCTCATTTTGATATTGAACTATAGTTATGTAGGATGCTGTCACCGGCAAAAAGTGTGTACAGGGAACATGGGGCCTCCTGGTATGTTTTTGCAACTTCTTGTGAATCTGTATTTGAAAAGAAAAATTAAAGGGAATAAACGAAATATTTTAAAACATAAAAAATTGTTAGGAGAGTTTAATGTTAGAACGTTGAATAGTTTGAAAGAGGCAAAACTCAATCAACAGAAAATGAAGATGTTGGGGCGCCTGGGTGGCTAAGTCATTTAAGCATCCCACTTTTGATTTCGGTTTAGGTCATGATCTCACGGTTTGTGAGATTGAGCCCTGCGTGGGACTCCATGCTGAGTGTGGATCCTGCTTGGGTTTCTCTCTCTCTCCCTCTGCCCATGTCCCCGTCTCATGCTCTCTCTCTCTCGAAATAAATAAATAAACATTCTAAAAAAATGTAAGCCTGCTTTAGAAAATATGAAAGAAAATTATGATGTTGTGTAAAGTACTACGCAGCTACCAGTAGTCTTAATTAATACTGAGTCCAACTTCAAACTATTTTTTATGATACTTGTCGGTACACTTGAGATTAAAAATAGCCATATATATTTCAGACAAAATTATCTTTAAAATTAGAATATATCCATGAAGCAAGTTTTATGTATCCCCGAGAAAAGCATATAACCTATAAAATGTTTAATGGTGGCATTCTTAATTCTTTTATGTGTTATAATTGTGTATCTACTTTTTTAAAAAAGGCATAGTAAACAACTTTTATGACTATAAATGCATTCTTACTCTCTTTTAAGGATAAATAACATTTAATTGCACAAATTGTAATAATTTGAAATAATAACTTACAATATTCACCATTTTCATTATCTCTCTTTGGACTCTATAGTCCCATGAGTTGGACAAAATGAGCATTTATTGTCTCCATTGTAAAAATTAGTACCCTAAGTTAAAAGTTGCAATGTTAATCAATGAAGTAAGATTAGAACTCACTTCTGATTTTTACGATCTTTTTTAACTAATCTATTACTGTTTCATTCACAATTATTTTGCTTTATTTTACATTGCAAAACTTAGAAAGGTCAGTTAGAATACATTATCTGGGCATCCTCCAGGTACCAACTGTAGAGTTGAAGGAACTCAGGATGGAACTCAACCAAATGCTTGTCCAAAATCTACTGACAAACTAATTCTGTAACTTTGAGTGATTTCATCCTCTATGAGTTCAGTTCCTTCATATATAAATATATATAAAATAAACACTGTAGTTCACTTAAGCTTCTACACTGTTCTAATACTTTGTCTAATCTATATCCCCTTCCTACTATGCTGAGTTATAATTCTCTTAAAAGTTTTGGGACGACTCCTTCTAGAAGACTTCACATTTGATCATTTACTACCAAGCTGTATTTATTTTTTGAGCTACATCTTTACACATAATATGAAATTGTGGTAGCTAAAAAAACACTTTCATGTTGATTTTACTTTACCACTATTTCTTAATAAAAGTGTATTTGCATGTTTAGATGTCAACAAGATAAAAAGTTCTATCATTTTTTTAGTAGTCTTGAAATCCTTTCTCCACTAACCTTAATGGTAAAAAATGAGTAATTTGTAGAGAAGTTGACCAATTTATTTTAAGTACTGATTGGAACATATCTACATTTTGACCTTGGGTATCAAGACTTAAGCCTTTTTCTTCTTATCCAACATGAGTTTGCAGACATATGGTCAAGGATTCCAGCTTACAGCTCTTTCTCAGGATATGTGATGTTTATGGTCTCTGGGTTTTAGGTGTGTTGTTCATTACCTTGGTTGTCACATTTTAAAACACATACTCAACCAATGATTTTATGATTTTATTACCCATGATTTCATGCTTTCACAAATGTAAGCCTTACTTATCTCTAGAAATATCTCTTTCCTTTTTGTTCATTATTTTGCATAATTCCTTTAAGCTTAAGGACCACATCTGATCTGTCTTTGTACAAAAAACATTTATCAGAATATCTGGGAATTAAGTAGACAAACAATTGCAGAAGGAACACATTTTAAAGACGTGTTTGAAATAAGCAATTATCTAAAAAAATTTTGGTCGAACTGCTCTGTAATTTTCCAGATTGTGCTTCTTGATACACAATTAAAATACAGAATAAGAGATATTTTTTTATGTCTTGTCAATAAAATATATAAATATTATATTCCTACACATGCTGGTGGTGAAATGACAGTCCTGAAGAAGTATTCTATGTTCTTTTCAACCTTTGAGCAAAGTATGCATGATGGACTGCAAGGGAAATTTTTCTGAGGTTCTTATTGTCAAGATTACAAGGAGTGTGGCCAAATCAATCAATAATCTTTTAGTTTTTAAACTGTGTGAGACATTTGGAGATGAAAAGGTTATAGGAGAATCTACTCATCTGTCAGTTCTGAGTAATACACAAATTGTTCCTATCCTTTTTGGGACTGAGCCAGCACAAACAGAGGACCCTGAAGACATAACTTCTAAAACAACACAATGAATTTGTATTTGAAATCCTGAACATAACATATCTTCCAAGTACTTTTTAAGAGGTCCTTATCCTTTTGAATTAGATCTCTTTGGCAATTTATAAGCAGAAGGGAACCGTTCTTGAAATATTGGCATGAAGACTCAGAACTTAGATTTATTCACTAATCTGGTGAGGGTATAACAAAATAAAGATTTCCTTGTTAATTGTGAGCAGGATAATATTTACAGAAAGAGATGATATTATTATTAGATATGATTTTTAATGAGAGTTATGACCAGTTGAGCCATATTATCTGTTTGATTCATTTCAGGTGGCCCAATAAAATAGTGAAAAAGTCGGGTCTTATGGCAGATAGTTTCAATATATTTTGCATAAATTATGAGTATTTGCAACAGTGTTACTGGCATTTCACAGGTATACAAATCAACATTTAACTGCTGTAAATATTTGTGTCTTTATTAAGTTATTTTAACATTTTAAATTTGAAACTATACAGAAGTGTTAAAAGGATTGGATGATAGAGCAGGGTTTTAAGTGGAAAAAGATTTATAGATAATGAGACTTTTTCTCTTCTGAAAGGGAACACATTGAGTAAAACTATTCTAAGCCAAAGTAATTTGGAGTTTAAGAAACTGATCATTTTGGTCCCATGACAGTATACATTCATATTAGCACAATAAAAGCTAACTTTATAAGAAACAACTCAAAATTTCAGTGACTTAGTATAATAAAGATCTATTTCTTGCTCCCACCATAATTAACCATTGTTCAATATCAAGGTGGAAGCTTTAGTCCATGTAGTAACTAAAGGACCCAAATTTCTTTCATGTTCTGGCTCCACCATTCCTTAAAACTTTGGAGTCCTTCACTGCATCCAGATCTTCTGCATCTAGAAATTAAACAAGGCAGGAAAGAATGCAGACAAGATACACTTGCTCTTATGAATCTTGGGTGGGAGATGGCACACCTCATTTCCACTCTTGTATTATTGGTGAGAACTAACATGCCCTACTTTACATAGAAAGAGGTAGGGAAATGTGATCTGACACTGTTCTCAGGAAGAAGGAAACATAGCATTGTCTCTGCTCAACATTCAAGAAATGCAATAGAAATATAGTAATGGGGGCGCCTGGGTGGCTCAGTCGGCTAAGCATCTGACTTCAGCTCAGGTCATGATCTCGTGGTTCATGGGTTCGAGCCTGTCATCAAGCTCTGTGCTGACAGCTCGGAGCCTGGAGCCTGCTTCGGATTCTTTGTCTCCCTCTCTCTGTGCCCCTCCCCTGCTCACACTCTGTCTCTGTCTCTCTCAAAAATAAATAAATGTTAAAAAATTAAAAAAAAAGAAAATATAGTAATAGCAATTCAAATTGATGAACTGACTCCCAGAAATACAGCTTCAGTGTCTGCTCTTAAATACCATTCTATACTGCCTCTCCCTATAGGGAAGAAATAAGTTGTTGGTGGTACAAAATATATGTCATAAATAGATGAAATTGGGAGACCAGATGCTTTTAATTCAGATCTATTTTTGGACTTGTATTTCTAAGAGATTTTTGGGTAAAACAACTCCATAGATGGACCAGCTGATAAGGTCACTGCTACTTCTCTTGGATTACCCACAGCTTTTTCTTTGACTTGATCTGAGATTTTTCACACATGTTCATTTTTCTCCAAGGCCACACTTGCTTAGGCAGACCTAGATAAATATGAGGTTTGGTAGCATGTGATAAAGAGGAGAGGCAACCTACAAAGGACTAAAGAGCAAGGCCTCTGGGACCAGCCTGCCTTGATACAAGGAGAGTCTGCATTTACTAGTTGTGATACCTTGGCTAATTACTTCATCCCCGTATGCCTTAGTTCCATTGTTTGTAAAATGTAGGCAATACATGTACATGTAACAGAGTATTTAGAATTAAATGAATTAAAACTTATAAAAAATTAAGACAAGCATCAGGTATATTCTAAGTGTTATTTAAGTGTTTGTTAAATTGAGAGAGAGAGAGAGAGAGAGAGACAGAGACAGAGACAGAGAGAGATTGGCTGAGTGCTCCGGGGATCCAAATGGCAGGAGAGAATTTTTGAGATCTTGGATTTTGAGATGTTTACTGATTTAAATGAAAATAACCATGCTGATAGTGGATGTGTCCTCTTTAAATTTCTTAGTGATATTATTTTCCAAAGATCAATTTTATTGGAATAATATATGTGTGGCTACACACTATACATAGTAGGCCTTGCTACCAAAACATAATATTATTCCAATAAAATTGTACATGCGTGTGCATGTGCGTGCACACACACACACACATTTGATTTGTCTCTGCCTTATTTTCTGTTCTTATTTTTTATGGGGTAAGTAGTTTTTTTTAAAAATGATTTTACAAGAGATGGCATTTTTAAAAGTAAATGAATATTAGACATAAGGTATTTTTTCTCAATGATTGATTGAGAGTAGACATTCACCACAATATGGCTCCTTCATCCTTATTCCTGGCCTGAAAGTGACTCTTTCTATTATGTAGAATCCTTAAACTCATTATTTGAGAGATAAGTAATCTAAATATATTAATTTGATATATATACTTCTGGAAATACCTTTAATTTGAGAAAATGATGAAGTAAAGTTTGGGATAAAACTATATTCAAGTCTTTTAACATTTGTTTGATAATGAATGAGGGTGCCTCTGTGGAATATTAGCTAATGTACATTTAGAAGGTAAGTATTATCCAAAGAAACTCCCTGTCCAGTTTGAGTTAAACTTTCATTTGTATGACCAAGCTATAAGACGTTGTACATGGAAACCTATTCAGTATAAGTACTGACACAATTTAATTACATCAATGCAAATGTACTTGCTATAGTTTTAAGCTAAAGCGTTAGACTCTGTTGTTCAAATAGCACTCAACTTAAAGTGCAACCAGCACTTCTCCACCAGAACACTCCAGATGGAAACCATGGTTTGGTAAGTCTGTAAATGCAAACTCAACTTTAGTCTGAGTCCAGCAAATCAATTTCTTTGAAACAATTCCTTAGCCTTAGCACAGCTGACATGTTTGGCCAAGTAATTCTTTGTTGTGAGGGCTGCCCCGTATATGCTAAAATATTGAGCAGCATCTCTGATCTCTACACACTGGATTCCATTAGCATCCCTTACTTGTGAAAAACAAAAATGTTTCTAGATATTGCCGAACTTCCCCTTGGATGTGGGGGGGGGGGGTCAGATTACCCAAGATTGAAAAACACTGCCTAAAAATATTGGAACAACCAAATCCCATGTTTTTCATAGACATATATTAATTTTTCAAAATTCAGGGAAGGAGTTTAAATCTTTTTTGTCAAGTGAACTTTTTATCAATAAATATACAGATATTGTCTTTTTAAAGTAGAGGTTGTTTTTTTCAAAAAACAACATCCCCAAAAACCTCCAACACTGACAAACAGCCGTCTCTTTGGCAGGAGAAGAGCTCGGGTTTTGCTGATTTTTATGAGAGTTGTCGTTAACAAATTGACAGCTGCTAAATATGAACCCTATAGTATAATAAACCTTTGAAATTAACTTCCAAGCTTCAGTTGCCAATTTTTATTGTTTTATTTAAGGAGCAGATGTTTCTGACAAATTTTCAGTGTTATAGTAACAGAGAAGGTAGATGATAACTTCATCCTCTGTCTTTTCTTCCCTGCTCACATCTAAAAATCACATTTCAGGGAATCCTTCTTGGTAACTGTCTGTCTTCTAAAATTGGTTGAAACAGAAGTCACAGCACATGCTGGTCCTTAATGCTTATACTTAATCACAGATTTTGACTCAGTATCATTCTCTCTATGATAGGTATACATTGTTAGCACCATATTTTAATGCCCCTTGCCATAATAGCTTTATAATGAGATCATTTAGGTGTTTCAACATCTAAGGCTCTTACATGGGCCATAATTAATATATTTCTCTGTTGATGAATTTTAGTCAACAGTGAATAATGTGATGGTAGTATTCCTGGGATCTATTCCCAAAGCCAATCTACGCCCAGTAACTATGAAATGTAGATTACTGTCATTATTATTTTGAAGAGCTTTCTTTTTATACCCACTAGTTCTATGTAATAAAGATCTTCAGTGTATCACATCTCCCTGTGATAATATTCATGGTTGTGAATAAAAATTTAACTGTGATAATAATTGCTTGAAAATGAAAATATTAAAAACAAATAATAGGATGTAGTGCTTAATTTTAGAATCATGGTGTGAAAAAGTGAAATGGTAACCTGTAGGCAGCATAAGAAAGAAGGAGGGGTGCCTGGGTGGTTCAGTCAATTAGATGGCTGACTCTTGATTTCGGCTCAGGTCACAATCTAAGGGTTGGTAAGTTCGATCCCTGCCCCCCCT
This sequence comes from Panthera tigris, assembly GCF_018350195.1. Classification (NCBI taxonomy): domain Eukaryota; kingdom Metazoa; phylum Chordata; class Mammalia; order Carnivora; family Felidae; genus Panthera; species Panthera tigris. The sequence goes on along the minus strand of NC_056662.1, from coordinate 68,770,574 downwards.
GTGTTGGGCTTTGCGCTGACAGTGTGGAGCCTGGTTGGGATTCTCTTTCTCCTTTTCTCTCTGCTCATGTGCACATGCACGTTCTTTCTCTCTCTAAAAAACAAATAAACATTTAAAATTTTCAAAGAAAAAGAAAGAAAGAAAGAAACAGTGGGCCATTTGCATCGGCTTGGAGGCCTACCTTGACTTAAGCACCCCTAAGCAGCTGCTGCTATTTATTTTTCATTCTCCACCTTCTTTTTTTCCATAATGGTTCTTGTGAGAAACTGTAAAGAGTGCTCCAATATATAGTGTGTAACAGGGGTGAACATTTAAACATACACTTTATTTATAACTCGGGGACTACTATTGCTGGGGTCATAGATTGGTAGTGTGTTATAATGAGTTACTCTATAATAAGCTTTATTGAATTCATGAAAACTGCTTTCCTCCTGATTAATACCTTTGTGCATGTTACCATAGAATCAGTATAGCTTTCAGAAAATAGCAGCTAAGCTCAGAAGAGGGAAAGGAAAGAAATGATCTCCCTAGTTCCGTGGGTCTAATTTGTTTGTTTGCATATAATATCCATAAAATCACACCCATTTTCGATGAAAAACTCACCTCAGGGCATAAGAACAAAAGGAAAACAGGTAATTAAAATTAATGATACAAAAGCAGTAATTATGTACACACAGTTGATCAACAAATCACTTCAGGTGGTCCCAGGATTTATTTATCCTGTTTCTCTGTGGCTAATACGCTGATGTGACTAGACAGGTTAGGGTTGTTTACCTACTCACATCTATTGCCTTCTCCCTGGGAGGGGTACTGAAACATAGAACTATGCCATCTTTTTGTGAAGAGAGCTGCTTGATACTATTGAAGTACTGGATGAGGTGTTTCCTATTAATTCCTAAAGCCAGTGTTCTCCAGTTGTCCTGAATGACTTTTCTGGCTAGACCAACAATGAGGTTGGTTCCTTTGAAAGGAGAAGCCTGGGAATACAGTCTTCAGTTTTTTATTGGTTTTCATCATGAAAGTAAAGTGTCCTCAAATATTCTTATTTCTCCTTACAAAGAGGACATTCTCATCCATACATAGCTTCCTCCTTGGATACTTCATAATCTGAAGACTTACTGCCAGATTCCAACTACTGCTATTACTTATATATTCTGCAGATGCAAGCTGATTTTTATTGGAGACCTCTAAAAAACATGGCTAAAACTTGTAATTAGTGTGCTTGATGGCATATTTGGTATAAGAAGGGTATGGTGAGATGTTTTAGCTCTCTGGAGATCTATAGATGGTTTTCTTTCTTTTTGTTCCACTTCTAGCCAGTCAACCAGCAAAGTGTTTACTGTTGCAGTGAACCATTTATAATCCAAACTGCATAGTAAACTTCTAATTCATTCCCTTCGATCCCTGTTTGTTTTTGCAAGTCCCCCAAAGAGAAAGTAGAGTGTGCTTCCCAACCTTGTGTAACTTCTGTTTTCTGGGCAACATGTCTCAAATTATATGCAGTATTGTAGAACAAAAGTAGCATAAAATCATTGGCAAGGATTGACTGAATGAAGATGGCATTTATCATGGACTGTCCTTACAGCTTGTGAGACACTAAGGAAAAATTCTGAGCCTACCCAGATTTAAAGTTATCCCAGGCAGAACATTGGGTAGGCCAAATTGAGCAGGCTGTGTAAAAGAGAATTTTGCATGCAGAGCCATCCAACCAATCTGTCACTGGCATTACCAAAGAGACTCAGGCTATCTGGCCAAGTTGTTCTCAGAATTATAGTTCATATAGTTGGTATTCAAATGTAACTTAGCTTATTTAATTTTTCCTAGGCCATTAAACTCAAAATGTTCCTTCTACTCCATTCATCTGAAATACATTGAGGATCAGAGATTGTTTACACTGAAGGAACTATATGTATCTTCTATGAAAAAGCTGAGGTTTGAGAGATTGTGAGACTTCTTTAAAACTGAAGGTAGGCCTAGAACTCAAACCAGTGAAATATCTCTCATGAGGCTGGTGTTCTCTTTCTCTGCTCCATGCCACCTTATTTACCACCTTTCTTTTTACACTTCAGTGATGGTATGTGTGTGGGATTTGTGTGTGTGTGTGTGTGTGTGTGTGTGTGTGTGTGAGAGAGAGAGAGAGAGAGAGAGAGAGAGAGAGAGACAAAGAAAGAGTGAGAAAGAGAGGGAAAGAGAGAGAAGAAGGAGGTAGAGACGAAGAGGGAGAGAGAGATTATTATTATTTAGATTTGAAGGTCATTATAGTTCCTATTAAGCATAGAGGCCAGTTATGCTTAAAAGCCTAAAATTCACAGGACAGCCTTTTCAACAAAGTGTTATCTGGACCAAAGTGTCAGTACTGAGATTGAGAAACTTTGGTTTAACACACTGAGCTGTTGAAAAACTTTCTAAATTGCCTAATAGGGATTCACTTGTAAATTTTCTTTTTAATTTTCTAACCCGAGAAGCATTTGGTCTAGAATATTTAGTTCAGAGCTGAAACATGTATGATACCATAATGCATTTGGTCTAAGAAGAAATATCAAAGTTTGTTTTGTTTGTTTTTTAACAACTTGTGAGATGGGAGAAGAAAAACCTTTTTATCCTTTATTCAATGGCCTAAGGAGGTAGTGATCATCTTAGCCAGCTCAGGCTGCCATAACAAAATACCATGGACTAGGTGGCTTAAATGTTATTTTCTCATAGTTCTTGCATTTTTTTTTCTTAGTTCTTGCATGGTTCTTGAGGCTAGAAGTCCAAGATCAAATGGTTAGCATGGCCGGTCTTTGGTGAGAGCACTCTTCCTGGCTTATAGAAGACTGCCTTCTCATTCATTCCTCACTTGGCAGGTAGAGAGAGAGAGAGAGAGAAAGAGGTGGGGGGGGGGAGCACATCCTCTCCATTAAGGACACTGATCCCATCATAAGGGTCCCACCCTCATGATATCATCTCAACCTAATTATCTCCCAAAAGCCCCATTTCCACAGACCACCCCATTGGAGGCTAGAGATTCAACTTATGATTTTTTTTGATGTTTATTTATTTTTGAAGGAGAAAGAGATAGATCGTGAGGGGGGAGGGACAGAGAGAGAGGGAGACACAGAATCCGAAGCAGACTCCAGGCTCTGAACTGTCAGCACAGAGCCCAGCATGGGGCTCGAACCCGTAAATGACGAGATCATGACCTGAGCCGAAATCAGAAGCTAAACCAACTGAGCCAACCAGGTGACCCTTCAGTTCAACTTATGAATTTGGGGGAAGGGAGGGACATTTCAGTTCATAGCATTTATGGCAGTGATAATGCTAAGATTCATAGCTTTTCCTACCTCTTCAATGAACAACGGGTGAGACTGTGTATTGAGCACCTAGCACAGTGCTTCGTGAGCTAGGGATTCAATAAATGAACTTTGACTGCCCCCCCTTGCCTGAGAGCTTTCATGAGCTCTTTCTTCCCAAAAAAGACATGAGGGATAACGTCCCTTCGAGAGGTAAATATGTGCAGAATTGTCTGAAGACCATAATTTGAGAAGAAAAAGTGAAAGGTAAAGTAAAAGGAAGCTGAGAAAGGGCACCTTGTCAATGGAGAGATTTGTGTGTTTACTGACTTTCGTTTTTCTTTCCCCTTCTCTCCTTCATACTGTGTAAATTCTGAATTGATGTTACCCAGTCTAGTTTTCACATATATAGAACTAATCCATTTTTTGTTGTTATAAATGAAGATATGTTCATATATATTTGACATGGGTGTGTATCCACATATATTCTTTCATTTATAATGACAAATCTTAAAGTGGCAAAGTCTTAATGCTTAGATATTTGCATAATACGTCCTTCCTATGGCAGTGAATTTTATCACAAGTGTAGAGGAAAATTGCCATGGGGTGATGGTCTCCTGCTGTTGAACAGATTCTACCTGTTATTTGCAAAGCCAGGAGCACTAGAGGTGTACTAACTGTCCCTTACTGTAGTGTGTAATTAGGAATATCCTGAATTATCTAAGTCACAGGGGAAAACAGCGATCAAAAAGCAAAATGAAAACATGTACTTTTTCATGGAAGAGGCTGAAAATTAGAGACCAAATGGATACTTTAAAAAGTAACCTGTTCAGGAGATGCCCTCTCCAGCTGCAAATAATTAATCATTACAGGTTTGGGAGACAAAGGGAATATGAAGTGTCAAAAGCAAAGGAAAATCAGATCCTCTTTACAAGAATACAGTATCAAAAACTGGTTAGTTCTAAATGCATCTCTGTGATAACGATGCTATGATTCATACAGATTTAATGGTTTCTCTAGAATTATCAAGTCAGGAAGCACTGTGCCCCTGATCTGTGGGGCCATGTTGTCCTCGTTAATCAGGATGGACGTTGAATGGCCTTGCTTTGATTTTGTTCTTGGACCATTGAGAAGCACTGTAATAGAAAGAACACCAGAACAGGAGGCCTGCACCTAGGTGTTAGCCCCAGGCTCTATGATTCTCTATTATGTGGCTCAGCAAGTCGCTGATCTCTGAGCTTCAATTTCGTGAAGTATGATATAAGGACAAGAATTCGTAGCCTACTTATGTCACAAGGTTATTGAGAAGTCCACTTTGGATAGTAGCAACCAACAGTATGCTCTATCTGAACTAACTAAAGCATTATTATTTTAATGCTTATTATTATGATTTTAACTGATTGTTATTTTAATGACTACTAGACTGGTTCTTTTGCTTTTCTGGATTTTTAAATATTCGGCTCTTTTCTTTTCTGAACTAAATTGGATGATCACCACAGTGAATATTTGTCATATGCTTAAAAGTACCAGAAGTTTTTTTTCTAACAGTGTAACATTAATGTTCAACTTATTTAATCCTCCCAACAACAGAGTAAAGGAGGCAGTATTATCCCTATCAATTTTATAGTGATGTGAAGAAGATAATGACTGAAGTTCAACTAATGAGTGATAAAGTTGGGATTTAAAGGCAGATTCTTTTTCTGAAGCACTGTGCTATGTGGTGACACTAATACGATACAAATGTCATATGTATGTGATTGGTATAGTGCCTAGTTGAATCAGAATTTAAAATACAGCATGCCACCCAATCCTTACTTGGTTTTAATGGCAAATCTGAAGTCATCTCTGTAGCAGCAGTTGTAATAAATATGATAAGATGTGTTACATAGATGTTTTATGTCTTATAATAAATCTTGTCATAAGTGCTCTTACTGTTACTGTCCTTATTTTGAATTTAGGAAACTGAGGCTCAAAGAAGAGAATTAACTAGATCAGACTTACATTATAGTAAATGGTTAAACTATGTCTGATGGAGACCCACTTGTTCTAGAACCTTTAGCCCTAATCACTACATTATGTTGCCTCTTCTTGGTATTTCTTTTTCTTTTCTAACACGTTTCTTCTGCTTCTGTAATATCGGGCAAGTTTTTGGAGGCAATGAAGTAGTGTATTTTAATCATAATGGCCAGGTTAGGGCAAGCTCTATCTTATGTATTCATTGTTGATATTCATCAATTGTGGTTCTTGTTTGTTCTTGTGGAGAAGGAGATTGATATATTCTTGTAGGGAGGACTTGTGGTAGGATCCATCATCTGAAGAAAGACACTCAGTGCATATGCACGTTAATCTGACAGATGGTCAGAGTTTAGAGCCCAGATCTTACTTCCGCATTGCCCATAATAAATAAACCATACTGGAAGGTTTGAGTGTACAGAGGGAACACAGGGAATTGATTTAGGACTGCTTGCTAGATGACCTTATTTTACATTAATTTAATATATCGACCGAATTTTAAAAGTCATGCCCTTCATAAAATGGCCTAAGGTTGTGTATATGAAAATTAAAACATTAATGCAAACACATAAAACATAAAGCAGCAGCGGTATAAAACACACAGCAGGAAAGTCCTTTGGGGTATGCTAACATAAAAATGGACTTGTTATGCATGTAGGTATATGCTACCTCCTAATGACCTTAAAATAATTTGCATGCCAAATGATTATCACAAAAATACTCATTATGTCATTGGTTCAGGATTTTAAACTGAGTCTTTGTGGGCTGAAGGTCATTGCCTTATTCCAAGGTCATTCTGGCTACTGTATTCAGTCTGCAAAAGACAGGTAGGAATCTTAGATAACATCAGTATCCTCATTACTCTACTGACGGGCTGAAAAGCTAGACTTTCTTCATTTCAGCCATGCATTACTATGGAGAAGGCCTACTATATTTTGAACAGGAGCAATGATAGTCAACTGGAACAAAGTCTTTCCATTATCAGATTTAGTGAAAGTTTCTTAGCGACTTTCCCATTGTATATATTTATTTGTTTATACTACATCTTGCCTGACATAGGTTTGAGATGTTTTCTTATAAGTTGTGCTGCTGAATTCTGAATTCAGAATCAATATTTTTAAGGTAGTGGTGATCCAAGTAGCACATGCACATTCCCAAGAGTCTGACTTGATTAGCTCTCTCGTGGACTAGAAAATCAAATTCTGCTGACAAGGAAATGACTGTAGGTTTATAGTTAACTATGGATAGGGTATGTGTTTGTTTATGCATACTATGCTTGGGAAGGAGGTACGTAATTCCTTTGGGATCAAGGCTAAAATGAATGAGCTATTCGGAAAGTGAGTTTCCCAAAAGCCGGATGTCAACAGGTATCCAGTCCAGAATTGCCAATTTTAGTGGCTACATTTCTACTTTAGTTTTTCTTTTATTTGTTTATTTCTCTGTTTGGGGAGGTATATTCAGCCAGATATGGAAACACTTCTAGAACTTGGTTCATCTCCATCTTCCACACACTGTCTTTAAGACTTTTGCTGAGCTCCGGATTCCAACAAGAAAATCAGTCTGAGGAGTCCTTCAAGAACCTCCCTGAATCTTTCTTAGGCTCACTCATTTGTTTACATGTGACTTTCCTTGTTATTGTTTTTAGTTTTCTAGTTAAAAAATAGTGCTAACAATATATAGACCAAGAGGAAATGAGAGTCCTAATATACTTGAATATTTTAAAATTAGGGAAATAACATAATGACAAATATTAATAATTATCCTTAATAAGTTTAAAATATTTTGGAAGGCTTTGTTTTATCTATAATAAGCTCAAGAAAAATTATTTCAAGAGCCTATGGGAGCAGCTTCATCTTTTATTATTGAGAAAGAGATACTAAGTTCTCTTCTGGTAGTTGCAGTATCATCTGCATGAGCAGATCAAGCAGAGAAAGCCATGACTATTCATCTGTTTCTAATAAATTTCTATAAGCTCCTTTTCAGAAGAACTCCATGCACATTTAATGTTTTATTCTCAGGCAAGTAAAATGGGTTTTCAGATGGTCAGTGACCAGGAAGATAAATCTAGAGTTGGAAGGGGGCATCATTTATTTATTTCCTGTCCCTCAGGCAAATATGTCAGTAATCCTATCAATATAACTAGGCCTTCATTACATTTTCAAAGGTATCCAAGAATGAAAGTACTATGACTATTCCTTTTATCATTCTTCTAATGTGGAATTGTCCCTTTAGCAGAGACTCTAAGCTACTGAATTTATTCTTTCTGATGTCTAACTAGACTTGACTTTGCACTCCCTGTCCTCTTTTGCCTGAGCTTGGAAAAATTTCTTTTTGTCCCCAGTCTGTTCTTCCAAATCATCCTCAAACAGCCGATTAATGCCATCAAAATGACCCAGTTGAGTGACAGATTATAATCTCTCTCATGATCAAGATCTTTTGCTGATCACCATATGTCTCCATATATTTACAGTACCTATAACATTTGCTTTCAAACTGTGAATTATAACCCATTAGCAGGTCTAAAAATGTATTCAGAGGGTCCTACTAGTTATAACTTATTCTTTTATCTATCTATCTATCTATCTATCTATCTATCATATATCTATCTCATATGTACATATAAATGTACTAGTTTACCATGTAAAATGTATATCATTCTATGGGTCATGGTTCAAAACATGTTAGAGTTTCTTTGTTGTAGGATAAAGCCCAAGTATTTGGTCTGATACTAAGACTCCCATGACCTATTCCCTCTTTTCCTCTCCGACACAGTCTCCCTGGTTTAGATCTTATCTCTCAGCCATACCTAACTGCCCAACACACAATATGAAGGGCTTTATCTTTACCTCTTTGATTTTACTTGAGCTGTCTCCTCTGCCACAAATTCCATTCCCCTTTCTCCATCCATTTCACAAATTTAATTTCTATTTCACATTTTTTTTCCTTAGGTCAGCTAACAAACTTTCACAAGAAATCTCCCTGAAATTCCCTTTCCCAGCAAAGCAGTGTCTCAGTCTCTTGAGCTGGTGAGCCCTTTTCCACAATAGCTACAGTATAGCGCACCGATTAAGAGAGTGGGCTCCTTGGAGCCTAATTCCCTAGGTTCTTGAATCCTGAGTCGTCTACTGCTATCTGCGTGTCTTTCATCCAGTTTCTCCGTGTCTTTCAGCCAGTTTGGTGCGTCTCAGTTTCCTAATTTGTAAAATGAAAATAATAATAGCAGCAACCACACAGAATGGCTAATTAAATGACTTAATACATTTCAGGTGCCCAGTTTAAAATACTTGGTCAACAAATAGAAACTAGTATGATAGTTATATGTTTGCTTCTGCCTCTAATGAACATTCTCCACATGAAAATTGATATTCCATTTGGAGATGCCTCTGGCAAATAATATGTTTGTTTACTTTTGTCTGGATGCCTTACAGTCATGAACTGTTTATATTGGAGTCGAAAGAAAGGGCAACAGTGTTTTTTGCTTGTTTGTTTGTTTGTTTTTAACCACCAGCAACCATTGGGATAAAGAAGTAGTGGAAAGAGGGGTATCTGGCTGGCACAGTCCGTAAAGCATGCAACTCTTGATCTCAGGGTTGTAAGTTGGAGCCCTATGTTGGCTGTAGAGATTACTTAAAAATAAAATCTGAAAAAAAAAAGAAATGGAGAAAAGAGAAAATCATCATCAGCTTCCTTAAAATTCATGGCAAGAGTCTTGGCTGGATCTAGCTACTGAAGAAAAGCACCTGCAGGTTTTCTTCTAGGGCTTCATTTACCTAAGTCTTGACCTGGGCTTGTCAACCACCCAATCCAGAAACACTTTGTAAAATGGAGTTTTGGCTTCTGGCCTTCCAACTTCTATTATGTCAGTAAACCTGCCATCAAACAATCTTACTTAGGCCTCAGGGTTAGAAGATTCTGGCAACCATAAAAATGTTCCAATTGATTCATCATCAATATGTATATGAGGATGAAAACAAAAGAAAATGTAAGATGGAAAAAAAATCAAAGCTCCATTAATTCTATTCCCTCGCCAGTAAATGTCCTTTCTAATAACTTCTTTTACTCAAGTTTCCACTCTTTTCTCTGAACATCAGCACAACCTTAAATGAACCTGATTTTTGTTAAAGGCCAAATTTTGTTGCTATCCAAATTTTAGCCAAGATAAGCGTAAAGCTACTTTCAGTTGGGTATGTTTCTGACTTGGGGTTTTAATTCCTCACCAGTAGTGTAGAAAGTAGATAAATGATTGCTAAATTTGCCACTGTGCCAATTGAGGTTGGTTTTAAAGCTGTAACTATTAATTTTCCCATTTTTGGGATTTGTGATGTATGGTTTTAATGTTTTTCTTGTCCCTTTCAATTCATCATGAACATCTGTAAGACCACTGTGTGCCATCACTAGACTCTTTGTACACAGTCCCAAGGCAGAGACACATCCTTCTTATTAGAAGGAAGATTTAATTTGCACTCAAACAAGACATTTCCCCAGTGTAGTCAGAAGAACAGAAAAAAACCCTTTGGAAAAATAAGAACATTGATATGAAAGCAGTATTCTGTGGTATGTTCATTTCCGAGCAGATACTCATGGATTTTAATATTTGAAAGACTTCTAGAATCCCATCCTTTCTACTGGAGGAGATGAACTAGACTTATAGTTGCCTTTCCCTTTGAGTGGATCAGGTGTGTAATCCTGGGCCATGGCCCAGAGGCAGGTGTGCCAAGACCAGTCAGTAAAGAGATGAGATCCTCCTCACTATATATTAGAATTGTCTGGGGACTCTTATAAAATTCCAATGCCCAAACTGCCTTCCAGACCAATTGACTCAGAATCTTTGAAGGGAGTAAAACCCAGGCATAAGAATTTGTTAAAGATTCCTAGTTAATTGCAGTAAGCAGTCAAGTTTGAGAACAATTATTCTAAGAGAACTTAATAGATAAGGTTTCTAAATCCAGTGATTTATAAATTAGTTCTGACAATGCTTTCTTTTTTCTTTATGAATTAAGGAGCAAAGTGATACTGAGAAGACCATTTTTATCCTCATTCCTTCCTAAGAAAGGCGTTTTCAATTCCTGTTGTTTCTTAACCTTGTCCTGGTTGCCAATAGTACCAGATGCCAGTGCAGTAGCTGTATTTTTAAAATATTCTAAATTCAAAACATGTGTTGTCAAATTAACAGTCATCAATGAAAACAGAATGAGATAAAATGACCTTTCCTTTTTGCCTTTTTGCTCAAAGAGAGGACTTCCTCCAAGGAAGGATAATTAAGTTCCTTGGAGAATGTTCTTTGATCTCATTTCCAGAGATCTCCTAAAATAAGAAGGATGCTCTTTTGGCAGGGAAGTGTGAGGTATTCTAATGCCCAGAGGGAGAAGCAGAGGAGTAGATTGGATCATCTCTGCAGCATTTAGTTAACCATGAAGATTCTTTTACCTTACTCTTTAGCACTCAGTGTTGAAACTCAGCATTAATGACTAAAAGGCAAGCCTGCCTTCTCCCTAAAGTTATTCCAAACTGCTGATCTACCCATTCATTCAAGTGGCCTGGGACTTTACCCAGTGTCACAGAAACCAGCCCTTCATTGTAGGTAATCTGCATGTTACCAGCCTGTGAGTAAGCCATGGCAGTTAATGACCAAATTACATTGGTGCCTAGACTTCATCCTACAAAATTCTGCAAAATTCACTGCACCACCACCAACAAATATTTTCTTTCTTTTTTTAATTTTATTTTTTTATTTTTTAAAATTTACATCCAAATTAGTTAGCATATAGTGCAACAATGATTTCAGGAGAAGTCTTAGTGCTCCTTACCCATTTAGCCCATCCCCACTCCCACAACCTCTCCCATAACCCTCAGTTTGTTCTCCATATTTATGAGTCTCTTCTGTTTTGTTCCACTCCCTGTTTTTATATTATTTTTGTTTCCCTTCCCTTATGTTCATCTGTTTTGTCTCTTAAAGTCCTCATATGAGTGAATTCATATGATTTTTGTCTTTCTCTGACTGACCACTTTCACTTAGCATAATACCCTCCAGTTCCATCCACGTAGTTGCAAATGGCAAGATTTCATTCTTTTTGATTGCCGAGTAATACTCCATTGTATATATATACCACATCTTCTTTATCCATTCATCCACTGATGGACATTTGGGCTCTTTCCATACTTTGGCTATTGTTGATAGTGCTGCTGTAAACAAGGGGGTGCATGTGTCCCTTCGAAACAGCACACCTGTATCCCGTGGACAAATGCCTAGTAGTGCAATTGCTGGGTCGTAGGGTAGTTCTATTTTTAGTTTTTTGAGGAACCTCCATACTGTTTTCCAGAGTGGCTGCACCAGCTTGCATTCTCAACAAATATTTTCAACATCACCTGGGAGCTTATGTGTGTCTACCATTTAATCCTAGTTTCAGTTAGCCTCTGGATGGCTTCCCCCCCTCCCCAGATTTGAACAATCCAGGATTCAAAATTCTCTGGAAGAGTTTTCAACCCAGACGTTACAGGAAGTGTTTCCTGACATTTTCTAATAGTTGCTTCATGGACATTACATAAAGTACTTTTACTTAGTTAATAGTATTCATTCAATAAATAGGTTATAGTAGCTGTATTTTTTCTATTGCTGCTGCATAATCAAATACCACAGAGTTGCAGCTTAAAACAACACTCACTTATTAGCTCACATTTCTGTGGTGAGGAGTCTGGATGGGCTTGATTTATTTCTCTGCTCATTGTGTCACAAGGCTAAAATTAAGGTATCAACTGGTCTGGGCTCTTATCTGGGGATGAAACTGCTTCCACCCTCCTTCAGATTGCTGATGAAATTTAGTTCCATGTGGCTATGGAAACTAGGGTCCTAGTTTCCCTATGGGTTTTCGGCTGAATGGTCATTCTCAGCTCTTAGGAGTGGCTCTGCTATCGTTACACACGGTGCCCTCCATCTTCATGCCAGCAACAGTGCCAGATTCTCCTCACATTGTGTATCTCTTGGACTTTTCCTTCTGCATGATTTGAAGACTACTCTCACATCTTGGGTGTTTGGTAGAGCAGAACCCCACTTCTGGTACCAAAATCTGTGTTAGTCTTCTATTGTTGCACAGATTACCACAAATTTATTGACTTAAAATGGCACCCATTCATTTATTTACTTATTTATTTGTTTAAAGATTGAACATATTAAGTAGAGGCCTGACAGATATTTAACTTTATTTATTTTGAGAGAGAGAGAAAGAGAGAGAGTGTGCACACGAGCAGGGGAGGGGCAGAGAGAAAGGAGAGAGAAAATCCCAAGCAGGCTCAGTACTATTCCTGCAGAGCCTGACATGGGACTCTATCTCACCAACTCGGTTGGATCTCACCAACCATGAGATTATTACCTGAGCCGAAGTCAAAAATAAGACACTGAGCCACCCAGGTGCCCAGGCACCCCTTTATTATCTCATGGTTCTATAGGTCAGAAGTCCAGGCAGGCTTACATGGGTTCTCCACTCCAGGACTCATAAGCCTACACTTAAACCATCAAGAGGGTTGGGCTCTTATGTAGAGGTTCTGGGAAAAAAATCCTTTTCCAAATTCATTCAGGTGGTTGGTAGAATACAGTTTCCTGAGTCTGTAGTTCTAAAGTCCCTGTTTCCTTGTTGGCTTTCAGCAGGGCCTGCTCTTACTTTATAGAGGCCATCCATATCCCTTCTTATGTGGTCCCCTCCATGTTCAAAGCAGTAAACATGCATTGAGAGCTTCCCATGCTTTGCATCTTTCTTACTTTTATTTCTGCCACCATCTGGAAAGAATTACGTACTTTTAAAGGACTCACGTGGTTAGATTAGGCTTACCAGTTAATCTGGCTTTTGCCAAATATGTCATAGGTATAATGTATCATAGTATTCACAGGCTCCATCCACTGTCAAAGGGGATAGGATTATACAAAGACAAGGGTCATTGTAGGTTATGCTTGGAATCTGTTGACTACAGTACCTCTAGGAAACATGCAAGACATAAAGTTGTATAAGACGCTAGCTGACCTAAGAATATATATCATATGGTAAAATGATGTCGGCACAGCATGAAGGTAGATGTGATGTGTGGGTTAAGTAATAATAACAGTTTGCACAGTGTAATCATTTAACATCATTTCTAAAAGCACTGCCCAGTTTATTATTTACAAAAGCTCTGTGAATTAGAGGTCATTATTCTCATTCTACAGAGGAGAAAACTGAGGCTCAGAGACCTTAAGTGAATTGACATAGGTCTCAGAAATAGTGTCAGAACTGAGGCTTCAATGTAGATAAGTCTGATTTTGAGATGCTTAAACACTGGATGTGCTTACTCCTGGGACCTTCAGTACACAGCTCGTGCCCTTCACTAACCCATGAAGATCTCCGCATTTAACCATTATGTGGACTACCCCCATCTTTTCCCACTTTCTAGTTTCTCTTCCTCCTCATGAAGCCCAGTTAGGCACTGAGGTCTTCGTCAACACCCTCAGGTTGATGAAAATAACCAGAGGGTCCCTTTCTCTTTCACTTCTTCGGTTCTTTCACACCTAGCATAGACTATTCCTGCCCATCTCCTGCCTCTACAAACCTCCAGGTGAGTAGCAGACCTCTCTCTCCCTCTTCATATATAGCCCTGAGCCACAGGGGACATGTGTAAAATTCAGCAAGAAGTTTTTCAACTAGTTATGTTTCACTTGAATGACAAAAAGTTCAGAGGTCTGGCAGTGAAATGTCAATGGTTTCACCTAAGCAGCTGCTTTGAGGGTTACCTTCAGAGTTCTCTCTCAAAGTTGGGTACTTTGGTGGAGAAAACAGAACAAAATCTCTGTATTCCCCATTAGGAATGCTTTGTGTCTTCCCTGACTCTCAAATCATCTTACATAAATTAGAAAAGTATATTTGGGAAGGGAGGATTGTGGATGGGGGGTGGGGACTACTATTGATCACAGTCCTGGCAGGGGATCTGACTCCATGTTCTTTAGAGTATGAAGTTTATTTTTTCTTGGTCCTCATAGTGTAACAAGCTGCCAAAGCAAAGACAAGAGAAGTACCATTTGATAATTGGATTCTTCATTTCAGGGCTGGTTTCATAGTACATGCTGTCAATAAATGCTCATTGAAAATGGGTATCAAGAAATCTAGTGTCATTTTAAATACTTTACTGAAAAAAGAACAACCTCTCACTTTTCTTCTGGTGTTTTCTGTATTCTTACTACCACCAAATTCCATTCCAAATTTTTATGATCTTATGCTAGAGAGAAAATATCCTGACTACACAATGATTTTCTCCAAGTTTTGTCAATCAAGCAGCATCATTTTAACATGGAGAGTAGAGGGTGCCTTTGCCACTTTTGTACTGAAATAGTTTCTTTCTGTCATTTGTGCTGGGTGGCTCTCATTTATTTAAATTCTTAACTAGAATTTATTTAAATGCATCTAATTTATTTTATGTAATTACAATAAATGTCAATGTAATTAAGTGGTATGGCAATATTGGTCATAATGAAGTAAATCTTAATGCAGTATAAATAAAAAAAATTAGTGAACAGTGCAAAGTTGGTCTGTTCCAAATTTCAAAACTGAAGTACAGTGTAAATCAGTAGATCCTAACAGAGGGAAAGGAAAACCATGAAATTGGATAAGATGGATTTGCTTTCAAAAACCTAAGTAACGATTTCTCCTTCAATCTCTGAACCTGGCTCAGAGTGACAGTTGCAATAAGATCAAGTTTAAATTTCGTCTCCACATTGCCATCCTACTTATGAACTTGGTTCCCCCGTGACAATCCATATGTTGTCTTATATTTGTACAGTGTTAGTATGAACATTTCTAAATTTATAACATTAAAGTAGACCAAAGCATCTGTTGATGGTTGGTGCATATCAAAAGGAAGTAAATATTTAATGTACTTTTTACATTCAGAATAATGACCAATTTCTATTTGTATGCGGTTTTGATCAAAGGAAAGAACTTTGGAAGAATACTTACCAAGAAAAGCAAAAAGCAAGTGTCAATTCTCAACTGCAAACTAACCTTATAGGAGAATTCTATAGCTATGACTTAAAGCAGATTGTGACACAGAGGCAGAGGCTAATTGGCCACCAAGGCTCAAAAATTAAAACATGTTTGCAAAAGCAAACAGAGAGTCCAGGTAATCTTCAGATTATCACGTTGATCTATGTGTTTCTCCCCTTGACTCATCAGTTTACAAAGGTTCGTTTGAATGGGGGCACTCATTTGTCACTCATGGGCTGTTTAATAGTTGGAAGGTTATTTTATTCTAATATTGACTAAATCTGATTGTTAATACTAGGTGACTGTTAAAGAAGTTGCCTCAACCATGTTGCTTTGAAGACCTTTTAGGCTAAAAAATGTGTATGAAAAGTATGTAAACTTCCAAATTACTTGGGATACTACCTTCTATGTGATTATATATATGGTTGAAGTCATTTTTGTTGCTCAGTATTTGAAACTAAAATGTCTAATTTTTAACTCAAATTAATATTTAAGATAGAAGTTGACAGAGATTTTAAATTTCAATCTTATAATTATAGCTCCAGAGCTTTTGGTAAGGGAAAAAAACCCACAAATAATGAAGAAGGATTTCGCCTACAAATAGTAAATGCAGATATGATTAAGTGTGTAATTAGCAGGCTGGCATTTTTAAAGAAAGGAAAGAGATTATGTGTCTGTGTGTGCTTTTAATTTAAAAAAATTATTTAAAATAAGGACACCATTTAAAAATGAATTTATGTGGAAAATGAGAAATTTATAGTAATGCTATAAAGTGTAATTTTTCCAAATAATGTATGATTACGGCTTGAGGATACAGCAAGGTTAAGCAGAATGGTATTAATTACCACTTACATATGATTCTGTGAAATAGCGAAATGTCTATGCTCAATTGTGTGTACGTAAAATATACATATGAAATCATCTTCACTGTTTCTCATGGGGTTGAGATTTGTGCCCTTTTCATTATTTCATACTTTTATGGTCTTATCTTAATCTTCTGGTTCCTTTACTGCCACAAAGGTTATTTCATAGTGCAATGTTGCTATTGATTTTCCTTTCTATTTCTTTCTTAGAGTAATTCTGTCGAAGTTGCTGTGTAAACATCACAGGAAATAGAAGCAATCACTCTGTTTTAAGATGAAATTTTACCCTGACAATGTTTATAAGCAGAGTTTTACATTTAGGAGATTGCGAACTTTATATAAGGTTTATGAAGAACTTCAACAAATTCATTTTCCTGGTTTGAGTTAGCTTGCCAAAGAAAGCAATTTTATTTGATACAAGTGCCAGTAATAATGTTTTCTCCTTAATACCATATAAAACACTGCCTAGTTCTTATGTAGTTTATTGCCCTGAGTGATAGATCAGTTTCATGAAATCAACACATAAAAATCAGTTTGAATGGATGAAGAGCTGTTTGGGTACAACTTTGGTCAAGTTACCTAATTTGTTACTGAGTTGTATTAAAAAGTTGATTTTTTTTAATACAGGCTAACAACTGGTGATTTTTAATGTTTTTTTTTTATTTTATTTTATTTTATTTTTTTACTTTACATCCAAGTTAGTTAGCATATAGTGCAACAATGATTTCAGGAGTAGATTCCTTAATGCCCCTTACCCATTTAGCCCATCCCCCCTCCCACAACCCCTCCAGTAACCCTCTATTTGTTTATATTTAAGGGTCTTTTATGTTTTGTCACCCTCCCTGTACAACTTGTGATTTTTAAATCAAATGGCAAAAATAAGTCAATCTTTTACTTATTTTCAAGACAATTCTTTATCAAGCTAATTTCAGATTTTTTTTCTTCCTCCTAAGTTCTTGTGTATCATAGACTAAATCAGCACAATGATTTACATAAGGAAGTTCTAAAACCATTTGTTTCCTCCTTCCTTCGGTCAACAAATTTTACTGAGCAAATTCTATGTTTCTGACCCTAAAAGGATTCTTCATTTGAGGAAACCATTGTCTAGTGGGAAGATAAATAGACATTATAATGAATATGCTATAAGTCACTGCTGACTGTCAAGGCAGGTAAATAAAAAAAGCTTACTGAATATTCCAGATGCTATAACACTTTGCCAACCACTGAAGCAGGTTTCAATAGGAAGGAACTGGTCTGGATCCAGAAGAAAAAGTAATTTTCTTGTCAGAACTCCCTCCATTCTGCCTTTGTGGTTAAGGGATTATCTTTTGAAAGAAGAGTAAGAATGCACCTCCCTCCACAGGTATATATGGTAATATGTCAGACATTCTCAACATTTTAAACCTATGGCTTATACATGATGATTGGATGGAGTCCCTCAGGCTGCTCCTTGTAGAAGCATGTGTAAGTTTGGAGCCAAATGAACAGGTATATAAATTGAATAGGTATATAAATTGAAATGAGACATATTAACTCTACTTGAATTCTAGTCAGGAGTTTACCACTAATCCATTGTTACCTCAGTTTCCTCATAAGTGGAATTGAGTTCATAATCCTTGCTTCACCCAATTTATGGGACCATTGTGAAGATGAAGTAACATAATAGATGCGAACATTCTTTGTAAAGTTAAATCTGCACTATGCAGATGGGTGGTGGGTGGTGGTGACATTAGCTGTGAGGTACCACTGAACTACTACAGGCAATCCTTGCAGTGATGATAGATTATGACAGATTACATTTCTAGAGTAAGTGTAAACATGGAAATGGGACATGTCAAATCTGTCCACCAGAAACGCTATTACAATGGGGATTACATTTCTGACCGATAACCTAATGTCTAAAATTATAGATATCATAACATATGCCCTCTGTAATCAAATATTAAGTCAATTTTTCATGTTACAGCAGATCACTATTCAATGAAAATCTTTTCTAAAAAGTTGTGTATATAATTTTAATTTTTAAAAACCCAGGAAGTAATCTCACACTGTTGTATTTAATATTATAAGGTATAGTGGACTCTGTAGAATTCTTGTTTTCTCAAAAACTTCTGACTTATTGCAACAAATGATTGACACCAAATAGAATATCGATCTGAGCCAAGGTTCTTTGGATAGTGTTGGATAGGCATCACTGAGAACACTTTGGGAAGTCCTTTTGTCCACTTGAATCTTTTTGAACAATTCCTTAGGATATATTTAGGATATGTATACTTGCCCACATTTTCTTGTAAATTTTCCTGTAACAAATTGCTGTTCTGACTTTTTTTTTTTAATGTTTGTTTTTATTTTTGAGACAGCGTAAGTGGGGGAGGGGCAGAGAGAGAGAGGGAGACACAGAATCCTAAGCAGGCTCCAGGCTCTGAGCTATCAGTACAGAGCCCAATGCAAGGCTCGAACCCAGGGACCATGAGATCATGACCTGAGCCAAAGTCAGATGCTTAACCAACTGAGCCACTTGGGCGCCCCTGTTCTGAGTTTTTGTAACAAAAAGACTTTTTCCCCTTTAGTTATCATCTCATCATTACTACAGCTGTATCTAATCTCATGTATGAAAAAGTGTAACCTCTTGATCACACTCAGTTTTGCACCCTTTCATCCTTATTGTTTGTTTCATGATATTAAAAAACCACAGAGGTTTGGCTTGAATTGAAGCCAAACCTATACATTACCTATTGCTAGGTTTGATACAGAATTTTCACAGTCAAGTCACAAATGCTGTGTATTGTCTCACCTATCAGATTATAATGGTCATGGAAACACTGTTTTTTTTCCTCTTTGTAAACATTTAGAATATCTGGTTAAAAAATAATGAGTCCAAATCTTACATATTAAGGAATTTTTTTCATAGCATAGTCATGTTAATAATCATGGATTAGAATAATCTTGGAACTATCTCCAGTATCAATAACCAGTTGCAGAGTAAAACTTCTCATTATCTTTTAGCGTGGACTGCCTTTCTTTCTCTCAACATTATTTCCCTGGTTCTTTGCCTCTTTTGAATCTCTTCCTTCTTAGTCTTTTTCTTACAGGCAGAAGATCCCAGTGAAGTATGGGGCTGTATTCTCAAATAGTTTCTTCAATTATAAATTGCCTGAAGCTGCTTATTACTCAGCATACACTTTATCTATTTTGCTTGAGATTTTCAAATTAGCAGTTTGTGTCTTAACAACAAAGTGTTTTTGAATTAGCTGTATTTTTTATTGTACCCACAGATTACTAAGAAACATACACAAAAGTTGATCTTTTGAAATGGGTCTCTGTTTTGAGAGAAGTTTTGTGTTTATGAAGGAACAAGAAAATGCTTTAAAATTTTCCAATGATAGAATGGCAAGTTGGTACAGTTTATAATCTCCCAAATAGTCAAGATCTGAAACTTGTTATCTTGGGGAAATTCCATTCTCAACAATATGCTTTGAAACTTCAAAATAATTCACCAAAGACCAAAAACAGAATGTTTGTCTTTGTTGGTTTTAAGGCCCCTTTTGAGCATCTGTTGGTTATATCATTGTGAAATTCTGTAAACACATCAAGAAACAACTGATCAGTTCCATGACTGTGATCTTATCAAGTCTGGCCCTCTTGTTTTTTCAGCAGAAGTATATAGCATATTGTTTTAAGTTAAAAAAAAAAAAACAACAAAACAAAACAGAGACTTTCATTCCTGGAAGCAGCGTTTTCTGTCTCTCTGATCAACATTGGCAGCTGTTCATTTTCTGCTTGAGTGAACTTAGAGAAAGGCAGTTACCTTGCATGTGACGAATGGTAGGTGATCTTTGGCTGTCCCTATCTTACACAGTTTTTGTCTCATCCTGATGAAAAAATCTTCACTATCACTATAGACTCATAATAATATTTTATAGAACCAGTCATTTCTTTACAAGCTCCAGAAAACTCTATACTTAAGGTAACCAATGTGTGGTGGAGAGAGAATTGTTACCCTTTATTATTATTATTATTTTTAATCTTCATTTATTTTTGAGAGAGAGAGAGAGAGAGAGAGAGGGAGAGAGACAGAGTGAGAACAGGGGAGGAACAGAGAGAGAGGGAGACGCAGAATCCAAAGCAGGCTCCAGGCTCTGAGCTGTGAGCACAGAGCCTGATGCGGGGCTCGAACCCACGAACCGTGAGATCATGACCTGTGCCGAAGTCGGACGCCCAACTGACTGAGCCACCCAGGCGCCCCTAGAATTGTTAATCTTTCCATCTTAAGGAAACCAATGTCTCCAGCAATCAGTTTTGCCCCTATTACAAATGATATTCCACCAGTGATGCCATAAAATACTATCATGTAACGAAATACAGCTATAATATGGAAACAAATCAATCACTTTACACTCCAGCTTTGTGGTTTCTGAAGAACAGGTCTTTGTTTCCTTTGCAAAGAACTTTAATTTTTAATTATATTCGTCAGACACTTCAAAGTAAACCATTTGCTTTGTAAGAAAAATCAGGATCAGGACATTAACATTGGGATAATAATTTCAGAACTCTTTCTTTCTCTTCCAATTGTGCTAGACATCACCCTGTTCCAACATAATTTAATTTCTCCTGGTGTTTTATGAAGTAAATGCATGTAAGAAAATGCACTGTCTATGACTGTCTGCAAACAGTGATGAATGGCTTAACTAGGAAATGTGTTACACTTAAATGGATTAAAACTGGAGAATATTTAGCTGTGCACTTTGTATTACATTTCATATCCTGCTAGGTTCTGAAAAATGGTGCCTGGAAATGTAGAAAGACAAATGTACCAGAGGAATAGATGCTACATAACTCTTCAGAAACGACGAATAAGGTATAACAGAAAAAGAATAGATTCTGTAACCCTTTCATTTCCCCCCAACTATTTTGACTTTTTCTCCACCCACCCACCCACCCACACTTTATCCAGAAGCATTCTTTTCCTATAATTCCCCTTCCTGATTATCTCACCCATTAGTAGCAAGGCCACATCCATCCACTGTCTGCAAATTACTGCTAACTTTGTCTTTCTACCTCCAACTCAATCATGAAAAGATCCTCTCAAAAAAGCACCTTGCACTAAACATGTCTGAAGATCTTCCAGCCAAACAACTTCCTCTCTTCGCTCTACTTGTTGACAATGGTTTTCCCCAAGAAGTTCAGGGTGGCACTGAATATCTTTGAGTCTGTTTGTTTGTTCACCACAAACTGTGAAATCAGGCTGGCTGATCTTTGCATTGTCTTCTCCAATACCAATATCCATTTTTTTCCTTTCCGTTCTTACTGCCTTTCATTATCTGCTGCTCCCCTTGTCTTTCCTCCTTCTCGCTTCCCATCTCCAAATCCATTCTGTACACACCTTGATTCAAAGATTCTTAAAAACACAGCTTTGAGCATTTATTCAGTAACTATTTCTGAGTTTTATTTTGTAAAAGTTATGATGTTGAACTGCCCTCAAGTAGCATTTTATCCATAATATTATGTATCATATATATGGCATATCATATATAGCATATTATATGTTATATGATATGTAAATATCATGAAAATCTATGCTTATCTATTTTTTGTTATATTGTTGCACATGCCATTTTCTCTGCCTGAATGAGTTACAAAGCTTCATTTCAAGACACAGATAGAACACCAGCTCCTCTTGGAGGGAAATCTATGTGCAAATGATCTCATGTTGATTTCATGTAGGATTGCATGTATGTCTTTTCTACACCGCTAAATGTTAGTACTCTTAGATTTGGAACCTATATCTTATCCATCCCCAAATCTACTCATATCACATGACAGAAGGCTTTTTAATGCTGTGGTTAAGCACATAGGTTTTAACCCCAGCTCTACCTCTGAACAGCTGTGTCCTTGACTTGGCTGTTTAATAATTTCCGCTGATTAATATTGTCGGGAGGCTTACCAGAGGTAGCACGCACAAAGTACTTAGCACAGCCTCTGGAACCTAACAGGCATTCAATGAAAATATTAGTTACTATTGTCATCTTAGCACCTGTGTGGCACTTAACAGACAACCAAAAGGATGTTTTCCTGTAGCCGTTTTGATGGTTTGTGAATTGCACATGCTCGTCATGTGAGAGGAAGCCCAAACCAATAGCAGTACTGTATGCCTTCGTGGTTCATTCCAACTGACTCAACAGGGAGGTTTTAGGAAAGAGGTGGGATTGGTACCTATCATATATTTTTATATTACCATTTCAGTGAAGGAACTAGAGAAAATAGTCTGGTGTAGGGGTGATGTAGAAAAATATGTGGTGTAGGGGCGCCTGGGTGGCTCAGTCGGTTAGGTGTCCAACTTCAGCTCAGGTCATGATCTCGCGGTTTGTGAGTTCGAGCTCCGCGTCAGGCTCTGTGCTGACAGCTCAGAGCCTGGAGCCTGCTTCAGATTCTGTGTCTCCCTCTCTCTCTGCCCCTCCCTCACTCACACTCTGTCTCTGTCTGTCTCTAAAAAATAAATAAATGTTAAAAAAAATTTTTTTAATGTGGTGTAAAACCTTATATTTTATTGATTTTCCTTTTTTGGGGCCTGGATTTTGCAATTTATTTGGTTTTCAGATGTCCTTATTTTTAACATGTCTTTATTTTTAACAACTATTTTTATCTTATATTAATGGTCTTTAGTTACAAGTCATATATATGTATGTTTATGCACAGATTTGAACATTGCAGTAGCACATGGAGATAGAAGGGAAAGAAGCCTTAGTATTCTTTTTTTCCAGGTAAAAAAAAAATTAGAGAAATCAAGTTCAGTGATTTCCCCAAGTCATTCCACCATTAAATGACAAAACCTGAGGTAAAACTCAAGCACTCTGAAACCGAGCCCTTTGCCATCTCTCGTATACATTACCTGCCACTCTGTTTGTTTAACGAGGACCTCTAGAAAGAAATAGCCCTTGCAGTAACTACCCAGTGAAAGATCCCTTTATTTGGTGTTTCCAAGGTTTCTCCACAACCAATAAAATTACAGTATATGACTTTTCATTTAAAAAATTTTAACATTAAAAATGGCATCTAATACTTTTTTCTGATTCCAAAAATAATATGAATTTATTGTAGGACTCTTATAGAACATAAACACAAACAACAAAATAAAAAATCACCCATAATCCTACTGTCCAGAAAGAGGTGCTAAAATATTGATATCTGTAATTCCAGGTATGTTTATTTGCTTACATATGAATTTGAAAATTTTTCTTAAGGACAATAGAAATCTGTTACACTATTATCTTGTAATGTGATTTTTTTCACTCAGTGTACTTTGAAAAGGTTTGTCATTATTTTTATTAGTTGCGTATACTTCCAGTATATCAATATGCCATATTTATTTAATTCATCCCCCATCTGTAGACAAAAAGGTTTCATTTTTTCAGTTGTAAGGAAAAAAAGGTGGCTAACATCTTTTTAGATAAAATATTCTATATATGCATTTTTTCATTAAGATAAATTTGAAGAGGAAGAAAAAGCAGGATCAAAGGGAATACCAGATCTTAATGTTTTACATATGTATTGTTCATTGTTCTACAGAAGGATCTTACTAGTTTCTGCCATATCAAATTGTACTCCTAGAAGCAGAGTATGAGACTAACGCTTTTAATGTCAACATGTAAAAATTTGTCAGTATTTTAATGAATATGCTAAAATCAATCTTTCCTTCCTTTTCTTAGTAGCTCATAAGTAGCGGGTTCTATAATTTGGGGTGAAGGAGCTCTATTAGTGTATACGAAGTCCCCAAAGTATAGATGAGCACACTCCCAAATAATTGCTTGTTGGACACTGTCCACACTACTCTAGAGATCTAGGAAGGCTAGAGGCATTTTCCCTGAATGTTTTACTTACTACCAAAAATCAGATTATATTTTCAATTAGGTAGTATTTAGTGACTTGTTCCCTTAATTAACCTCTGTCACTTTCATTGATTTCTTTTTTTAGAAAAGTGAAATGTTGCTGTCTTTTTGACTGTACATTTTAGTGTGCACTATTAATGAATATGAGTTAGAATTATTTTGGTTGTAACTGTCACAAAGGCAGCCTGGGCCATTCAGACAAAGAGGGAGATTTATTGGCTCCCAGAATAGGAGGAAGCCTTGAATAACCAAGCTAAGGAGGGAAGAATGTTAAGGGCCAGCCCTAGGGATTCAGGCACTGACAGGAATCAATCTGGTTTCCTCTGTGCTCTCTCAGGTTGTCAGCTTCATTCTATCTCACTGCAGACTGCATTTTACCTTGTGTTGGAAAGCATGGTTTCAGGAAGTTCCCAAGTTTTGTTGCCTTAATCTTTAGGCCCCAGTAGAAAACCTACCTGAGTTTTGGGGGGTCAGTATCTGAAGTCTGAATATCCCTGTGTGTGTATAGGAATAGATACTTTGTTCTAGATTGAAAAAGCTGGGTGAGATTTCCACCCCTGGACCAATCCAATGTGTTTAGGGAGATACAGTACTGTGATAGGTCCAATTTGGGCCCTTTCTGAACCTTTAAACTGTGGCCCAGGAGACAGGTAACATTAGAATGTAACAATCCCTGAAGTGTCTACATAGGTGAGGTATGGGGAGGATTAGGTCCCAGTAGAAATGAGGAACAGTTTTAGTAATCCCAGAATTGCAGAAAAATAGAAGTAGTACTGAGTAGAAATAAACAAAAGTAGGCCTCTAATGCATAATGCCTGAATGATTCTCTTTTATCCTACATTATCTACTATCTCTCTGCACTTCACAAACTGTAAAGATGTACAAAAGGACATAGAGATCCATGTAGGTATGTTTAACAGAAATATATTTTTTGCTTGTCAGGAAAACATTGACACTAGCATAATATGGAATTATTAATAGGTAAGAGCTTTGCAAAAACTAGTGAGCTTTGGGGCGCCTGGGTGGCTCAGTCAGTTAAGCATCTGACTTTGGCTCAAGTCATGATCTCACAGTTCGTGGGTTCAAGCCCCGCATCAGGTTCTGTGCTGACAGCTCAGAGTCTGGAGTCTGCTCCAGATTCTGTCTCCATCTCTCTGCCCCTCCCCCACTCACACTCTGTTTCTCTCTCTCTCTCTCTCTCTCTCCTCTCTCTCTCTCTCTAAAAATTAAATAAACATAAAAAAACTAGTGAGTTTTATTTCATATAGAAAATGTATAGAATTAAATATCCAAAATAGAAATGTTAGCACTTTTTAGTTATATCCTTCACTATTTCTGACGATGTCTAAATGTAGATAGAACGGCAAGAACGTGGGCTATTTTTTCCAGGAGTGTGGGCCGTGTTTGTCTTTATAAAGTGTAGCATCTATTGAAAATGGTGTTTAAACCTCCTTAATAGGAACGAAGTAATAGAGCTGATGCTTGAAGACGGTGCAACAGAACCCACCCATTGCTATGCTTGTCTCTTTGATAAATGACATGATACAAAATGACTAGCTCAAGGTCAGCTCACTGAATTGTAGTTTAAGCAAAGCTCAGATCTTCTCAAAGTGATCAAGAATGATTTCTTTAAAGGTAATTGAATCTACTTAGAGAATTATCTACCAGTGTTCTCTAGGAATAGCAGATGAATTCATCAACAGAAGATAAAAATATTAGGAAAAATAAGACACCATTTTTACACCCAATTTAGATCCAGTGGATGGTTTGAATTGGACATTTTCTTTCCATTTGATATCAATATTTTTACTGATAAGCATGTTATAGTGAGAAGGTGGTAAGTCAAATGGTGTGGCTAATACACTGAGAGTCCTTGAAAATGATAATGTAAAAGGACTGGGCCCAGAAGCCTGTATCTTTTCTTGAAGGAAGGTTACTGGTTTTTTTTCAAATTTATTAGTCACCAAAGGTAAATGTACAGAACGAAATCAACTTAACATGTTAGAATGTTTACTATGTGCTTTACATTGGGCTAAAGCCCAATGTATATATAAAGCCCAATGTATATATAAAGATAAAAAAAAAGATGCCCAAAAAGCTTATCATTAGTGGAAGAGCTAGCTGGGAAAGGAGAAAGAGTGCAGTAGAAAGTTTTCTTTCTAGAAATGAATGAATTCTGCCAAGGACACCACCTTTCTGATCTGTTATTTCAGGCAAAAGCTGTGCATTGCTGAAAATACCTTTATTTTCACTACTTAATGTGCTCTTAGGGAAAGCATACTCTTAATATGAACTTGGAAAACAGACTTTCTACCTAGAGATGATTGTAGACACTATATTTAACCCTCGTTTGGCATATCCATACCAAGAAAAAGGTAGATGTTGTCAGTATGTACTTTTTTCTGGGCCAGTGCTCTCTACGAACCTAGGATCTATCACTTTCCTCAAGACTCAGGTGAACTCTCAGACAGTTAGAGGGCAGGCTTTAAAATGGCAGATATTTACTCATACCAGGTGACAGACCTTTGCTACTGAGAATCTGGTTAGATGTTTGTCTTTATATCCTTTGAGCATTAGTACCAGGGACAGTTTCTGATTGCAATTCCAAATTATGTCACAGCCAGAGAGAAAGAGAGGACTATGCCAATGCTTGAAACCTTTCCATAAAGCTCATTGGCGGTCTGGATATACAGGCACATGTCTAGTACTGGACATGTGTGCAGGAAAATAAAATAAACAACTAAACTCAACCAAATGGTAATGAGAATGATGATGTGAACAATTTATCTATTGGAGAAATTGGACTTTACTTTCTTGTCCTTCATGTATTTGTGTAATAGTACTAATTAAAGCTAACATTTATTAAGCATTGTAGCAAGCGCTGTGCTTGAATAAAAAACTTACTTCTTAAATTGACTCAATTAGCCTTGCACTTGTTAATGAAGAAACTGACACACTCAGAGGTTAAGTAACTTACTGCATCATGGAGTCCATAAATGGTGGAGCTATCTGCTTTTGGAGCACATGCCATCATACCCTAACAATCTCTGTGAATGTCTGGGCTCCAAATGACTTATACAACTTTTTTTTTAATGTTAGTTTAGCACGCACAAGTATCAGATTCTTACCCATGCTACCTTTTGTTCTTTAAACAGGCATCTGCTTTTGTAACTACATTACCAAAATGAATGTAAGAATAGATGCATCTCAGTGTCAACAAGCACCTTCCTTCCAAGTTATAAGATGGGAGAACCTGTAAAACTCTACACAGTTGGCAGTAGTTTTAACTCCCAAGTATCCCCACTTCATCCCAGGATCCATTTCACATCCAAACACTGTAAGCTGGGATTTCTTTTACAGAAGGCAAGCAGCATGCATATGTCAGCCTAACAGCCTTCATTGATAAAGTCTGAAGGCTTTCAGTGCTTTAAAAGACACCATAGTATCTCCAGTTAAAACTATTCAGTATTTGCTTTTTCTGAAAGAAGAAATCCTGTAGTTTAAGGTTTTTTGTTGTGGTTGTTTTTTATGTTGGAAACTTGTTTGAACTATGGTAAAGTTGAGGCTAGTTGAATGGCTTTTCCCTAATTTTGCAAGTGGGTGAGAGTATGAGTGCAGTTCTATGGGAAGTTTTTGAGAGTGAGAATGGCAAGTATAGTGGATGAATTCCAAATTTTGTTTAACTAGAATGGTGTTGATAATGTTGATTAGAGATTTATTTTTGCCAGATGTAACTTCATATTACAAGTCATAGAGAAGTGTTAATTTTACTAACAGCTCTGGGAGTCACTTCTTCTCAGATATACCATCTGTTACTTAGTTGCCCTTTTAAGCTCTCTTTTCAGCTAGGGATGCAAGTGTCCATAAGTAGACCCTACATATAGAGGGCACTAAAATAGTTTATTTTCAAATGCAGTTATATGGATTTTCAGTTATTGAGAAATCTTAAGAAAAGTTATCTAGATGCTTTTGTACCTGCTCTGTACCTGGTGGAAGTGTAGCTAGTCGTGATCAACTCTTCATCTGAGTAATCCTTTTGTTTTGTTTTGTTTTCAATGTTTTATCATTCATTTATTGGTTTAATAAACAATATTGTTTGTAATTTTGTGTATAATATTGTTGCCAAAGACATGTGAGTGGGTGCTGTGGAGGAGACAGATAAAAATAAGGCATGTGCCTTGTCGTTTAGGTGTTTGCAGTCAGCTTTTCCTGGGAATCTTGTAAGGCATGTACTTGAAAGAGTATATCATCACTCTGGTTTCCTCCTAGCTGTGAGCAATTATTGCCTTCTTCATAAGTAGACATTTGAATAACAGCAGCGCTTGCTGAAACTTCGACCTTCCGAAGATCCCAGATGTGACAGGGGTCTTTATCATTCATCTAAAGTATCTAGTGAGTATTTATAGAGTACCCACCAAATAGAGCATCTGTGCTCAGTGTCATAGGGCAAACGGAATGAGAAAAAACTAACAAATTTTTCCCTAGGGCATTTTTAATGTAAGAACTAAACATATTTTAAAAGTTCACAACATAAAGTGGTATAAGTGAAAATGAGTGGCAGAGAGCATAAATGCCAAATACATCCAAAAGAGGAATAAATTCAAAGGTTGGGGAAGGTTGCCCAGTAGACTGACTTAGTATAGGGGTATCAAATTTCAATGGGTGAAAAGTACAAAGATAGGAATTTCAGCTTGACTAAGGTTTTGGAATATACATCAGCAAAAGAGGATTCTTCAAAGAGAACTTGGTTTGTGTGTTTTGACTTTTAGCCTAAATACAAAAGCTTAGTTTATTAAAACTTTTTTTTTAACCCAAATGCAAAGCAACAGAGGTAAAAACAAAGAAAAAATCAGCTACTTTTGCTTGAGACTCTGTCCCTCTTAAGATTTAGGCTCATACAAATAGCAAAATTATATTCCTTTATCACATTCCTTCATTCATATTGTATTTATTCACTCAGTACTTAAATGTGTCCAGCCTTGTGCAATGTGCTTGACATTAAGAATAGCCCTGAGGGGTAAAACAACTCACCAAAGGAGAACATCAAGATGCCCTTTGGAATTTTGCCTGTAGAGTGATGGGAGGTCATGTGGTTCTGATGAGGGATTTATAAACTGATTGCATAAATGTAGTTTTAGCTCTAGGAGCTGCTGCCCCCTCCCTTAACAAACCAAATTAAAGTTTGCCAGAGTCTCTCTACAATGGTGACTTGAGTTCAGCATGTCTCATGTATTTTTTTAGTGTATTCTAGTTTTCATACCCACAAACTTTTTCCGAAAGATATCAGAGATAAATTTGTCTTTTACCACTGATTTGTTTCATTTGTTTAAATTAATGATATATCACTCTACCAAATATCCCTAGGCAGAATGAAATGAAATTACTTTGTTTGAATTAGATATGCTAAGTAATTCTAAAGTGTAACTCTAGAGGGAGAGCATTCTGTGTTTAATGTTAAAATGTCTGCACATTTCGACAACTCAGAGAAAATAAAATTGTATTTTTGGAGATGATGACATTTTTGGAGAAAGACTCTCAAGATAAGGTTATTGGCAGAGAAATGAAAGACTCGTACAGAATATTGGATGAAGTCTCAGTGGAGGAAAGAAAAGTCAAGGAAAGGAAGTGTGAAGAGTAAAGGGATGACAGAGTCTGTTATAAGGGATCCATGATGCAAAGAAATGGAACAAAGTGAAGTATATGGGAGAAAAATAATTAATGATGAAAACTGTGTGTAATACAGAATGAGGACTCAGAAGTCTTTATTATAATACCAATCAGAAAAGAAATAATACTTCTCTCCCTCAGGTGGGTGTTCATCTGCTCCTATTTTATTTTTTAATTGAAATTCTCATTGTTCATTGACCAGATCTCTTCTCATTTATTTTCACAGCAACCTTGGTAGCAGCAAAATAATCATTTAGAAAACTATAATGGAGTGGGTGACTGACTGACTTAAAATATTTAGCATAGTGTATAACTCAACAAATGTAATTCTTCCCAATTATTTTTTATTTTACAAGAAGATACTCACTGTATTAAACTGATTGTGTAGACTGCTTTTTTCCCTCATGTATCTTGTCCTGCTAAACACTTCCGTTCTCTGAATGCATTTTTTAAGTAACATAGCACTATTGCACAAGTTTAAAGGTGAACCTCTGGCAGATTCAAGTACCTCAAATTTAAATCAGATATCTGACTTTTAACGTTAAATTAAAAGTTGTCAGAAAGGAAGATAATTTTTTAAAATTTATTGTTGCATTTCAAAAGGACCAGATCCAGGTCTGTATTTCAAAGTTTCTTTAATAAACCCTGGGAAATTTTTTTTTCTTTTTTCTTTTATTTTCTGAATCCACTTCTCTACTCCAAATGATTTAGCTGCTTTTATTCTTCAAGCTCCTTCCAACCATTCCAATGGAAAATTGTCTTATTTTGTTCCTGGAAAATTATACCTTTTGTTACTGGAAGCTTATTAAGAGTAATTAAAATTCAAGGTTACCCCACTCTCAGATGTTTACATGAAAATAAAGTCAGATTTCAGTCACCTAGATATTGGGGAGAGTTCAATAAAGGTGGCTGCTCATATCAAAAGTATGTACTTGAAAAATGTGTTTTGATAATCTGCACTTCCCTTCTTGATGAATGAATAAGAAAGAAATTTTCAAGAAAGGATCACATTAAGTCTTTCTTTTCCTCTTTTTGGTAACCCTAGTGTGAATTGAAGACATACCTTTTTCTCTTCAGTATTTGCATTTTAAAACTGATATCCAAAAAGTGAAATAAACAAAATATTAAATTTCATAAGAATGTATGGGAGACATTTTGCAGTGTAAGAGTTCAGTGAAGTTTTATCCAAAGATAGAAAGTTCTGTAAGGCAGACTCTGTTGATAAAAGCTGTCAAACTCAATGTATAATAGCATAGCAATATATAACTTCAGTTGTATAATAATCATGATGATTATTTATATCATCAATATATTATAAATGTAGTAGATATATAACTAATAATAATAGCTACACATATATATCTGATGTCATAGTAAGAGCTTTATTCCATTTTGAAAGCCCTATAACTTTCTTGCTGGCTGCTTGTCTTTCTAACATGAATTTTAACTGCAAGCAGAGTGAGGGAATTTGTTTTTTAATTGTAGGCACTCCTTTTTGTTTTCAAATTTAGGTTAAATGGAGTTTTCATATAAGAATTGAAGAGTTAGGATAATGTGGGACAATGCTAACATGGCAAGGATTTTTTTTTATTTTTTTACAAATTTAATGAATCTCATCTTCGTGCATATCCTTTCTGTTATCTCCTTGGGGTATTTCCCTTGTGGTTCCTACCTACAATTCTATTAATGATGTCAGTAATGGTATTGTAAAGGATCGGGCTTCAGGTGATATTAGTGTGTATAATGATTTGAAGAAGGGGAATGACCCACTTTTATGTTAGGTCATTTTCTCTACCTATCACCCAAAACACACTAGCTTCAGTAAGTGCAATCCACTCTCCAAGAACAAGTGTTCAATGATCAAATGAGCCTTGGGAAACGAAATCCCACCTGTGGAGGGTACTGATGTGCTTGGCTATATAGAATTTGAAAAATACCCTTAAAAACTGTACTGGATACACTTACCTTAGCAGATAAGCTGTCTAATTTACTTTCCCAGGGGAATTTTTTTCTTTGTTAACATAATCTAGAACACATTCTCCTATTGTAATAATGTAGGATCTATGTCACCTCAAAGGCATACTCCATTTGGTATTTGCCATTGTGAAATCTCATCCAAAAGATTATGGTACAATGTAATCTAATTTAAATACAATTCTTGGGAAAGATGCTGTTTTATTTAATTAAGGATTAAGAGGAACAATAAAAATATTTGCATTGTTGGAAATTACTATATACAACTACATCATTCTATTTTGTATTTATTATCCTAGCACATTTTGACATTGTTTTTGCTGATTTAGGGCACTGTAGGCCTATATAATTCCATTCTGTCACTGATAACTATTACGTAGTTGCTAAACTATAGGAAAGTAGGCCAAATGTATGCTTAACACATAAATGTGTTGGAATATATATATACTCAACTTTATGATAATTTTACTTTTTAAAATAATAGTAGAAGTTAGGACAAAATCAGTCAATGCAAGTTTTGTCATTTGTGTTCTGGGCAATTGAAGTTTTCCTTATTATACTTGCATAGGTTTCCTGATATGATCCTATAGTACTGTTGGATCCACTCAATAACCATTGAGAATCTCATCTTTGCAATGGACTGCCCAAGCGTTAGGTGAATATGAAACAAAAACAAAAACAGCAACCTGATAGGAAATTTGTTACCTTAAGGAAATTGACACAATGTAGGATAAACTTCACTATACTAGACAATATATCTGAAACACTATCTCAACACAAATTTTACAATAATTTTTTTTTTCTAAGTTGTCTTCTGAGGTCAAAATATCTACTTGGAAATGCATAGTTACTAATGGCAGCTAATACTTTTTGAATGAATCGTGATTATCACAGCTTCAAGTTTAATCTTCTTCCCTCTCTCCTCTTAAATACACATAAAAAGATTGTTTTGTAGTTACCTAATGCTTATTGATCATCAATTTCACGATTGTTTTTTCGATGACAGTATTTTATTATTCTTCCAACTTCCCAAAATTCTAGGAAAGTGATAAATTTAGTCTGTTAGGCTATTTGTGATTCTTAACCCACTGACAGAATTCTGTTATGAGCATATAAAGTAAGGCCTCACCTATACTTAGCACTATAATTCACTTACCAGGAGGTTCACAGAAATTTTCCTGAGCTGTCAAATACATATCCAAAACTCACTTGCCCTGTAGTCACAGAAAAGATCTTCAGTACCTCATATATTGGGTATTTAATCTTAGCCCATTCATAACTCCAAAATATTTTGTTATCTTTTCTCTGAGTCCAAGATACGTTACAGGAAGTAGCAGATTAAGAGAATGAACAGGAGCAGCCCACAGTCAGGCCTTTCGACTGCAGTGGTGATAGTGGAGAGGAAGAAACCCAAGAAAGCAGATTTAAGGACTTTAGAAAATTATGGCTCTGCTAGGCTGAATCACATCCTGTAGGGGAAAAAGTGGTGTGGAAGTCTTTTCTGGATCACTTGACAAAATTGGGACAGAGATGGTAGATTAGATCAAGTAATGTATGTTATTAGTAACGTTATTGTGGTTATGTAAGAGAATATCTCTATTAGGATACATATACTGAAATGTGTAGGGGTAAAGTGCCAGGATATATATAATTCACCATTAAATGGTTAAGAGAAAATAATTGTGGGTGTGTTTGTGGAGAAGGGGTGGGGGAAATGTATACAGAGAGAGAACAAATAAACAAGTGAGGGAAAATGTTAATAGCTGAATCTGGGTAAAGGGAATATGGGATTCTTTGTGATTTTTTTTTTTTTTTGCATCTTTACTATAAGTTTATTTGCAAATAATTTTATTTTTTAAATCATGGTTTGAAGGTTTATTGTGTAGCATATATTCAAAATATGTTATTTTTTACTTCTTTATTTCTCAATCCAATAGCATACATTTGTAATAATGATATTAAATTATCAAGTTAATATCAAGCATCACATATTTAAGAAAGCAAGGTCTATACAATTCATTTCAAGGATAGTTTTATAATAATTAATCTATAATTTTAAACTTAGAATATTAGAGGGAAAAAACCTTCAACCCCCAGACAGCTGGGCTGTAGATTCACATCCTATCACATTGTATATGGTGTCTCATAAACTTTTCAATAGTGACTTCTAGTGTTTTTTAAATATATTTTTAATGACAGAAATTATCAATGATATAATATGATTATTACTCCCTCTATGTCTTTTTTATCTTCTTTCTTACAGCCTTATTAATTTTTGCTGGCCCAGTTTAATTAATAAATCACATATTAAAATACATATATTATACACACACACACACACACACACATACACATACTCATAATCATTTATACTCTGAATCAAAGGTTGTGATTTAATAGAAGTGACTTCTTCCTTATCCATGGAATTCAGATATGCCCATTTTACCCCTCATACAAATGGGATTCCCCTTTCATGAGATTGTGATGAGGATGATCTTAAGCATGGTGCCCATATAACCCCTGTAGGTGGCAGTATCTGCCAGGGATTTTTTTGTGTGTGCCACTACTTTTCCCCCTAGTTTTGTGGTTTCTCCTTCACATTATTGTCTTGGGAAGTCAGGAAAATTAACAGGGCCCATGAATATTGACATGTATGAAATAAAGGAACAAAGATATAGATAGAGCTGAGAAGAGCAAGGCCCAGGTAAGGCTTGAAACTAAAAGTTCAAGAACAACCAACAAATGTGAAAGAAGCTTACGGTTGATTTGTTGTGCCCTCACTACTGTTGTCTAAGTTTTAAACTGAGAGTTTGTTGCAGAAACTGAAGAGTGTGTTGCAGATCCCAAACCTGTTCCTGAATTGAGCCTCTTCATCAGCTTCCAAAATTCCTGTGGCTATAATTTGAAAGATAATTCTGCTATAATTACATTGAAGTGAGGGCGATAGGGAATAAGGTCTTTCTCACTGAAGGAACCAAGATTATGTCAATAGCTCTCAGAGACCAGTGTTTTGCTTTGGAAATCCATCCTAATTTAATGTATGAAATGGAAGAAGAAAAAATATATAGCCATAGTTTTGGAGGATATTAGAATATTTTTGTAGGATTCTTTTGAAATCTTGTTAGAATTAGTGTCGATTCTATAAAGCTTTAAAATATTTTGAAGGTTAATCAGTAAATACATTTAAAAAAAATCACTAAGCATATACTTGGGCAAAACACTATGTATGCTAAAATATAAAAGCACTGATGGTCATCAACAAAGACATTGTAGTCTAGATGAGAAGCTGAGACATGATAACTCAATCATTATGTGACAATAAAATAGGAAAATGCAAGAGAGATCACATGGTGTGTGCTCTATGAAGGAGATGGACAGTGATAGTTGGTCAAGGCCTGAGAAGAAGAAATTACCAGCTTTGAGTCCAGGATTCCAGGAGGAACTTAGCTTTGAAGGATGAAAAGAATTGAGATTGGTGAAGAGGAGAGTTTAAGTTATTTGAGTTTGAGTGAACACAAGGTTTGAGCCTGGCAATAGGCTTGCAAGCTTTAGAAAAGAAGAAATAGATCAGTTTAATGAGAGTGGATGGCCTGTGTCTAGAAGGCATAGGAGAAATGGTTGAAACAGTAGAATAGAGCCAGACTGAGGATGTGGAATACCTGACTCACAAGTTTGGATGGATTGTCGTATAGAATCACTTGAAGTTATTTTTGCAAGGAAGAGGTATGTTGAGTGGGAGCTTTTTAAAGGAAGATTAATCTGTAGAACATTTATACATTTGCTGCTTTGTCCATATGTAATAAAGAGATTTTTAAAAGTTACATACTCTCTCCCTTGTTTGGTGTCTGGGCTGATTTTAATTATATTTAAATCAACCCATAATAAATTTGTGTCTTCCAGCCAAGAGTGTCTGTAAGTTCCCTTGATAGCATGATCCATTGCCTGAATGTCCTTGTAGCTAGAGACTGCTTTCATATTATTTAGCCTGAGTTCTTGCCTTTGTGCTTAAGCACATAACTTTCTCAACTGTACCCATTTAATGGCATTAATTCATCCAGGTTTCTTTTCCACATGCCCTTTTATATATTTATAGATAATTCTTCTCTTATTTCTCCTTCCATGGTGGATTAATATTTCCATCCTTTCTTTTCCTTCCTTCCTTCGTTCCTTCCTTTGTTCCTTCGTTCCTTCCTCCTTCCCTTCTTTTCCTTTCCTTCCTTTCTTTTCCTTCCTTCCTTCCTCCTTTCCTTCCTTTCCTTTCTTTCTTTTCTTTCCTTCCTTCCTTCCTCCTTCCCTTTCCTCCTTCCTTCCTTCCTCCCTTCCTCCCTTCCTCCCTTCCACTGCCCTCCTTCTCTCCCTCCCTTCCTTCCTTCCTTCCTTCCTTCCTTCCTCCCTTCCACTGCCCTCCTTCTCTCCCTTCCTTCCTTCCTTCCTTCCTTCCTTCCTTCCTTCCTCCCTTCCACTGCCCTCCTTCTCTCCCTTCCTTCCTTCCTTCCTTCCTCCCTCAATTCTTGACTTTACTTTATCTTCATTCTCACCTTCCTGATATTTTTATAGATTTTTTAAAATTTAAGTATAGCTGGTACATAATGTTACATTAGTTTCAGTTGTACAACATAGTGATTCAACATCTCTGTATGCTATACGCACAAGTGTAGCTACCATCGTTCCCCATACAACACTATTGCAATACCATTGATTAAATTCCCTATGCTGTACCTTTTCTCTCATGACGTATTCATTCCATGACTGGAAGCCTATATTTCTCACTTCCCTTCACCCATTTTGTCCACCCTTCACCCCCACCTTCTAATTTTTTAAATGGCTTTTACTATGTATTATGTATGTATTAGCTGGCCTGACAAAATTTTTAGCACAAAGGAGACTTATAATCTTAATAAAGTTATTTAAAGTCCTAAAAAAAGCTTAATCACCTTCCATTGTTCAATTTAAATATTACCTTTTCTAGGAAGCCCTCTATAATCTTCCTACCCTATGCTGACCACCCTCTTCTCTGAAACTCTTAGTTGATTTAGTCATTGCTATAGAGTAGAAGTCTTACTTACAACAAGTAATGTAGAAAGGTCCATTGCTGTATATTTATCTTTTCCAAAGTACCTACACCTAGCATTGATATTATAGGTCTATCTGTGCTTTATATGTGGAAATCATAGATGGAGGGGAAAGTATATATGTGGCAAAGCAGAGTATACTACAATATTTTTCAGATGGTTTACCAAGATCACATGTTGCAAATTGATTGTCCTTGAGTTGGGGCTGTCCATACATGTTTTGCTTCCCTAAATAGTGGCTTATTGAACATTTAAAGTATTTTGAATTACTTATGAACATTTAAAAAATTAGGATGTTTCCCATAAACATCAGTATCTCCACTATGTGAAAGAAAAGAAAAAAAAAACAGTGTACCCGACAAAGTGATCTGCATTCTTATGGTAGAGTAATCAAGTAGAAGTGAGTAGCTGCCAATATCTTTAGACCAACTGGGAAGACTCTCTTTTGTTCGGGATAGCTCTGTTTTTCCCCATTCCTAATTTAAAATGCTGTCTGGCCCTCCCAGGCACTTGAGTTTGTGATTGCTGTCCTAAATGCTTAAACGTGGAGTGCCCTGGACTGTTTCAGAATTCCTTTAAGATGTACAAGAATATCTAGTAACATCCTGAACTTGGTGCTACAGTGGTTATCAGATTTTAGATGTAAGAAGAGTGAAATGGTCAGCTTCTGAAAAATGAAGATTCCTTGATCACATGCTGAGGTTACTAAATCAGCAGATCTGGGAAATCTAAATTTAAAAAAACACACACACAACAGATGATGGTGATGCATATGTTATTTGTATCACATTTAGTGGAAACTTCTTGTGTCTCTTGATCTCTGGAATCAGACATACCTTGCCTTCACTGATAGAAATAAGTTCAATTTTAATAATAATCATTTTAAAGTATAAAGTCCTAGAGGTAGGAAGAACACGCTGTTGTGCTATGTTTTTATCGACATCATTATTAGACACTTACTTTGTGTATGGTATTTTCCCATAATAAATAATTCTTGGATGAATATCCTTATGATTCATTTTTAAAAAGGAAAATGAAAACTCCGTGCTAACCAAATTTATTTAGGGAGTTGTGTGTGTGTGTGTAGATCATATATATATATGATATATATATATCATATATATATATCATATATATCATATATATATGATATATATATAATTCAGATATAATTCAGGATAGAATCCATCTTTTTTTAGGCCTAATTTTTCTCAAACTAAATATTTTCATATTGTTACCACTTTCAGTTACTGCTTCCATTATCTATCATTAAAATAAAGCTAAACGTGGAAAATATACTTTTTCCATGATGACTCATTTCTGTTGATTTGGAAGAGGGTCTTAACAATATGTTTCCTTAGTATAGATAAAATCATCTGTATGGTCAAATAAGGGTGAAATTAAACTTTGTCAATTACATCTATAATTCTAAAACCATTGCCATTTGCTCGTGGTGCCAAAGCAAATGTAGGTGAGGTTTAATAATATTCACCAGGTTACTACTGGTGGTGTTTGTTTCTTTTAAAATGCAGGGCCTCATTGGCAAGCTGGGAATTTATCTCCTTGGATACTGAAAAGAATAGAACATTTGAACTATATGTCAGATTTTTTTTTTTTAATTAAAAGAATGTTTTTACATTTATTCATTTTTGAGAGACAGAGACAGAGCACAAGTGGGGGAGGGGCAGAGAGAGAGGGAGACACAAAATCCGAAGCAGGCTCCAGGCTCTGAGCTGTCAGCACAGAGCCCCATGCGGGGCTTGAACTTACGAACTGCAAGATCATGACCTGAGCCGAAGTCGGATGCTTAACTGACTGAGCCACCCAGGCCCCCCTTTTTAAAATTTTTTTGACATTTATTTATTTTTGAGAGACAAAGTGAGACACTGCATGAGTGGGCGAGGGGCAGAGAGAGAAGGGGGACACAGAATCCAAAGCAGGCTCCAGGCTCTGAGCTGCCAGCACAGAGCCTGACACGGGGATTGAACCCACAGACTGCGAGATCATAATGGCTGAGCCACCCAGGCACTCTTAAACTGTATGTCAGACCTTTGCCTTAACTTTAGCAAAAAGTAACTATCGCATCTATCTACTCAATTTATGAATATTTTGGGTTAATGATATGACTGTCATTGTCCTAGAAGGAATAACATTCATTAGTGAATAACATTAGTTCAGGTTCACATGATGGCCCATGTAGAATAAAGAGAAACTTTATTTCTCTTCATATGATTTTGAGAATGTTGTACATTTACAAAATGGACTCTTTACTTTTTATCTTCACTTCTCAACTTTTATATGATTTCTTTGGCCCACATTTCCAAGAACAATCCCAATTGAGAAGTCAGACTTTTATGGCTCACATTCTGTGTTATTAAACACATGAATCATTTTGGTTTTATGACAAACTAATGGGACCATTGTTCCTATCCTGCAGAAGGTTGTTCTTTGGGGACCTTTTGAGTAAAGAGAAGAATGGAACAAGAAAATAAGATAGCTTCAGCCTAATAATCAGAGGTCAGTGCAGTCTGCAAGAAGATCATTGTGTGTTTCAGCACATTTTACAAAATAGTCTGAGGAATTGCCAGTGTTAGTGTCATTATGGCCAATGATTAAATTCTGTTCAAAGTTAAAGCAAATTGGAAAAGAAGAATAAGTAAAAAGTGTGAGAACGAGAATAAAACAAGGGGGGTTCACCTTTAGATCGCTAACAGAGGACAGTGAGAGGTGATAATTAACATTCCAATTCTGTTGTCATAGATTTGACTAAACTCCTTGTGTTATTTCCACTCTTTCTAACCACAGACAACTTAAGGAATTAGTATTGATGTGTTACAAATGGCTCATTGAATTACTTTTCCTTTGAGGTCCCAACACCAAGGGTTCCTTCAGAAGACATAGAGAATCTTTTTTTCAGTTTGCATTGTTTTCACTATAGAGAGATTTTTTTTTAACGTTTGCTTGTTTGTTTGTAGTGCATATGAGTTGGGGAAGGCAGGAAAGAGAGAGAGAGAGAATCCTAAGCAGGCTCTACACTATCAGCACAGAGCCCCACACAGGACTCAATCCCAGAAGATCATGACCTAAGCCAAAATCAAGAGTTAGATGCTTAACCAACAGCCACCCCGATGCCCCTAGAGAGAATTTTTAAGTGTTGGAAACCAGTTGTGTCCCCACCCACCCACACCAGCTCAACAAAATTGACAGATTAGATGCAGTACTATTTCCAAAGTCTCCGTACTTAAAAAATTCTTTATAGTTTCCAACTAAATTTATTTGTAAGAGAATGATGAATGGGTTTTTCTTTTTTTTTAAGTTTACAAGACTGCATCAATATATTTTTTAATTTTATTTATGTATTTTGAGACAGAGAGTGAGAACAGAGGAGGGGGCAGAGAGAAAGAAAGAGAGAGAGAATCCCAAGCAGGCTCTGCACTATCAGCACAAAGCCTGATGTGGAGCTCAAACTCTTGAACCGTGAGATCATGACCTAAGCAGAAATCAAGAGTGGGACGCTCAACCGACTGAGCCACCCAGGTGCCCCACGACTGCATCAATATTTTTTAATGACAACTTTTTGTTAGAAAAAGATGGTCTAGTTTGACTTAGAATTATACAGGTCCAATCAAGTAAGTGAAAGTAACATGAAAAAGTCAAATGTCTCTTTCTCCTTCAGAAGAATAATCAATTTGTTTCGGGCAAAAACCAAAAACTGTAAATAGGACAACAAAACAGAGTTTTTATTTCTTTCATTTTAAAGTATAACTTTTCAATCATTCTTTCATAAACAGCCTACCATCTCTTCTACTCTTAATCAAAATCAAATTTATTTTTCTCTCCAGCTAATGACTTTATGAGTGGCAGGCAGGCTATTTTTTGACACAGGGAATAATTAAGAAGAGCTGAATTGACTAAATGAGAACTGTATTTTTGGTAGACTAGTTAATAATGACTTGGAAGTTTTGTCCTGATTTAGAAAGAAATTAAAGTTACTACATTTCTTCTTTTTAATTTTGATTGACAGACACAAGTGGGAAATCTAGTTACGGTCAAGTAGAACAAGATTCTCTGACTAAATCAAGAAAGGTTTGTTTGGAATTTCATGACAGCCAATGATCAATGACTTGATCAGTAAACTTTCTGGAGAGATGGGTCATCATTTGTGGCCTTAATCTCAAATGTGTTAGTAGCTCCATGCTGAGAACAAACATGTCCACAAATGCTCACTAATCAATCACTGAAAGTATGTGAGTGGTGAGTACCAAATAAAGCTTTGGTGTGCATGAGTCTAGGGTTAGTTGCATTTGATAAATTCATTCTGGCACAAGTAAAGAAAATGTAGTTGGTCTGTCTCTTAACTTTCAATGATGTCAAAACAAAATCTTCAAGTGACAGTGTTATAAGTACTTTCTGTTAGGTTCTTTGGTGTGTTTCTTTGTTTAGCACAAATTAGAAATGTGTTCCTATTTGCAATTTCAATAAGCAAAGTTAAAAGACATTGATTCTTTCTCTAGTTTTGGAAGGTTAATTCTCCATGTTTCTGCAGACTTACAGTGAGGTCATTTATCCGTTCCCAAATGTGTACAAATGGGTAGCTCTATATTTATTCTGTCTGATTTCTCCTTTTATTGGCTGGGACCATAACAAACTAATTATTATTTTTTATTTATTCACTCTTCCAGATAATGCATTTTGGACAGTAAAAATAATATCAGTTTGATATTCAGTTTGCACATAGGATTTCATGGCTGTCATGCCTGATTAGGGCAAAGGCATTTCTTTCTCTTTGCCTTAAAGCTACAGCAAAATGCTATGAGTAATTTGTACATCAATGACTCCTTCACACCCTTTCTAGGGAGGTGGATAGGCATCAAATGTCTGTTAGGGAATGGTGCCTTCCGAATCAATCAATAAATAATCTGAGGGGCTCCTGGGTGGCTCAGTCGGTTAAGTGTCCAACTTCGGCTCAGGTCATGATCTCATGGTTCATGGGTTCGAGCCCCTCATCGGGCTCTGTGCTGACAGCTCTGAGCCTGGAGCCTGCTTCTGATTCTTTTTCTCCCTCTCTTTCTGTCCCTCCCCTGCTCACACTGTCTCTCTCTGTCTCTCAAAAATAAATAAATGCAAAAAAATAAAAAATAAATAATCTGAGTCTTTTAGTATATTACAGGCTATAATATTAGAGACAGAAATATTTTAACAATGTTAAATGAAGTCAGAAGATGTGTCATAAAAGCCCATCATGTTCTATCCCTAAACCAGCCCTCCTGGCAAAACAAAAGGAAATTTGAATTTAGATCACTTTCAGGATTTCTTGAATAACAACTTTGAATAAACTTATTCTTTGACTTGGGAACTTTACGCACCTCACTCTGAACAATTTATTCTTCTCAGGAAATTTTATTTCTTCTCTCTGTGCAACTCAGCCCTACTCAGCTTCCTTCATTTCTAGGGGGGGAAATGTGTTGGTTTTGTGTAGCTGCATAGCAACTTAATTAAGTAAATGATTTTATGAAGGGAGAACTTAATTAGAAGATGAACTTTCTAACTATTTCTTCCTTTTACTTTTCCTAGCAAGAGATATTGTCAGAGAAAATTGGACAGTATTTTAGAGATGAAAAGAGAATAAATATCTATTGTTTTGAAGACTGG
Organism: Panthera tigris; assembly: GCF_018350195.1. NCBI lineage: Eukaryota > Metazoa > Chordata > Mammalia > Carnivora > Felidae > Panthera > Panthera tigris. The sequence goes on along the minus strand of NC_056662.1, from coordinate 68,728,174 downwards.
GCAAGTAGGAAAAGTAGGCCAAGTCCCTGGGCTGCATTTGTGGACCATTTTCTTTCCACTGATATGTTTGACATCTACACAAAATATAAGACAATAGGATTGGCCAAGATTAAATGTAGGCTTTGCATTATCCATGTTATGTCTCAATTTTCTTGCAAGAATACTTTTTTTTCTCCTCAGTAGAATTATTTGACTATAAACCGATGAGTGAATCCATAAATATCTTTCTCTTCTACAATGAAATTTTAAAACACTACAACCAAGATAATCATAGCCTTTACTTTGATCAGACATCAGTAGGCAGCTTGTTTATACTCTATAGTTTGTAAGAAAAAAATCAATATGTGTTTTTTTCTGCTATAGTATTTGGATATGGTGTCCCCCAACCCTAAAATATTTCTTCTATCCTTATCCTTAAGTCTCTTGTAATGACTTGTAGAAAAATGTTTCTTACCAGCTATTTTTTTTTATTTTACCAAGTTATCCAGTATCTAGTAGAGTACCTCAGTAAATATTTATTCAACGAATGAATCAATACCTCTGTTTAATACCAAGAATTCAGCCTAATCTTAAATAATAGTAAGCTGTTGCCTTGCAACTGCTCATGACAGCCTTAGGATTGGAATGAAAAGCCCACATTATATTCTGAAGTGTAATATTTTTGCTTTCTTGTCCAAAACATTCCAATAAACTAGCAGGAATTGTTGGTGGTGGGGGAGGAATAGCAGAGGGGTGAAATGCCATTTGCTCAGATTTTTAGGAATAGATTAGACATTCATCTCTTCTGGTGTTTTAAGCAATTACCGGCCAGGTGTATATCAGCTGTGTTATGTCAGGACTTTCTAATGCCATTGGACTTTTTTATCAATGATGATATCACAAAATAGTCAACCCCGGACTGAGTTTGTGGGTGTAAAAGGGATAAAGTAGACATCATTAAGCAATGTTTGCAGCTAGGAGATTTAGGAGGAAAATGTGTGTGTGGTGAGAGAAAGAGGATTAGGAAAAAGCAATGACTTCTGAGGGTTGTGTCAGTGTCTCACTTTTGGAATAGGGCTGGGAGTCTGCCTCCTGCAATCTACTTATTTGGTCCCCAGACTGGTAATCAACACTTGGTCTACATTTTATCAAATGACTGCTTGAAGCGTGGTGAGGGTTTTCTTAATAGAGTTTTGCTAGTAGTTTGTGTGCCATGCTGTGGAACCCATTCCACAGCAAGGCACTGACTTTATAAGAAATTTTGTTCAGTTTTCTATTACCTGGAGTCTTTATTGAATCAGTTCTGCATAATATCTTTAATGGTGACCATGTATCTCTGTTAGATATGTGGTAAGGAAAGACCTCTTTCTTGGTACTATGATTTTTCAAATTAATTTTTTAAAGTTTATTTATTTATTTTGAGAGAGAGCATGCTGGAGAGGGGCAGAGAGAGAGAGGGAAAGAGGGAATTCCAACTAGCCTCTGCTCTATCAGCGTAGAGCCGGACATGGACCTTGATCTCATGAACCATGAGATCATGACCTGAGCCAAAACCAAGAGTTGGACTCTTAACTGATTTAGCCACCCCCACACCCCACCAATTATTTTTGATTAGTATGGGCAGCTATATCTCAAAGCACTTTTTATTGCTTTTCAGAAAAAAATTATAGTTCTAAATTCAGACCACACAAGTGATATTACTTGAATAGTTGACTTAATTTTGGACTACCTTGAAATTCTTTGCCTTGATAGCTTGAGGTTTCTGTATCTAGACGTTCATCTTCCCAGGATATACCAGAGTAGCCTTCTGTGTTTGAATCAGACTTTATGTTTAATTACTTTCAAGTAGCCAGGCAAGAGAAGGCCCCAGCTGTACCTGTTCCTAATTAACTCTTATTAGGTGTTCTGCTTCATTGAAGGTTTCCAAAATAAAGAGGAGTTCAAGACATAAGCAAAACAGTGTTGTCAAGTTTTGGCTTTGCCAGTGAGATGTGTGATTTGGAAAAATAATTCCTCAAAGCTTCAGTTTCCATAGCTGCAAATGGCACATTTTTTTCGGGTGATAACGAAGACACTTCCGGCTCTGGAAGTCTATGACCTCTTGAGCGTTTATGTGGTTGTAAGGTCTCCCCCATGAGAAAGCCTTTCTTTACCTGGCCCAGAACAGAGATCTTCCTTCTTCCTTGCCCATGGCTTTAATTTAACTTTCTTTTCCAGGGCACGAACTGACTTATTAACTTTTTCCTGAATTGTCGCTCCAGATCAGAATCTAAAAATTATTCGGATTTTAACAGATCCTTGTGCACCTGGAAAAGAGTCCATATAGCACCCTGTAGGCTGGTGAAGACTATGGGTGTAGTGGTGTGCCATATCTACTCCACCCAAGTTATTAACACAATTAATTCCCCTGGAGGATTTTTAGTAGTTGTTCTGATCTAACAAACTTTCATGCCTTAACTTCTCTTTTGATCTTTTCTGCAATCTAGATTGCCCACTAGTCAACAACCTCCATGTTGTCGATTGTACAGAGACCCATTCCCAATCCATATATAACCTAAGAACAAAGGGTTGCTGTGGATGTCAGTCCTGCCCCATTCCAACAGCTTGCCTCAGGTGTTTCCCCTACATCTTCAACCTGCCAGTCCAATCTTAAGCCAGCTGCATGGAGATTTGTTATATCCAACTTCATAAGGCAGCATTCTTTGCTGCTTGCATCTGACACCTGACAGGTCTATTTGTCTTAGATCAGTCCTTATACTCTTGGTCCTGATTAGCAATATCCTCACTACCTCCCTGGTACTACCCCTGCCCTCTCCTTAAGATATCAACTTCCAAACCAAGTATAATGTTAGGCACACAGCAAATGTCATCAGCTAGGTGGAAATATGTTCTGTTTTGTTCCATTAAGTGTTACTTTGAGAGTAAAAGGTAGCCATTCCTTAAGGCTTAAATTGCATAGATCTCAGCAGGCAGGATAGATAGAAGTAGACAGCAAGGAAGAAGAGCCCATAAATCCTGAGGTTTAGAACTTCCCTGACTTTTTGTCTCACTGGACTTCTCTCCATACTCTCTTACAGGATCTATAGACGCTAGGTTTTTGCATCACTTTTTATTTCTAGGAAGCTACTCTGAGAAAGTCAAGGTCTCCAAGGAATATAGGAAACACAACTGAGAACTGAAGCAATATATGACCAAGAAGTCTTTTTTTTTTTTTGTCCTGAAGTTCACAGCAAAATAAGATATTGTAAGGAGGCAAGAGTTTAGGATGTGAACTAGCTCATGAAGAAACATATGAGGTAGCATAACTGCACACACTTGACCATCTCCACGTGTACTTTAAGTTCACTTCCATGGATTTTTCAATGCCTTAATGTCTGTTTTGAAATTATGATGTTCCCACCGCCCTGGGATCTATACAATTAGCACACTTTGGCAAGAGCAAAATAAAGTTTAGGTCAAATGTATTTCAATTCCTGTGTAAACAACGCATGGCAGCTGGAAGTTGTTTTAGAATTGCAGATGGGAATAGGTAATTCTGCATCCCTATGTGTATCAAAACGCACATGCTCAAAACCACCACAAATCGAACTTTTTCTTCATACCTGTTCGATAGAGTTGTTGGGACCATTTATTTCTTTAACTACTATTGACTTATCCTAACAGTAGACCAACCGATATCTACCAGGCCTTTGTTAGATGTTTGTCCTTTTTTCTACCCCCTGAATAAAGCCTTGGGCATGGGAGTAGAAATCAGTAATTGCAAATTTTTAATTCCTGACAGGCAGGGTTTTACTCTCTCTGGCCTTTAACAGCCCATTTAGCCTCTTCAGGCTTTACCCATCAGCAAAATGTAAATAGCTGAATTAATGTGAATAAAGGGCTTTGAAGATGAAAACTCTTCTGCACTATAAGTGGCAACAGAGCCTTTCTTCCTTTATTGAAAAAACATTTATTGAGCTTAGTGTCAATTCTGTGCAGAGCACTTTAGGGAATCATAGAGATGTACATTGCCAAGGTTTCTGTCCTCGAGGAGGGTCACTCCCATCTTCGTGACACCCAAACCTAAACTGGGAAGTAGTGACTATTTCAACATTGGGCTTGGCTAGTGATTGCATGACTGGTTACGTCTTGAAGATACACATTTACCAAAGAAAACACTAATTCATTATCCACAATCATAAACTCAAAAGTAAGGTTTGTTTGTCAGTGATAGTCAAAGGGATCGTCCCTGAAACTCTAGCCCCTCAGGATGCTCCAGGACAAAAGTGTTAATGATTAACGAAGTTAGGAAGGAGCTACGTTAATACCATTCTCTTAAAGATTTACAGTGAATATGCTTACAGTTTTTCAACCCAAACTGAGAAACACATTTTTGCAAATCTCCTCTAATTTTACTCCATTGAATATTTACATCCAAATAATTCTAGAATCTTACAGAATTAAAGTGGGTTTCAGAGGTGTCCAAGTTATGTCTGAAAAATGGTTGCAGGGAGGAATAAGCTTCTCTTAATATGGACCAATAAAGGCATATTTAAGTCAAATAAAGTGGGCAATGTTTTTTTTTCTTAATTTTTTAAAATGTTTGTTTATTTTTGAGAGAGAGAGAAACAGAGCATGAACAGGGGATGGGAAGAGAGAGAAGGAGACACAGAATCCAAAGTAGGCTCCAGGCCCTGAGCTGTCAGCACAGAGCCCAACGTGGGGTTCAAACTCACAAGCTATGAGATTATGACCTTTAGCTGAAGTCAGGTGCTCAACCATCTGAGCCACCCAGGTACACTGAATATTTTTATTGGCTTTTATTTGAACTGTTTATAGGGTGGCTAAATACTTGAGTAGCTACAGTACATAATCCTAATGTGGCCCAAAATAGGCCCTCTCTTATTTTTTCATGGTAAGCCTATAAAGACTTTTTTTTTACATTTTATTTTTTTATTTTTAAAGATTTTTATTTTCAAGTAATCTCTATACCCAATGTGGGGCTCAAATTCACCACCTGGCGTCACATCCTCCACCGACTGAGCCAGACCAGGTGCCTCTGTTATTTTATTTTTTTTAAGAAAGCAGATTGGTCCATCAACTTGATTTTCACATTTCATCCCAATGTCTCTGTATGTTTGAATCATTAATTTAGTTTTTTATTATGACACATGGAGCATGGTTCATGAAACTTAGCAAATAAATTGTTCAAGCAAAATAATTTTCTTCTTTAACATGTTAGTTCTCCACCCTTTCTGAGTATCTGACCATTATTTTATTTTAATACAAAATTTCTATATAAAATTGACTTTAATTTTCTACTAATCTATTTTCTCTGTGGGAAAAACTACCCTTTTAGTTATATTCCAGTAGAAATCTGCCAAGGCAGTAAACTTTACCATCTTTGCTTCACTAAATTATGTTCAACTTCAGTAGAGTATGCGTTTGGACTGGTCAGAACCGTATCCAATTATTCAGTTTAAGCAGAGGTGATAGGAACTTTAAGCAAAGAAAGCTGACTTTACTTCCTTCTAGTTTTATATAAGTAGGACTTCAAGACAAAATGCTTTAGTTTTCAAATAAATATTGTAAAACTGAGGTTTTCAAATAGAATAATTTCCTTTCTTTGGCTTTCTGTGCCATCAACAAAGACATCATCAAAAACATGAGGTTTTCTTTGAGTTTTACCACCTTGAGGATTAATTTGCTTCAGTTTGGTTTGCTATTCATGATAAGTGTATTCATTTTTTTAAACTGTGTGTTTATTAGGAGTATTTGGATTTAAATTCATGTTGTCCATGGTATTCTTTTTGAGCATCAAAAATGCATGCAGAAAGCAAAATGAGAGTAATTTCACTCCTACTTTACGTACCTAAGAGGCAAATCATCCACATCTTGGAACTCCATCTGTATAAATATTTGTCGTTTAAATCCTGCCTTTCATTGCCAAAAGGCAGTGAGATGGTCAAGCTTCTGCCCACATGCTTCCTGATGTTATTGTATTAGCTAAGATTCTTTTTAATGTAAAATGGGGGAAATTTTAACTCAATCTGGCTAAAGCATCAGAGCAAATGTATTGGCTAATGGATTCAAGAAAAAAGCTGGATGCAGGAGAAGAAAGATGTCCTTATGACTCACTGTCTTTCTCTTTTTATTTTCCCACATTTCTATGACTTGCCATGGTACCACCAACCTCACGTCTTCTCAGATATGTTTTCTTAACTATAGCTTCCATCATGTGCCAGGCGACATCAAGTAAGACAAACATCCCAGTTCTCAAAGATCTCTCTGCTTAACATGGCACCTTATAAATATTTGATCAAGGTGTCATGTATCTTATTTTTTTTCTGTTACCAAGATAACCCCTCTTTCAGCCATTTTACATGTGGAAATCTATGATGAAAGGATAAGAATGAAGAATGAAAGACCCAAGGGAGTGAAGTAAGGGAAATTCCTTTTACTAGGTTCATCTCTGCGCGGTGCTCCTTGGGAACTGTTTAAAAGTCCTTTGCCATCAGGCCAATCTTAAAACTGCTTTTTTCTCCTGACCAATTTAGTTTTGCTTCTTACCTTATCTGACCTTTATTATACCCAGAAGAAAATGTGAGAGAATATTTTACTATGATTGAAGTAGCGTAAAAACAAAGTAGCATAAAAGCTTTCATATTTATTTATTTCATTGTAGTTCTACAGCACAGTCCTAAGACTTCCTGGCAGTTCTTGTATCTTTTATATTGACAGATGAATGATAAGAAGTCTAGTAAGGTATCTAGAAAAGAAGACATATTAAAACAGTAACCTATTGCCAGTTTTCTATGGAACCTTGACGATATCAAAGAAGCTGAGAAGATACTGGTAAATCTCAGAAAGCCCAACTCTGAGTAACTCAAGTAGATAGGCAGAACTATATTCAAAATCAAAACATTTTTCATCACGCCATTTCAAGGGGCAAAAAATTCCACACCATGTCAAGCAGGATTTTGAAAATTTCTAGGTCATTTACGATTTAATAATGCTTTTAAATTTTGCTCTTTTTGTTTTTAATGAGGGCAATGTTTGGTACAAAGGTGAAGTGGGTATTAAATAAAAAATGCATTGTTGTTTTTCACTTTACCTTGTCCCTTTAGGGGTCCCCCATGTTTTAGTTCAGATTCAGTTATTGTCATATATTCAGTTGATAGGCTCTGATTCCCATTATCATCCCAGTGGTTAGAGGGACTAGGAGTGACTGGGGAACTGCAAAGCAGAACTATTAAATTTATATTTACTGCTAATCATTTCAACTCCTGGCAGACAGCCTAATTGCTAGCACAAAGAGGATGCTCGTGAGAATCATGGTCATATAACTTGCCCAGTGACTTTCAGTAAGATACATGGTTTGTGAAAGCTCTTGGCTTATTGGGAGAGTAAATATTATTGCAGCTTGAGTTTCCTTGTGCTGTTTCCAACTCAGGATTTATTAAATATAATTTAACAAAATATCTAATTTAAAGAGATGAGACAAAATGTGATTAGTAGTTTCCCATCCTATGTTTTTGGGATGGGCAGCAATACATAAGCTCCTTAAAAGACCAAAAATGAATCTAGGGCTTTTTCTATGCATAATTCCCATTAATGTTAATAGCTTTTTGTGGGCACAGTTTCTATTAATGTTAATGAGATACACGCTGGAAGAAAAGAAAACTGATCTCCCTTTGCTTCAAGTATTTTCCAGTGTAGCCTGAGAATGAACATCTAATAATAAAATATACTGACTCCATAGACAGGGAATTATTCACCTCCTTCTTTTGTTTTCATTCTGTTTTGGCTTTGCTCAAGTTGTATTTCTGGAAATCTACAAAAAAAAGTACAACTATATCAGTTGTCTCAGCAGTAGCAACTGTTTATTCAACCAGGGATCTCCCATGTTTAGTGTATTACAAGACAATTTTTCTTTTATCTGCAGAACTGTACCAGTAGCTAACACTTGACCAGAGCTTATGTTGTAAGTGTTGTAACAATACTTAACTATGAAGGAAGGTGAGTTATAGTCAGGAAAAAAAAGACACGGAAGGTGTTTTCTTGACATTTAGTCAAGGTCAATCAAACATCTGCAGGGAAAGAGCAATACTCTTATATGCGCTGTGTTCTTAATATGCCAATTTCTGTATTAATGTTTAATGTATTAATGTTTTATATATGTTTACAATCCTGCCTAGGGGTAGCCTTTTAAGAGTCAGTCTAGGGGCCAAAATGAATCAAATACATTTTTATTCTAAACACTGTAATTTCGCTTCCTTTGCTATTGTTGTTTTCCTCTCTTCTGTTCTATGGTCTCTAGAAAAAGCAGCATATTTCCTAACGCAGTAAACAGGTCACTCAAAAGTCACTCAGAATTTTCCAAAGCAAACAAAAGAATAACTACTCCTTGTTAAAAAAAAGTTCTTAGGTTATACCACAAACCCCCCCCCCCCACACACACACAATGATAAATAGATTGAACTTCATCAAAAAACTCACATCCAAATAGTATCCAGATTCTCTCATATTACCCTGGCATGAATGTAGGCATATGTGTACATGTGGTCAACTCTGTGGGCATATTTTCCATTTTCTTTTCTTTAATTTTCTTTATTTCTAATTTCCATCCCATCTGTAACTTGGTATTCATGTCCCTAGATCAGCATATAAATGAGAATTTCATTAACTTTAAAGCTTAACTGTAACCAAAAATATTAATATTAAAGCCAGAATCTTAGTTAAAATGTTTTTGTGGAAAAAGACATGATCTTTCCTCTCTTTCTTGTCACTGGGTTGTCCCAGTTTCATCTGCCTTTTCAGTTTCTGGCTAAAAAAATGTCTTGAAAGAGAAATAGCTAGATCCCTGTTATCCCCAGGATTTCATATCCTGTCAGCCCTGCTTTCTGGTGCAAGGCCAGACATCTAATCTTATATGCTTAAAGGCACATGGGAGAGAAAACTCTGGAAATATAAGTCTGTGCTACTAAGAGATTTTAAATGAAAAAAGAAGATAATGTAGATTTTATTCAAGTGTACTAATTTTACATTCAAATGCTACTACTGAAATTTAGGACTGCTGAGAATCAACATTGTGATTTGATGGTTAATGTTGCTGCCACATTTTCAATAAATGAAATATTGAATATAGGACTATTACAGTCACTGGCACTGTGCCAGTATTAAGAAGAATATAAGGAAATATAGACAGTTCCAAGTGGGAATCTTTGTGTGTGTGGAGATACACACACACACACACACACACACACACACATGTACATTATATGTGCACATATATGCACATATATGTATATATAGACACACATATATAAGCAAAAATAACAACAGCAAAATGTGAATATTGCTAAAGATAATAAGTACTTGATTAATGAATGTATAATGAGTCATGAATCAATGGTTGAATAAATTCAAAGGAGCTAAAGAATTTCTAGATGCTGAGGTCACAGCAAGAGATTATGAAATGGTCTTTGAGGAATGTCTTAAGACCAAAATTGTGGTAGTGGGAGGGAAAAGATCTATTTCAAACATTTTAAGTTAAATTTGGTACATATTTACTCATAAAACAACGCTAGATAATAATATGTATGATTTCTATTATAAGACATTCTAGAAAATGCAGAACTATAGGGAGAAAAATCTGAAGGATGGTCGTCAGGGGCTAGTGACAGAGGAGGGGAAAAACAGTAAGGTTCTGAAATGCATTCTTTGTTGTGCTAGGCACTATGGATATAAGAAAGCATGCCTGCCTTAAAAGAGCCTATAATCTAGTTTGTTAAATTAATCCAAATTAATATGCATGTAGAGGGGAAGATCAATAAGTTGAAATATAGGCATAGTGGATTCTGTTGCACTTTTGGGTGAATCATTTACCCTGTGTCAGCCTATCCTTTTCATTAGGTAAAGTAATAAGATTGACCAATAGATGAATTTTGATATCACTTTTGTTTCTAAAAATTTATGGTCCTATTATTATGGTCCATGTGTTAATAATGAGAAGAAGTGGGCTTTCTTGAGAAGCCACCTGTGATATATACTGAAATATAAATTACATGAAAAATGATGTTCGGAGGTTAGGCAAAGTAAGCACAAAATAACTTTGAGATTCAACTCTCAGTTTCAGTTGCCTATTTGTGGCCACTAGGAGTGTAGGATTTAGTTGGGAAAATATGATATCCCATATTTTTATTAAGGTCAACTGTAGCCATCAATTTCAATCCTCAGTCTCTTCATAGTATACTAGCAGCATTTTACATGGTTGAATATCCCCTCCTTTGCAAAACACTTTTTCACTTGGTTTCTAGGACCACAGACTTTTTTTCTTTGATTGCTTCTTCACAGTCTCTTTTTCTGTTTTTTTTCTGATGTTTAATTAGTAGAGAACCCTCGTCCTGAGTCCTAGAGCTGAGTCCCATCTCTTTTCTCTTTATGCTCCTTCCCCTGGACCCCATTCTCTCTCATGACTTTAACAACATCTTTATGTGATGCCTTCATATTTGACCTCTAGATCTAGACTTACATCCCCAATTTACTACCCAATCCTGTACAAACTCTAGTTGTCCAAAATTAATCAGATATTCCTTTTCCAGTATACTCCTTCTACAATATTAGCTATCTCAGAAGTTGGCATTCAATACTGTTGCTTTTCCCAAAAACACTGAGGTCATCTTGAGTTCTTCCTTTATCCCATTTCCAATATGACAGCAAATCTGGTTGGCCCTATCTTAACATGATTTGATTATAATTAAAATGTAATAGAAATTTAACCACCTCTCACTATTTCAATAGCCTACTAATTCTTCTCTGTACTTCATTCTATTCCCGAAGAAATTAAGAATGATCTTTTAAAAATTTAAATCATAATTATATCAGTCATCTGCTTAAAATCCCCCACATACCGCTAGCCATTATCACCCAGGGTAGAATCCCAAATTCTTCCACTGACCTGTAAGTTCCTATATGATTTTATGATCTTCCTCTGCCTCCACACTCATACACACCTCTTTACTTCTTAATTACTCTATTCCAACCATACTGCCTCTTTCAACATGCCATGTTTTCTTCTATCTCCAAGCCTTTGTATGTGATCTTTCGTTTACTCAGAACCCTTTTCCTCTAGACACTCACACAGTTCTTTACCTCACCACTTGTGATCTTCATAGAGTCATCTTTTAGTGAGGTGTTTGCCAGTGTGTTTTGCAGTGCTATTTACTAACATTTCCTCTTCTCCTTTATTTTCTTACCAGATCACGTACTGTGTATTTCATGTATTTATCCAAGTTACTTTGTTTCCCCATTCTAGAATGAAAGCTGTAGGAGGCCAGAGGTTTTGCCTTTTGTTTCTGTTGTTCCCCAAGTTCAATAGAAGATGTCTGGTGTCTCAAGAACATATGTTAATGGATGCCATATCTGGTAACTGCAAGTTAATCTTTGCCCAACAAGTATTGCAGAACCCACCCAGAACAAGCAATCTGCTGCTAGTGGTCTCAACGCACTTTTCCCATTTGTGCATTTCATGTCGGATGAGATTTAAATGCCTTCACAACAGCCAAACAGGAAGAGCAAAGCCCCGTGTTTTGTGAAAATAGCAAGTGGGGAAGAGATTACAATTCATGTGGGTGATCTCTAGGACACCTGAAAAAGAACTTTTTGCTATTTGGCTTGAGATAATTAGCATAGTCAAGTGTCAAGCATTGCTCTGGACCTCATTAACACATCTCCTCGGGGAGGCATTTTTACTTGGAAAAATTAGCCTTTCCTCTCCAAAAGCACTGAAAAGACATCTTCCTCTAGCTAGCCTCTGGTGAGAATCTGAGCTTCTCCATTATCACATCTGGTAACAGAAGAGAATATACTTTGATTCATTGTCACATTCAGATAAGTGAAGAAAGAAGCTTCTCCACAAGTGTGAATAGATTTTGGTAAACAAATGGATTTTTTTTTTTCTTTTTTGAAAGGATATTTAAACAACAAGTGTCTCTGCTCTAGTGCAGCTTGGCTGTCTAGACTTGAAGGACTGCCTTCGGTTGTGTTCAGCATATGTTATCACCAAGCATACTTTTTATGAAAATGTACTGACGGTGCGACTTCCTCTCCAAAGATTTTTGAGGAGATTCTCTAAAGAAAATTGCCCTCTCGCTTTGTTTGTCTAATAGGTGCTACTCCATTTCTGCTGCACATTGTTTCCTATTGCACCGTAAATAACCCATAGTTTTATTGACCTTTGACAATCTTTAGGAAAGGTCTAGATTTTGTGGTTTGCTTTAGATTTACTACAAGTACATCAATGATTCAATCTCACTAAACATTAATAATAAGTCACTAGGATGTTTTCTTCCTTCCCAATCAAAAGAATCACAGTCTGTATCCCTCATGTACTTTACTTACACTGTCTTGGATAAGAAGCTTGTATTCTGAGCAGCAAGTGTTTAAGGTAGTTGAAACACAAGGAAGAAGGTGTGAATTCAAGTTCTGCCACTGGCTGGCTGTATGATCTTTGCTAAATTCTCTGTAACTTCGCTTCAACATCTATAAAGTGGGGATTATTACATAATCTGTTTAGTTATTGTGAGGACTAAATGAGGTAAGTGTAGTGCTTAAAATGGTGTCTATCCTGCTCTAAGTGCTTAGTAATGTTAACTCCACTTATTATTACCCCATTGCAAGTTCAAATGTCAGCAATTAATCAAAGCCACTCTTAATCACTGGATCTTATGAAATGATCAGTAGCTTAACCCAAATTTCCTTAGAATGTTTTAATGGAAATAAAGGTTTCGTGGAATTCAGGAGGACAGAGTAAGTGAAAGGTTTTGTTTAAAAATATATAAAAGGACTAGTTTTTCGTGACTTACACTGAATCTGTGTTTTAATAAATTCCAAATAGGAGATAATATTTAAGGAAATAGAGAATATGTATTATTGTCAAATCCATAAGTTCAATGACCCTATCAAATATACATTCATGTTTAAATAGCAAATGAAGACAGTGGGAATGGATATTTCACATTGTGAATAGCATTATCTCTATTACATAGCAGAGGCCTATTTTAAAAAGTAATTATTTTTAACACTTCTAAGAACGAATTTAAGCTAATATGTTTATCCCTAAAAATAAGCTATAAACTGTATCGTGGTTAATAATTTGTTTCCTCTTTCACTGTAAATAACCCATAGTTTTATTGGCTTTTGGCAATCTTTGGGAAGAGTATGTGTGCATGTATGCTTCGTGCGTATGTGTGTGCATTTGAGTCTTTGAACATTTGCCAGAGCGAGTCCTAATCATATTTTATAAAGATGTATATAGTAAAGTATACTTTTTAACCTTGAGATTTAATGGATATCTTCCTCTAGCTCATATATGTTTTGTTTGAAAGCAGTCTACAAATAAGAATATGCAGAGGTTACATTTACATGAGAAACAGGGAAAGTGAGAATAATTTCAAACATAATATTGTCTTTTACTGTTTATTGTTCGCTTCTTCATCAACAATAGAAATCTATTAATGATTGCTCTAAGCAGAATTTATGATGGATTACAGAGAACTAATTGTGTGCACATGTGAAAATATAACAGGATATTTCTTTCATTGAATTAAAAACATGTTTCTTTTTTTTAATGTTTATTTATTTTTGGGAGAGAGAGAAACTGCATGTGGAGAGAGGGGCAGAGAGAAAGACACAGAATCTGAAACAGGCTCCAGGCTCTGAGCTGTCAGCACGGGAGCTAGAATCCACAGTGAGATCATGACCTGAGCTGAAGTCTGGTGTTTAACCCACCAAGCCACCCAGGCGCCTCTAAAAACATGTTTCTAAAAAACTCATGAAAGTGCCTTTTTGTGATACTTACAAGACTGCATATTTTGTATCAGTTTTCACAAATGCTACTGGAAAAGTTAAAAAGAGCCAAACTGAAATACAAAAACAACTCAGGTAAATACAGGAAGATGGCATGAAAACATCCTGGTTAGGTGGCAGTTGCAAGGATTGATATGTGAACTAGAAGGCTTTGTGATACATTCATATATTTTGCTTCCTTTTTGCTTTATTAGCTGAATTAGGATTTTGAAGCAAAATCTCTTGAGCTAGGATTACAGTGTTTTACTATGTTTGCCACTCAATCTGGAAAAGACATTTTCTACGTTTTACATTCAAATGATAGATTTTTTTTTTTTATGGGCCTCCTCTTTGAACCTTTCTCTGTTTACTGTAAGGTTTTGCATCTCCCTAATCCCTGCCATAGGCTTTACACATGACAAAGAAAGCTCTGATAAAGGACTAGGAGAAACTTGCAATTTCTTTGGGGGCTTTTTAGAAGGATTTACATGCACAGTTAATTGTAACTTCTGCTTATATTTTCCCAAATAGACGAAAGCCTTAAAGTGTCTACCTTAGGAACACATTTAGCAGAAAAAGTGTCCCATATGTAGAATCAATGAATTTTGATTTTTTATTATTTTCTTTAAAAAAACATTTTCAACACACCCAGCCTTAAAAAAAGCACATAATGTTTAGAAATTCTGACAAAACAAAACCTGGAAATAAGATGATGCAGTGGCTACTTCTGGCTAAAGTTCTGATACGCTGTTTTTCAGAGTAATATGTGGGAAGATTCTAACTTGGATTGGGTGAGCATCATGAAAGTCTCAGTGTCACAGAGACAAGACGCATCTTTTCTGAGCCAACTGGCAAATATAAATCTAAAGCTTATCAGAAAGTCTTCAAGACCAACTAAAAATGATAGATTGGCACACGGGTATTGTACCTTTTGCAATGCAGTCTTTCCGCAAACAAAAATTAATCTGGCTTTAAACAGGGTTAGTGCAGACATAGAAATCCTTCCTATTGGTGAATTAGAATGTATTCCAGACTTATGGATAAAGGTGTCTGTCCTTGATTACACTGTGGTCCATTTTACAGCCAGTGGGAGCAAAATCTGAACACCTGACTGACTAACCACTAAGTCCATTGAGACCCCCAGAGTTCTTGAGGCCAGTATGTCAACACTTCACTACTACAGTTTCTAAAAAAGAGTTATGAAGTCTGCTTTTGAATTTGATGAAAACAAAATTAAACACGGAGCCACACTGTTCTTTTGTTCAGCTACTTTTAAAAGCTAGAGAAAGGAAAATTTACTTAGAAGATATATGTTCTTGCAATTTTTCTCCAAATGAACAATTCACCAATTAGAGCGTCATAGTCAAATTGCTATCCCAATTTTTGTCTAAAACAAAAGAAAAGAAGAAAAAAATGCTTCATATACCCACCTATAATCGTAAGAAGCCAGAGCAAGGGAGGGAGGAAAACTGCATATAATTTACATTCATATTATTTAGCAATTTATTTAACAAATTAATCCTATCCATCAAACTCCTGTATGCATTATACCCTAGACTGACAGTAGCAGCATAACCTGGAAGCTTTGAGAAATTTAGAATCTCAAGACACACCCAAGGTTTACTGAATCAGAATCTCCTTTTTACCAAGATCTTAGGTGACTCACTAAACACATTAAGGTTTGAGAATCCCTACCCTCCAAACTGCTTTTTCAGTATTCTCATCCAGGGACACATCCTGTTAAGTATAATACTAAGACTTTTGTATTTCCCCATAAATACCTTTGCCTTCAGATTCATTTGCTAAGCCACATTCGTTCTTCCGGAAGTTGGCTGGCCTAATGCATAGTTCCTACAACAGAAGAAAGAACACCTTGGTCTTTCTCTAATTTCTTTTTTTTTTTTCCCCAGCCTAGACTTATAACAAAGATTCTGCCAATGCTGTAGAGTTTAGACAATACTGTAAAAAGGTAATTACATTAAATTTCTTAGCAATGGAGGTCGTGGGCCAATTCTAGTATTTTTCGTCGCAGGAATTCTGGCGAGTGTATCGTATATATTTTTGTCACGTTCTCATCAAAATTTACAGGTAAAAAGATTTTTTTTTTCCCCCGACAGCCTGAGGCTTTATGATTTGGCTCACTGAATCGGTGAGAAGTACTCATTGAAACTCTTCTGGTAGCTGTGTGAGACATGCCCTCTAGTCTATTACCTATACTATCTAAAGCAGATTGTTCTTTTTTGAGCCATATAACAAGATATAGTTTTTGGAAGGATGTATAATCATTCAATACTTGCTTCTGTACTTTGGTATTTGCTATTCTGTATTATATCCTATATTAAATACGTATCTTTTAACACTGCCTTCTATCTTCCAGACTCAAATGTATGCTGCACACAATTTTGTTTTGCTCATTCAGTTTGTGCTTGTATTTAAATTATGGACTGAGGGGCAGGGTATGAAAAATCTTCCTTCTGGCTCTCTTTATTCGCCTAATCTCTTGGTTCAAAGATTTTCATGGGAACCCCTAATAATTTTGTAATTAAAAAGTTGCTGTTATTTTGCACAACACTTTGGGGACTTTGCTGACTGAAAGGAACTATATAAATTTAACAGAAGTTTATCGTTTTATGGTCTTCAGTTTTCAAGGTGAAAGCAGCAGGACATGGGCTGAGACTGTTTTCAAGGTATATCTGCATTCAGGTCTTATATTCTTGTACAGAGTCTGATAAAAGTAATCACAAAGGAGTATTTTGAAAATGTCTGCTTCTTTTATTTCCAAGGCTTTTCATGCACACATACATTAAACACACATTAAATACATACATACACACACACACACACGCACACACACAGACAATTTTCTGCTATTTTTGTGACTCAGTTCAGAAAATCATGAAAATGGTTAGTTTCCCTTGACATCCCACTGCCTCCCAGGGCTCGCCACCTGCTTGTCCGCATTAGATACCAGAAAGGTGCAAGATTCGGAGGCATCACAGGAAAAGGCCAGCGCCAATTCACAAATCTGGAAGAGAAGGTAGCCCAATAAATAGGATTTGTTCCCCTCCTGTATCTGAGAAAAGGCTGTCACACTCATATTTGAAATTACCATTGACTCAGTTTGCCTGAAAATATTTAGAAATGTCAGTGTCAAGGAGGAGGGGTGGAGGAGGAGGATTTTGCCTTTTCCTCAGAAGAGGGGATATAGGAGAGAAGCAAAGACTTTTCTTTCTTTATTAAGCTCTCTATCTGTAGATATTCAAACTCTCCACTTTTAGATTGCAAAGCAATTTTGAGAATTCTTATTTTGAATGTCCTTTTTCAGTAGTGATCTGACCCCATTGAAATCTCCAGATAGTTTCGGAAATACTATCCCCAGTCTAATCTTTGACTTCCGTGTTAGAATGTATGATTTCTTTTCATTGCAAATCTTATTTTTTCCACCTTCTTCCCCAAATTTAGACAATGGGTTTAATTGATGATTTGTTGTTTCTTGACTGCTGACTTAACACTTTAGGTTATATCTCTAATTACCCCTATGAGGTTCAGATAATAACAAACTTCAGGGAGTTTTCCCAGATTCCCAAAGTCATTTATTAGAGCCTGCAATACCATGTAATAAATTTTTCTGATAAATTTCAATTGCTGTAGTCAAGCCAGTGGAAGATCAACAACAATTGCACAGCTTTTTACAGTACCCCAGCAATAGTGCAAGCAATTATTTCTTCAGCCTGCAATTTGTTTGCCTTATATTAAAAATTGTTAGTCACAATAACATGGAGAGATTGAACTTTGGGAGAATTTCAAACTATGTCTACAGGCACATTTGGAAAGTTTCAAAAATCAATTAGGCAAGAAATGTAACTACTAGTATTAAAAATATAGAAAATATAATTGCTTAGCCCTAAGATTGACCCAGTGAAAAATTATTTTTCCTTATTAAGCCTTCTTAATAAGACATACTACTTATAAATTGAATATAAATATACATATGTATGTAATTCTGATGTAACAGGAAGACTATTACCATTGTTCATATTGGACATACACTAGCAGTTTTCAAGAAATATTAAATAAAAATAAATGAGGTATAAAATTTCCAGAAGTGAATCTGATGTCTCCCACCGAGTTTGCTATCCTCTTTTATTTATCTACCTGATTTTTATTTTTTTCTTCAAGACAGGTAGTGTAGGGTAATGGTTAACTTCAGACTGCACAGTCAAACAGGCCTAGATTCATATATTGCTTATTGCCCACACTAGTTTGTGCGAGCTTGAGCAATTTACTAGCAGTTATAAGTCTCAGGCCATAAACAAAATGTAGCTAATAATGGTACTTCCCATATTGGGTGGTTATGAGGATTAAATGAGAAAGTGCATATAAACTGTTCTGACTATGCTAGGATGAGAATTAGTGCTCAAGTAATACTGATTCTTGTTGGTATTTTCTCAGCTTGGGTGAATTCCTAGACACCTCAGAAACTTGTTTCTTCTGTGGTCCTATTGTACTTTTTTTTCCTGATCAGTGTGTGTGTGTGTGTGTGTGTGTGTGTGTGTGTATAACATATATTTTAATAGATTTTATTTTTTAGAATAGTTTTAGGTTCACACTAAAACTGAATGGAAGGTACAGAGATTTCCCATGTACCTTGTACCCCTATGCATGTATAGCCTCCCCTTTTATAAACATCTCTCACTCTAGTGGTATGTTTCTTATAACCAATGAACCTATATTGACACAGCATTCTTACTTAAAGTCCATACTTTACATTGGGGTTGATTCTTGGTGTTGTACATTCTGTGGGTCTTGACAAATGTATAATGACAAGGATCCACTATTGTTGTATCACATAGAGTTTTCACTGCCTTAAAAATGCTCTGTGCTCTGCCTGTTCATTCCTTCTCTACCCCCAGCTTCTGATAACCTCTGTTCCTTTACTGTCCCCATAGTTTTGTTTTTTCCAGAATGTCAAATGGGTGGAATCATACAGTATACAGCCTTTCATATTGGCTTCTAGTATGTAGTAAGAGGCATGTATGGTTTCTCCATATCTTTTCATGGTTCCTTTTTAGCACTGAATATTCCATTGTTTAGATATACTGCAGTTTATCTGTTTAATAAACTTGGTTACTTCCAAGTTTTAGCAATTATGATTAAAGCTGCTGTAAACATCCATGTGCAGCTTTTTGTGTGGACATGTTTTCATCTTTTGGTTAAATACCAAGGAGAACGATTGTTGGGTCATAATGGTAAGAATATGCGTAGTTTGTAAAAAGCTGCCAAATTGTCTACCAAAGTGGCTATACCATTTTGCATTCCCACTAGCAATGAATGAGAATTCATGTTGCTTCACATCATCACCAGTATTTGGTGTTGTCTGTATTCTGGATTTTGGCCATTCTATTAGGTGTGTAGTGGCATCTCATTGTTTTCATTTGCAGTAATGATATATAATGTGGAGCATCTTTTATATGCTTCTTTGCCATCTGTACATCTTCTTTGGTAGTGTGGCTCTTCAGGCCTTTGGACTAATTTTTAACCTGGTAGTTCATTTTCATATTGATAAGTTTTAAGAGTTCACTGTATGTTTTGGATAAAATTTGTCGGGTATATTTTTTGCAAATATTTTCTCCCAATCTATGATGTACTTTCTTTTAAAAACCACTAATAGTGTTCAGGTTGTATATGCCTTGCATTGGTATGTCATTACTTATATATACAACTCAAAAACAGGAAGTAGGGCCCGAGTTTTCTCTGTATCTTTGATAGTACCTGTACAGTCCTTTGCATGCATAGAGATATTCAATAATGATGAATTGACCAATTGAATTATCAATATCCAATGGAAGTCATGTTAGTGTATTCATGCCCCAAATGAAGAAGTTCCATAGAAGCACCCAAGACTGGAGGCATTCAGCAGGGCCTGATGCAAGTTATTTGATCCTCTTTCTGCCTCACTTTTCAGCATATCCAAATAGATTGTAGATGTGTGTCAAGGATAAAGAGTGTCTTAAAAGGATTATCCTAGAATTGGACTTAAACTTTTCAATGGCTTTTCAGAGAGAGACTTATAGATAGATCACTTGTATAGGCAGAATTCTGGTCACTGGATAAAAGAACAGATGCCTCAGAGGCAAGTTATGAGTGATCCTTTTTGGATACATATTTTAAAACTTCCATGGACAAAAGATATTATAGCAATGGTGAAAAGTAAACACTAATTCATTCAAAACTACTTTGAGTGTCTACTATGTGCTGAGGCATTGTATATCAGACAGAGGTCAAGTTGATATAGATGTACTCAAAAAGCTTTATAAAGCACTAGGACAGAAGAGTCATATGCACAGATAATTATGGTACGTGGTAAATAGTTATGTGTAATAAGTATGTACAAAACCAGGAGAGCAAGAAATTAAATTTGGCTTAGGAAGGAAGTCATTGACTCATTTAACATATTTATTAAACATCTACTGTGGTTTAATTTCCTTGCCACAAACAGGCTTCAGGGAGGAGTTGCAAAAACCTGTAACTTCAAGATACTCCTTGTGCAGGAATCTGGTTCAATGGGTAGTGAGGGCTTCAGGAAGGAATCTCAAGGAAGACCTTTTGGAGAAGATGGCCTTTGGACTTGGCGTCGAGGGACTGGTAGGATTTGGATATTTGGAAATGGGAGTGATGAGAGGGGGAACAACATTCCAGATATTGGCAACATAAATGGCATAGGCACTTGACTGTCTTACATTAAAAAAAAATAATAATAAAACAAAGAATCTATTGATTTCTGATTTCTTTTGATGATCATTTTATATCTAGAAAGGTATAGTTAACATACTAGTAATATATTATATTTATTGAGAATTTACTTTGACCTAGGCATTATTTTAAACACTTTACTTGTTTTTTTTTTTTTTTAATTTTTTTTTCAACGTTTTTTATTTATTTTTGGGACAGAGAGAGACAGAGCATGAACGGGGGAGGGGCAGAGAGAGAGGGAGACACAGAATCGGAAACAGGCTCCAGGCTCCGAGCCATCAGCCCAGAGCCTGACGCGGGGCTCGAACTCACGCACCGCGTGATCGTGACCTGGCTGAAGTCGGACGCTTAACCGACTGCGCCATCCAGGCGCCCCACACTTTACTTGTTTTTTAAGCTCACGTAATCCTTACTGGATCTCTGAGCCAGATATGATTTTTATTTGCAATTTGACTCAAGGAGGACTAAAGCCCTCACATGGGACTGGGGCACACCCACAGGCACATTTGATACTGAATTCTACACTGCAGGTCAAAACCATGGCAAAGCTCTTAAAGCCTCTCAGGACTCTGTCTTCATGAAAGAGTTCACAACTCAAAATATTTTTAAAAAAAAATTTTATGTTTATTCTTGAGAGAGAGACAGAGTGCGAATAGGAGAGGGGCAGAGAGAGAAGGAGACACAGAATCTGAAGCATCTGAAGCAGGCTCCAGGCTCTGAGCTGCCAGCACAGAGCCCGACGTGGGGCTTGAACTCATGAGCTGTGAGATCATGACCTGAGCCGAAGTCGGACACCCAACTGACTGAGCCACCCAGGCGCCCCACAACTCAAAATATTTTAAAAGACATTTCAAAAGAAGCTTGCAAAACTAAAAATGCTATGAGAGAGAGAGAGAGAGAGAGAGAGAGAGATTGCTCTGAGCCAGTAAATATGGACTCATCAAATCTAAAGTTAGAGTAAGCAGAGTCTTGTATAACATGTGTTTGTTTCTGTTTTCTGGAAAATGATGGACAAGGAGGGCATCTGCTTGGTTGAGAGGATGTAATGACAGGGGAAGAGAGAAAGCTAGGTTGTCTGGCTCCTGTTTAGATTTCATCTTTTCCATCAAGCAGAATGATACAATATAAAAGGTAATATGAATCTGAGGAAGTTTAAATCCAAAATAAATAAGAGAGTTAGTATTTTCAGACAGCAGAGCTAGGAGGGAGCATTTTCGATAAAGAAAAAGATTTGAGCAAAAGCAACACAGATGAAAGATCTGGAGGGGATGGTTAAAGTCCTGTAACTGCAATTTAAAATCCACATGAATAAATACAGAGAAGATATCTTGGCAATGAACAGTGTGCATAGGTCTGAGAATTTTAGTTCACTAAATGCTCGTATCTGCAACTAGTGAATTTGGCTATTAAAAAACCCAGGCAATATTGATGGAAGAATATTGCCTTAACTGAGGAAGATAGTGCACTGTTTATCACACATCTTATGTATTGCATTTAAGTCAATGCACTGTGTTAAGGTTCTTGAGAATCTAAGTTCATTAACAAACTGGATATGAGAAGGGTGAACAGTGAGAAAAATTTCTCTTAATGATGGATAGTTAAAGCATGGAAAGTGAGTCTCCAGGGGAAAACTTGAGCTGATGGTGGAAGAAAGCAGACTGGATAACAGTTTTCAAGAAGGTGAAGGGTTGTCATATGGGAAAAGGATACAGATTGCACTATATTGATCCTTACTGCAGACACATTAAAGAGAGGTAACTTTCAGTTCAAACAAAAGGATTTTCAGAAATGAATAGGCTGCTTTGAGAAGTAGTAACATCACTGGCAGGTTTCAAGTAGAACTTAAGGGTCCTTTGTCAGAGATGTTTTAGAACAGCTTCCTGCATTTTGGGAGAGTCTGGGTCTAAGACCTCTTTCCAGTGCTAAGATTTTCATTATTTTATTAATTAATATTTTAAGTCATTGGAAAAGTCCCTCTTATTTCTTTCACCAGTTGTCTCCTCCTGCATTTTGGGGCCATATAAAATAATAGACAAAGAGAAGTCTTATAAATTTCCTACGTTTATGGTCGTCAAAAGAGAGAGTTGTTTGCATCTTAAAGTTTTAAATAATCTGAGCAAATAAGATGGAAATAAAACATTATACCTAATGGGAGTCAATCCAAAAGTATAAGTTCTGGCAAGGAAATGAAAGACAGAAGACATTGACAGTCTTATCTTTTAGAGTGCTGATATTTTAAAAGGAAACTCAGCTTACAGGCCTTCTCTTAAAATATCAATAGGGGAACCATAGAAAATTTTTATGAAATAGTAATGTGAAAGAGTCACTACACATCATACAGTCTAAATTAACACCTGGGTGAAAATATTCACTCGGTTTCATTGTTGAATTATATTTAGTAACGACTATTATCTAATGGAGAAACAAGACAAAAAAGATGCTGGAATTGGTAGCACCTCCGTTCAGATGCCACTCTCGATCAATTTTTTATTGCCTAAGACATTATTTTGCATACATACACACAGCCCACATATAAAGTTGGAGCAAGTTAGACTTGAAATTATTTTTTATGTTGGAGTTTATGCAGATTAAGAGGTCTGCTTTCATTCTTTATTGTTAAGTGTGGAGGGATGTCTGATGTTCTCTTGGTAGTGATTATTGCTTTTCTTTATGTCCTGCTTGTCAGTTGCATTATACAGATAGTTCCCTGACTTCTAGTGGTTCAACTTACAATTTTTCCACCTTATGATGATGGGAAAGTGGGGCACATTCAGTAGAAAGTGTTCTTCAGTTTGAATTGTGATCTTTTCCTGGGTTAGTGATAGGTGAGATGATACTCTCTCCTGATGCCGGGCAGTTGCAGTGACCTGCAGCTCCTGAATAACTGATATACTTACAGACATGGTTTCTCCCTTTCAGTATAATGTTCAACAAATTCCATGTGAAATCAACACCTTTTTTATAAGTCAGGTGTTGTGCTAAATAGTTTTGCCCAACTGTAGGCTAATATAAGTGTTCTGAGCATGTTTAAGGTAGGTTAGGCTAAGCTGTGACGTCCCATAAGTTAGTTTTATTTAAATGCATTTTCAACTTACAATATTTTCACATTACAAAGGGTTCATGGGAATGTAAGCGCGTTGTAGGTTGAGGAAGATCTGTATGTCTGCTTTAGCTTCATACAAAGGATGGAAAACTTCCAGGTTGCCATGCTGTCTTTCTTATGGTTAACAAAGGTTTCCCTTACATAGTAAACGTAGTCTTGTTGTGGTAACTACACCAACATCCTGGAAGCATAATTGCCTATAAATCAAAACCATTGTCAATATAATCATCCTGAATATATTTTTATTTTGTGTTCTAGACTGTCTTTATTTTTGATAGGTTAGATATAGCAGAAGCCTAGGGTATCATTCTGTCATCAAGAAATGAAAATAAACTCACTCCACAAAAAAAGTGAAACATTGCTCTGTGGATACATTTATACTATTTCAGTGTGATTCTCTGGCCTCAACCAAAGTGAACGTAGCTGAAATTTTGATGGAGAACCAGCTGAGTGTAGGGTCTTCTCCCCTCTCTATTGCAGCAGTTATTGTCAGGACATGTCAGAGTCCTGATGAAACCAGATTTGGTTGTTTTCTTTTTCTTTCTTTGTTTTGTTTTGTTTTATAGAATAAATACACAATCTTAAGTCTCAAGCAGACAGTAGTATGCGATTTAGAAGTTACAGCAATGCCTCTTTTGTTTTCAATTTTTTGGTCTGTTGGCTAAATCTATTTATTGCTCAATATTGGTTCTCATACATTGAACCATTATGAATTAAAATTTATTATGGTACGTGAAAATTGAGAAGGCAATGTAGAAAAGAATAGAACTATACAACTAAAAACAATGATCTAGAAAATGGAGATGTTTAGCCAAATGAGGAAATGGAGACAAGGGAGTTGTCAAGTGATTAGTTCAAGGTCACAACTTTAGTTAGGGACAAAAGTTACAGTCCCCTCGATTCTCATTGTTCATGCTTTCTATTATGGAAACGTCCTAGCACAAGTAGAGAAAATAACATAGTAGACTTCAGTGAACCCATAACCCGGAGTCAACATTTAGAATCATTTGACCCCCCAAAATGTTCATATACCTTTATTAAATTCATGTTTCTCTTTTTTTATTCTAAGGTATTTTGCTGAATGTCTCTTACTACTCCTTATGAGAATGTTTGCATTTATGATTGACTATCTTATTCTTAGAACAGGATTTTGACAACTGGCCCTTGATGCTATTTGAAATGCCTATTTTTGTGTCCAACAGTGTAGTGGCAGTTTAGTAGCAGCAGTGTGGGATTGTTTTCCTCTTTTTTTCCAATAATTTGAACTATTATTTCCATTTCCTATCATACTGATTGACATGACTAAGACAAAGCTAACACATAGTGGTTACAATGTAAAGATCCATTTCTTACTTTACTGGCAGTGCTTTTAGTTTAAGCATTATGTTGGCAATAAATTTAAGGTAGATTTGCTTTTATAGTGCCAAGAAATATTCTTCTATTTCTAGTTTACTAAGTGAATCTTTAAAAAATTGAGAATGGTATTAAATTTATCCAATATCTTGGATATATTGGATATATTAAGACAATATAGAATTTGTCTTAATGGTTTATATTGTTTTTTTCCTCCCTTGTCCTAATGATACATGTTATTACATTGACTAATTTTGAAACATCATAGCATTCTTGATATATCCCCAGGATGCATGGCGTCTGAAGTCAGAAAGAACTAAGCTTGAATCCTAGGTTTATACTTAGTGGTTGTGTAATTTTAGGCCACATTTCCTCATCTGTAAAATGATCATATTAATAGTTACTTAGAATTATTACGCTAAAATCGGTTATTATATTAAGTGGCACTCTGGGACTGACTCGATAAATGGAGGTGCATGAAGCGCCCATCTTTGTCACGGTGGGTTATTCATTTGTATGCTATTGAATACATGTAGGGAGTATGTCAAGCAGATTTTTATAGCCTATGATTATAATATAAATTGGCCTATGGAATTGGGATTTGTGTGTGGGTACTACATTTCACTGACTTTTTATGAAGAAGTTCTAATTTTATGAAGTTAAATGGGTGGTTATCTATCATTTTCTGTATTCTGAAACAGGTCTCATCACTGGGAATTATCTATTTCTGTGATTTTCCCCCCAGAGGCAAGAGAACACTATAGTAGTTAAAATAAGCAGATCTGGATTCAAGTGTTAATTTTTCAACTGATTAGCAGTGACTTTGGGCAAGTGCTTAAACATTTTTATGACTCAGTGTCTTTATAAAATGTTGGTAATAACTCTGTTTCTCAGAGTTGATGTGAGAAATCAATCGTATTCAGTAAATGTTTATTTGGCAACCATTACTGGCTACAACTGTGTTCAGTGCTAAATTTTAAAAGATTAAACTGGGAATATAGGAAGTGGTCATTGACAATTAAAGCTTATTGATATTATTATCAATATTACCAATAACTGAGGCATAAACTACCTAGACCAAGAGCCTTTTACACTGGTAATTTGTGCAGTTATTTCTGATCTAGTTTTATCATTTTTAGTTATCTCTGTACCATTTTATTACCTTCAGCACTGTAAAAGTATATGAACATAACTAGGGAGATAGCTGGGTAGGTATTTATTCAATTTTTTTAAGAGATTGACCATTTGTATTTGTGTTACAGTGTTTGGCTAAAAAAAAATGGGGTCCTAGAAAGTAACATGCGATAGTATTTGTGGTGGAATAATTCTAAGGCCAGTAAGAAGTTAAATAATAATAGTAATTTTTTAAAAAGTCTCTATAATCTCTTTGAAGATTAAAAGGATGGCAGAAATGTACCTTATACAGCTTTCATCTGGATAGAATGAGAGACAGCATGACACCATTAAAACTCTTAGGGGAGTTTTGGCTAGCAAGAGAATGAAAAAGGGAGGATTTTATTTTAGAAAGCCAAAAATAATAAATGCTGTTCCAAAAAAATAAGTTGGATTAAAACTAAGTGGCAGCTCAGGAATGGATAAAAATTCAACAAGACTTTTGAAACACTCAGCTAGTGTGTGTGTGTGGATGCACCTTTTGATGCTGAAGAGTTATTTCAGGTGTTATCATTCTCTTTTTTGTGTGTGCATTTTTGAAAACTTTGAATGTTGGCTATTTTCTGAGCTGATAATCATATATCCTATGCATTAACTACATATCTTCCATAACCAGTGCATTTTGGTGGTCTGTGCTAATGTCAGTGTAGATTTGTTAGGAAAACATGTTAAAATAGTTCAGTTCTTGTAGCAGAGATTGGACATTATGACAGTTTCAGCTAATGATGAGTCAGCACTGCATTAAAAACAAAAATAAAATGCTAAGATGGCATTTAAAGTTATGAGATAAATTTATCTAGAAAATGTTTTCATGATTCCTTTTTATGGCAGTTTTTTGATATGAAATAAATTGTCAGAGCACATTTTGAGACAGCTGATAGACTTAATCAAAGCAGAAAATTGTATTATTATTTCAAGGGAATATGGAATAATTTAACTTTAAGTAGGAAAGCTAATCAGAAGCTTAATGCCACCAAGTCAATTGTGCTGGGTACATATTTGTTGCATATTGGTCCAAACTGAAATGCTTCCCACATCTCTTAGTCACCTATTATTAACTGTAACTGTTGAATGTTGCGACTTAATCATAGACTGTTACTCGTTAGTTGTTAAATGGCGTACAACCAGAGCCAATATTAAATATTCTTCCCTTTTTCTGTTGACATCAAAGCATGCTATTTGCTTGAGGAGAATTTCAGGGTTTTTTTTTCAGTTTTTAGTGCAGCATGAATCTTTATGATTCCTTGCATGAAGCATTCTCGCAGAGCTGGCACTCTTGGACAGCATCTTGGATAAAATTAGCTCAAATTTAAAATGGTATCATTAAAAACTAGACCCATGCTTAGGAAGAAAGAGAAGATGGCAATGATTGAGAGGCTGGTTTCAAGCAACTAAGATAAAAATTAAACAATTTGGAGAATTTTGATTTATTAATAGAAAATTTTAAATATTCATGGAAGGAGAATGTTAAAAGGATCTGAAACACGGTCATTATATTTTTCAGAGAGGGGTTAAGTGAGATAGAATAAGAAATCAGACTAATAATATTTCTAATCATGACCTGGAAAGTTAACTAAATTGAAAAGTTATAAGAGAAAAATACTTCTCTTGGGTCAATTCATATTTCAAAGTTCAGCAATACCACTTATTAAATTATTTTTATTGTTATATAAAAAATAATTATAGTTTATTTCATTTCTTCTGAAACCATTTAAAGGCTTTGTATAATTATAGTTATTATACTAAGTTTACACTATAGTATATAGGACTATACAAAGCTTTTTTGATACAGTCAAACCAGTTACAAAATTCATATCTATATCTATTTGATTCTGGATTGTGACATTTGAAAGATTTGACCTGGAAAGTTATTAATATTTATTTTTAAATATTAGGTATAACGCTATTGGGAAAATACAATTAAGTTTCTAATTTCCTTTCCAATTGATCACATTTTGCTTAACAAAAAACTTAATGACTGATTTTGTTATGATGATGATGTATTCCATTGGATTTGACTGGAAGTTTGAAACACCTCTTTCCAAAATAACAACTAATACTAAAAATGGTTTAAAGAAACCTCTTAACTGTGGGGGAAAAAAGATATTGGAGAAAAAAGGGGTACAGACAAGTGGGGAGAGAGGACAGATATTGGCCATTTTTCCAAGGGCCCTTCCATAGAGTTTTTGAGCATCTGACATCTAGACTTATAATTTAGCCTAAAGGGTTTGCTTCCATATCTATTGCAGGGGCTCCCCAAATATGAGGAAATCTTTTCTGTCCCTAGGGCTGGTGAAGAGTTAGCCTGCTAGTAATTCTGAAAACCTGGACTAAATTAATGCCCATGAAAGAAGAGTTGCTGGGCTCTACTCACCCTTATCTTGGCAAGTTTGTCAGTGTTCAAAGCACCATAAAATGATAAGAGTCTACAGGCCCCAGGATACTTTCATGTGGCCTATTCTTTTTCCATTGGGTCTTGAAGAATATACAGAGGAAAGTAGCATGATGTGACTGAAAAACATGAATTTGAAACTAGATAGGCCTGTGCTGCATGCAACTTGATATTTTAGCTCTGATTTTAGAAGATTCACCCACTTGCTGTGAGGTTCAAACATCCTCAAAATGATGATTGTAAGGGTGACAAATAAGAGTTATTGTGAAGATTAAAGGAGTAAACGTTTGAAAAGTAATCGATATATTACTTGGTATATTCAGTGGAAGGATGTTGACATCTCTCTCTTCCCAGGAGGCATACTGATATCACATGTTAACTGTAATCTCTTTTTAGCCCCTTGGACTCCTTCTCAGAGGCATACTGGTATGGCTAAGCATGCAAAATCTGGAACCAGATTGCTTGAGACCAGATCACAGCTCTCATGCTTATTAGGCAGATGATTTTGGTCAGGTCATTAAATGTTTTGAGACTTAGCTTCTTCATTAAATAACTGGAAATAATAACATATATTTAATATAGTATGTCTGGTAAACTGCTTATAAGGAGTGCCTGGCACACAGCAAGTATTCAAGAAAAGGTAGCTATTATCATCATCACTATCACCATCACCCTTGTCATCATTGCTGTCATCATCATCATCATCATGCATCTGCTGCCAAACATAGCCCTTCCTATATAGCCACACTCATGTGATAAGTTTGGCACTGATATTAGAAAAGAGTGAATAAGCTAGATATGGTTCCCATTTGGCCTTAGAATGTTATTAGTGATTAACTTCTCAGCGGATTTTTACCTTCTCAGTTAGATTTGGTATGTGTTCATTTTGAGAGAGTGTACATGTTTGGCAGGGTATGTATATAAGTTGGATGTGAGATCACAGTATATTAATGTTGCTGTGATATTTAAAGATTAAAGATATATCATGGATAACCCAAAGTCCACTAAAGAATACTGTTAATCACACAAGACATGGCCTTCCTCTTTGGTACTGACTTTGCAAGTATTGTCAGGAAAGACCTTTAAGTGTCTTTTGTTCCTCAACGGGTGAACATTAATCACTTTTTGCTCCATAAAAGGGCATTTACATAGACAAGCTTTGTACTTTTGCTCAGCTGATTTGTTGCCCAACTCCGCTCTGAAGTCCTTTTTTCCCCTTAAATATAGATGATCCATTATTTGGAGATGGGTGAAACAGGGAAAGAACTAAACAGAAAAAGAAAGAACAGCAAAGATACTAAGATGGGACAGAACATGCTATATTCATGGGACTGAAAGACTAGTATGACAAAGCAGTTAGGAAGAGAGGGAGGGAGGGAGAGAGAGAACGAGCGAGTGAACAAGCAGAAGGCTGATAATGTGACTTTGTTACAGATCTTTCAGTCTGTCTTTACTCTGTTATCAGAATCCACAGTCTCCTCAAAGTGTCCTCTGGCTCTTCTAGGTAAACAGTAAGGGATGACTTTAGGAACCCACACTGGTTACTGCTCTCAAGAAGATAGCAACACATGTTATCTCAGGTTCAAAATGTTCATGAATTATTTACAGTTGAGTACTTTGTGTGTTTTTATCTTCAAAATCCTTGGCCAAATTTAGGAAAAACTCATATCTTGACTTCATTTATTTGCATTTTTTCCAGAAGTAGAATTGGATGAATTGCTTCCCTTATATGAAGTTCATTGCCTGGAAAAGTACATTTTAGGGACATGGGCATTGGACCTGGTTCATTTTCTCTTCTAGGTGAACAGGGAGGTAAAAGAGTCAAAGGTGACAACTTTTTATTTCTTCAAATAATTTGTGGAGGGTACTTATAAAACTAGTCTAGTACTTTCAAACGGTATTTGTAAGGTGGATAGTTTACAGAGAACTCTTGCTACATCTTAAGATAAAAGAGCACTCTAGAGAAATAAGTTAACAAGACATTCTACCCACAAAGAAACTAAAGGTGTTACATTAACTTTGAAATATAAGCATAGACTGATGAATCATTTTTTGACATTGTAGAATTAAATGACTTTTGGAAAATGTGGTGAGTCCCTGTTGATTCAGAAAGTCTTTATGTATTGTATTTCATAAAGCACATTGATGAATGAAACTTAGGAACAAACAACTAAATGAATGTCAAAATGCATACTGTTAGGTTCTACATTTGTATCAATAGTTTAACATTCTTAGTGTGCTTAGCTATCTGTCGTCAATTGCTTCCTTGTGCAAATGATATGCTTTCATTTTTTTATATGTAATTTCATGACCTACCTGTCCTCGATGGACTTTCTGGATAATACCTACATATATGTTCATTTATAATTTACATATCTCCATTTCTATGAAGAATCCATATATTTATGTCTGAATCTACATGTGTACCTGAAAGTATCTGTCTTTATACCTACATATTTTTGTTCCTTGGAGCTCGTACACACATTCTTCTCCCTACTTGGGAAACTCTTTCTCTCACATTATTAGTTTCTTCTCATCTTCAGCTCCTCAAAGAGGCTTTCCTTAACTACTCATTGCCTCTTGTAACACCCTGTTTTTTTTTCCTTCTTGACACTTAGCATACTTTATATGCTAATATAAAATTTAATGTATAAAGAAATAATTTGAGTCAAGCTTCATGTTGGCAGCAGTGCCTTCGGTTTTGTTAACCACTGTTTGTGTAGAACTTAGCAGAATGTCTTTATAGCAAGGAATCAGTTTCTATATTTTGAATGAATGAATGAATATTGTTGAGGACAAAACTCACGTGTTAAGATATTTCCAAAATTTTGGAGCGCCTGGGTGGCTCATTTGGTTAAGCCTCTGATGTCAGCTCAGGTCGCGATCTCACGGTCTGTGAGTTCAAGCCCCGCGTTGGGCTCTGTGCTGACAGCTCAGAGCCTGGAACCTGCTTCAGGTTCTGTGTCTCCCCCTCTCTCTGCCGCTCATCTGCTCATGCTCTGTCTCCCTCTGTCTCTCAATAATAAATGTCATAAAATTAAAAAAAAAAAGATATTTCCAAAAATTTAGTACCATTTATGCAAGAAAATCATGAAGTTTGGGGAAATGAATGTATATAAACACAACTAACAAATACACTTAAAATTTATTCAGTTCTAGAAAGAGTGGTATAGTGTTTAGAGAAATACACTGTACCTAATAAATACCTGATAAACATTTCTTGACATTATTTCTTATTTGTTTAATTTTTTGTATTTTATTTTTGTGGCAATATTACTGTTTGAAGATGAAGAAAGGTCATAATCTTCAGGAGTTTCAGCATTAGAGATTCCATATTCTCTTCTGAAAACTGCTGTGCCAACATCACACCCATAAACACACATTCATTTTTGAAGGCTGCAGAAATTATTGCTTGCTATGCTGGGAATAATAGAGCCTTGCTGATTCTATAGAAAATAGTCTTTGGTGAATGCCTTTTCTGCCCATATGCACACATTTGCTTTTTCCAAGAATGTCAGACAGGTAGTCCTGGACTAGAAGTCAATAAGAAAGAAAAAGAGAAAGGTAGCATTGTCAGCTTTTCTCTTGGAATGCATTTCAAGTAGAGCTCTGCTTGAGGCTTGTGAAAACCAAGATCGCATAATCCATCACACACATTTGAAAATATTATCTTGTTATTATTTTTCGGGTTTCAAGTCACGATTCACAAACACAAGTTTGAAAAATGATATCCCTTCCAGACTGACCTTTTCATTTCATGTATAGCTTGTGAACATTCATCAGCCAAAGATTTAAAAATAATTGCAATTATCTCATTGTGCTTTTTTTTTAAAAAACTATTTAAAAAAAAATACAAAGGTTAATTTTATTTTACTTATAACCTAGTTACTGAGGCAACATTTACCACACAGAGGACTGAACTCACTATCCAAAGATGTTTTGTCCATTTGTCTGAAAAATGTGGTGCCGTGTTATGGAAATTTGGAGCATTAGAGTTGACTGTAATTATATAGTAAGGTCTCCACAAAAATAATAGTCCTGGGATACCACAAATAAATGAAATCCACAAATAATCTCAAACCTTTTTATAGGAAAACGTTTTTACATAGAAATGCCAACAACTAGCGGAATTGATAGAGCCGAATGTCCTTTCCCTATCCAGTTCCTGGCGGAGGTAATAATAAGCAGTGTAATGGCCCAAAGACAAGGAATCAGAGAAAAGTAGAGAAACAAAGGTTATGGTTTTAATCAGCACTTGAAACACAATGTTTATTGCACACAGTTTCCTGAATGATTGTAAAATGTGAGCAAAGTTAATTTAACACCCAACCAAGGGTTTTAAAGCAACAGGAAAAACACATCAAAAAACTTAAAAAAACACCAAGCTATTTCTGATCAGCCCACTGCACTTTGAATGAGGCTAAACTTTAGCCAGTGTGGATCTGAGCTTCTCATACACAAACCTGAGGAATTTGTCATGATGCCATATCAGGTGCCATGGGCTAAATATTCAAAACAGAGGTATTACCATTGAAAACTCACAAACCATGCATAGACTACCAGTCAGTACGTATTTTTTGCTCTGTTTGATTTCTGGGTTTTAAAAATTATTTTTCAGGGGATAATGCTTAATAATAGGATACATTCTTTATATATAAGGACACATTTAAAGAGGAATATTTCTTCTTGTGGTGGTTGCCATTTCAGTGGATGGAAATACAGAATTAATGAGTGCAATGAGATGACTTTGATTCCCAAGACCATCAGGTAGCTTTATTTCATCCTTTATTGTTCATGATGTCATGCAGAGATGTGTTGTTTGAACCATAGGTAAGTATAATGAAAAAGGTTGGATGACATCTCTGAACCCATGGCCACTCTGGAGAACTTCATAAGGGTTCAAGAATCACTTTACAAATGTAAAGGATAATCTAGTATTGACTCAACTGATGAAACAAACAAAATAGAGACAATCTCCAAATATCAAGTCATTATTGCCCCTTTAAAAGATATACGAGCCAGTCACTTAGTGGGCTGGTTTCACCCAATATTGTTTTGATTGTTGGCTAAATTTTCTCTAAAGATAGATATTATGAGGAAAAGGAGGCATTAAAGAGTTGGTGCTATCGGTAGAACTCAGTGTCTATCTATCCTCAGAAGGAGAATTCATTGACCCTTCTCACTTACCACCACTAAGTCCTAGACACCTGAGAAGGCAGGAGTTCTTACTCATAAAGACAAGTCCCCCGGGGCGCCTGGGTGGCTCAGTCGGTTAAGCGTCCGACTTCGGCTCAGGTCATGATCTCACGGTCCGTGAGTTCGAGCCCCGCGTCGGGCTCTGTGCTGACAGCTCAGAGCCTGGAGCTGGTTTCAGTCTGTGTCTCCCTCTCTCTCTGACCCTCCCCTGTTCATGCTCTGTCTCTCCCTGTCTCAAAAAAATAAATAAAATGTTAAAAAAAATTTTTTAAAAAAGACAAGTCCCCCATCACCCCTGGAGTGAAGGAATTATAATTGCTTGGAAAAGAAGACATCTGCTTTACAAAGGTGTCTGAGACACTGACCTAGTGGCATATCACCCTGTCCCTTCAAAATTGGAGAATTCCTGATTGAAACATATAATAAAATGCTAGAGTTCATCTATTTTATAAATCTAAAAAACTAATACATTAAGATTTTGGTGTCTCTGGTGTATTTCAAAAAACTAACTAGTATTTTCTAAATGTGTGTGTGTGTGTGTGTGTGTGTGTGTGTGTATGTGTGTGCACGCACGCATGCGTGTACGTGCATTCTAACTGCTTAGCCATTCATGAAGGCTTTTCATAGAGCCATAGTATCATCGAAATTGGAAGGGGCATAGCGGTTGTCTAATCAAGCAGTATCTGCTTCAGTGCAACAAATGGAAAGGTAGTATATCACATAGGTAAACATGATTAGATTTTAGAATGTTCTCTCTTATGCCCCCTGGTAGATAGATGCTCTGACTTTGGTCAAGTCTCAGCCTTTTTGAGCTTTGGCTTCTCAATTTATAAAATAGACATGCTGTTACACAAGTTGTTGTGAAGATCGTGAGATATTATGTGTCCCAACTAAACTGTACTGGCTGTGTAATTCAAGCATTATTTTAATTAACTTCTGTTAAACCTACTAAGAAGCAAAACATTGTTTTCCAAATGTAAGAATAATAATAATAGTAACAATAATAATAATATAGCTCATAGGTGCTGAGTAGCCATTAAAAATGTTTACAACTTTCTATGCATTATCTCATCAAAAGGAAATTGCAATGTGATGAAAGTGTTCTGAAATTAAATAGTGGTGAGGGTTGCACAACCTTGTGCATATACTAAAACCACTGAAACATATATTTTAAAGGAGCAAATTTTATGATATGTGAATTATATCTCAATTAAAAAAAGAAAATTGTATGTGAAAGATTTTAGAAAATTGCAAATGTGCAGGTAATCTACAAAGTGCCATGAAGGATACAATGAGGCATAAGTCAGTCTTTTTTCCTACTCGAGTTTTCTATAATATGGTTGAGAAGTTAAAACAGATGCATAAAAACTAGCACCTAAAACAGTGTGTGAGGGAGGCTGTCACAGGTTTACGAAGAGTATTAGATACTCAGAAGACTAGGAGATACATGTAGGCCTCCAAGAGGATAGTATCACTGTCCAGGATATAATTTCATTGAATCAAAGGAATTCTAGAATTCTGTAGAATGGAGACCAATTAGAAAAGACACACTAATGTGTGTCTTAATGGAGATTGGATGGGAAAATTAAAATAATGTTTTCTTAGAATATATTACCCCTAAATGAGATCTTTCTGATGTGGCATAACCAATGATCTCACCCACTTCTGGTTTCTTGCTATGTAGTGCTATAAAATGTAATTAGCCAAAAAGAAAGATGCACTTCACTACTGCCCTATATCTGACTCAGTCCTTTGGCTTCAAAATCTTTTTCCTGGAACATGTGAACAGTTGAAGCCATTCTTTTTTTAGAAAGCCCCTCCAACATGATCAGGTCCCAGAACTGATATTTATTAACTCTATGATTTGGGACACATTATTTAAACTCTCTGAGTAGATAGAAAAAAATAGCACTCAGTCTTCATGTTGGCCGGGGGTTTTAAGTGATAAATTGTATAGAGCTCAATGTGTCTCACACAGTGAGCACACTGGTATGCAGAGCCTGGGAAGAGATGGGAGACAAGGGGAAAGATCTTCTGTGTCCTTGCGTGTCTTTGGTATCCACAATGTGTATTATAGCTGTCTATACTCAAGCTTGCTCCTGCCACACATTTGCAGGCTCCCTGAGGCCTCTCAGAGCAGTTCCCCATGGTGCACCCTGCTCCCCCTTTTGCTGTTCCCTCAACAGTTTAGTGGGTGTGAATATTGACATGCATGATTTGTCTTCTCAATTTGATTGAAAACCTGTGAGACGGAGAACACATTTTATATGTTTGTGTGGTCTACACACTTACACAATGCAAGATGCCTGTTATATGTTCAATTTTTATTTATTAGCTAAATAAACAAAAAAATATTAGTAGGGGAAAGTGAGAGACAAGGCAGCGATAGCTTCTTGTTTTTGAAATGATGTGTGTGTGTGTGTGTGTGTGTGTGTGTGTGTTTGGGGGAGGTGTACATTTCCAGTTCAGTGCCAAGTTAAAATAACTGAACCAAAAACACTCTTTGACCGTCTAGACTGGTAAACACAGTCTCTACCAGATAGTAAGACCTCTTAGTCATTCATTTAGCAATGTATCTGGGTGAAATTAGCAATTATCCGAATCAGTGTGTTTGTTTTGAGGTGAGAAAACAGGTGGCTGTCTAACACACGCTGCAGTGTTACTTTATTCCAGCAATAGTGACTGTAGGCCCCAGAGTCCCCCTCAGGCCTTAAAACCTCCTTTCCCTGGTGAGAATTAGTCTCCAGAGGAGCAAAACATAACATTCAACCTGACTTCGATTTCAGTTGTTGATGTAAAATTGGACCATGGGAGTTGTTCTGTATTCTGAAATGAGCATAAGCATTCAGTGTATTTGAAGGCATTGTCAAGTTTTATCCAAAGTGGGGCCCTGGAGTATAGGACCGCATTGTGTTGCACAACAGAAGTTTGTAGACCATAAGCAAGTCTCCTTGCTAAATCTACATGCCATCCTGTGTTGCACATTTGTTCATCTTGTTTGTTGATACTCTAAAAGTACGGTAAACAAAAAAATAGCAAAAGATAATTTTTTTTTCATTTTTGGTTGCTTTCCTTGACATAGTCAAGCCACACAATTCTACATAACAACCCCAGAAAAGAGGGAAAAAAATCAGTGGACATATCTATATGCCATATACAGGATAAATCTTTGCATTTATGTATTCTGTTTTACCTATTTCATATGCATATAGATTGAAATATATCTGCATCTATAACATACAGACATCTTGCTTGACGTATGCTCCAGATATCAAGTACACCATTAAATCTTTACCTTGGTTACAACAAATATTTTCAAGTGAATATGTGATTGCATATGGAATTAAAAGGTGTGTGAAACTATGGTACCACTTGCTAGAACGCTCAAGTTCCTTCCCAGTATTATCTTTCATGTTTCCTTCTAACTTGGTTTAATAATATAATCCTTATTCAGAAATGAGCTTTTGTGAAAAAATCAATAATTACCTTTGTCACTATTTATTTAATGAATCCATGGAAAGACTTCATTAAATTATAAATGCCTTGTTACTGATATTCTCATAATAGATTTTTGAAATTATATGTGAGCCAGTTATCTATTTCAAGGAAAATACAATGTTGAAAGATCAGTACATGTCCAGTGAAATTACTGCTGGTTTTGCTAATACAATATTCATGAGAATTTTCTGGAGACAATCACATTTAATCCCAGAGAATAAGAATTTGAAATGGATTCTTTTAAATGTAATTATCCATTGGCAAGAAAGTTTAGCAAGTTTTATTGTTTATGTAATTGAAATGATTTGCTATTCTGTCAATATGGGGGAGTGTTTTCAGAATATTTACAGTTTCTGAATGGAATCATAAAAACTGATTCTCTAAATATGCTTCATATTAATATTTTGTGGTTTATGTGCATTTTTAATATATTTGTTTTCAGGGGAAAAATGGAGTCTGTGGCTTGATGCAGCTTGGATAGGGTAAATAAGGTCTGATTTCATGTAGCATCTGTTGTCTGAATCTACTTGGGTGGTATTTAGTCTGTTCTAGCTGACTCTGGAGTCTGAATCCATGAAAAATCAATGATCTTGGAAGTCAAAGGACCTAATCATCATATATTCAGGAAAGGATGGGTGTTATTTAAGTCAGAAGTTCTCTAAGCCATCACCAACCCTCATTGTTTCTTAATTGTTTGTTTTACTATGTTGTAAGAAACGAATCCCTGCAAATTCTAGAGATTCTATACCTTATAAAATAATCATTTTACATTTCATATTGCTGAAAAAATGTAGGGATAAAGCAAAGGGACTTTTTCTCAGAGTTTGGTGCATCTTGTAACTTTGGCATTATAATGCTTTTATTTCTAGAACTTGAATCTCCTTAACAATTAGAACTCTGATAATAAGAGACTATTGTAGCCTCCCTATCAGAATAAGTAGGGAACCTTCAAAATTTCTTTCAGTCTATCCTGGGATAGGAAACATGTCTGTAATAGAAGAAACCCTAAAACAGTGGAAACTCCAGAGTAACAAATATCCTTAAGCACTTGTTACATTGAAAAAGCTGATTCCTACAATGCAACAGGAATTTAAATCTGGTGTTCTATGGAATATTTCTTCTTGACCCCAGGGAAAGTCTTAACACTACATTTGTCTCTTTTAGATAGTTAAAAAAAAAAAAAAAGGTCATCCATTCACTTTTACGCATAGGAAGTAATTTCAGTGCACTCCTTTGTAATACTAAATACAACTTCAGTTAGAGCCAGTTTATTAGCCCTGCTTGGGTTGCCTTGGAGCGGCCACTTATACTGGATGAGGGGAGGAAGTTGTTTCTCCTCTTGTTTCAGTGATGTTCACTTCTCCTCCTCCTTCCTGACTCCTTCACAGGAGGAGGAAGCAGGAAAAGGAAGAGAAGATAAGGGTCCTCCTTGATCTTACTTGGCTAATACAATAGTAGCCATCTAGCTGGACTTAGCCAAAACTAGAAACTGACTCTGGGAAGGGGCACTTTTGGGGAGGCTTTTTAGTGGGTTTTTCAATGCTCTTAACCACATCACCGGACTTTTTTTT
Source organism: Panthera tigris (assembly GCF_018350195.1). Taxonomy (NCBI): domain Eukaryota; kingdom Metazoa; phylum Chordata; class Mammalia; order Carnivora; family Felidae; genus Panthera; species Panthera tigris. The sequence goes on along the minus strand of NC_056662.1, from coordinate 68,689,329 downwards.
TTTTTTTTTTACCTGTAATTCCCTTAAGGTAGGTAAATACACCTCCTTCAGGTGGTCATTTAGGATTTCTGCCTCAGTCCACCCCTGCAACTTCAGGTTCCTTCAGTTGTCTTCACTGCTCATCTCCACCACACCCACTCATCCCAACTGGTGGCCCTTTTGAATGTGATACAACACAATTCTATGCTGGCTCTCTAAGCCATGGTTAATGCTCACCTGTCACTTGTTCTAACAAACTCTGATGCACAGGTGCAGTAATAGGTCTTTGCTCTGCCATCAGAGCATCAACAAGCCATAGTCCCTTCCCTTGAAGATTTCTCAGGCAAGAGTCCAATCCCAGGCAGGAGCAACTAGGATTGCTGACTATCCTAACCACTGCAACCAAGTTCCAGGAGATGAGTATCAAACTTTCTGAGATGTTTCAGTGGAGTCACATTCCCCTGCACTTGAGATAAGGGAAAAGTAGCACCTTCCACCTTTCCAGGTACCTGGAAATCACTTCACAGTCCAGTGGTCTCCAAAAATCCTCTTCTAGTTATCCATCTCTTCTTGGCCTTTCTCTCTTTTATAATGGGCTGAAAATAGGTAATTAATTCAGGGTCCCAAAAACAATTTTTAGTGTTCTCCTTTGCAAGTTGTATACCTCATTTTGTACAATGGAAGTAGCAGTCTGTTTTTTGTCTTATTACCAGCTCAAGATTGCAGCTGAAATTAAGACAAAGAAATCCTTTCTAACATCCTGTAACATCTGCGTATCAGTTGCTTACTGTCCACTATAAAATTATTTTAAACACATATTGATGGATACATATGTAAAATCTGCAAAGCACTATATGAGGCCCCGTGGTGCTCCTACTCTAGCAGGAAAATGAACAGGTAGCCAGAACAGCTAGATTAACCAAATCTGCTAATTGCAGTTATAGAATGACCCAACATTCCTCGAATTTAGCCTACCATAATCATTAGAAGCACAAAGTGCATTCTCCAAAGTGGGAATGCTTGGGTTTGAATCACCGCTTTTCTCTTTTTAGCTGCATGACCTTAGCTGAGTTCCTGAATCACTCTGTGCTTTCGTTTCCTCATCTGTCAAATGGAGATAATGTAGTACCCCTCTCATGGGGCTGTTATGAGAAAGATCAAAGTTATTACTTATAAAGTATTAGGAATAGAATAGTATAAAGGTATTTGTTTATCTCTTAAATAAGATTCTTAATTTTCTTCCTATTAGTTACATCATACATGTGTTAAAATACGTATTTATCATGTTAAGTAATTTACTGAAAGTGAGCAAATTGGAAATCTTCCAAAACAAGGAGATAATGATTGCTTGCACAAAAGGCCTGTGCTAAATAAAAAAATGTCTAAATAATGTCTCCACAGGCCCTTGGATTAAGTTTCAGTTTTCAGGGGAATCCAGCTGTTTGTGTATCACTGGAATCATTCTACAAAAAAAACTGGAATGTCTTACAATGGCATATATTTTAAAGTAAGGATTCTGAGAAATATGCTAGACAATAAAAATAAATCTAGAGAGAAAAAGTACACCTCAAGTGTATGTAGCTTTAAAAATTACTCTGCTCTTGGATTTTGAGTTTCCTAATAACCAAAGTTAAAAAGGAAATATGATTTAAGTCATATTGTCCCTGAAGCCTAAAAACAAATCAAAACACACAAATTAAAGTCCATACTAACTCAGTATAAGAAAGATATCCTTTATGAATAGTAAAAAGCAGAAAAAAGAAAAATGGAAACCTTTGCATGTGACTATGAAAGGGACAATGTGCAGTGTCCCACATAGTATCTTCAAATACTTCTGTTTAGTTAATACAATTTTATACAAGATTTTTTTTGAAATCACTCTCAGTGTAAGCTGATGCCATGTATACTGTTGCTGCCTATTCAGTGATGAGAATCCAGTGAGAGGTTAAGAGGATGTGGTCCAAATATGCAGGTTTCCGATATTCTGATTATAAATTTCTACAGGAATGGATAGATTTTATGTCCTTTAGACCCCTATCCCCCCCATGTTGTTCCTCTCAACTGAGGTTTGATGAAAGGTGAGCTGCAGACAGTTTGAGGTGATGTACTCTGACAGGGGCCTGCAGTGTCTGTATTCTATGCTGCTGATTAAGGGCAAAACCATATGCTTTACAAAATCAGCTGAGCTCCTGGTAGAGCTGACAAAACTGCTATTAGAGAATGCTTCTCAGAGCAGAGAACATACGCACACACTTCTCTTTGCAGCCTCATCTTGTGAAATTCTGAAGTTAACAGCAACAAAGTTTGCACTTAGAATGATTTTAATGCCAATTTGCATAATCCATTAGAAGTTAATTTTATTTTTTAATGTTTATCTATTTTGAGAGAGAGAGAGAGAGAGAAAGAGAGAGAGAAGGGGGGAGGCAGAGAGAGGAAGAGAGAATCCCAAGCAGGCTCCATGTAGTCAACGCAGAACACAACGCAGGGCTCGAACTCATGAACAATGAGATCATGACTTGAGTCGAAATCAAGAGTTGGGATGCTTAACTGACTAAGCCATCCAGGTGCCTTGAGAGGAAGTTAAATATCTATCTATCTATCTATCTATCTATCTATATACTGATAGATAGATATATATATGTATATATATACATATATATACATAACTTAGTTATAAACCAAAAGTGAGGGACTGAATTCTCATTCTGGTACCTGTCTATTGTCACTGGACCTTGAAGAAGTCATTGTACCTTCCCATGTCATAGTTTCCTCATTTGTAAAATAAAGAAATTGAGTAAGTTTCAGGCACTTAGCATTTGATGATTTTTTTCACGAATAAGGACTAAGAAACTGCACACACGAAATGCCTGTCAGCGTGTTCCATATCTTTTAGAATGATTTCCTATATTGTGAATATTTATCATTCCACTCTAAACAGACTTAATTGCTGTGGTTTTGCCAGTTATTAATGAAAGAGAGAATTTCTTGCCTCATTTGTTTATGTGTGTGTGAAACGGAGAGTGGAGTAAAGAAACTACATTAAAGAACGTGACAGGATGTCCTTCCCCACAGGCAGCTGTGCACCTTTTCTGGGGCATCCTCTGGGAGGAAAACAGTTCAGTTCTCTAGAAAGTGTTTCTATTGGCATATCCATCATCCATGAAAGAGATGCTCCAGATTGACCCAAATGTCAAGAGTCTTGCTTCTAATATATGAATTTTTCAGAAGTAAAATTGGGGGAAAGTAACCATTGTCTGAAGCATGTTCTTGAACAATACACTGTATGTAATGTTTTGTTTAAATTTGTGGCTTCCTAGAATAGAGACTAGGAGGGTGAATGAGGGTAACTACATGACAAGAGAAATGCGTCTCAGACGGCCTACGTATATATATATGTAGTGATAAAAAGAACCCAAGATGAACTTCACTGAACTGTGAATATTTTGAGGGAAGTGATTACACACAAGCACACACACACGTGATTTTACACACACACACACACACACACACACACACACACACACACGTATACTTATGTCTGAATCTCTTTTTTAATGTTTTAAAATTTATTTAAACTAAATTAAAAAAATTCATCCATTTCTGACATCTCTCACGCCCTACTTCTTGGAATCACCAGTCTATTCTCTGTATCTGTAACCTTGGTGTGTGGTTTGTTTTAGATTCCACATATAAGAGAGATCATGTAGTATTTGTCATCTCTGACTTATTTTACTTAACATATTATTTAATTATTTAATATTTAACTTACTTAACATAATGCCCTTGAGGTCGATCTATGTTGTTGAAAATGGCAAGATTTCATTCTTTTTGATCGCCAATATTCCAGTGTGTGTGTGTGTGTGTGTGTGTGTGTGTGTGTGTGTGTATACACACACCATATCTTCTTTATCCAGTTTTAAGCTGATGGACATTTGGCTATTGTTGATAGCACTGCTGTAAACATTGGGGTGCATGTGCCCCTTTGAATCAGCATTTTTGTATCTTTTGGATAAATGCCTCATAGTGCAATTGCTGGGTTATATGTAGCTCTATTTTTAATTTTTTGAGGAACCTCCATACTGTTTTCCAGAGGGACTGCACCAGTGTGCATTCCCACCAACTGTGCAAAAGGGTTCCTCTTTCTCCATGTCCTTGCCAACATCTGTTGTTGCCTGAGTTGTTAAACTTAGCTATTCTGACAGGTGTGAGGAGGTATCTCTTTGTGGTTTTGATTTGTATTTCTTTAATGATGAGTGATGTTGAACACCTTTTCATGTGTCTGTTAGCCATCTGGATGTCTTCTTTAGAAAAGTGTCCATTCATGTTTTCTCTGCATTTCTTCACTGGGTTATTTGTTTTTTGGATGTTGAGTTTGATAAGTTCTTTATAGATTTTGGATACTAACCTTTTATCTGATATTTCATTTGCAAATATCTTCTCCCATCCCATTGGTTGCCTTTTAGTGTTGTTGATTGTTTCCTTTCCTGTGCAGAAGCTTTTAATCTTGATGAGGTCCTAATAGTTCATTTATGTTTTTGATTCCTTTGCCTGCAGAAAGAAGATGCTGTGCCTGAGGTCAAAGACATTGCTACCTGTTTTCCCTTCTAGGATTTTGATGGTTTCCTCTCTCACATTTAGGTCTTCCATCCATTTTGAATTTACTTTTGTGTATGGTATAAGAAACTGGTCCAGTTTTACTCATTCTTTTGCAAGTTGCTATCCAGTTTTCCCAACACCATTTGCTGAAGAGACTGTCCTTTTTCTATTAGATATTCTTTCCTGCTTTGTCAAAGGTTAGTTGACCATACATTTGTAGGTCCATTTCTGGGTTTTCTATTTCTTGTTCTATTGGTCTTTTGTCTGTGTTTGTGCCAGTACCACACTGTCTTGATGATTACAGCATTGTAATACAGCTGGAAGTCCAGAATTTTCATGCCTCCAGCTTAGGTTTTCTTTTTCAATGTTGCTTTGTCTATTCGTTTTTTTTTTTCTGGTTTCATACAAATTTTAGAATTGTTAATTCTAGTTCTGTGAAGAATGCTGGCATTTTTTGATAGGGATTAATTGAATGTGTAGATGGCTTTGGGTAGTATCAACATTTTAACAATATTTGTTTTTCCAACCTATGAGCATGGAATGTTTTTCCATTTCTTTGTGTCTTCTTCATTTTCTTTCATAAGCTTTCTGTAGTTTTCAATGTACAGATCTTTAACCTCTTTGGTTAGTTTTATTCCCAGGTCTCTTACAGTTTTTGGTACAATTTCAAATGGGATCCATTCCTTGATTCTTCTTTGCTGTTTCATTATTGGTATATAGAAATACAACCAGTACTGGTACTTTGATTTCATATCCTGAAACTTCACTGAATTTATGTATCAGTTCTAGCAGTTTTGGGATAGTCTTTTGGGTTTTCCACATACAGTGTTATGTCATCTGTGAAGAGAGAAACTTTGACTTCTTCCTTGTCAATTTGTATCCCTTTTATTTCTTTTTGTTGTCTGATTGCTGATGCTAGGACTTCCAATGATATGTTGAACAACAGTGGTGAGAGTTGACATCCCTGTCATGTTCTAGTACATTGAGTACTTCCTGCCACTCCCTTCTGGCCCACCAAGTTTCAGTGGACAGGTCTGCTGCTAACCTGATGTCTCTATCCTTGTAGGTTAAGGACCTTTTGTCCCTAGCTGCTTTCAGAATTCTCTCTTTATCTTTATATTTTGAAAGTTTCACTATGATGTGTCATGGTGTTGACCTGTATTTGTTGATTTTGAGGGAAGTTCTCTGCATCTTGGACTTGAATGCCTGTTTCCTTCCTCAGACTAGGTAAGTTCTCAGCTACATTTTGTTCAAATAAACTTTCTGCCCCTTTTTCCTGCTGTTCTTCTGGGACTCCTATGATGTGGGTATTGTTTAGTTTTATGGAATTGCTAAGTTCCTTTTTGCTCTAATACTTTCCTTTCCCTCTTCTTTGCTGCTTCATTTTCTTCCCATAATTTTATCTTCTATATCATCTATTGTCTTCTCTGCTTCTACAATCCTCATTGTGACTGTATCTATTCAGCTTTGTATCTCAGTTATACCAATATTTTAAAAATTTCAGCCTGACTGGTTTTTAGGTCTTTGATCTCTGTAGCAAGGGTTTCTCTGGTGTCTTCATAAGCTAGTAGTCTTACGACTTTTGTTCTAAATTCTTGCTCAGATATATTGCTTATATTTTCTTTGAGCAAGTCCCAGCCTGTGACTTCTTCTTGACCTTTCTTTTGGGGAGAATGCCTCTGTCTTGTCATTTTGGCTAAATTTCTGTCTTTTGCATGTTTTAAAAGCTTGACATGTTTTCTGCTCTTGAGAGTACTACTATATTAAAAAGGGGTCATACACTATCCAGGGCTTGGCTCTTCAGGAAGTGTTTCTGGTGTATGTTGTGTGCATTCTGCTGTTGCAGGTTGGCTGCTCTTTCCTACTGCGTCGGTACTCTGCAGAGGTCCTCCTTGCTTGTAGTGGGATGTGTTTGGACCTTAACTAGATGTACTTTGATTTGTTTGTTGAAGTAAACCTTGCACCTGCCATGCTAACTCCTGCCAACTGTGGAGATCCTTCTGCCACTCTACAGATCAATTTCCTGGGTGTTCCAAGTGATCTGACCTCAATACAGCTGTGTTTGAAGAACAAGGACAGCCCAGGGCTCTTCTACTTCTCTGCCATCTTAACTATTCCCCCCAGGTTCCCTTTTCATTTGTTGATGGTTCCCTTTGCTGTCCAGAAGTTTTTTAGTTTGATGTAGTCCTACTTATTTATTTTTGCTTTTGTTGTTTTTCTTTTGGTGACAGATTAAAATAATCATCACAAAAGACTTACACCAAGGAGCTTACTGCTTATGTTGTCATCTAGGTTTTTTATAGTTTCAGGTCTTATATTCAAGTTTTTGATACATTTTAAGTTAATTTTTGTGTATGGCATAAGATAGTGGTCCAGTTTCATTCTTTTGCAAGTGGCTGTCCAGTTTTCCCAGTACCATTTATTGAAGAGACTGTTATTTCCCCATTGTATATTCTTGGCTCCTTTGTTGTAAATTAATTGGCCATAGTTGTGTGGGTGAATTTCTGGGCTCTCTGTTCTGTTTCATTGATCTATGTGTCTGTTTTAATGCCAAATACCATAGTGTTTTAATTACTGTAGCTTTTTAATATAGTTTGAAATCAGGGAGCATGATGTCTCCAGCTTTGTTTTTCTTCCTCAAGATTGGCTTGACTATTCAAGGTCTTTTGTGGTTCCATTCAAATTTTAGGGTTTTTTGTTCTATTTCTATGAAAAATACCATTGGAATTTGGATAGGGATTGCACTGAATCTGTATAATGAATGCTTTGGATAGTAAGGACATGGTAACAATATTAATTCTTCTAATCTGTGAACATAGAATTTCATTCCATTTATTTGTGTCTTCTTCAATTCTTGTCATTAATGTCTTATAGTTTTCAAATATACAGATCTTTTTTCCCTCTATGCTCAAATTTATTCCCATGCATTTTATTCTCTTTGATGTAATTGTAAATGGAATTGTTTTCTTAATTTCTCTTTCTGATAGTATATTATTGTGTAAAGAAACACAAGAGAGGGGCGCCTGGGTGGCTCAGTAGGTTAAGTGGCCGACTTCGGCTCGGGTCATGATCTCGCTGTCCGTGAGTTCAAGCCCCGCGTTGGGCTCTGTGCTGACCGCTCAGAGCCTGGAGCCTGTTTCAGATTCTGTGTCTCCCTCTCTCTCTCTGACCCTCCCCCGTTCATGCTTTGTCTCTCTCTGTCTCAAAAATAAATAAATAAACGTTAAAAAAAGAAACACAAGAGATTTTTGTCTATTGATTTTGTATCCTGCAACTTTACTGAATTTGTTTTTTTTTTAATTTTTATATTTTACATTTATTTATTTTTGAGAGAAAGAGAGAGACAGAGCACAAGTGGGAGAGGGACAGAGAGAGATGGAGACACAGAATCTGAAGCAGGCTCCAGGCTCTGAGCTGAAGTCAGACGCTTAACCAACTGAGCCACCCACGCACCCCTGAATTTGTTTTTTAGTTCTAGCCATTTTTATGGAGTTTTTAGGATGTTCTATATATAATATCATATAATCAGTAAATAGTTCCAGTTTTACTTCTTACTTTCCAATTTGGAAGCCTTTTATTCCTTTTTCTTGCCTAATTGCTGTGGCTAGGAGTTTCAATAATATGTTGAACAAAAGTGACAAGAGTGGATATTCTTGTCTTGTTCCTATACTTAATTCTTATTAAATGCTGACTAATCACTATAACTTCATACAATTCTTTTTTGTCCCCTCCTTCCTTCCAGCACCAAGGAAAAATTGGAGTTAAATTTAATGTTGGGACAGATGACATCGCCATTGAGGAGTCCAATGCAATCATTAACGATGGGAAATACCATGTAGTCCGTTTTACAAGGAGTGGTGGCAATGCCACATTACAGGTGGACAGCTGGCCAGTGATCGAGCGCTACCCTGCAGGTAAGCCAGTGAATGTGTATCGGGGGAAGATTTTATGAAAAACAAAGTGGAAAACAAAGCACTATTTTGCGTCCGTTTCACCAGATTGTGGGTTTTCTGAGAAACCATCAAGTATTTATTGGACTTTAAAATCATGTGAATGTAATGCTGTCCTAAACTGTTCTTGATACAGTGTACAAATGGCATTTTGTAGGAGAACTTGAAGGCACACTTTATCGTTTGCAAAATTCAGGACATCAGTCAAACCAGAAAAATGCACACATAAAAGGAACAACATGTCAAAGCTCTTTTTACTGGATCCTTGCATTCGAACAAAGGAAAGGCTTTGTCAAAAGTAACAAAGTTATATTTAAAACCGAGGGAGGGAATATTACATATTTTTCTCTGAAGAAAAGTAGGACCAGGTGGTTCCTTTGATGGTGCAGAGCTGAAACTCATGAAAGGTGCAAGAGGACCATGAGACAAATAGAGAAACAGTAAAGGAACAATATATAGTACTATAAGTCACCTGTTATAAGAACGTGTAAGTAAATGAAGTTTGTTTTCACTGTCATATAACCATATGGGAGTTTCACAAAGATTCTGTGACACTAGCATTATTCATTTCACTTCTATAAAATGAATGTCAAGCTATTATAGATAAAATAAAAATTACCTTTTTTCATTGTTAATCAGCTTATCAGATCTGCATTATTAAAACAAAGGAAATAAAGACTTAAACTAGTGTTACTTGTGGTTGCATATATTCCCAATTAAAAAAAGAACATGTTATTTTGGGGTGCCTGGGTGGCTTAGTCGGTTAAACATCCAACTTTGGCTCAATTCATGATCTCACAGTTTGTGAGTTCAAGCCCCACGTCAGGCTCTGTGCTGACCGTCTGCTTGGGATTCTCTCTTTCTCCCTCTCTCTCTGCCCCTCCCCCCTTTCTCTTTTTCAAAAATAAACTTTAACAATCATGTTATTTTAAAGTAAAATACAAATTAAAAGTATACTTGTATTTTACTTCAATTATTATCTCTATATTTTAGTACAAGAGGTTACTAAACACATCAGCCTCATTTCTCTCTGCTCCTCTTTTAGCTACAACTGACTTGTACAACAGATTTATAGTAGTGTATAAAGAAAATATTCAAAAAGAAATTTTCATTTTGCACAATACAAATGATTACCAAAATGCATATAAGCCTCTGTTATAAGTATTTGTTTCTTGGAAGAAATGATATGAGGAAATGACTAACTTATTAATAAAGATCTCAGTTTTTCTTAATACTGACTCACAATTAGGAAATGTGTAATGAAATGTCCGTGGTGCCCTCCTGGAACTTTTCTGATTTATATATTTCTACATCTTCAGGCCTCATTTCAAACCTATTCTATAAAACTGGTGCTGTGCAAATATTTGCTGAATTAAGTGTGATAAAAAAAAAACAGCTCTATGACAAAATTCAGAAGCAAGCACATTAATAATATGTCCAGGGCTCATTATAATACTGGCAAATAGTAGGCAGTCAATAAATATTTGCCGAATTGATGTCCTGGGAATTATCCCTACAATTACAAGAATGTACACCTTCTTTTACCATCTATAATGGATTGGAAGACTTGGAAGGAGAGTAACTCAAATATGTCACATAGACCCTGCTAATACTGCATTTACTGAAATCCTAGTAGAAGGGTATTTTTCATAAAAAGTACACCTTTAGTGTAAATTGGTAAATTTTCCAAAATACAGATTAATCAATACCTGTCTACTGAAAGGAAGTTACTGCACTGGACACCATGAAATGTGTAAAGTAGGCTAAGGTCTAGGCTGTGTCTCTGGGGGTTTTGTCATCTGTGAATAAAAGACCTGAATATGTAAATTGACAAATTCTGTTACTATTATAGTAGCCCAGCAATGTTTCACCAGTTGGTTTGTTAAAATTATTTCATTTTAGTAACTTTTTACTTTTATCACACTTTTATCACATAGTGCTATTTTTTAAGAGCTCCTTTTTAGAGAATGCTAATGGTGACCTACAAGGGGAGAGAAGTCCCACTCTCAAGTTAGTTGGAGAAAATCTGTTTTAAATTAAGTTTAAAATATCTATATCTGGACTTTATTTTATTAATATACATAATGCATCTCTAAAAGAGAAATACAATATGCATTTCTCAAGCATAGATAACCAAAACCTAGTTTTCTAATGCATTAATGCATTGAGATAAATATTTTATATTTTCAAAAATTTCTATGCCTCTTTAATATATTTTATCTGATTGACAGTCTTTTAATTGTGCACTTACTAGATACTATGTACTAGGTATATTTCAAAAAAGACATGATCCTGTGGCAGGCTAATGTCCAATTTAATACTAGAATAAGGCAGTAAATTAAGTCAGCAAATAGTTGTATATTTTTCTAGACTAAAATTTGTTTAACACACATATAATGTCTCATTTACCAATTAAATGGATGCCCAGTATAGGGGACAATGTAAAATATATTTAAAGATCAGAAACTGACAATATCCTGATAATTAAGGGACAATCTTTAGAAATAGTTATTTTAGATGCAACCTCTTTTATATTTAGAAAAAAAATAGGCACATGCAAAGATTCTATGTACGCTTTCAGTGAAAAGTATTTGAGATAATATTAATTAATCAAGAGTGAGCAAAGTCACAGTTATTATGGAAGATACAAGCAAAAGTAAAACACAGAATCTGTCCTCAAGAAAATTAGAGCACTTGTGAGGAATTTCAATATATACATGTAAAAAGTTCATGATGAATATGTAAAGAACTCAGGGGAGTCACCATTGTTATCAAGTATTTTATTAATCATCTGTTCTGTGTGCATTTCAGCATGATATTGAGGTAGGAAATAAGCCATGAAAATTTCAAAGACTTTCTTCTTTTGGAGCTGTATCTGCAACAATGCTGTGAAGGCTGAATACAAATTTAGAAGTGTGTGTCATCTAGATTAAAGTTTTTAGAACAAAGTGATTTTATGTATGAGTTCATTAGAAATGTCTAGTATATGTCTTTTATATTGGTTTGTGGTATCACTACTTTTATTTTAAAGTTTTTTTTGTTGTTGTTATTCTTCATTAGAAATACAGCTGCACTAATGCTTTTACCACCAAATCCTATAATCAGAGAAGCAGGAACCAACAGACTATATTTGGTTCCTTTTAAAGTGCCTGCACTGCAAAATATAGGTAATAAGGATTGAAATTAGTAATTAAGTATAGCACTTAACCTTCCATTATAGGGCTTTGTGGTAAGTGCTTTTATATGAAGCAATTCATCTGGTAGCAACACTATACATTTAATGAAAAGCACCTAAAGCGTTGACCAGTGGTATTACCCTATAATTGTCTGAAAGGCTTTCATAGAGAAACTAATTAGTAGAGGTAGATTTTATGCCCTTTTGGAGTATTTGAAATATTCTTTTAACCCAACAATTCATATTTTAGAATAAATATTGAATTTTCTGAAAAACAGACCCACTTTTCATTATTTTCTGTACATGGAGCAATGTATAGGAATAATATTGTGCAAGCCATTTAAAGTTGAGAAACCATTTATTAGTGCTTATTAGTTAAAGCTCTTAGAATGTAATGCATCATTGATATCTGATTTGTTCCTAATTACAATTATGTAGCAAAACTTCTCTCGCAACAAAAATAGATTTCCTTTTCTCATAATGTTAATCCACAGAACTTAACATCATCTTACTCTTTGCCCAGACTAAAGATTGCTCCAGTTAAATCACAGTTACCCTTGAGATTAAACGTTTGAGTTCATTTGTCTACCAGCATGCCAAAAAATGTCCTTTGCACAAAACCGAATACTCATTTCATTCATGTCAAATGAATAAATCAAATGAACAAATACTTAAAGGATATGCACTACATTAAAAGGACATACTAGATTTACCATCTGGACACAGAGATACATAAAAAATGTTGGAGATTAAAAATATACCATCTGAGAAAATATAAGACTTACCATATAACATTTGGCTAATTTTGGATGGATAAATACAAAAAAGGTAGGTTTTAAGGAAGAAGAAGCCATTTTGAAGTAAGTAGGCTAGTAAAACTATGAAAAAAAATAGGAAACTTGATTTGGATCTTGAAAGGCTTGATTTTTACCTAAAGGGTGGCATGAATTTATTTTAATGAGATTATCAAGAAAAGATAGAGACAGAAAGTATTTAGAAAGCTATTAAACCGTCCAGATGTCAAAAGATGAAGGCCTAGAGTAGTGTGTAAGAAAATAGAGAATAACATAGAATACGATGGAAAATCTGGTCAATGACTGAAAAGAAGGAGAGTCATTTCCACTTTTTAGTTTGTCTCTTTCTCTCATCAGCAATTTTCAACGTTTTCTTGCTGCACTATGTCACCAGACTGCCCCAAGTTAACAGTGAGATGGAAATCTATGGTAGGAATGAATAGAGAAGTCAAAGACATGTTTCTTGCTTGCTAAGAGTTTAGTCTTTTAGGGAAACAAGGATTCAGAAAACCCACCAATGTCAAATAAAATAGGTTAACTTCAAAATTACTAGTGAAGAGAAAACATGGTTTTCTATGGTGGTATAACAAAGCAGATTATTTAGGAATAGGAAAGTTTAGAAGAAAGAGAGGAATGGCCCAAGAAAAGATTCCATAGAGATGGTGTAGATATTTTTTGCATTACCATCACTTTGGCTCAAAGATCTTATTGATATTATCTCTAAATCTTGATTTTGTTTTAATCTTTGAAAGTTGGTAAAATATTTGAGAGCTCAGGAAATTCATGGTGATGATTTCCCTTTAAATTCTATATACTTAGTTTAGGTTAATTCTATATACTTAGTTTAAGTTGTCGGTAATTATTGACTATCTGTTTGAGTCATTCCATCATTTAAAAGTTTCCTAGATATTGGTGTTTTTATTTACTTTTAATGAAATTTTTGCTATGTATGATGTATTTGAGAAAATCTGCATTTGTGATCATAGCATAAAAAAGAGAAGGACCTTCACAGATCCTTCTATTTCAGCTCCTTCATTTTACAAACAATAAAATGGAACCTTTGAGAGGTTGGTGGATTTAGTCAGAATCACTTTGCCAGTTAGTGTCAGAGCCAAAATTATACTTGGGAATTCTTGTTTACCAACTTTGTGTACCTTATTTCATACTATCTGGAAGATAGAAACCAGAATGAAGATAAATCATTAGATAAATCCTTCAACATAGCAAGGTATACTCTTCATAGCTAAATATTAAGATGACCTACACGATTGGTCATGGTTGTACATGTTATTCCATGTCAGAGTCCATTACTTCTGCTGACCAACACAGACACATACACACACAAACCTATATTATGAGTGGTAAAAAATAACACATAGAAAAAAATTTTCTTAGAAAAACCATAGTTAATTACCCAAAGGATACAAAAATGCTTTTTAGAAGGGGCACATACATAAACATTAAAAAATAAATGTTTAAAAAAAGGCACCTGGGTGTGGCTCAGTAGGTTAAGTGTATGACTTCGGCTCAGGTCCTGATCTCATGGATCATGAGTTCAAGCCCCATGTTGGGCTCTGTGCTGACAGCTTGGGGCCTGGATCCTGCTTCTGATTCTGTGTCTTCCTGTCTCTCTGTTCCTTCCTCGCTCACACTCTGTCTTTCTCTGTCTCAAAAGTAAATAAACATAAAAAAAATTTACAAGGGGCACATGCACCCCAATGTTTATAGCAGCAATATCAACAAGAGACAAATTATGAAAAAAGCCCAAATTCCATAGGCTGACAAATGGATAAAGAAGATGTGGTGTATACACACACACACACACACACACACACACACACACACACTGGAATATTACTTGGCAGTCAAAAAGAATGAAATCTTGTCATTTACAACAATGTGGATGGAACTAGAGTGTATTATGCTAAGTGAAATAAGTCAGTCAAGGAGAGACAAATATAATATTTCACTCATATGTGGTATTTAAGAAACCAAACTGATGAACATGGAGAAAGGAAAGCAAAAATAAGAAAAACAAGGAGGCAAACCATAAGAGACTCTTAAATACAAAGAACAAACTGAGAGTTGCTGGAGGGGAGGTAGGTGGGGGAAGGACTCTTGTTGGGATGAGCACTAGGTATTATGTGTAAGTGATGAATCACTAAATTCTATTTCTGAAATCTTTGTCACACTGAAAAAAAACAAACAAACAACACCATAGTTATTTATCACTGAATTTTTGAGTCAGTAATACTCATTAGGAGGCACTGGTTATTTCTTAATCTCACTTTTGTCAAATCTCACATTTGACATTTGTCACATGTCTTGGTTAAATGTATAGATATGGGAAATGCTTGATGGAATTTTGTTTCCCTCCTACAAAAGTAAGGCAGTGAAAATATAACTCTTGATGGAAACTGATTAATCATAGTGAAGATTTGAATCATTCTTTAAATAAAAACTAATTTTTGGTGCGGTCCAGCAGAAGACATGGTAACCGGTATTTGTCACATAGTAGGCTACTTAATGAATAATTTTTGGAATAAATCCAGTTTCCTCATTCAACTTCTATGTAATAACATTGTCTTTTGCTCATGGTTTTTAGGCAAATATGTACATGGATGAATATTTATATGAATATATACATTTTTGGCTTCTGTGATATAGCTAACTGTAACTAATTCAAATTTTCCAAAGTAAAGCTTACACACTATGAAATATATGAAACTTCAAACACTGTAGCTATGTTAGAATTAGTGACTAAAATTCTGTCTTTTCTAGTATTAATATCTTCTTTAATGGTGCTCATTTTTTTGAGACTTTGGGGCTTTTCTTAATGAGGAAAAATTATAAATTTTTTATTAAGCAGTATATTAAATACATCTGCCTAAAGTGTGAGCTACAGAGAGATTGTATCCAAGGAGATGGAAAGAAATGGTACCTTCTCAGACTTTTCACTCATTCATATATATTCTCAGCGACCTGTATTTTTTTTTAAGTCAAAGAGTTCTTACAGTTACTGTAAGTCAATCACATTAGGATTTTTAATTTTTTGACAAAAGAAAAAAGAAAGTTCCTCTGATAGCTTGGTGGGCTTTGGCATCACTTATACTACACAGGCTAACAAACATAGATAATATAAATAAATATAAATAGCCCTTCATGATTTTCAGAAGATTTCCCTTTGTTCCCCATTATTGTTTTCAGTGTACAATCTTAGTACTCCAAATTCTTATCGTAATTAAGGTACACGTTGATCCCACTCCTGAAAAATATGTTAAACACAAAATGGCATTACCATAATTTTAAGTAAGGATAGCCAAAAGTATTAACTGAAGAACTGGGTTCAAGGACTTTTCCCCAAAGGTATTGATAATCAGGTCAATGAATCTATTCACTGGTTACAAAAAAATGAATTACTAATGTTACATAAAAAAATTGTTGCTACTACAAATGCATAATTTAGTTTTTAGGAGCAGAGGTGGAAAATGTTTAAAGTAATAGCTAAAGTGTGAAGGTCAGAGATATTACTTTTTTTTTTAATTCTAGTTTCTTTTTTTAAATTTTTTAATGTTTTTATTTATTTTTGAGACAGAGAGAGACAGAGCATGAGCAGGGGAGGGGAAGAGAGAGAGACACAGAATCCGAAGCAGGCTCCAGGCTCTGAGCTGTCAGCACAGAGCCGGACTGTGCTCATGACCTGAGCCGAGGTCAGACGCTCAACCAACTGAGACACCCAGGTGCCCCCAGAGATATTACATTTTTAAGGATCTTAGGCTTTCAGGAAATTTCACAGCTTTTCCAAGTGTTTTGGTTGATTTTGATAAGATTTATAGTTTTTTAACAATGCTTTTATAAACTTCGTCAGTATCCAAAAGTATCTTATATCCCACTGCTTATAATTACTTGAGTGCAATGGAAGATCAGTCGTGTTCCCAACTCAATGAACCATTCTCTTAATTCTTTCTCAAACACTCTTACTCCTTATTTTCTCAAGAGCGTTTTATTAAAGTGCCCAGGTATATTTAAATGCTTTTGTGATAAGTACAGATAACAACTAGTACCTTTGTGTATAATTAAACAATTTAAAAAATTCTACCAGCTGTTTTTCCCTTTCAGTTCTTAATGTCACCATTTGAATGCCAGCTGTGAGCAAGACTCATATTTTGCGTAGTATTTCCTTTTCTTATCACATACCTACTTTTCTTACGTTGTAAACTCAGGAATAAATTGGTATTAAATGTCACTTGATGGTAAATAATCACGGTTTTTTCAAGAGGACACAAATTAGCAAAAAGATAAAAATCTCATATCCAGATGTTGAGGCCCTATATAGACTTCATATGAGTACAAACATTAGATAACTATCCTCAGTTTTAGATATTAATCTATATCAATTTTTCTATTATTATTTTTTTTTTATTTTTGAGAGACAGAGAGATACATAGCATTAGCAGGGAAGGGGCAGAGAAAGAGGGAGACATAGAATCCAAAGCAGGTTCTAGTCTCTGAGCTGTCAGCACAGAGCCTGACGTGGGGCTCAAATCGATGAACCGTGAGATCGTGACATCAGCCAAAGTCAGATGCTTAACCGACTGGGCGACCCAGGTGCCCCTTTACCAGTTTTTCTTAATGTTTCTTCCTCTATGAGATGATGATGAAGTAGGGCATCTTATCTTTAGGAAAATACACATATGTCTGCATTTAAACACAGTTATGCATATGATTTTTTGGGGTTGTGTCTCAACATCCCATGGCCCATTTACCTAGGATTCAGAACCTGTGCTCTGGGTGATCTTGAGGATGTCAATTTTAGAGGAAAAAAAAACAAAACAAAACAAAGTCTGTGTAATGAACACAGAGGAACCTCCTATCCAAATAAAGTATGCTTCCAGTGAAATGTAGCTGCCCTTTATAACCTTCTAACTATGGATGTAGCCCTCTGGATTAGCCTCTTCTAACTCATATAAAATCTTTTTTCTTTAATAGAACAAGCCCAACTTTTGTACTTCCACTTTAGAAAAACTTAGTTCTCTCTAACATGATTATAAGAATGTTGTTATCCTTCTAATAAATGTATTTCAAGCACTGATATTATGCTTTATATAATTCTAGCATCAGTGCATTGCATATTAAACAGCCTCAAAACCAAGAGGCATGATTTGAGGCTCTCATGTGGAGAGATCTATTTGTAAATTATCTGAGGATTGTGAAGTGTGATGGCGAAATTACAGTGTCCAATGTGTTCAAGATAAAAATGACTATTAATCTGACATCTTTGGAAAGTGTTATCATTATTATGAGGACAAGTTAATAAAGCCCTTTGCATGTATAGAAGAAACTTCAGAACCCATGGAGGAGGACAATTTCTCTCCTTTTCTCCCCTTACTAGATAATTTTTCACTTTCATTACTTTTTTAATCTGTATGGTTTATTTTCTTACATATGTACTTAACTCACTCCAGGAGAATACTGACAATCCATTCCTTCCTTTCCACCAAAACCAAACTCTCAGCATCAAAAATGTTATAACCAATTAAGTTAGGTGAATGTAGGAAAATGTATATTCTAATTTCTGTATTAAGAACTACCGCAAATGTGGCAAATAGATGCCATTTGAACACTATCTAAGGTTCATAATTTTGAAAAAAATCCAGAGCAAAGATCAACAAACTTTTACTGTAAAAGGCCAGGTAGTAAATATTTTCATCTCTGTAGGTCTCATGAGCTCTGTCACAATTACTCAGCTCTGCCATTGTAGCTCAAAAGCAGGAATAGTAATAAGCAAATGAATGGCTGTGGCTGTGTCCTAGTAAATCTAGAAAAATAGGTAGAGGGACACATTTGACCTGTACACCATAATTTCTTGACCCCTGATATAAAGGCATAACAGAAGGATATGGGGACCAATCTGAAGGAGCTCCTACATGCCAGAATTGGAGTTATTTGAAGAGCAAATTAAATGGATATAGCACTGGATTATAATCCAGATAGTGAAATAAGTATCCATGAGCACATATTGGTATTAATAAGTAACTGAATGGACAGATGACAGATAGATAGGTAGATACATGGATATATAGGGGAGCAGGAACAGTTTTGCTTTTTGTTTCGTTTGTTTTTTAGAGAGAGAGAGAGCAAGTGAACAAGCACAAACATGGGAGAGGGGCAGAGGGAGAGAGCCACACTCAGTGTTGAGCCTGATTTAGGGCTCAATCCCATGATCCTGGGATCATGATCTGACTTGAAATCACGAGTCAGATGCTCAGCTGACTGAGCCACATAGGTGCCCCTAAGGAGAGTTCTTTCTTACAGAATAATTCAATTAGCAAATGTAGAAGGATTATGGAAATAGAAATTCAGCATTACAACTTCAAAGTAACAATTGTTGAGGGTAAGATTCACCAACAGATGCCAAAATTAGTGCATAAAAGTTGGAGTAGAGACTAGTAATTTATGTAGTGTAAAAGTATCTCCTTCAAGGGGAAAGTAAAAACCTTTCACAAAGAAACTCAGTAGAACACCTTAACCAAGTAATCAAATTAACCATCATCATTATTAAGAAATATTGATTTATGTACCTCATGATATAATGCACTGAGAAAGTATTTGCAACAAAAATTCATAACCTCGATCTAATCATGACAAATGTGATGTGGGAATCTGTGTTGGATTCTGGACCAGAAAAAGGACATTAGTTAAAAATTAGTAATAAAGTCTATACATTACTTAATAGTATAATACCAATGTTAATTTCTTAGTTTTGATAATTACCCAATGGTTGTTTCACTTGTTAACAGTGAAGAAAGGTGGGTAAAAGATATGTGAAGCTCTCCTTACTATTTTTATAATTTTTCTGTAAACTAGTAATTTTTAAAAAAAATTAAAAAAAATTATTTTTATCAAAAATACCTTTTCCTCAATTCTCTATAGCATTATTCCAGGAAAAAAAAAAGATTTTAACAATAAAATTTCATGTCTTTGTAGAACTGGCAAGTCAGATGTAATTGTTATGATAAATTATATATTAACATGTTTATATGGTTGTTAGAAAAGCACATTTATTCCTGAGGAATATAAACCTAGTTTCTATAATAATCCAAAGGTATAATATAATCTAATATTTTAGTTCTTAATTAAGAAAGAATGACATAATAAATGTGAAAGTCTTTTGAAGTATGAAGCCTTTAAATAGGCCATATATTAAAATTTAAATTATGATGGTGAATATTTTGTGTCAAATTTAGCCTCATGGGTTGGATATTTGTCAAAGAAAGTCTTTCATCTTAAACATTTTAAAGTCTGTTTTGTTTTTAGCCTTTTGAATTTGACTGTATTAAAAAGCAGCTAAGATTCCTACCTCTTCTGAAAATTTGAGACTAACTTCACTCATGTTAAGTATTATTGAAGTAATTTGTCATCTTGGGCATATTATCTATACTGGTGGCCTGAATATTTAAAATATCCATTGAGAGTCCAAAAGAGAATATACCTAACATAAGTCTGTCTAGATATTACCATATGCATTTCCAATGAAGTATTTTAGCTGAATTTATGAGATATAAAACTGGACAGAATAGAGAAACATCTAGCTTCATTTTTCTAGATAGTGTCAACTAATTGATAGCATGCCATAATAATTTTTCAGGGTCACCTTGCTGGAGCATTTTAAAAGTCCATGTAGAGTCTTCAGCTTTCTCATTTGTTATTTTTATTGCTCAATTTGGCAGAGGAGTTGGATGAGAGTGTATTTTCTGGTTAATGGAGAAACAAACAAAAAGGCTTTTTTTAAATGCAGACTTTGCTGTAAAGTGGGGGTGGGATGAGGGTGCAGGATGGTCACAGTCACAGAAGGAAACAGGTCTGGGGATAATTAGATGAGGCCTGTACTTTATGGAAGCGTGTTTGAATAGAAGGTTAAATGCATAGGATTGACTCAATAAGGAAATTGGTGTTGCACAAGGGTTGAGGTAAAGAGGTAACACTTCACCCCAAAATCCCAAACATTCACAGGGCCCATATAAATTCCTGCCTTTTGTAGGATCTAATATTGGCAAGAGGGAGCTAGACAGGCAATCTATATGGGGACCTGTGGTAGTTTTGTTTTGTTTTTTTAACATTTATTTATTTATTCTGAAAGAGAGTGTGGGTGTACACTCATGCGTGAGCAGGAGAAGGGCAGAGAGAGAGGGAGAGAGAGAATCCCAAGCAGGCTCCACACTGTCAGCGCAGAGCCCAGTGCAGGGCTCAATCCCAAGAACTGTGGTATCCTGACCTAAGCCGAAGTCAAGAGTTGGTTGCTTAACCAGCTGAGCTACCCAAGCACCACTGTGGTATTTATTTTATATACATTTTCCATTATAAATATTTTATAATCTTTAAAAGCCAGCTAATGTTATGTCCTTCTGATAGATGAGTAAACACAGAGATTAGGTTATTTGCCAAGGTCACAGATCCCAAAGCTCACTCCAGTACTCTGAAGTATTATGCAACATTGCCTACACTATTTATTCTTACTCCTTCTAAGGAAAAAAAAAAAGAGAGAGAGAGAGAGAGAGAAGTTTCTTTTTGGTGTTGCACAAGGATTGAAGTAAAGAGGTAACAACCTTTGTTGTGAGGTGCCTGGGTGGCTCCGTCTGACTCTTGATTTGCTCAGGTCATGATCTCAGGGTTCATGGGTTTGTGCCCCACATTGGGCTCTGTGCTGAGTAGAGATTCTCTCTCTTTTCCTTGCTTTCTTCCCCTCCCTTGCTCTTGCTCTCTCTCTCTCTCTCTCTCTGTCTTTCTCTCTGTCTCAAAATAAATAAATTAAATAAATAAATAAATAAATACATAAATACATAAATAAAAAATTTAAACCTTTGTTGTGCTGAGGTCCTGTTACCAATGCGTATTGCTCATTTTGTTCAGATCTCTGAGGGCTGTGTAAGGGTCCCTTGGGATTGGTATCATGCTCATAATGATGCCTTCCCCTGCTACTTGTCATTCTTCTTTTGTTTTTTGGTCATTGTTTATTTAGGTATAGCAGTGAGTGTCAAACCCAATTTGTGTACCCCTCTTAAACACTAAATTGCAATAGGAAATATAGATCACACATCAAATGATCAAACTTCAGACATATGCTATATACTTAACACAAGATTAAAGATGGAGTAGTGTGGACCTTAAGGGACAAGGTTCAGGGGTCAGACTGCTTGAGTTCAAATCTTAGTTACAACACTTCACACATGTGATACCTTTCACCAAATACTTTAGCTTCTTTGTACTTCAGTTTCCAAATCTGTAAAACGTTATTAATGATAGTACTTACTTCAGAGGATTGTTTGAATTTTCAATGAGTTAGTTATTAGTTTCAAAATACTTAGTTATTAGTAAAACCCTGGTAAGTAGGAAGTACTCAATACATATTAGCTCCACTGTCAGTAATCATAGTAGTTCAGTTTTGCAATCCTATAAGTGCAATAGGTACGGATCTCCCTATTTTAGTGTCTGATTCCTTCTGAGAACAAATTTACCCTGTCTTGGCTATCAGACTTGGGTTCATATACATGGAGATAAATCTTTCCAGAAGGTTTAAGAGATGTAATTGCCCTACACTCTTTTTCCCCCCACCAAACTCATTCTGAATCAAGATATTAAAGAGGCATCACTATGAAGAACTGGGTTCAAGTCCAATGAGTGACACAGAAAATATGTTCTGTATAAATTTAGAAAAAGGAGTGGTGTGGGGTGATCAGAGAAGACTTCATGAAAGACTGGAATTTGGGCTGGGTGTTGGGGAGTCCTCTGACTTTTAGTAAGTGAGCATTAGGGAGACCATGCTAGCTGATGGACAGACTACTGCTTCTAGTTATGCAGTTTGGGTGACTATGGACTGCACCAATATCCCATTGGAGGAAATGAGTGGAAGCTGGAATCCAGTGTATGTTTGGGTCAACAAGCCATGTGCCCTAGCACAGAGGATGTCCCCTGAAAAAGAATTGACTTTTCCTTCTTACCAAGCACCTTGGGTTTACCCAAACTTTTGTCTGGGTGTTAACTGTCAGGGGAGAGTCTCCTTTCTGTTTCCTGTGATGGCACCCTTTAATTAGGAGACCAAACACACATAATTCCAAGAGAAAAGAAGCAATATTAATAGTTACTACTATATTAATAGGCACCTGCCAACCCTATCTTGGGCAATCAAAAACATTTTTCACTTTATGTGTAAGCTGCCAAGTAGAACTGAGACTATTGCTTGTCTCTTAACTGGAGAAACTAGAATCAACCTGTTGGTCATTATATTAGGTGGTTGGGTTTATTCCTGCTCAGATGGGGAAACTGAAGATATCAGTTAAAAGAAGTCTCAGACCAAACTTTAGGAAATAATTTTAACCAGACTCAAAATCATTACTTTTTTTTTCCCTAAAAGTATTTTAAAATATCAGTACATTCTCAGTCACTTGTAAATCTTGTGCTTAATTTCGTCTTTTGTCTAGCCAAGTTTCACATATCTTAAATTATGTTTAATTTTGTTCAAATTTCTTTTTCACTTTCTGCCTGAAGATATTTTTCTTGAGTATTCATTTTTTATTCTGAATTAGAAAGCATTGAGAAAAGGTAAGCAAGTAGGATGGAAAGAAAGCATCATAAAATTGATTGAATTATTTAAAGTGCTTACAACAGAAGCAATTCTTGGACCTAGCCATTTCTTTCACATATTTTACTTTAAGGCCCTAATAGAGGCCCAGTCTTGGATACTCCTTTGATCCATCAATGAACGTTCAGTAAGACCCATCTCATGGTTGTTCCATGGTATGCCAAAGCTGATGGGGAACACAGGGAAGCAAACAAAACAAAACAAAACAAACAAACAAACAAACAAACAAACAAACAAAAAAACAGTTTTTTGTTCTGCAGGAGTTTGAGGAATAACCGGAGAGGAAAGGTAACTCAGAGAAGTATGAATTTTACAGGAAGTACAAGATTACATAGCACAAAATATGATGATGAGAGCTGGAAAAGAGATGTGTTTAGTACTTAAAACAAGTCTGAGTCTGTTCCAGAAGGGACAAATGGATGTATATTGATGAGGAGCCTATTCTAGGTTGGAGGGAGAATGAATCAAAGAATAAAAGTGGTTAAAGATCCCAATATAGCACAAAAAATGGTTTTTCTCCCTGTGATGGTGTGTTGATGATAACTTCATACTGTCTTAATGATTAAAGCTGAGGGAGTAATTAAGGAAGGAAGGTCAGAACCACTTTCTTCCAGAATTTGTGGGTTCCTGAGGTATGTCTATACTGTGACAAAAGGATGTTTTCTTTGGGAGTGTCAAGATGGCCTTAGAGATAGCAACATTCTGCAGATTCCTGTTTGAGTTCCCCTGGGCTCTCAAGAGAAATTGAGTACAGTTTCTGAGTCTGTGATGATAAGGTGAAATGAACACTGTCCACCTGGACAAAACAGAGGTAACTGGTGGTAGTTGTGTGTAACTGTTAACTTTTAATAAAAAATCTGGGTGAATAGGTAGAGGTAGGCACAATTGAGTTTTATTTCTACAAAGATGTGTATTTCTGATTGCAGCTGAATTCTCATTCTAACTATCTTATAACTTCCCAAGCCACCCTACTAAACTCCTAACTTGTGTCATTAATAACATAGTTCACTTATTACCCCCACATATCAAAATCTTTTAGTTAATCCCATCAGATCAGTCACTGGGTCCAATGGTAGGCACCAGTCCGTCCGCTAATTATTACTTCAAAGATTCCCCAGTTTCCATCATTCATTTTCTATCCTTGCTGGCATTATTTTAGTGATATAGGCCTTTATCACAATTGGACCCCTCGTTATCAGCTGTAAACCATCTATATTCATCTTTGGCCCGCATTATTTTAATCCATTTGGTATATAGCCAAGATGTTTATCTTCCTGAAATTGCTTTTATCATATCTCTTCCTGCCCTTCAATTCTTCAGTGGCTCCCTTAAGTAGGCTATATAAGAATAGAATTTGTATAGATGAAGAGAGATGTATAGTAGGGTTCAATGCCTTTCTTTGGGGTCTGATATTTCATAATTGGGAATTTTATTTTTCAAATTCTATTTTTTTATTTTTACACACAGAAATTTTTTGAAAATCTGACTTTTCTTGCTTGACATTTTTCTAAATATTATGTTACCAATTTCTTGCCCTTGCAGTAGGAAACCAAGGATTACAGGTGTTCTGTTTTGTTTTTTACAATATTTATCATTCCAATGTCATACTTTAAACTTTACTGTGGGTCTTTATTGAATATATCTAAAATCTATTAACTTTGAAAAGTAAATGTAATGATTAGGGGCGCCTGGGTGGCTCAATCGGTTGAGCATCTGACTTCAGCTCAGGTCATGATCTCATAGTCCATGAGTTCGAGCCCTGTGTCAGGCTCTTTGCTGACAGCTCAGAGCCTGGAGCCTGCTTCGGATTCTGTGTCTCCCTCTCTCTCTGCCCCTCCCCCGCTCGTGTCCTGTCTCTTTCTGTCTCAAAAATAAATAAAAACATTAACAAAAATTTTAAAAATGTAAATGTAATGATTAAATGTAACTAGAGTATTTCTGTGTGTAGCCAAACCAAAACAAATCAGAATAAGAAAGTCCGCTGTATTTGCCAATAATGTGTGATGATGCTCTTTACTTTTTTTATTTCCTTTAAATATTAGATAATAAGAATAATAGTAGTTTTATGACATTTTTTCAACTCTTAATGAGCTATGGTACTTTCCAATTGTCTTCTAATTCTGTAGATCTCAAGAGACCAATGCATCAAGGTTATCAATCCCATCTTATATCAGTTGGGAATTGGACCAGATTCTAGCTAAGGTCTTTTCATTTCTACAGGTCTGTAATTTTGTGTAGTCTATAAAAACAATAGTAGCCATCTATTACCAGAAACTATCCAGGTGCTTTATACAAATCACATCTTATTCTTAAAAATAATCTCATTAATCCCATTTTACAGATGTGGTAAGACATGGAAAGAGTAACATGCCTTTAGTACTTACTGAAATTTGAACCTGGGATTTTCTAAGTCCCATAAAATCAAATGGACTTAATTATTTCTTTCCATGAATCTTAATACTCTTGTGGTTTAAATATTTGGAAAACAAAGATTTCACAAATTTAAAACTGGAAACTCTTTGCCTTGGGGCTGTTAAAAGGTGACTTCATTTTTGGTGAGAAATAATGCCATCTACATGTACTGCAACTTTCACCTAAATTATTGTGACAATGTAAAGTGTTTAAAAAGCTATGTATTCTTGATAATATGTTGAGTTATAATCCCTTAGGTTAGTCATGAGGTGAAATTTCTTAGTCATTAAATAAAATAACATGGCAACCCAGGGGGAATGGATGCCTGGAGCTAAGGTAGGGGGTGATGGAGCAGTGCAGGGGGTGATAGACTATAGCATGGGAGGTTGAGATGGAGACACAGGTCCCAGGAATATCAGAAGAGAGAGTTAAAGTCAAAGACAAAGCTTTCCCAACCCCTTCTATCAAAAATTTCCCCCAAGTAAAATCAGGCCAAAATTGAAATCTGGCCGTATGGGTGCCAGCGGTGAAATTGTATTCAATTTCTTAGGAAATATAAGACTTGAAATGATTGCATTCAGATAAAGCCCAAATCTTTTTGTTTTAGCACTAATTTGTGCAGTCATCTTTTTTGCTAGGCCTCCGGTTGTCCTTGGGTATTTTCAGTGGAGGCGCTCACCTGTATTGCTGGGTGGCTTCAGGGAGGTAGGGATACCTTATCGAAGTTGGGCTTGGAATTGGTGTCATTACCCACTAATAAGCATCCAGAGAGAAAGAGAACAGAGTAAGTCACTCATCCATTTGGGAGTAGATGATAAATATTTCAAGTTAACTGTGAAAGTTGCTATTTTTGTAGCTGTTGTTAACTATTTAGCAAGCCCCCCAAAACCTAATTATGATCTCACAGAATCATTTTTTGTGTTTACTGAAAAAGATTCTTAAGGCAATTTTTAAGACTAGAAATTTGTGTAAATAATGTAGGCTTATCTTTTTGGGACTTAGAATTTGTTTTCAGAGTTTTGGAAGTGGGCACAATAAACTTTTTGTGATCTTTGTGATAGTCACAAAATTGAAGAAAACATCAGTATATTTTAGTAAAAGAATCTCACCTATGTAATCATTAACATAAGTAGGAATTTATTTTATGCAGTGTTTTGTGTGTGTGAAACTTTTAAAATAAATTAGAAACTTAACACTATATTTTAAATAGTACTGCAGTCATCTGTGTTAATGATGTTACAGGGGGCCACAAAGTAAAGGAGGTGGTAGGATCACTTTTTTGGTATTTTAAGAAATTTCATTTAATGATATGAAATGTTAAATAATTCCTTTGCAAAAGTTGTTCTATAGACATAATGGAACTATATGTTTATCTATACCTATTTATACTTATAGGTATATGTGTGTGTGTGTGTATATATATATATATATATATATACACACACACACATATATATATATATCATGCTGATATTTATGTATTTCATGCTGAAATCAATTTCATCATTATCTTCTAATTTAAATAATGCGGGGCGCCAGGGTGGCTTGGTCGGTTAAGCGTCCGACTTCGGCTCAGGTCATGATCTCACGGTCTGTGAGTTCAAGCCCCGCGTCGGGCTCTGTGCTGACCGCTCAGAGCCTGGAGCCTGTTTCAGATTCTGTGTCTCCCTCTCTCTCTGCCCCTCCCCTGTTCATGCTCTGTCTCTCTCGTTCTCAAAAATAAATAAACGTTTAAAAAAAAATTTAAATAATGCAAGCTGTAAACTGGTGGACTTCATTCTATAACTGTGCTAACTACCAGAATCGTGGTGCGGACTGTTATGATTTAAAGCAAATCCAGAGAAGGACGAAATGCTTTCTCTTGCCAAAATTTATAATTAAAATGGGTACAATTTTGACATTAACATGGTACGCTATTAAAATTCAAGTCCAGGAGTACTCATTTCTAGACTTTTTTAGCAATTATACCAAAATGTTATCATATCTGCTTAGTACCAAAGATCTGTGATTAGGTCAACGGTACATAACTTTAAATAGTTTTAAATCATCTCTCCATTAGTTCACTAGGGTCTCCATAACAAAATACCATAGACTAGATGACTTAAACAGGTATTTACTTTGTCATTGTTCTGTAGGCCAGAAGTCCAAAGTCAAGTGTTGGCAGGGTTGATTTCCTTTGAGACCTAGCTCCTTAGCTTGCAGATGGCCACCTTCTCTCTGTGTTTTCACATGGACTTTTCTCTCTGGGAACATGTCCCTGCTGTCTTTGTGTGTGTGTCCAAATTACCTCTTCTTGTAAAGACACTGGTCAGATTGGATTAGGACCTACCCTAAGGATGTCAGTATAGCTGAATCTTCTCTTCAAAGGACCTATCTCCAAATACAGTTACGTTCTGAGGTACTGAGGGTTAGAGCTTCACCATATGAATTTCAGGGGGTGAGAAGCACAATTCAGCCCATAACAATCTTAAAGTATTTGAAGGGTCCTCATGTGGAGGATACCAACAAACTGTTTATTTCCACTGAAATCAACACAAGGCCAGTTGGATTTTAAAGACTTTAGGAAAAATTTTAAATGAAATGTTAATTAGGCTAGAGTTGAATGACCCAATTAATTTAGCAATGACACAGCCTAACTATAGATGTGCTAGATTATAAAGAAAAGAAAATAACATGTAAGTAGACAAATTCCAAATGTCCTTTCTAATGGAGTATCAGCTTCAACTTGGTAAGACATTATTTGTAGTTTTATCATTCTCTCCATTCTGTATTTAGTGATCCACTAAAAATCACAGTGGCTTAAATTTAAGGGGAATTAATGAAGGCAATAAAGAAATTCATAGTCTCATTCTAAGAAATGCAGTGTACTATTTCTTCTCTGTATCTACTGCATTCTTTAGGATGTGTGGGTCTTAATTGGTGATCTCCACCCAGGCTGAGAGTTATACTTAGGCCACCTGCAGGCGGCCAAAGTCTTCTCTTATCAGACTTGATTATATGGGAGCTCTCATGAGGATGTCTCCTGAACCAGAAGCAGCCCCATAAAGTACAGTTCCCCAGATCACAGGTGTTTGAGAAACCCCAGAAAAGATTTTACTTAAATTTTGGACAGAACGGGTTTGCAAAGAGCAGCCATTGATTTGAAGAAATCCTTATTCCCTCTTGAAATTGTCCTTTCTTACCGCTTCATTACTAAGATTTTAAAATGAAGAGGAGACAAACCTCTTCCTGAGCTTCCTGAAGCACTCCCCCATCCTCTTAACCACTTTTGAAAAAATAGAAATCTCCTAAAACCTAACCTGTGCCTGCCTTTCTCCTCTTGAAACGGCTGTCAGAACAGTGACATGCTTCACCGGGTGGGTAGAAAGAGAAGCCAGAGGAATGTCTACATGGTGAGAGGTGTGTGTGTCTGTATAGCTGAAAGAAGAAGGAAGACAAGTTTGTCATATTAAACATATCAGAAAAATGTAATGGTTTAATTATAAAGATCTCCACAGATGACGACCCAAAGTCTTCATAAATTTGTCAAAGCACTATGAGATAGTTAACAAAAAAAGAAGTGAAAAAAGCATGCCAAATCAAAAATTTCAGTCTTTTGGGGTGCCTGGGTGGCTCATTTGGTTGAGCATTTGACTTCGGCTCAGGTCATGATCTCACTGTTTGTGAGTTCCGGCCCGCATGGGGCTCTGTGCTGACAGCTCAGAGCCTGGAGCCTGCTTCAGATTCTGTGTCTCCTTCTCTCTCTGCCCCTCCCCCACTTGTGCTCTGTCTCTCTCTGCCTATCAAAAATAAATAAATGTAAAAAAAAAATAAAAAGATTTTTAAAAATTTCACTCTTTTAAGTATATTTGCACAGTTAGAACCATTGCTCATATCTTATTTTTCAATGGGTCTAAAATTACTTCCCTCATAAAAATCCACAGACAGTGTATGTTAACAAGATGGCCTAATGTGTGTCCTCTTGACAACCCTACCTTCAGCATGGGATCATCAGTCATTAGCATTGGTGACCACATTAGAGGTCATACAGTCTACCAACCTCATTTTACAGATAATGGGACTGTCTTGCTTTAGACTACCCAGTATCCACTTCTGTTTATAGTTTCTGCTGTAGCCCCCTCCTTTTTTTTTTTTTTTTTTTTTTTTTTTTTTTTTTTTTTTACCATAAGCCTTATGGGGGAAAAAGAAGAGATTGAGACATTATTTTTTGAAATGCATCTCTTTAAAGCATTAATATACAGATTAAAATGTCATTTTGAGACTCAATGATATCTAAAGTTTTCCTATTCCAGGAGCAGCTTTGTCACTCTCCTGCTGCACAGAACAGATGGTGGTCTCCTGAATTTCATTTTCTCTTAGGACAGGTGCCTTTGGCTTTTTCTTTTTGTGTGGCTTCCTCAAGTTACTGACCTCCCTTCAGTTGTTCCCTTTGGCTTCTAGGTAGCCATGCATAGATCTCTGAGGATAAAGTTGACATTGCTTGGGAGAAAATGCAGTGGTTCATACAAAGCATCTTTGGGGTGGAAGACACTTATAAGTCTATTTCCTTTATTTGTCTTCAGAAAGCAAAATTGATTTATTTTCCACTCCTCACATCTACCTCCTTCCTGATATTCAGATGAGTGAGAAGCAATTTCTGCCATCTGTGTATTCCTAGATACATCCTATTAGTCAAGTTAGGCCAGACAGCAAATAATGACACAACCACAATATTTTGCTAGTATATATGGAGTGTAATACTCTTAGGTATTGTGCTAAGAGATTTACATAAATTACATCAGATACCCTTACAGATACCTATACTACAGATGAGAAAACTGAAGTTCAAAACTATAATGTTTCTGGTTCCATGTTACAAAGCTAATCACTAGGAAGCCAAAAAGCAGAGCCCAGTAATCCTTAACCATTGAGGTTTCTTCTTCCACTATGAATCTGACTACATGGGCTTACTTATAAAAAATCATTGCTGGTATGCAAAACACATTTTTATTAGGGGTAAGCCATTGTAGGATTTTAAGTTCAATAGTATTTGAATTATCTATAAAAATATTATTTTATTTAAGAGTTTTTACATTGTATAAGATTGAAGAAGGCTGGCAATCAACCAACAGCTGTGTTCCAGCCTGTCCTTTTCAGTTTCAGAGCATGTAATCTTAAATAATTTGTGTACAGTTGATAAATCCCATCTCTTAATTGAAAAAAAAAAAAGTCTTCCTGCATTCCGATTACAAATGAAGGAGAGAGATTTAAGTCCATTGAAAATGAGATTAGAATGCAATAGTAATCAGACCTTTCTTCACTGGCGAGTAAGGAACTTCCTCACTATCATTTATAGTCCATATCACACTATAGATGAGACATTTACTTATTTCTTCTTCTTTAGTCTAAATATTAAGAGGAACCGATTAAAAATCAGGGTTGGTGTAAGCAGGTAGAAAATTAAGCTGTACCACATAATTTTCTGATTCTCATAAATCAGGAACTGGGGAAAGGAGGCTTAAATATATGTGTAAGTTCTTACCAGGGTGGATAAGCTTAAATTTTTTGACATGATTTAGAAGGTATTTAAGATACTTATATCTTGGAAAATGGCAAAATGCCATTTTTAAGGTAATGTGGGATTGTTCTTACATTTAGTTTTCTTTTGCTCATCACCAAGTGAAGTCTGTCAGTGGCCCTATCTGGTTTTGTAGCTGTGAAACTATTCTTCTGTCTTAAATGCTACACAGCTAGCACAAAAGAACTCTTTAGTATCCATGATAACAGAGTATGACCTTTAATTTATCAGAGTGCATTCTGTATTTTGTTATCTGCTTGTCCCTGTTGCTTTTTATTTCTTGTTGCTAGTTTTTGATATGATACTCCAGGCTCTTTGCATTAGGACCTCAACAACATAGAAAGACAAGGGAGAGCGTGTAAATCACTGTTCATTCCCCATAGGCGATGAGATCCAAGGATCACAAGGTTACCTCTACTTTTAATTAATCTGATACACCAATATCCAAAGTAAAATTTTTGAATGTAAGTAGCTAATAAGAACAAGTGCTTCTACAAATATTTATATAAAGGCATACTTAGGGGGCACCTGAGTGGCTCATTTAGCGTCTGACTTCAGCTCAGGTCATGATATCCCAGCTCATGGGTTTGAGCCCCGCGTGAGGCTCTGTGCTGACTGCTCAGAGCCTGGAGCCTGCTTCACATTCTGTGTCTCCCTCTCTGTCTGCCCCTCCCCCTGGGTGTGATCTCTCTCTCTTTCTCTCTCTCTCTCAAAAACAAACAAACAATTAAACAAATAATTAAAAAAATTAAAGGCCTACTTAGTTTAATTCAACGTAACGGGGGGGGGGGGAGGCGGTGAGCACAAAGAGAGAAATTTCTTAACCCAGTTAGATGTGAACTAAGCTTCTGATTTCTTCCTCAAAATAGTGTTGAACTGTACAGTAGACAGCCTATGGCCTTCATAGCAGTCTCTCAGGAAGATATTGTTTAACTGGATACAAAGGACTGCTGTGGTTTAACTGGATAGAAAAGGAGCTGGGGTATCATCAGAAACATTAGTCTTGAACAGACATTGCCCTACTTGAGCAGGCTGTGCTCTCTCCAGCTGTTTAAGTGGGCTGACTGATGAGGTACTTGGGTTGTACCACCCTCTCTTTGTAGAGCAGTACATTAACATACTGTATTTAATTTATAGAAAATGATGCTTTGATTTTGTAAGGAAATGGTGGGAGCAAAATTGAAATATCTGTAAACATAGTATCAATATGAAAGTAAAATTTGAAAAAGATTATCCATAAAAAGATCATCCATAGGATGGAGACATCCTAACCCAAATATTTTCATTTTTTTTGCATATTGCCCTCTAATTTTTGCCAACTTTCATCATATTTTATTAGTGGTTTTAACATTGTCTGTATTACATTCTTCACATGGTAGAAATATTTGAACTATTTTCATTTGTATTTACAATTAGTTTGAGACTCAATATATTCTGCTAGAAAATATATTTATTAAAAATAGATTTAAAGCTGGGGCGCCTGGGTGGCTCAGTTGGTTAGGGATCCGACTTCGGCTCAAGGTCATGATCTTGGTGGTCCGTGAGTTCAAGCCCCGCGTCGGGCTCTGTGCTGACTGCTCAGAGCCTGGAGCCTGTTTCGGATTCTGTGTCTCCCTCTCTCTCTGACCCTCCCCGTTCATGCTCTCTCTCTGTCTCAAAAATAAATGTTAAAAAAAATTTTTTTAAATAGATTTAAACGTGTATAGCTTTATGAAATTGAAAAGAAAAATCAATCACCAACGTTTTGGGATTGATATCCCCACTACAACACATTTTTATCTAGCTATTATTTCAATAAAATGTAGACTGTGATATAGGTAAAATCCTTTGCGTCCTGTCACACCTTCTGTGTCTTTCTAGTCCATTGTCCTCTCTGAACTTCTGTGGAAACTACAGTTCAAATAGTGGTTAATTAGATACCTATGCCAATTTATCTATTATCCTGACCTTTCATTTAACTTTCCTCACTCTGCCCCTCATGACTCCCCAAAGTGGAAGCTCTTTAACAACAGGATCTATGTGATGGATTGATGTATGCCTGACATAGTCAGTGCTTATGTATTGACTTCATTGAGTCATATTGCTTTCCTAATGTCTACCTAAACTGTACTAATGAAACAAGGCATTTAACTATTGGAACTAGAGAAGGAAGGTGAAGTCTTTTGTATACATGAGATATGTCTAGGAGTGGTAAATGTGGGTACATGCATTGGGTTATTGATGAATGGCATTTAAGCACTGGGTCCTTCGAGATGTGTCAAGGGGAAGCAGAGATAAGAGGTGAGCAGGGAAGAAAAAAGAAGGAAATATGAAGTCCAAGCAAAATTCACTTTAGCATGTTGCAGAGTCCCATCCCTCTTCCCACAAGCCAACAAAACACAGTGGTCTTCTCATTCATGACTAGGACCCTCTCTCCTTTTCCAACTTGTCTCTTGAGAGGGTAAACATCAAAAAAGCTGTGAACTTGGTGGATTGTTATGCCTGGGGCTGTTCTTATAGGTAAGGGATTAAGATCAAGGATGCCTGGGGTATTTTATGTCTCAAGTGGCTTGCGTGGCAGGGCATCCTCATAAAAGGAAAATGAAATACTGCTTCTCACTGGAATCTCAACTTGTAGTAGATCTTAGATTGCTTTATTTACCTGCTTCACTATCTTAATCTATAAAGTAGATTATATCCTCCTGATAAATCCTCAAGGATTTTGGAAGATTACTGATTTTGTGCACCCAAGAGGGCAGTCTCACGCCAAACTTCACAAGGCAGAACCTTTATAAACAGGACCGTGACATTTTCCATTATACAAGAGAGTGCCAAAAGGATTAAAAGGAAGATGTTGGACCTTTACCTCTCAGGCTGCTTGAGACTTTTTTTTTTTTTTTTAATAACTATTCTGAGGCACCTGGGTGGCTCAGTTGGCTAAGCATCTGACTTTGGCTCAGGCAGTCTTCTCACGGTTTGTGAGTCCGAGCCCCGCATCAGGCTCTCTGCTGTCAGCACAGAGCCCCCTTTGAATCCTGTCTCCCTCTCTCTCTGCCCCTCCCCCACTCACATGCTTGCTCTCTCTCTCTCGATCTCTAAAATAAGCATCTAAAAATGCTTAAAAATAAAAATAAAAAATAACTATTCCATGGAATAGCTTAGGAGTCAAATATACCTGGGTTCAAATGATTCCTCCATCTATTTTGTATGACATAACACTAGTTACATCATCTATTTGAGCCTCATTTTTTTAAATCTGTAAAATAGGGGTGCCTGGGTAGCTCAGTCGGTTGAGCATCTGACTTTGGCTGAGGTCATGATCTCACAGTTAATGGGTTTGAGCCCCGCATTGGGCTCTGGATCGAAAGCTCAGAGCCTGGAGTCTGCTTCAGATTCTGTATCTTCCTCTCTCTCTGCCCCTACCCTGCTTGTGTTCTGTCTCCCTCTGTCTCTCAAAAATGAATAAACATTTTAAAAAATTATAAAGTAAAAGATACATGTACTTAATATGAGGACTAAATGAGATAGCCTATATGAGTCAATAGCACAATGCATACATAAAACATAAAAGTCACTCAATGCATTATTATCCTTTTTTCAGATAGTCTTGTATTTTCTCTAACTCCTTTACCTACAGACCACTTTCATACTTAAAAAGTGGGTTTTTAAAAATACATGAAACTTGGGGCGCCTGGTTGGCTCAGTTGGTTAAACGTCTGACTCTGGCTCAGGTCATGATCTCGCAGTTCGTGGGTTCAAGCCCCATGTCTGGCTCTGTGCTGACAGCTCAGAGCCTGGAGCCTGCTTTCGATTCTGTGTCTCTCTCTCTTCTCTGCTCCTCCCCCACTCATGCTCTGTCTCTCTCTCAAAAATAAACATTAAAAAATAATAAAATAAAATAAAAATACATAAACCTTAATTGTAGGCTTACTAGTTTGTTTAGTCCTATTGTCAGAAAAGAAGCACTTTTAAATGTTGGTGGTTATATGTTTGTAATTACATGGGGTCTTAAATGTCCAGATGACAATCTAAATCCATCACTATTTTACATTAGTCATGAATCTAGTCTGCTCTCATGGCTAGAAGATCTATAATTTCTACCACCTGATGTTGTGGAGATCCAATTCTGTGTCATTTTTTACCTCGGTTAAAGGAAAGACATTTTATTTGCAACCAATTGTTATATTTATTGATGGACTTTGGAAAATGTTGGTGGGGGAGTCTACAATTCAATTAATTTTCAAGAAATCACCCACCTAAAATCACTCTAGAAAAAGATATTCTTGGAAATTATACATATTTCTGAAGATTCATTGAGTCTAAGACTATGTCTCTCCCATATGGTTCATTAGAGAATGGAGGTACTTGCAGAAATTTCTTCCTGATCAAATCAACTATCAACTATCCCTACAATTAGAAACAAAGGATCCAAAGTTGGTATTAATTTCTCTGCCAATATATTTGCACCATAGTGGTCCCAACTTCAAGTTACATGCCATTGGCTTATGTTTAAGCACAAAACATTTTATGTAAGACACTTCCTTTGGCCTATTGTCAAAATCGTGATTGATGAAAGAGGAACAAGATTAGGGAGTCATAATATATATACCATCAGTGTACTAACAACCTTACTGATTTTTGGTTCTTGAATAACAAATACCATAGGGCTGTGCAAGAGATACCCCTACTGGATTCATTTTCCATTGAGGAATCATTTATCAAGTTGTTACCCTGTGCTCAGCATGTGCTATGCACAAGGTATATAGCAGTGAACAGATGTACTGGATGTAACTTTTGCTTGCAAGGAATCTAAAATCTCGAATCAATTTCATCATGATTATAGATACTGCTACTAAGTGTTATAACAATGCATAATGGAAAGCTCTAAGCTAACTAGGTGGAGGGGGTGCACAGGGAATGCTTCCTCGAGAAACATCTAAGCTGATATTTAAGGGAAAAATCAATTGGCCAGACTCGTGTGTGTGTGTGTTGTGTGTGTGTGTGTGTGTGTGTGTGTGTGTACATGTGTATTTACAGTGGGAGTGGGTGAGTATGTTAGGATACACAGATACAGGAAGCTTGCAAAGCAGATAAAATGGCATCTTTAAAAAGAATTAGCTCTGCTAAAGGAATTGAAAGAAGTGCAGAGTGACTAGAATTTAAAGAATTAGAAATAAGTGGTTCAACATGAAGCTGGAGGAGGCAGGAGACAAATTGATGCATTGTTATGCACATATCTTAATGATATAGCAAACAATGTAATACACAGACAACTATTTTCATTAGAATAGCTACATTCTTTCACAAGTGTGTTCCTCAAAGTATCTATGATGTTCAGAATCTACTTATTTGAAACATTACCAGCTAAGTTAGGTATTACTGTATTAGAATGGTTTGCAAAGCCATGACACATATGGCATTTAGTTGGAAATTATGTGATAATGTTGCTTTTAAAACTGGAGTAATTTTACATAACTATGTTAAACGTTTACATTACTTTGTGGGTCTAGGCATATCCAATGGCATGTTCTCAGTTAAGAACAAAAGATCTAAAAACAAACTCC
This sequence comes from Panthera tigris, assembly GCF_018350195.1. Taxonomy (NCBI): domain Eukaryota; kingdom Metazoa; phylum Chordata; class Mammalia; order Carnivora; family Felidae; genus Panthera; species Panthera tigris. The sequence goes on along the minus strand of NC_056662.1, from coordinate 68,652,684 downwards.
TATTCTTCTCTGGAAGTATATATAGCTTTTCAGAATGCTTTTGTGTTTCCTTTCCCAAAGTTCAAAACTCAGGAAAAAAAGAAGGCTTCAGAAGAAGCAAGTATCTTTGTTTTTACTTTCATATTACTTTGGACAAGTGTTGGGTTCATAGCATTGCTTTCTTTTTATTTTATTTCCCACAAGTATATTACTTTGTCATACCGAAACTGACAGTTTTGTTTCTGAGGAGAAATTACACATCAGAGGTGAAGATTTATGAAAATGAGAGGAAAAAAACTATGTATTAGCAAAGTTCACATAGCTTTTCTCTACTGACCAGTAGTCATAAAAATATGATTACAATTTTATTTCTCTTTGTTCTTGGAGTCCCACAATGAAATTTAGCTACAAGTCAAGGATTTGAATTTTATTACTCCTTGCTGCTTACCTTGATTCTTTGAAATTAATTTTGTTTCCTTGAAGTCTGAGGGTTTATACAAAATTAATATTCTATAATATGACCAAGTATTATTGGTTAGATAAGAAAATGAAACTATCTGGGATTCAATCAAAATAAAGAATGTTGCAGTCTAAGTCTGAATGATCAGATTTTCCTTTTTATTCTTCACCCCTGGAACCTTGTTTGAAATATCCATTACATTTAGCACTTTATATCTAAATGGCCATTCCAAATAGAGCTTGCACCTAGACATTGATTCTGGTGGTAGGAAGCCTAGCTTTTGTCAAAAATACTGAATCCTGAAACTAATATAATGTTTGTATTAATTACAGTCCAATTAAAAATTAGTTAATTAAAAAACACTGCATTCTTTTGCAAATCAAAGAAAAATAAACCTAAGTTTTACATATTATTTCATTGCTTGGAAATTACTTCAACAGAGAAATGAATGTCACTGGTGACATTTTCAGTGGAGGTTACCAACATATTTAACCCACATAAAATCCGCTGGAAGAAAAAAAAAAGATAAAAGGAAAACCTCATTCTACCTTTAGAAGGTAGGGTGAAGTTAGGGTGAAGGAAGTATGTTTTAACTATTCGATGAGAAGTTCTGTTATCATAAACTAATTTATAGTCTCAATAGATTGCTCTGTTGATCTGTATGCTTTTTAAAAAGTTAAATTCTTCTTGGACTCTTTAATGATTCCAAAATGAATAGATCTTTTATAAGTGGGTCATTATTACTATATCATTACCTCTGATTTAGGAAACTTAAAGATGAAAATAGCTTCCCCCAAAGATTCTCTTTGACTTGACTGGAGTATTCAGGTACATTCCACTGATTTTTAATCTCTCCTGTCATTATAAGCCTCTTCCTTTGACCATGCTCAGAAAGACAATGTAATGTTTCTACACATCTACATGTTTGGTATTAGATCCCAACCCTTTCCATAGGAAAGAACAGGTCATTGGAAACTATATTTATCTTTGACCTTTCCCAATCAAATTGGTTGTTTTATGTCCTTAAATACTGCATGCAAAGTTTAGATGTATATCAAACTATGGCCAGGATTAAAAACGAACACAGTCATACCAAATTACAGATTGTTTTGCAAATAACATATCATTATGAATTTGTGAAGAAATAAAATGGATTTTGAGCAATTTCTCAAAATAATATACCTCAATAATGACTTTTCATATGAAGCTTGTTAATGGAAATCATGAGATTTATTCTCATGATTAAATGTAGGCTTATTCCTGGTGAACCTAAATAATCTGAACTATTTTATACCAGTGGAACTCATCTGTCAGAAAGACATCATCACAATACTCTATTCAGATTTGTCTTTGGTTGATAGTGTATTAATATATAATTTTGTCACGAGAAGTCATTAATCTTTTATTCTAGTAGAAGAACAAAGAATCTGGAAACTAAAGTAAACATATATTGAACACAGGGTGCCTGGGGGCTCAGTTTTTCAAGCGTCCAACTTTGGTTCAGGTCATGATCTCACAGTTTGTGGGTTCGAGCCCCATGTTCTGAGCTGTCAGAACAGAGCCCGGAAGCTGTCTCAGATTCTGTGTCTCCCTCTCTGCTCCTCTCCCACTCATCCTCTGCCTCTCTCTCTCTCTCTCTCTCTCTCTCTCTCTCTCTCTCTCTCTCAAAATAAATAAACATTAAAAAAAACTTCTCTTTAAACCATGTATTGAACTGAAATGAGTACCATCTGATTTCCCATCCATTACTTCAACAAAGACTAAAGTCTGTCATTTGATTTTAAAGTCAAATTTCTCTTAAAAAAAAAAGTCTCTGAACTAGAAGGCATCTGATAGTCATGGTTGATGGGATTGTATGACCCTGTTCATGTGGCTACCTTTTTAAAAATTATCACATCTTTTTATACCTATTTCTGCTGCCTACTCATTTTTCTCTTTGTTGTTGTTGTTAGTTGACCTTTTTTATTCATTGGAAATAATGGTGTTTTTATTGTTTTAGCTGACTCTCATCAAGGATCTTTAAAAGCTATTGTTGACTTAAATCATGTTATATCCAATAATGATAATTGCTCTGAGTGCCAAAGGTATGAGAGAAAATTGCATTTACCTGTGTATATATGCATTAACGTGTTTTTATGTGCTCTTTTTCTAAGTTATCAAAAAAGAATATACAAAGCTATTAGTTCTCTCCACCTGTCTTACTTAGGGCTTTTCTACTTCCCTTACTATAATAACTACGATTACTTATTTTGTGGCATGAAGCAGTTATTATTAAGCAAATAATGAACTGATTGTATAGATGTTCAAGTCAGTGACCATCATTAAAAGAAATAAAATTATAAATGAAATAAGTGATATCTCATTTAGAAAGTCAAAGGGAAGCTCAGCTATGTGCGATTTATTCTCTGGGCAGAGTATTTCCTTTCTTTTTCTTGTGAATGTTGTTGGGCTCTAGGATGAGATAATGGTTCCATGGAAGCTGTGAGAATTGAAAAAAAAAGATTTCCTTCACCACCTCAATCTACAGATATTTCACAGGAAGTTATATGATAGGTATTGTGTTCCACCAAGAATACAACAATTAACACCACACACAATACCTGACCTGATGGAACTTCAGAGTTCAGAGGAAAATATTTATTGAATATGCAATTATAAGGTCAGTGCCTGTTTCCAAAGGGCATGTATCAGGTGCTAGGGAAACATGCAGTCAAGTGTCCTAATCTAACTTGATGACAGCTAGGAAACACCTCCTGAGGAAATAATGCTTCTATCAAGAAGATTCCATTAATGAGTCATGTTTGGCTAAGAAAAAATGGAAATAGGGTGAGAGTGAGGAAGAGTATTTCAAATAAAGGAAGCTACAAGTGCAAAAGCCTAGAGGAAAAAGGAGAGCCTTAGAAGAATTGAAAGAAATCTCATGAGGATGCAAAGAAGATGGCAAGGCAGTAGCAGTCACGAGATGAGGAACAGGAGGTAGTAAAGGACTAGATCATGGAAGTACTCATAAATATCATCAGGGGTTCGCGATTTCATACTAAAGGCAATGGTAAGGGTTATAATAGACAAATGAAATGCTTAGATTTCAGCTGACATGTGGAGAATGGGTGCAATTGATTGCAGGGATGATGCAGAGGGGTCTGTTAATATCCTGTAGTAGTAATTGGGCAAAAGGTGATTTGGAGCCTAAATTTGGGTGGTATCTGAGGGAATAATGAATCATTTCTTATGATGGGAACACTCTGGCATGAAGAACAGCATAAGGAACCACCTAGTTACAAAGTCATCAGGAGAGTTATAACAATGTGAATTGATATATGAGTGTTGGCAGACAAAGAAGTTAATAGAGTAAAGGATATGTGTTTTTGAAAAAATATTTCATGTTTGCCTATCAAATTATGGACATAAAAATGTGTTGATCACATAAATCACATATAAGCCAAAAACACATATTCATCATTCATCACACTGCCTTAAGATAACCAATATCATATTTTAGTGTATTTTACCAAATATACATGTATGTAAGCACACAGACGAGAACACAAATTGTACACTCTTTTATTTTTTTTATTTTTATTTTTTTAAAAAAGTTTTTAATGTTTATTTATTTTTGAGAGAGAGAGAGGGAGAGAGAGAAAGCACGAGCCAGGGAGGGGCAGAGAGAGAGAGGGAGACACAGTATCGGAAGCAGACTCCAGGCTCTGAGCTGTCAGCACAGAGCCTGATGCAGGGCTCAAACCCACAGACTGAGATCATAACCTGAGCCAAAGTCAGACGCTAAACCAACTGAGCCAGCCAGGCGCTCTAATTGTACACTCTTTTAAAACAAAGATAGGCTTGGAATTTAAGCTATTTGTATCCTTGTTTTTGTTGTTGTTGTTATTTTCTTTTTTTTTTCTAGATTATCAATATACTAAAAATATCCCATAGAATAAAATGTATTTTATAACTTTTAAATGATTACATAATATAAAGAAATACATATCAATGTTTTTATTAAACTATATTTGGGACCACTTTGACGTTTACATTCTTTTTTAAAAGTTGAGTATATTTGACACACAATGTTAACATAATTTCAGGTGTAAATTTTAAATTAAGTACTAATATTACATTTTAAATTAAGTACTAATACATGAAATATTTTAGTCAAATAGACATTCAAGGGACAATTGATAAGATAAATTATAGTTCTTTTCTAGTTCTCTAAAAGCGTGTGACCAATATAATGGCGGGTTTATTATGGTAAGTATAGTATATAGTAAAAATAGTATAAGACACACTTACAAATATTCTGAGAAAAAATTATATCTATTATTTTCTTGAGCAAAATGCTCCATTCCTTTCTTGTCAGCAGTACTACCTTTCAATGTTTGTTTCTCCTCTGAGTTTTCCTCTGAGCTTTTGCCAAGACATCTTAGCTCAAATTCCATGTTAGTTAATTTTCACAGAATAGAAAAACTTGCAGTATTCACAATTGAGCACTGAGATGGCAGCTTGGATTCTTCCTAAGTGCGTTATAGATCAAGAGTACATTCATCTATTTGCAAGCATTATTCAAGGTCAGTTTAAACTGTGCTTCTATCAGATAATGTTTTGTTCAAAGAAGCGAGGCTCCCATGTAGTTTGAACCTTTGAGTAGGAACCACTGTTTGTGGCTTGTATTTGTTCCTTACACTGTCATGCCTTTAGAATAGTTTAATAAAAGCAGATACTTGAGAATAAAAAAAAACATTTTTTTTTCAAATGTTATACACTTCAGCATGTTAAGCTTTAAGTGGAACTGAAGGACACTCAACTGAAGTCACTTTTGTCAAAGCCTTTTCCTATAATAACAAATTTGGATGATGCAAGATGTATTCCCTTGTGATGTCCAAGTGATTGATAAATCAATTTGTGTGGAATATACAAAAACTATTCAGACTTTGTGGTTTCCTTAAATGAGATGAATAAGAATTTCTATTTTCTGAATAGGACATAAAGTTTTCTAGGCCTATTTTAGATTCATCAGTGTGCCAAAAGATGGTATTAAGTTTGGTGTTCATAAATTTCTAATCTGGAATAAGAGGTTGAATGTATTTTGAAAACTTAAACCTGTTTCACCTGAACATGTTTAACTAGTTAATAAGAAACATCAAAAAGACAAAACCCTGAGATCAATGGTCATTTTTTTGTAAAGCTATTATATGCTGTTTAAATTGGTTGTTCGGGTCTGTCTATAACATAAGTTCAATAACCTAGCTCAAATGCAGATTTCTAATTTTCAATTAACATAGGAATAATTTTGTTTGCTAAAATAAAATAAATGAATGAATGACAAGTCTGAAACATGAAATGTTCTAGGTAGAACTTTTTAAAATTCCAAATTTCAAAAAATCATGTGGCAACTGTATAGCTCAAGCTTTAAGTATTAACTTTTAACCTTTGACCTTACAGATTTTAACCAATGAAATGTCTCTTTAAACTTTAAAGGAAACAATGATAACGAGCGCCTGGCGATTGCTAGACAGCGAATTCCATATCGACTTGGTCGAGTAGTTGATGAATGGCTACTCGACAAAGGTAAAAAACATTGATTAAAACTTCAAATAAAAAAATAATTTGAACATAACCAAGTAGTACTTCATTGTAACACTAATAAACATAAAAAATAAATTTTCCGTAAAACTAAATTAAAAACAAATTTAAAACAGTAAAATGTAGATAGTAATATTTGCATACCTTGTATAATAATTTCTATACATTTTTAGACGTACCAGCTGTTTAATAATCTTACCCTGTTAACTTAAGGTTAAAGGGACTGTTAAATATAATCCACTAACTCAATCTATGAAGGTACTCACAGCAAGAATTAACCCAAAATGATAAATCATTCATAGATTATATTACATGTTCCAGCCTCTAAATTATTAACTAAAATATATGTAGTTCTGATATCTTTATTATGGTCCTGAAAAAAAAACAAAACAAAAAACAAAACCAAAACAAAAAAACTCTTGGTTTAAACTCTAGGCATCTTAAATAGTGGGCAATATGGATTGCCAGTCAAAATGAAGTCCCTTTAACGTTTGCAACCTTCTAAGAGCATTTGAGAACAAGCCCTAATTAAAACTGAACTTAAAGTTGTGTGCATGCTTTTTATGAGCAGAGAGCAATCTGCTAAAACCGGATACTCAATTTGATGATATTGGTACTGTTGCTGAGGATTGCTGTTTGATGGAAATGTGCCATGATTTCTCCATCGGTTTGTGTATCATTCCTGAAGCCGCTTTTTACATCTGAAGCTATTTTTTTTTTTCATTTTGTTTTGTTTTAATAGACTTGCTGAAAGCCAATCAGAAAAATATTTTTGGATTTTTTTTTTTTTTTTGTGTCTCCGACATGCTTAGTGTAAACCATGCATTTCTTTTCAGTGTGATTGCCGGAAAAATAGAATAATTCAAATAACAATGGACTATATCTTCAAAAAATAAACATTTTCGAAGACTAGTGTATAGATACATGTGGCCATTACATGAACTATGAAATTTTTATCATAAATTTAAAATTAGATTTAGCTGCTTTAGGTTAGTTTATGCCAGTGTTAATTTTAGAATGACAAATACTTGATACATTAGCTATCTCACATTTTTTTTAATTTGACAATTTAGACTTAAGAGACCAACAGTATAAGATCTTGATGTAAAAGGGAAAAGGGATCCACTAAAAACTGATTTATAATATGTATCTTTGATTGGTCTTTTAGCAAAAACACATTTATGATAAGTTGAGAATTTACAAGTATTTGCCAATGATTATGCATTTCATGGACACCTCATTTATAAGCAATGAATTATGAGTCAAATGCCTCTCTTATAGTTTATTGCTCTCATTATCCACCCCATGAAAGATCTGTTTTATCATCCTTTGTAGAATGTAGAGTTCACAATCAACATTTTTGCATGTATGTAATATTATTTTTACAGGGCGTCAGCTCACAATCTTCAATAGCCAAGCAACCATAATAATTGGCGGGAAAGAGCAGGGCCAGCCCTTCCAGGGCCAGCTCTCTGGGCTTTACTACAATGGCTTGAAAGTTCTGAATATGGCAGCCGAAAATGATGCCAACATCGCCATAGTGGGAAATGTGAGACTTGTTGGTGAAGTGCCTTCCTCAATGACAACTGAGTCGACAGCCACTGCCATGCAGTCAGAGATGTCCACATCAATTATGGAGACCACCACAACCCTAGCTACTAGCACAGCCAGAAGAGGAAAGCCCCCTACAAAAGAACCCATTAGCCAGGTGAGTACGTGGATTTCATTCCTTTGTCTGGGAACTTTGGTTATGAAAGTAGGCTTTTCTGCATAGGTGTCTTTTCTAAAATGGGATTGTTTCTGACCTTGGGTGCTATGGCTGTCTTTCAGTCTTGCTTAGCATAATGTACTCAGTTTGAATGTGAAATGTGTATAGGCTTTTTAATCTGAGATTTGTCGATTTTTGTAAACTGCTTTGTGTTGGTTTTGTTAGCTACTAGCTGGTAGTCTTGATTAATAACTTTGGTCTAGCCCAAGCTGAGGGGATTGTCTGCTAATTGCACAGGGTTTTCACTTTTTAAGTTAAATAAACAAGTAAATTAGTGAAGTACTTGAAGGGCCTTGTTTGTTCAGGCTCAGGACATCATCAAAATAAAGCAAATTTGAAGAGAAATCGCATACAAAACTTCTATTATATTTTAAAGTGTCAAAATTTTGAATTGATAGCCTTCTGGTTCTCATGATGAATAATAAGGCTACCCTTTTACTGTTGTTGACATGGTAAATTTTTATTCTTCCCTTCAAGTTTCTTCTGACTGGTCTAAAAAGTGAAATTGACATGAAGCAGATTCATAGGAGAAAAAAAAACCCTTTAATTATTTGTACACAGTCTCAAGAATAAAATTGAGACCCAAATAAATGACTAAGGCAGGCAGCTTTTATACTTTTTTTAGCCAAAGGAACATAAACCTGTAAGAAATATACAGGGCAAAAAAGAAACCCTTAAGTTTTGGAGCTTCAATTAGTAAGGAATTCTAAAGGGATTTGGACTGGGGTAATAATTTAGTAAAAGTAACAAGGTTTGTTTATATAGCCTTCTTGGCTCTGTATTCCCAATGTCTGGTGATATGGATGTCTCTTTACTTCCTGGTACAGAGAGGACACCTTTCGTATGGAAGATTTATTTTCTGCTTTCTGAAGACAAAGGGGCATCCTAGTGTTCTTGCGCTGGGTGTTCCTTAGGTAACTCTAATTCAGAATAATCACTGTACCTGCCCTTGATCCCCACACTGTCTATGAGAAAAATGCACTGTTAGTTTATCTGAAGACAAAGACCCAAAATATGGTACTTAAAAACTGTCTTAGGCTTACATACTTTGTATTATATGTGGTCAGCTGCCCTTACCTAGAATCCACTTCAATGAACCTATGTCTCATGTCTAAAGTTTTTGAAAAATAGAGTTTTAAATGCTAAACATTTACAACTTAATGCAATCAAGGTATACTTAGTGATGGCCTACTGTGCATCAGGCACTGGCATTACATCAGTGAAGACTAAGGAAAAGAAATCTACCTGCCTCAGAGAGTGCTGTAAGAATATTACTAAAATGCTATTAAATGCTACTAGATCCCTATTGACATTTATAGTCTTTGTGTATATTCTGTTGTTATTTCTTTCAGAATTGTGTGTCTACTTGGCCTAAATTGTTTCCTTCTGTTTTGTTTTTAATAGCGAATGTGTGTCTCTTGTAGATGCCATATAAAGCTTTTCCAAATACATGATCCTAACTTTTATAGAAAACTTCATTCTAAATAAACAAGAATGACAACAATTATTTTTACATTTCTTTTATTTCACGTGTTTGAGATACACCTAAGTGTCAAATTTGGAAAGAGAGTAGAAGAAAGTGAATTCTGTTCATTATCAGCATGCTGTCTACTAATTAACATGTTTACCGGGGAAAGAAAAAAATAGATTCTGATTTTTACTTTCAGTAGAAGGAGCAAGAAGAACAGGATAGAAAGAGAGAAAATATATTAGAAGAGAGATAATAAAAACTTTATAAATTCTGTAAATTCATAAGGGTAGTATTGCATATTATGTGCCAATATGCACTTTCTCTCTGTCTGTCTCGTCTCTCTCTCTCTCTCCTTTTATTTTTTATTTCCATTTGACCATAAAGTACAATGAGCTGTCACACAGGGTATTCATCAATATATATTTATTGATCATTCTCCATGTGCCATACACTGTCCTAGGCACTAGGGGGGACATTAACAACAATGAACAGAAACCCCTGTCCTTAGGGAATATCCATTTCAGTAAGAATGTGTGCTCACATTATAATCTTTCTGTTGATTTTCTCTATCTTGTTTAGGTTTGTAAGATTGTTAATAATAACACTTATTCCCTTGAATAAAGACTTAACGACTTTAGAACTTTACACAGATTTATACATATCCAGCAGCTCCATTTGTTATGCTTTACTGATGCTTCATTAATGATTTGTTATTGTGATTGTTGGTTTATGATTTATTTAACAATAAGAAAATTATTGGGGCACCTAAGTGGCTCAGTCAGTTAAGCATCCACCTCTTGACTTCAGCTTGGGTCATGATCTCACAGATTTGACAGCCTGGAGCCTGCTTCAGATTCTCTCTGCATCTCTCCTCCTCTCTGCCCCTCCCCCGCTCATGTATGCACACACTCTCACTCTCAAAATAAATAAATAAACATTAAAAAAAACCCAAGAAACAAGTTAGTAAGGTGAATTTGATATAGAAAATGAAATACAATGTGACCTTTAGACTGTTTCTTTTATATAAAGTAATTCATAAGAGGACATTCTAGGATAACCAGAGTTGGAAAAAAGTATCAGAGATTTTTCTTTGTAGTCTTATTTCATCATTAAAGAAATTACTGTTGCCTGAATTGCTAGGTAAACTCGATGTATCCCAAAATAAGAAAAGACTTACCAGCCTTTTCTAAAATGCATTTTATCAATTAGTGACTAGTTTTTATTAAGAAATTCTGTTTTTTAAGAAAACATATAAAATAGCTATTGCATTTGCAAGCTAAATACCTAGAAATAGGGAAATAAAAAGTTATGCATTTTATAGTATTAATTAATGTAAAAGGAAAACACTTAACTACCCATTAATTTCCAATGAAATGTTTCTTTTATTATAAACTATTACATGTTTAAAGACAGCAGTGGTTTATAGAAGTAAATGATCTAATCAATTAGTGATTATTTGGTTCATTTGAGGAGGTATTGACTTAAATAAAAGATTACTAGGTTCATTAAAAAATAGATATTTTAAATCTTTAGATTTTTAGCAGACCAATAACTGCAATTAAATAATTTAGATTAATATGCTACAAATATTCAATTTTGCAGCAATGTTTTTAGGTTGTACCAATAGGTTTTAAAATTAGCTTTTATAATGATACCTATGTGATTTCAGGTAATAAGGTGTGCATATGGGGAAAAAAACTACTAAGGAAGAAAGGAAATTATATACTGTTAAGTAACACAGTAATTTGTTGAAAATTTTCTTCACCTCATAATTGATTTTTCAATTGCCTTTCAATTAAGAAGAGATCACTGTTATATGTAGAATTTAAACTGTTCACTAGAATTGTCAAAGCCCTAGAAGTTTAAATAATAAGAGAGTGATTTATAATGCTAATTCCTGGACTATAACCTTTGACTCATTTTTGTAAATTGGATGAAGCATCTTCCTTTAAATCCTGTCCATAGTGGCCATATCTGCCTGCTTTTATCAACTGCCTTACTAAATTGTGCACCAAGAAGGGTCATTTTATTTTTCAAAAGCCATACCAGACTGTTTTCTCAATCAAAGTATATTTTCCTCAGTGATAACACTGAGCCACTTAAGCTACAATGGCAATGTACCTTGGGGTGATTGCATGTTTTAGAACTATGGAAACAGATTTTTGGTCAAGAAAAATTAAATTGGATTCACTTCAAATAGATGAGATGAGGTTTATTCAGCCATCCTGCAGGGCAAGTAGTAGGGAAGAAATGTATTTTCATTTTTTACAGAGTCAGAGAATTTTTATAAAATAGTACTCATCAAAATGTCATCCAATAGGATCTTGTTTACTTTCCTACTTAGAAGTAAATATGCTTTTAAAAAAAGTTTTTCCTCTGAGGGATAATCAAATTTGAAACTGATGTTTACTTTAGAAAGACATGATTCATATCATGAAATAATGAGGACATTTACCAACCCTTTTTGATTAAGTGGCATTTTAAAAAAATGTGAATATAATAATAGTACTTTTTATGTGCACTACGTAAAGTTCACAAAATTAATATCTAAATGTTTCTGTAAGTCCTGCTTATCTTAAAAAAAAGGTGGGTGATGGGTACTGAGGAGGGCACCTGTTGGGAGGAGCACTGGGTGTTGTATGGAAACCAATTTGACAATAAATTTCATATTATAAAAATAATAATAAAGACGCTTTCTATAAGACTACTCTCAGAAAGCAAATATTTGCAAATAATTGCTAGTAAAATTTCTCAGGATGCTGGGAGCTTCTTGGGATTAGGACAAGGATTGTCATGCAAGATTTTTGGCTCCTAAGTGTTTCCTTTCTGAATAATGTGGCAATGTCTTAAGACGTATATGTAGCTTTATATAAATGAGTAAAAGTAAGCCAGGATGCAAAGGGCAATATTCGTTCCCTTTGAATGCAGTCCATAAAGAAAAGAACGTGAAACTGCTATTCATTTTGAGATCAAAATTGTGACATTTATTCTGTTCTAATCTTTGTATCACATTTTGCAGTCTATTCGTTCTTTTCTTCAAGACTATTTTACAAGCTGTATACACACTGTAGTGAATATGGATCCATAGAAATGCCTTTTACTTAGAGGGGATATAGGAGAACGGAAAGAACACGGCAAATCATGAGACCTGGATTCCACTTTCAACACAACCACCTACCTTGCTGTGTAGCTTGGGCAAGTTGGTTACCATGGCTACACTCTGGCTTTACTACCTCTCTAAGTAGGTTAACTAAGAATCTCTTGAATTGTATTCAGCTCTAAAATTTCAGTGATACTAGTGATGATACTCTTAATTGCTCTTCTTTTAAAAAAATTTTTAATGTTTATTTATTTTTGAGAGAGAGAGAGAGAGAGACAGAGCATGAACAGGCAGGGGCAGAGAGAGAGGGAGACACAGAATCCAAAGCAGGCTCCAGCCTCTGAGCTGTCAGCACAGAGCCTGACCCAGGGCTTGAACCCATGGACTGGGAGATCATGACCTGAGCTGAAGTTGGACGGTCAACAGACTGAGCCACCCAGGCGCCCCTTAATTACGTCTTCTGATGATTAACAAAGCATAGATTTCACCATTAACTTTTACACAGGGTGGCTGTGCATCTGGGGAGGACTGTATAGTTCCTGTGTACATCTGCTATACCACTGTAATTATTAACAGTATCCCTTTTTGAGTTTCACAAGCATTCCATTTTGGTCTGTATATTGCGTTCTCCTCTTACAGGATATATAAAATCTATCTTTGCAAAAAAAATCATACTTCATAAGAATAATAAATAGGAAAGCCTCATCTTTTACATTCAGAGGAGCAACTGACTCTGGTATCTGTACCTGGTTTTAAGAGTCCATAGCCTTTTTCATCTTCTTTTTATCTTATTTCAAAAAACCCTGAGAAAGGAAAGAAAACGAGGCTTTGAGAGATTCTGATTTTTGACTGGAGGGACTATAGCTTGCAACTCCTAGTAAGAAATTATAGAGTAGGGCAGGATCAGTAAATATGAGTGAAATATATTGAAGCAATTCTGTGGTTCCAGTTAGGCTTTTTTCAGAGTGGACATAACAAACCCACTCAAGAAAAAAGAACTGTTTAGGATTTAAAAGCATTGATAGGTTGTCAGAAACATATATATTTCACATATGCAGTGTCCTACTGATTTGACAGGGTTTGATTCCGATGGAATGTTCTGAAAAGAAACCCAATTAGTGTTCAAGCAAGAAAAGAGTATTTGAATATATTGGACACTGCTGTTGCTTCTTGGCAGCATTGGAGATGCTCATAAAAAATTAATACTATTTGTTTGAAAAATGTAAGCAGAGTATACACACATTTCCATGAAAAATATTTAAACCTAACAAAATACATTTTGTAACTTCAAAGAACAAAATTTTATTTTTTATTAAAAATATTAATTAACCTCAGCTGTGGCTTCATTATAAAAAATAATTGCATTACTTATAATTATGTGTGTTCCTGATAACCACTCTGCATTTTAAAATACTGGTGACATGAATAATTAATTTTACTTTTGCTAGTCCAGTCATTCTGCTGAATTCACTTAAATTAATGTACATTTTTACAGCAAATTTTAGTGCATAGTGGAAAGAAAAACACTCGCATGTAGATGTAAAATTATATACAGAGGAGTATTCTCCTGAAACTAATGGTGCTGAGTAAGAGAAGTATAAGTCATTGTAATTTTAAATGTAGGGAGGCAACTGCTACTTAGGTACTTTTCGCCATCATTGCTGGTAAGCAAAAGTGCCAGGGTATATACATTTTAAAGAGTATGTGTTAAGAAAATTCTTTTGCATAGTGCATTTTCTTTAGGATATGGAGATTTTACTGGATAAAAAGATGTCCTATTGGTGGATGCAACCTTGGTTTTGAGATATCTTCAGAAATAGCTAGTTGTAGATAAATAAATCCATCTACCCATCTACCCATCCATCCATCCATCCACCCACCCACCCCCCCATGTGTCCATCCATCCCTCCATCTGTCCATCCATCCATCCATTCACTTGCTGAGCACTTACTATATATATACCAGGCAATGTTCTAGTCACTGGAAATATAGCACTGAACAAAATTAAACTTTTCTGCAGAAAGCTTACATTTTATTTAATTATTTTTTAAATTTTTAATGTTTTTACTTATTTTTGAGAGAGAGAGACAGAGACAGAGACAGAGAGACAGAGTGAGTGTTGGAAGGGCAGAGAGAGAGAGACGGAGACAGAATCTGAAGCAGACTCCAGGCTCTGAGCTGTCAGCACAGAGCCCGACGTGGGGCTTGAACTCACAAGCTGTGAGATCATGACCTGTGCCAAAGTCGGATGCTTAACTGACTGAGCCACCCAGGTGCCCCATAAAGCTTACATTTTACTTAAAGATGGGCATAAACATTAGAGCGAATATCATACATGGGATATTAAATGCTGTGAGGAAAAAAGCAGCGGAGAGGGGATGCTTGTATTAGGGAGGGGCGTGCACATTAAATGGCAGTCCTTTTTGAATAGACATGTATAGATTATTACTGATATAGGCATTGATTATAAGAGAACATTGGCATGTTAAAATTCAGACTTATTTTTACATCCAGCAGTATCATACCCTAGGTGGATAGTTCTAGTGGCAACTAGCTGGTGTTTTAGGAAACCAGAACAAAAGTGACACTGAGATTAAACTTTTCTTTCTTTTTTTGTTTTAAAGAGGGACATCCATGGTCTAGGACCAAGACCTGGTGCAGGTGGGAGGAAGAGAGGAAGAGAGGGACAGAGGGAGAGTGAGAGGGAGAGCGAGCAAGAGAGGGGAGAGAGTGTGGTGGGGGACTCACTGGAAGCCAAACAAAGTGTATTTAGAGAGCTCCAGGTATGCATTGTGGCTTCAGGTATGTGGAGGCAGTAAGTGCAGATCCTCATGGAGGATCACAGAAAGGATGGGCAGAGATGGGCTGAGCATCCAGGCAGTTCAGAGGATGGTAGAGTCAGCCCCAGGCACTGCTGCCAAGACCGTTCTTCCCAGAGGGAACCCCATCTCTCAGGGTCTTGGGAGTTCCATAGGCTGTCAGAGGAGTCCTGGGGTGAGAAATACTTGGGTGCACCAGGCCCCAGACTCATCAGTAAGGAGGTCTGGCTCATGCCACCTATAAAGTAAACCCCAATCCTTTTTATCACCACCCCCTATCTCACTCAGAGTCACAGTGAGGCATCACTGTACCCCCAGGGGCCTGGTCAGGCCCAAGGGAGCAGGCTCTGGCTCAAAGCTTGTGCAAGAATGGGACCATCCAAGGTCAGAACGGGAGGAAATTGTTCATACTTGCTGTGTGTGGTCCTATGGATGCGAGACTAGTAAGAGCCTTGTTAATTAAATCAGAGTGTAAGCAAATTCTAGGGTATATAGGTGTATGAAAAGGAGATGTCTTAGTATTATTATTGGTATTCTACACATGAGAAAGTTGAGAAACTACATAACTTACCCAAGACTACGCAGCCAGTTTCCTTTCAGAGTATTTTAAGGTGATCTTGTCCTTTGCTTTTAAATATGGCCTGTGTTCAAAATCTTATTACTTCTTGTCTTCTTATACTCTTTTATTTAAAAGCTTATTTATTTACTTTGAGAGAGAGCAGAGAGGGGCAGAGAGAGAGAATCCCAAGCAGGCTCCATACTGTCAGCACAGAGCCCAACGTGGGCTCAATCTCACAGAAAGTGAGATTATGACCTGAGCCAAAATCAAGAGTCGAATACTTAAGTGAGCCACCCCAAGTGCCCCTCTTTCTCAGATTCTTAACAAGTTCAGTGTCATCTCCACACAAGAGTTAGTTTGCTGTTTTGAAAATTGAAATGCAGTCATGACATTCCCTTCTTTAATACAACCAGATATTTAGGATAAAAGGCAGCTTCCTTGGGATGATGATCAGGATGCAACCTTCACAGCCAACCTCCTGTTTGCCTCTCTAGAGGGTTTATCTTTATTCTGACCTTCTGATTAAGTACTCACAGTGACCTCTAGAGGTCTTGCCATTTCACACCTCTGTGTCCTCATGTTGGAAGGTGGGAGAGAGACAGTTAAAGTATCTCCCAAACTGAGAAGGCATTTTGACATTTTATGACTGAAAAACAAAGCAGGCCGCTCCATACAGTTTACACAGAGTTCTTTTCAGGGTGATTTACTGATAGGAGGGATCCGTTGGAGGATGATCCTGCTGTGCAGCTATTCTCCACAAAGTCTGAGAGGATATGCAGAAGGGCCTTGTAGTGAGATCAAAGGGTTTGCATGTGCCTCAAGGGACTTGCATGCACCCAGTTGACACCTAACATCTAATTAGATCTGTGGCACCACCTGTGCATGAGGGAGGGGAGAGATCATGTTATTTTTAACAAATTTATGGAGGGCCAGAGCAAGCCTTCCCCTATTCTGGCGTTGGCAGGCATTTGTAAGGTGTGCAAGTTAATTTCCAAGAGATCCCGGATCATATAGCCCCAGAGGAGTGAGTGAGCTGACTTGAACAAGACGGAGGGTTAAAGACAGACTCAGTATTGTCAGCTCCCCTACACCTTGGCATGGAAAGCCCTTTCCTTTCTTCACCTTCTTACTTCTCTCCTTCATACTCTGCCCAGTCTCTCCCAGTCTGATCCCGCATACTGGAAAGTGACACAGTCTGAAGAGGCAACACCAGCATTGGCTGTAGGGGGCAGTATTGCATAGTGGTCAAGAGCATAACTTTGGAAGCCAGAATGCCTACCTAAATCGTAGCCTTACTTTGGCCACAGACTGGCTGTGGGACCCTGGGCAAGTTATTTAGCCTCCATAATACCTGTTTCCCATCTACAAAATGGGGATTATGGCTTCACAAACTTATTGTGAGGATCAAATGAGTCAATGTACTGTATGAACTATGGTTGCTACTTGACAATTTTTTATTATCAAAACGATGAAAATTTCTATGGTTCATCCTAAAATATAAAGAAATATAGAGTCTCACACATGTGACCATTACACACTTGGAAGTTTTGTGTGGAAAGCATTCTTCAGGTACAAAGTATAAGTTAAAGCATCTTTCTTACCTATAAAGGTATTTTCTCTGCCTTTGAAGAAGTAGCTCTGATAAGAAAAAAATGACAGAAAAAAGAAATAACTCTGAATTGATGTTTGTAAATAAAAGCATCAACTGTGTGGTGTGTACAGAGCAGAAGTCTCTTGAGTGAGGTGTTCTCCATAGGGAGGCAGCACCATCCGCTAGAGCATGTGGGGGGAGGGCAGGGGAGAGTTGTCACTGGCAGCTAGTGACAGAGGTCCATGAAAGCTGTACAGTCCGCAGTGAGAGACTGTCCTCTAATCTCCATATGCTGCACTGCTTTACTCAACATCCCAGCACCACCAACAAAACTAACGGTGACCTCAAACTCCTGTTGACTGAACAGTCCAGAAATTTCCTGTACCTATTTCCTAGCCGTTCCCAAACAGAAGATAATTCATAGTATGATACTGAATCTTGCAAATGTGATTTCTGTAGCTGTCCTTGATGACATGTTTTGATTAAGGAGTTTAAAAATTCATGATACACTCCTTTTTCAACTGGGATATGAAATACATCAAGCACTTCCAGCTGTGAATTAGACTAAACTAGGTTTGGGATTCTTGATATAATCTCTTTTGATATAATCTTTATTAGCACTGGAGAAATAGAATGACAAGACTTTGTATCTAAGGCTTCAGATGTGGCAATGATTTTAGTGGGTATTTTCTCAGAAAGGGCTGGTGATATTGTCACCTCCTCTAATATTTTTAGTCTCAGTTATAGGACAAAGGAATATATTTTTATTAAATAATTCCTTAATGTCAAAATAGCAAGAATATAGCCTTATTTTCTTGTCTTAGTTTTAATCAGTATTGCAAAGAATTTGTGCCATTTTATTACGTGGACTGATTTTCATATACATGGGTATGTTGTATTATACCTGTCGATTTATTCCTCTTTTATATGTAGTAATAATTTTCATTGAGCGGAAGGAGAGAGAAAACCATCTAAGCATTAAAAAAAAAAAAAACAAAAGATAATTGTGTGTGTGTGTATGTGTATGTGTGTTAATGGTGCTTGCTTTTTTTCTTTCATGGTATATATAAAACAGTAAGCTTTGTTCAATAAACTAAGGTCAAGATTAAATTTAAATCTCTACGATGACTTCTAGAACCAATATTAGATTTTCCTATCTGTTGGCATCACTGGAAGTTTACCCAACAGTAAAAAAATATATTAACATCATTAGGCTGGAACCTCAAGAGAAGGGTTAGCTAATTTATCTGTCTTAATTCAGTACTTACTAAACAGATTTCACTGTATTCTCATCACCACTATTCTCTTTATAGAAGATCTCTAGTAGATAACACCAATATTGACCACAGTAAGCATTCTAAATGATAATTAAACAAAATAAATCATGTCGGTGTATGCTTCTATATGTATATATATTTCTTGACCATAGTATGTATATATATATATATGTTCCCTATAAGTCCACAGTGATTTTACTTAAAATTAAAAATTAGCAAATATCTTTTGTGTACCTAACATATAAAATGCACTTTTTATTTTTTTTAGCTTACTTATTTTTCGAGAGAGAGAGAGCAAGCAGAGGAGGGGCAGAGAAGGAGACAGAAAATCACAAGCAGGCTCTGCACTGTCAGCACAGAGCCTGAAGTGGGGCTCGAACTCACTAACTGTGAGCTCATGAGCTGAGCTGAAATCAAGAGTTGGACACTTAACTGACGGAGCCATGTAGGCACCCCTAAAATGCACTTTTTAAAGTATTATATTATGAAAGGTGGGGGTAATTATATCATGAAGGTACCTAGTGATTTAGGTTTTACAACTAGAAGCATTTCTCACATATTTAGATTATCAGTGAATCCTCGCATAAATTATCAAGTACCCTAAATCATCACTACCAAAACTTTCGTACATCACAGATGCATAGTCTATTATTGACAGCATCACCAACACAACTGAAACTCAGAAACAAATTTAGAGGAGGGATGATATTTTAGTTCCTTTTTAATAATGAGCATATTGAAGCAACACGCTTGTATTATTTCACGTGTCCTGAGTGTTGGCAGTGTGCTAGACGCTACCCTGATTCTGGAATTACTCACATTCCTCTTCTTTTTTTTTTTTTTTTTAACATTTATTTATTTTTGAGACAGAGAGAGAGCATGAACAGGGGAGGGTCAGAGAAAGAGGGAGACACAGAATTGGAAACAGGCTCCAGGTTCTGAGCTGTCAGCACAGAGCCCGACACGGGGCTCCAACCCACGGACCGTGAGATCATGACCCGAGCCGAAGTCGGACGCTTAACCCACTGAGCCACCTAGGTGCCCCTCTCACATTCCTCTTCTAAAATAGATGTTATCATCCAGTCTGTAGATCTGATAGGGTAGATGGTAGCCCCAGCCCATTTTCTCCTCTTTTAGGATTTTCCCAGTCAAGCACGATCTAGAGACTCCCCTAAGAGACATAAAGCTGAATCATCTTCACCTTTACATGGCATAAATACTGGGTTGAGGAAGCCCCAATACTATCCGTGACATGTCCAAGTATCAGTGTTAGAATAAAATATGAACCAATAATAATAGAAACTTGAAAATCATGTTTATCTTGACAGATTCTTTGGGAGTATCAATTTCACACTTGCATAAGCCAGGTCTTGGTGTAGCATCTGGGACATATTTCCTTGCTTAATACCCTTGTCCCCACTCTGCCACCACCACTCTTTTTCCTTCTTCCCTACCTCTTCTTTTTTCCTTTCTTCCTTCCAAACACTACACCCTATTTTAGGCATTGCAAATTCACACGTGATGACCTGAATTTCAAGTAAGAGAAATGAGCCTGAATTTGGCCAATGCTGTCTAGGTAACAAATATATTCTACTACCAAATCTCCAAGCCTGGAAGGCTAACCACATGAGAAGTCTCTATCTGCTCTATCATGTTATCCTAGCTATTATGAGATCTGCACTAAATATAGCTCAGCTTTTAGAATTCATCAATAAAACTTTGGCCTTGGAACACTTGAGGGAAATTTATTTTCATGTTTTCTATACCTCCAAGTTTATTTCTAAAGCACCTATCCCTGAATATTTATCAAAAGCTTTGTGTGCACAGCTACAGAATAGTGTAGATACTTGTGCTCATGGATCCAAAAGGAATATCAATTTCTTCTAGAAGAAAATTGAAAATGTCTATGTTCCATTAAAGGAAATTTCTCTGGTTCTAATGCCCATATTTCGGAAATGAAAATGACTCATCAAGATTCTTTCAAATTTTGTGGTGACATTCCTGAACCCAACTTTTCCATGAACAGCATTAACTGGCCATTAGTAATAATTCTAGACAGAGTCAACATGGCAATCCATCATAACACAATGGAAAACAAGCCATCACAGAGCAGCCACATGACCCTCTTGTTCTGTTATGAACTGATGGCTTGCTACTGTCCAAACTAAGAATTTTCATTGTCATTACAGATATTGGTTCAATTACATTTATGACTGAAGTTGTCCCAGTTTAATTGCCTCGTCTTATATACTCTTGTTGGTGTGACTTTCCATTGTATATTATTTGAGAACTTTATTCAGAAAAGGAGAAAAAGAACAACAACATGTATAAAGCACCTAGTCTGAAATTTGCCATTGGTATGCTAACAATAATAAGCCAACACAAAATTCAACTTCTCTAAAGACAACTTGCAACTTCCTGCTTTCAGCCTTTGCATACGTTGTCCCTTCCCCCAACAGCACTATTCCTATTAACTCCTTTCCTGCACTACAACTATACCTGTGCTCTTATTAGAATGGACTCTAAATTTGTGAAGTTCTGAAGGTGTACTAATCTAAATGGTACATGATTTCAGACCTTGCATTTCACTTGAAGCTTTTCCAAAAAACACTAAGCAGAATGCATTTCATGTTTACATAGTACTTTGGAGAGAGAGATAATCACACATTCAAATAAATAGATAGATAGGTAATCTACCTACCAGAGCCTATAACCTTTACTTTAGTTAGCTTTTGGACAAGTACCTTCAAGTCAAGATCTGTGGTTTATTAATCTGTGCATACTTAGCACCTCACTCACTGTTTGGTTCAAAGTGGGCACTTAATAAACAGTTTTTGAATAAATAAATTAATGAACAACAGAGAGTTCATATTCTACTGAGATAAATACTGTGTGTTGCCTAGTCTTAAATTTTCCTGGACTGATCAATATTTGTAGAGAATAAAGATAGGACACATAAGAAGGGAATAAAAGAAATTGTTTCCTTCATCCACAAAGTAAAGAAAGTTTTTAAAATGCTGGTTTTACCTGGGTGGCTCAGTCAGTTGGGTGGCCGACTTTGGCTCAGGTCATGATCTCATGGTTTGTGAGTTCAAGCCCTGCATTGGGTTCGGAGCCCAGAGCCTGCTTCAAATTCTGTGTCTCCCTCCCTCTCTGCCCCTCCCCCACTCTCTCTCTGTCTCTCAAAAATAAATAAACCTTAAAAAAATTTAAATTCTGGTTGTTGGGTTTTTTTAAATTTTATGCATACTTATTTAAGAGAAAGGTATGGGTGTGATTTATAGGAGGCATAATTCTTGTTTCAGTTTGTAGTGTTGACAATCACATAAGTCCAGAAAGGAACCTCCGGTAATTGTTCCTCAGATGGAAAGGAACAAGCTGTGTAAAACAATACAATCAGGTTACAGATTAACAGGTGTAAAGCCACTTTCCAGGGATTAGTGGAGTATCATTTCTAGAATATTATGTTTTACCTAGGTGAAAGAGGGGCAGTGCTAACGCTCCCCTCTTTCGAGGAATATTCATTACTCACATAGTTTAGAGTTGCTGACACATTGTAATGACAAAAGCAGGCTAACTTTTAGTTAGATTTATTGTTTTCCATTTTTGTACAGCAAAGCACCCCTTATTGTTTGCACAGAAGTGTGACCTCTCCCATTGTTGCCCGTGGTAAGCAAGAGTCATGTTGCTAACATCTCAGTATTGTGCAAGTTGCTGCACCATTGTCAAGAGCCAGGAATTCACACTTCCAAGTAGTTTGCCTGACTTTTGGTATCTGTAGCCAACTTTAATGAGTAATACATAGGTGAAAATATTTGGAGAACCATAAGGAAGTCTGATAAGACCCATTACAGACCTAGTTTGCATCAGAGACCCTGGACAATATTTCAAGGAAAACTTGGGATAGGCTTGATACTTAACTATGTTGGAAACCAGGTAGAATTGTCAGGATGCCCTGACAACCCATCCTAAGATGAAAATATCTTTAATCGTATTTGTCTAGTGTCCCTTTACTTTTGAACACCTAACCTACCAAACATAATAGCTTAGTTTAGCTTACCTTAAAGTGCTCAGAACACTTACATTAGCCTAGAGTTGGTCAGACTTATCTAGCACAAAGCCTACTTTATAATAAAGTATTGTTTTTGCATGTAATTTATTGAATACTATACTGAAAGTGTAAAGCAGAATGGTTGTATGGGTACACAATGTATGGGTTGTTAACCCTCACGATCATGTGGCCAGTTGGGAGCTGTGGCTCATTGCCCCAGCATCATGAGATAGTATACTACCACATATCACCACCCCAAGAAAAGATCAAAATTCGAAGTACCGTTTCTACTGAATGCATATCGCGTTTGAAACATCATAAGGTCAAAAAATCATAAATCGAGGGCCATATGTATAGTATATTGAAGAGATAGTCATTGCCTAATTTAAGCTTGTAAAACTGCGATATTTTCATAAGCAATTTAAAATGAGAACCAAGTACAAAGAACTAGATAAGTAAAAGAAAAGATTAGAGCTTGCTGACATAACACAAATTGGACACAAAGACTTAAATGAAGTTTGGGGAGTGGAGTGAATTCCTGATGACTGACAGATCTAGACAAAGCCTAGGAAATGTCAAAGAAGTTTATTCCTGCTGTGTGGGTTATTTGAAACTACAGTATATTTAAATGGGTGGTACCTCAAATTGCAAATAATAACATTAATTATAACCTGCTCTTTTACACTTTTGGAGGCTAATAGAAGGATGCTGGCAAAATTCACTTTTATGCTTTGTTGTATGTATGCAAAACAAGTGGGGATAATTGGTAAATTATTTTCGTTAAGGTAATATAAGCACATGAAAACAAATCAATATGATTTAGAAGATGGTATGTATAAAGAGCAACAATCCCCCATCCATCTCCTCTCCACCTCCAGTCTTATTCCTCAGAGGTGATATCTTTTCATAATTCTTTCAGTAATTAGTTTCACATCTCTAAATAATATACTTCCATTTGTTTATTTATCCCTCTTATACAATATTTGTACAATTCCCAGTATGAAAATTGAAGATTGCCTCCTGGCTTTAATCCCTTCCTTTTCCTTTTCTTCTTCTCTGAAGTAGGTGGATAGATAGATAGATTTAGATATAGATTTATATACATTATATATAGATTTATATACATTATATATAGATTTATATATTATATACATTTATATACATAAATACACACATATATATGCACACACACGTATATACACATACACACACTGTAGTTATTTGTTTTACTTTGAGTAGTGCACGTACATCTCTATATCTTATTTTGTTTATGACAGTATCTTTTGAGTGTCCACATTAGTAAGATGAAGACATCGTATTCCTCTAGTTTCCCTTTACTTTTGCACATCTCACCATCTCATAGTATTTCCAGGCATGTTAACCTTAACATTCTGTTTGGCAACCACAACCAAATCTTCCATACTTTATCTATGAGGCATCTGAAGTGGAAAAGCAATAAAGAACATTTAGATTACCATTACTACATAAATATCATTAGATGCCAGTCTCAGTTATGTGTTAATATGACATTTCTTTCCTTGTGAGTCTAATATTGTATTGCCTGGATTGTTCAAGGGGGAATTTTCCCAGGATCAAGGTCAAATGGATTACTTTCCATCTTATAAATTGCTGAAAGTTGGAGCATATTATTTAGTTTCATGTTTGAACTGATCTTCCAGAGTTTCGTTTTTCTAGGAGTTCCTCAACATTTTTTCCCTCTCATTGCTTTCCTTGCCTTTGTGATTTCATCACTTTAAATTTTCACTTTTTTTTTTTAACATTTATTTCTTTTTGAGACAGAGAGAGACAGAGCATGAACGGGGGAGGGACAGAGAGAGAGGGAGACACAGAATCGGAAGCAGGCTCCAGGCTCTGAGCCATCAGCCCAGAGCCCGACGCGGGGCTCGAACTCACGGGCCTCGAGATTGTGACCTGAGCCAAAGTCGGACGCTCAACCGACTGAGCCACCCAGGCGCCCCCAAATTTTCACTTTTAATCATACTTTCAGTTCTATCAAACCTCCCTTTCCCTCTCCCCCACTTGAGATCTCCTAACTGGGCTTTCAGTTCTTGAGCACTAGTCTGCGTTGGATGTTCTAGAATGTGACAAAGAGATCCTACTTAGGTTGAGACTGGGCAGAGTGTGTAAGTAGCAGACTTTTCTTTGGAAAGACACGGAACAGATATCCTAATGCCAGGATGAAGAGAATATCCATAGTAAGAGTTTCACATTTCTTAATTTTTTAATTTTTTTACATTTATTCATTTTTGAAAGACAAAGAGAGACAGATTGCGAATGGGGAAGGGGCAGAGAGAGAAGGAGACACGGAAGTCAAAGCAGGCTCCAGGCTCCAGGCTGTCAGCATGGAGTCCGGTGCCGGGCTCAAACTCACAGACCCGCAAGATCATGACCTGAGCCGAAGTCGACCGCCCAACCAACTGAGCCACCCAGGCACCCCAAGTTTCTTTAGACCATTTCTTTGCTTTC
The DNA here is from genome assembly GCF_018350195.1 of Panthera tigris. Classification (NCBI taxonomy): domain Eukaryota; kingdom Metazoa; phylum Chordata; class Mammalia; order Carnivora; family Felidae; genus Panthera; species Panthera tigris. The sequence goes on along the minus strand of NC_056662.1, from coordinate 68,627,542 downwards.
AAGAGAATGGCCTGGATTTTCATTTGTTAGTTTGTTTTTGCTTTGGGGTAAAAAGCTATTTTGTTCTATATTTTAGGTGGTTATATTAATAATATATTCCTGTATAATAAGTTATCCCCATACTTAGCAGCTTAAAATAATAAGCATTTATTCTCTCACAGTTTTTGTGGGTCAGGTGAATCTGTGTAAAGCTCATCTTGGTGCCTTTGGCTTGAGGTTTCTAATAAAGCTGGAGTCTTAACTGTTGACCAAGCCTGCAGTCTAATTTGAATCTTTGACTGCAGGAGAGTGGGAATCCACTTAAAAAAATGTTTATTTATTTTTGAGAGGGAGAGAGTGGGAGAGAGAGAGAGAATCCCAAGCAGGCTTCACTCTGTCAGTGCAGAGCCTGATGCAGAACTCAAACCCATGAAGCAGGAGATCATGACCTGAGACAAGGTCAGACCCTTAGCTAACTGAGCCATCCAGGTGCCCGGGGAATCCACTTTTAAGTCCACTTAAAAGTTCATCATGTGGCTATGCACGGACCTTGTTTTCTTGCATGTACGCACAGTGCTGCCTCAGGAATGTTAGCAACTCACTTCTCCAGGGCAAGTGATCTGAGAGAAGGAGAGAGAGCGCAAGCAAGAATTGGGAGAGCTCATTTAGCATGGGAGCTACAGACTTTTTATAATCTAACCTTGGAAGTGACATTCCATCATGGCTGCTGTTACTTTGGCCCACACCCAAGGGGAAGAAATTCCATAAGGGCATGAATGGCAGGAGCTGAGGATCTCAGGGAACCTTCTTCGGGGCCTCCACAATGTCACAGAATAGAGGAATGCCAACTGGTGTGACTTTTATGTATATTTTCTTCCAGTCTCCTAGATCATCTCCAGATTGGCTCTCACTGACTTTTTATCCCCTGTATCTCTCTGCAGCATATTCTAAGCTGTGCCTTTTTCTGCTTATTTAACTCATTAACCCTCTTTCATTCGCTTCTAGTATTTTACTAGAAACCTCTTTGGAAATCTCTTGATTTTGCTAGCTGCATACTTTTTCTCTATACTGTTAAAGAGTTTACAGGCCACTTTTGTTCTTCTGGCTTTTATTTTTGTGGGACCTCAGAGGGAAAAGACACAAAAGCATCTATTCTCTCCCTCAGTTTGAACTGGACATTAGGATTCCTATGATTACTGGAGGAATTTAAGATCAGTCCTGCCTTTAGTCACTATGCAGAAAAGAATGCTCTTGGCATTGGAAGTAACTTCTTTTCCAATTCAAATGACACATGGGAAGTCTTCCTCTACCCACAGTTAATCTTGTTTTTAACTCTTAACAGGTCTTGAAATATGAAAAAAAAACCACTATGTGGTTCTTAATCATTTCTGGATTCTGAGCTTCCTCGTCTTTCTTCTCTCAGCTTAACATGCTTATGCAGTTTCTGCTTTCTTGAGTATTTATGGTATTGCACTTATACAACCCCAATGAATCTTTCAATCTTCCCAGTTTGACAAAGTTTAGCAATAATCATTTACATTCAAAGAGCAATCACAAAAATTCTAAATGACTCTGTGGTTGATAAGGCCTGAGTTCTTTTGCATTATTTTATTGTCCTTCATTTCTGATGGTTGGAAGTAGATGATGTGGTAAGCTAGCAAAATAGCCTTCAATCTCTCTAATATCTTATCTTTAATGAAATCTTAGAAGGAAATGGTCTTATATTTCTGACTTCATAACCCTCTATTCATCAGTGAAGAAAAGCCAAAATGAAAAGCCAGGTATAGTTTTGTCTTGGTATCCCAATTCAGTTTGTTCCGGAGAGTAAGGAACAGAAATATGACACAGATATTAGAGTAGTATTGGAAGAAGAGAATTCTCATTAGTTGTATTCCAACATTCCATCTTTTAAAATTTTGACTTCAGACACATTCACACATTAATTCTGATGGTAATTGAAGCAAGATTATTGCTTGCTTCTCTAAAAAGGAACTCAGAGACCATCATAATAAAAAACAAAGAAAAGAAACATTACATTCAAACCTAACTACTCCTGATGCTTCCTAGTCTTATATAGTTATCATCACCTATATTTTTGTTTATCATTTCAAAGTTAATTGTTCATCTCTACTCAGAGAAAGATACCCTATTTATCTAATTATGTTGAATTAAAATTACCCTCTTTTCAAGTGCTTCAACCTACTTTGTGTATCAATAAGTTTTTGCTGTGATACAAACTACTCTAAAACTTAGCTCACAATCCTGTAGTGTGCAATTTGGACTAGGCTTAGCTGGATGGTTTTTCTAATCTGGGGTGATCTCAGCTGGTGTGGTTCATATGTTGATGATCACCCACCAGGCTGACTAGGGACTCAGATGACTCATTTGGAACAGCTTGATCTCAGATGGCTCTGTTGGAACAGCTTATCAATGTTCCACATGTGTCTCATCCTCTAGAAAGCCAGCCTGACACAGAATTCTGTGAGTGAGAGTGGGACTGGGCAAAGCCGCTAGAGGCCCAGACTCAGAGCTTGCATAACCTTGCTTCTGCTGCATTCATAAAGCAAGGCACAAGGTCAGTCCCGATTTAGGGAGTGGAACTGCAAAAATTGGGGCCATTTGTAATTGATCACAACTTACAGACTTTGACCTGTATTAATATTTATGCACCAGCCTACCAAGTGATAAAATCATCCTGTCACATGATTTTTTTCTATAGCTAAAAAGTCACAAACAAATGTGCATACAGCTTTGTTAAAAATCTGAACATTTTTTAAAATTTGTTTTTAATGTTTATTTATTTTTGAAGGAGAGAGAGACAGAGAGTGAGCAGGGGAGGGGCAGAGAGAGAGGGAGACACAGAATCTGAAGCAGGCTGCAGGCTACGGGCTGTCAGCACAGAGCCTGACACGGGGCTCAACCTCACAAGCTGTGAGATCATGACCTGAGCTGAAGTCATACGCCCAACTGACCAAGCCACCAAGCCGCCCCAAAACCTAAACAATTTGGTTAACAATTCAAATACTGGTTATTTCTGTTCTACCTAGTTTCCTCTGAAGATAGTCTCCTAAACCAAGATTGTGTTATCCATACTTTCCTAGGCTCATGCAGTATCAGAATAGCTCATTTGTTCAGCTGACAGCAGGTACTGTTTAAGTCCTGTAATTAGCTTTCTCCCCTTTCTTCCCTAGAGGTATTTATCAGCAAACTTTGATGGTCAAAGATCACGTTATTCAAAGAGCACTCTACTACAAAGTACATGAATCTATTTTGAGATGTATATTTATATCTTTCATGTTCTTGATTAAATAAGCTTAGGCTTATCATAGTCACTGTTTCTTTGCTTCCTTTACACATAAACCCACACCTTCACATTTTCTTCTATTTTATATTTTAGGTTATTTTTCTCTTAGTGTATGCTTTGCAGCTGTCATAGTTTTCCTTTTTTACTAAGTTTTCTCATCAAGCCATAGATGAAAACGATGACAAAACTTAAAGGAAGGTCATTGCTTTCCCCTCTGAGAATAAGAATATTATTTGGATTACAATGTATCCCCAGAATTTTGCTTTTAATTCACCTTGACATTCCTATAAAATCTGCCTAGACATCTGGCAGAAGTCAACAGTTGGATTTTTTTTCTCAATACATAAACACCTTAATAAACAAAAAGGAACAATACTCTTCATAAAGCGGGTAGAGAGTGTGAAATCTATTTTATGTGGGAAGAGAAATCCAGGTAGTTAGAATTATAAAATATGTTATGGACTGAACATATTTATCCCCAAAATGCATATGTTGAAACCCTACCCCCAAAGTGATGGTTTTAGGAAGTGGAGCCTTTAAGAGTCACTTAGGATTAGATGAGGTTATGAAGGTGGAGCACCCATGAATGGGATCAGTGCCCACACAAGAGTTACAAGAGAGCTTGTTTCCTCTTTCTCTTCACCATGTGAGGATACTCCAAGAAGACAGCAGTCTACATCCTGAAAGAGGGCTCTCACCAGAGCTCAGCCATGTTGGCACTCTAGTCTTGGACTTCTAACTTCCAGAACTTTGAGAAATAAAGTTTTGTTGTTTATAAACTGCCCAGTCTGTGGGATTTTGTTATAGTGACCAAAGCTGACTCAGACAATATGATATCTTGATTCAAGTGGTTTAAACTTCTAGAATAGTAGAAACACTGATATTCAAATGCAGATACCAAGGAAAATTTCACAAAGCTAAAGAGATGTGTTTTGGAAATCATCCAAACTTTTGATTTAGCTTCCCCATGTGTAGCATCTCTTATTGCAGATAACCAAGTTACATTGACTTTTATTTCTTCTTTAGATGTGAAGTCAATAAAATGTTCTCATTAAGCATCACATATCCTCATTTTTGTGTGATGAAATGGAGGAACAACATATAAGAAAGGCATATGACTTCAACTCTATTTAAGACAAATGGAACCAAGCTTTTATTTGCAATTTAAAATAATGAATTCTAGTTTTGACTTACATTCTAATGCAGGCCAGTCACGTCTGCTAAAATCTACTCATTTATTAGGCTACAATAAATTGTCCAAGTGGACTTTAGAGTAGTGATATTCAGATAAATCCACACAGAAAATACATTTTTAGATAGAAAAGGGAATGTGATGGAAATAGTTAAGACACACATCTATAGGGTTATGAACAATACATGTAAACATATTCAAATATTGACATATCATTCATTTACTAAGTAAATATTTGTGAAACACCTACTAGAGGGAAAGGTACTGTTCTACGCAGTGTAGAAATGGGAGTGAATGATTAAAAACTCTGCTTTCATGGTGCTTAAATATCAGTGAGTAGAGAAAACATGAAAAAATGCATAAGCAAACTATATCATCTATTAGATAATGGCAAATGCTATAGGGAATAATACTGGAAAAGGAAACTAGGTAGTGACTTCATGAAAAAACAACCATATGAAAGGCCTTCTATGACAGACTTGTACTATCAATGGTTCATTTAAAAAGTTCAATTTAGATGATATTTTCACTGAATCATTTATTTCTGACTGAATGCCTCAAACATGAATTCATAGAACCTTCCTGATAGCTCTACACAGTGTCTGTGCCACCCTGAATTAAATTTTGGGTCTGTAATCCTTTGTTATTATGCAGTAAAACAAACTATCTGCCGAGGAAACCATATGTAAAAAGAACAGTTTACAGTCAATTTGAATGTTTCGGAGATCTGAACTTGATCCAGGTAACCCAGTTAGAAAAGTCTGAAGTCACTTTATTTTTATTTTTTTTTTAATTTCAAATTTTGATTTAAGTTCCAGTTAGTTAACATATGGTGTAATATTAGTTTCAGGACTAGAATTTAGTGATTCAGCACTTACATATAACACCCAGTGCCCGTCACAAGTGCCCTCCTTAACACCCATCACCCCTTTAGTGAAGTCACGTTAAAGTTATATCTGTTGAAGTTAGGCACTACTGTAGTAACAAATACTTTTACATGAAGGCAAAAATATGTTAATTTGGAAAGAACTCAGCAATTCTATAAAAATAATGGGACAAAATTTCAGTAAAAATTTGTGATTTCTACTCTGTATTATTAGTCTGCTCTAGTTGCTATAATAAAATGCCACAGACTGAATGGCTTAAACAACAGATATTTATTATCTTATGGTTCCAGAGGCTGAGAAGCCCAAGATTGAGGTGCTGGATGATTTGGTTTCTGGTTTCTCATTCTGGTTTCTTCCCAATGGCCTTCTTACTGTCCTCCTTTGGCCTTAGGTGCATGTACATGGGGAGGGAGAGATCTCTCTGTCTTCTTTTTATGAAATCACCAATCATATTAGGTCAGGCCCTACCTACCTTTATTATATTTAACTGTACTTATTTCCTAAAGGCCCTGTCTCCAAATATAGTCCACACAAAGGCAATTAGAATTTTAACATATCAACTTTGGGTGGGCACAATTCAGTCCATAGAATACTCAGAACTTGGAATAGACTTGCGCTCCCAAATTAGAAGCTTAATGTACATTACTAAAGTCTGCAAATTCAACCCTGGTGATCTAACCATACTTCCTTTGTAAAATCTCTAAAATTGAATTTCCTTTCCATTCTTCCTACCATCACACTATTTCTTTACTTAGAACATTGACAAGCCAATCTCCCAACTGATCTTCTTGTCTCCAATCACTCTTAAGTACTGTCACTTAATTAATTCTAGTAGTATCACAATACAGAATGTTTCAGGTCAAATTTCCCACCCTCCAGGAGAGCCAAAGAAAATCTTAATTGTTGTGAGTTATGTAGACAATGATTCAGTGAATATTCATTACAAATGTACAAAGGTGCCTTTCCTCTCTGGCACATATCCTCAGACTTTAAGCGTATTTAGAAATCATACTCTTCCTAATAAGAATGGCTGACTAGTCACAGTGAAATAGCATATCTATCATTTTTATTATTCTCCAAAAGGAATTTTCAAATTGAATGGAAGATATTATCTTTTTGAGGTCCCATATTGAATTCTTTTTAACAAATCCTATCTGTTAAAAAGGATGATATATTCACTCTTTTTAGAATTGAGTAGGGGGCAATTGTGCCTTTCATTTTATTAGAGATAGTATGTTGGTGAGGAAGGCCAGAGACATTCTTTAGGAACTAGCAAGACCAGGAGACATGCTCTCCAGTAAGAATGCTTCATCTGTAAGTGGTGAATTAAGGGCTGGGAACTAGATTTATCTTTCAATACTTCTCACTAAAAGGGTTGAACTTCCAAACAACCCCAAAATGCAGACATGAAGAGTCTTTTGAGACACATTTCTAGCACTTAATAGCACTTGGTCATTTTATATGATGCATTTGGATGAGACAAATTGCATTGCTTTTCCTTTGTGCATTGATATTTTCTAAGTACACAGGTATATGGAGGAGCAAGCGATTAGCCTCTGACAACAAAAGAATTGAAAAAAATGATATTTGTTCATTCTTTTTATCCTCATTGAGTTAAAAGATTTATATATCCTGTATTTTCTGAGTGCCTAAGTGACTGTACTTTATACTGTAAAAGGTAACTCAAAATCTGGCTAAGGAAATTAAATTCTATTAATTTGTGCTGATAATTTCTGAATTATAATTAAGATGGATATGGGTTAGAAAAAAATAAATAAAAACATTCCATTAGTAATAAGCAAGTTAATTTAGATAGTCATTTTAGAATACCCTTTGGATTCCATTTGTAACTCATTCTGCTTGACTAAAACCATGTTAAATTCTTCAGAATAAATCAAGATGAATAGTGTAATAACATAACCAGAGTTTGAGCAGAAGATTCCATTCAAGCATGTTGGTTTCTTTATGTAGATTCATGAAACTTTCTACTTTCATATTTGAAAAGCGAGTTTAATAGTTGCTTGAGAGTCATTTGGATGTTAGATTTATGTAACTTTACATTTGTATAGTAGAAAAGATATGCTTTCCACATTGGTCTATATGTTACATCCCAAAGAGTTCTTTAGAAAACAGTCCCACTGTAGGTAGTATTTTTAAGTTATAAGCCAGGAACTCCTCTCTCTCTCTCTCCACCTCCCCATCATCCCATGTGCAAAGAATTAACTGTGTGTTCAGTTTCCTAGAAACATATACAAGACCTCAGTGCTTTAGAGTTTCTATATTAGTACAGGTTTTGAAATTTAAAACCTCAAAAGCTACTTAGTTGGTGCTCTCTACATAACCTTTGAAATACTTAATAAAATGTCATTTTTAATCATTTTTATCATTTCTCAATGATATTCCTTAGTAAAGCATTGAGGCATCTCATAACTAGTTACTGCTAACTAATCAAATATATGCGATTTTTTATTCTAAGCCATATATACTGTCAAACCAACATCTCAGCTACACTTTACGGTGTCTCTCAAGTTATATATTATCTGTGAATGTTCCCTGTCAAAGTAAAAAAAAATGTACCAAAGCTTAATAGGTAGGAAGACTTTATTTGAAATTATTGCATATGGGAAATTAAATTCTATCCTACTGAAACAAAGAGCTGCAGAGTTGTTAAGACTGAGGTGGGGGATCATAGGCCACCTGTGTCTGCTAATTGTCCTTACTCAAAGGGAAAGTAAACCTTCTTGTTTCTTCATGGGGATAGTTTTAGTTTTATAACTTGCAACAGGGGGCTCACCTAAGATAGGTTCCTGTCCTCTCACAAAGGTAGGGAGATAAGGATGCTATCCTTTCTGATAATTACATTTCAATGGAATGGCTCCCACATCCTTGAGAAAGACATTCCCTAGGTCATAAATCTGGCAAGAGGCTTTTAAGGAGATTGATATGTATTCCAAAAGGAGCAGAGAAAGAATTTGTAATTAAGGGTTTTCTAAAGTAAATGCTCTAAGGAAAGGGAAGTTGGTGCAGTCAGTAAGAAACCTGTGTAAAGTGTACTCCAGCTAAAGGGAACATTAAGAATGTCTTGGTCATTCTTTAACTCTTCCAACCATAGGGAACCTTTTTCTCCACCAAAATCCTACAGCCTTTCTTGTTTCTACCATTCACTTGACACAGTTACCCAGATTTGTTAAAATACCAGGCTGCCATGTGTGTCTTTGGAGAATTTGTGGCATGGCTTGAAGTACTTTATATGTGTATTATTCTCTTTTAAAATTCAAGGTAGTATTTTGAGGGAAGTATTCGTATAAGCTCCATTCAGAAGAAGAACTTGTGACTTCTTAAGTCCAAGGCTAAGAAATCCCAAGTCACACAGGTCATATATGGTGGAAACTGTATTTGAACATCTGCAAACTAAATGCATAGCCTAATGTGCTCCACTGCTGTCTTAGTTGACTCAGGTTGCCCTAACCAAACACCATAAATGGGGTGGCTTAACCAACAGAAATTTATCACAGTTTTGGAGTCTGGGGAGCCCAAGATAAAGGTGCTGGCAAGGTAAGTTTCATTTGAAACCTCTTTGCTTGACTTGTAGGTGGGCACCTTCTCACTGTGTGCTCATATTGCATTTTCTTGGTGTGTGCACATGGAAGGAGAGAAAGAGAGCACTCTCTTACTCTTCTTAAAAGGCCAATGGTCTTATTGGATTAGAGTCCCACCCTTATGACCTCATTTAACCTTACCTCCTAAAGACCCTGCCTCCAGATATAGTCACTTTGGGGATTAGGACTCTGAAAGAAAAAAACTCAATTTTTCTCCTCAGCTCCCTACTCTACTCACAACACTCTGTCCACTAAATATGTGAGATTTTTTTTTCCACACTCACTAATTCTCCTATACCAGTTGGATGTCCTGCAATTCAATTCAGTTCTGACACTATCTACTTGGAGTTACTTGCCATAACCCACAAATTAAGGGCTCAGTCCCACAAGAATGTCCTTACGTCATATGCCAATCACAGGTCTCAGATGGTCACCTATACTTCTGACTAACTGACTCTAAATTGGGTTTCCCACAGCCCCCTCCTTGAGTCCAATAACTTGTTACATTGGCTCATAGAATGCAGGGAAATGATAAAAGATATAGGATGATATGATCCTTTATCATTGATAAAGGATACAGATGAAGAGATCCCGAATACAGGATCTTCTGTCCCAGTGGAGTTGGGGTGTGCCACCTTCCCTGTACATGGGTGCGTTCACCATCCCAGAAAGTCTTCAAACCTCACAGTTCAGGAATTGTTATGCCACCTTCATTATGTAGGCATGATTGATTATTAACTCAATCTCCAACCTTTCTCTCCTCTCCAGAGGATAAAATGTGAGGCTGAAAATTCCAAACTCCTAATCATGGTCTATTTGGTAGTGGTCAGCCCACTTCCTGAAGCTACCCAGGAGCTCACCAAGAGTTGCTTCATTAGAACATAAGACACTTCTATCACCCAGGAAATTCAAAGAGATTTAGGAACTCTGTGTCAGGAACCAGGGTCAATGATCAAAGAGCAGAGCCAAAGATTCTCTTAGGGAATTAGGGAAATTAGAAAAGTCAGGAGCTAGGGAAAAGACCACTAAAAATGTATTTCTTATTATATCACATTATCACAGGCTTCTACCTATGAATTTGGGAGTATCACAATTCTTTCTACAGTAACTACCTCACTAACTGCATTGCAAATTCCGTGAGGATTAGTTCTATTTGAACTCAGCGCACTGCCTTGGTCATAAGAGTTTTGCATTTATTGCTTAACGAATCATGATTGAAAATTTCAAGACTATTCCATTAAGTCCACCTTGTTTTATAGAAGCACTGTCAGAATGTCAGAAGGGGACCAATGAAGTGTGTAGGATATACTAGACTTTTTATTTATTTATTTATTTATTTATTTATTTATTTACTTACTTACTTACTTATTGACTTCATAGAGTGAGGAAAGGAAGAGTAAGAGTCAGATATTTCTGGTGACTACCTAATGGCCTGGCTCATATTCTTCTATTGGTGGCTCATTTGCTGCATGCTCACTACCTTCCAGGCACTACTGTGGCCTTGGCAGTATGCAGATATTAAGGCCCAGATGGCATTCTGTGAGGCTGCCTCATAAGATGTTTGAAGCATGTCCATAGAGTGAGAATCTCTTGTTTTACCTCAGATACTGACAACCTATGTAACATTCAGTGGGACACTGTACTCTTGATTTTATTTCTATAGGGAATGAGATTATGTATATCTAATCATAAAGCTGTTGAAGGCAGTCAGATTATGTTTGAAATCTTGAGAATGAAAAAAATACATTATTATTTTAGAATCTGGGTCTATTGTTTTAAATACCTGATGTTCCCATGTTAGGTATCTGGGAAAACCAGATAATAGCTTTTCTTTAAAGAAGAAGTGTGCACACAACCCTCCATATTTATAGGACTGTCAAAGTTCCATCAGTATCTCTGCAATGGAGTTTTAAAGAGTAACATCTTAACAGTTTTCTGTGAAGAAACTTCTTCTGAATAACTTGTGAATATTTTATATGATCATGGGCAAGGGCAGAAGTAAGAGAACTGAGAGAGAGGCAAAGTAACTTCTGTATTTGCCAAAAGGGTTTTCTCCACCTTTTTGTATTCATTGTCTCAGTACTTGTTATTTCTAAGACAATGTGCAGAGCATTAAAGGCATAAATGCATAGATCTTGAAAACAGAGTCTCAGCCCATAGAAAACCAAGGCAGCGTAGTAGGAAGAAGAATTTATTTACCACTGGAGTAATCAGGGCAAGCTTGATGATGGGTTTCATAATACAACTTAATGTAGGATAGGATTCTTTTTTTTAATTAATTAATTTTCTAATTTATATCCAAGTTAGTTAGCATATAGTGCAACAATGATTTCAGGAGTAGATTCCTTAATTCCCCTTACCCATTTAGCCCACCCCCCCCCAATCCCTCTAGCAACCTCTGTTTGTTCTCCATAGTTGAGTCTCTTATGTTTTGTCCCCCTCCCTGTTTTTATATTATTTTTGCTTCCCTTCCCTTATGTTCTTTGTTTTGTCTCTTAAAGTCCTCATATGAGTGAAGTCATATGATATTTGTCTTTCTCTGACTAATTTTGCTGAGCTTAATACCCTCTAGTTCCATCCATGTAGTGGTAAATAGCAAGATTTCATTCTTTTTGATTGCTGAGTAATACTCCATTGTATATATACCAAATCTTCTTTATCTATTCATCCATCGATGGACATTTGGGCTCTCTCCATACTTTGGCTATTGTCAATAGTGCTGCTATAAACATTGGGGTACACGTGCCCCTTTGAAACAACATACCTGTATCCCTTGGATAAATACCTAGCAGTGCAATTGCTGGATCATAGGGTAGTTCTATTTTTAATTTTTTGAGGAGCCTCCATACTGTTTTCAAGAGTGGGTGCACCAGTTTGTATTCCCACCAGCAATACAAAAGAGATCCTCTTTCTCCATATCCTCACCAACATCTGTTGTCGCCTGAATTGTTAATGTTAGCCATTCTGACAGGTGTGAGGTGATATCTCATTGTGGTTTTGATTTGTATTTCCCTGATGATGAGTGATCATGTGTCAGTTGGCCATCTGGATGTCTTCTTTGGAGAAGTGTCTGTTCATGTCTTTTACCCATTTCTTCACTGGATTATTTGTTTTTTTTTGGGTGTTGAGTTTGTTAAGATCTGTATAGCTTTTGGATACTAACCCTTTATCTGATATGTCATTTGCAAATATCTTTTCCCATTCTGCTGGTTGGCTTTTAGTTTTGCTGATTGTTTCCTTCGCTGCAGAAGCTTTTTATTTTGATGAGGTCGCAGTAGTTCATTTTTGCTTTGGTTTCCTTTGCCTCTGGAGACATGTTGAGTAAGAAGTTGCTGTGGTCGAGGTCAAAGAGGTTTTTTCCTGCTTTCTCCTAAAGGATTTTGATGGCTTCCTATGTTATGTTTATGTCTTTTATTCATTTTGAGTTTATTTTTGTGTATGGTGTAAGAAAGTTGTCCAGGTTCATTTTTCTGCATGTTGCTGTCCAGTTTTTCCAGCACCACTTGCTGAAGAGAATGTTTTTATTTCATTGGATATTCTTTCCTCCTTTGTCAAAGATTAGTTGGCCATACGTTTGTGGGTCCATATCTGGATTCTCTGTTCTGTTCCATTGATCTGAGTGTTTGTTTTTGTGCCATGTAGAATAGGATTCAGATAGGTGAACACATAGGAAGATGTGCTGGGAGGTAATAAGTGTAGTTGGGGTAAAGGTGTTAAGATAGAAATTTCCCTCATTTAGGAGACAGAGATGTGGAAAATAGATTTAAGTGTGGCAGTAATGAGAGAGGGAATTGTTAAGGCAAGTAGGTAGCACATCAATGTCATGAAATCAGGTACTTTCTGTGACTTGTTCTCAAGTTGTCTTACTTTTCATACTCCATCATCTGGGCGATATATTCCCAGGGCCATAATCTTCAAAGGAAGTGAAAGAATCTACTTCCCTGTGTTAAAATAATAACACATTTAATGAGTCATAAGGAGAAGTAGTGTGTCCCTTGTTAAACTTCAGCCATCCAATTTTTTATTCCACGTATGTAATTTTAATGGGTTTCGGGAGAAGTGTGTTCTTTCTAATTCCCTCAACAGTTCAGAACTTATTTAAGGTGTCACTAAACCCTTTGAGAGACAGGAGCATGCTTTTATGTTTTGTAATTGATGAAATGTTCCCCCTAAATAAATCTCACATTGCCCAATCTGATGACATGAATAATAAAACATAACCATGTGAAGGGAATAGTCATTTTGAGCAATACGCAGGGAAGAGATGTTCATTTGGTGTTGAAAAGTAGAGCACATTTTCATGATGAACTAGGCTCTCCAGACCTCTGTTGTTAACCTTCTGACATTCAAACTAGAGGACGTTTTCGGGCCAAATTTGCCAAGGAGAAAGTCTCTGTTTTAAACACTAAACTTATGGTGTTTCAGATGGCATGGCCACAAAATAGAATAGATGTTGCAGTTCAAATTGAGAGGACTTATTCTATTCTTGTAGGCAGACAGTGGACGTGGAATGGTGGAAAGTTGTGTTTACTGTATTAATAAATGGTAATCAGTAATTCTCACTGCTTCACTGATATTCTTTTCTAAGGAAGTATTTTATGTACTCAGTATGCCATGTCTTCAAGGGATATGCCTGGATACTGAAAATAAAGAGATTGATATCTTCCACTGAACCAGTGAGAAAAAGCTAGTGGGTGTTTCTAAGAACTCATTTTAAAATGTCCACAATTGAGGCTGGCCTGAAGTTGGACCATGAGGATTAAAAGTCCCTCTTTGCATATTTGCAAAATTAGTTAGGGGTTGAGAGTCAACGTGGTGTTAGCCACAGAGCAGACCTGTGTTCTCTTCCTGGCTTACCCACTTACTAGCTGGTAACCTTTCCTGAGCTGCTTAGCCTGTTTAAGTATGTGTAAAATGAGAAAACTATAACTTAGTTTGCAAGGTGATTGTAAAAAATACAGCAAATGAGGCACGTAACATTTTTGGCACTTACAGATGCTTACAAAGCTAATATTATTTTCAGCAAAATGTTTAAAAACATAGACATTTTCAAATTTCCCTGCTACTTGACCTTATCAGATTATCCTGTTTTCACACACTCTGCTCCTCCTTTACTCTTTCTGTCTTAACCTCCTTATCTTTAGCCATTTTCCTGATGCTCATGGATTCCATTCCATTGCCTATTACAGGTTCATTCCATTTGACATTGCACATCTAATTTCTCCACCTACATAAATGCAAGTTCCAAACACATTTCAACACTTCTGACTTCTCATTTCCACTTCCATGTCTCTGTACTGGCCAGTCTTCTTACTTAAAACTTCATTTCTCTACCTACTCTTATTAGCTACTGCTTTCCACGTTTTGTTCACAAATCATCTCCTAGGACCGGTTATGATACTATGGTAGAATATAGTTGGTATATGTCTGTTGTAGAACCAGTTAAAAGGAACATTATAGGTGTAGTGTGTCTGTAGGTTAATCTTTGTCTAAGAACACATTTTTTTATTCATCTCCTCTCCCCACCTCTGAATCACACAATTATAAACCTCTTCAAGACTTGACCTGTATCTTTTCAGTTATTATGGATCTCTTTATAGTATCTTGTACAATGTTTGAAGATTTATAGGCTGAGTGAATATTATTGAGTATCATACTGTCTTAAAACTACCGTGAATCTCATTCATCAGCTACTCCCAAATTCTTATTTTATAGTTGAGTAACCTAAAAGATTAAACAGCTTACCATGATGGCAAAGCTAGTTGCAGAAATGGGACTAGAACCTGATTGTCTGCACTCAGAGTTTAATTCTTTAGCTCTGGCAATCATTGATAAAGAGCCTTATTTATCTTCCCCAATCCTAAAGAAAACTGTGAGTATTATCCTGTAGGATAGCACATACATTATAATTTTCTCACAGATATATAGTGTTAAGAAATGGGTGTTCAGGGAGTGTGGGGCCTAAGACCAAGGGAAATGTTTATTTATACTTGAGTTTAACCTTAGGATACTTCTAGATACAAGACATTTTAGAAAAACACTCAAGGCAAAACCCTGTGTCTTGTGTTGATAGATAGTATAGCTAAATACTCAAGGCCTAAGGTCTTGATTAGACTTGAGCTCACAGTCTCAGTTCCTTATCTGATCTGCTGAGGAATATAAGGCATGTTATTTAAACCACTCTGACATGTATATGTACATATATCAAACAAACCTCAGCACCTACTACAAATCACTATCCTCAATGAGTCCTTGTTTCTTCCCTATCAGTGAGGAAGGGAAGACACACAGTCCCTTGGAAGACAACAGAATGATAAATTACTACTTGATTTCAGCAAGAACTATATATGTGGAGACCTAGCTTCATCTGTAAAATAGGAATATTAGCACCTAATTCCTGGAATGCAATGAAGATTATATGAAATACCCACTGTAAAGTATTTAGCACAAGTGTCAGATATTGTTAATATTGTCTGGAATATTTCTAGATGACATTTATGAAGTAGTTGTTTTATGTGAAAAATTGCATATAGAGGACAACTTTACTTTTTTAAAGATCATATTTGAAACTCACTATATGGTATGCAATATAGTTGTCTGCCCCATCCATCCCACCATGATTTTGGTACTTAAATATTTCAGTTTCTCGGATCAGATCCAATGAAGACCATCCATACAAACAAATTCAGCCTTGATGTGAATGGTGTTAGAACAGTTATGCTATTGAATTGCTTTTTAAAAGGTTAATCCATTAGCTCTGCCTCTGCCTCCCTCATTTTTGAAAGTGATGCTGGTTCAACATCTATGAAGCCTTAATATTAACCTTTCATTCAAAGTAAGTAAAAACCAGTCCCAGATTTCCATTGCAAACCTGTCATTGGTCACCAGGTTGAACACATTTACAGGTGAAAACATGATGACTTTTCACACATGCACACACACATGCACATACACGCACAAATTGACACTAGCCTCTTTAATGTTGTTAGGTTCATTTTGAGTTGGATTTAATGCCAAGGCATCTGCAGTCTCATCAATGTTTTCTTCTAACTTACAGCACATATTTTAAAATGGCATGAAAAATATGACTTTTAGATATAATAATTCTTAATCAAAATCTGAACTCAGTAGAAAGTAGCACCCAGACTTATATACTAAGCTGTCATGTTACTTCTTTTCAAAAAAGGACAAGAGAAAGTATTGGCAGCGATTTATACTCTTCTTATGGGCTCTGGTATATTATGGAGTGTGACATGCATATGTACATATATCAAACAAGTCTTAGCACCTGCTGCCAATTACTATACTCAGTGTATCCTTGTTTCTTCCCTGGATATCAGTGAGGAAGGACACACAGTCCCTTGGAAGACAAAGGAATGATATAGTACTACTTGATTTCAATAAGAATTGGGAATACAGAGAGAGACCGAGCCCCAGCATTAGCTAAGGATGAAATTTGGTTGCCATAGAAGCTTTATTTCTACCTACTATACAAGAGATCCTGACAGCCAAATAAATTTACAGGTCACTAACTAAAAATCTAATGCTTTTATTCCTTGACATTTCAGCAACTATTCATCGCAGATTTTAGAAGAAAATAGAATGAATATGTAGAGCACAAGTAAATATAGCACATTTTTTAAATAAAGAATTTAAAATTATTTTATATTATCTTGATTATGTTCTAAAGTTTTAGGAAAGGAACTGTGCATTCTTTTCTCTCTTCTGCAGATGTTTGGTAGCAATCTTATTAAATTTCAGATTTGTATCCCAGGTCTAAAATTTTGTACACATTCTTTAACTTTTTTTTTCACAAGCGTATTGAATTGGTACTAAATACAATTCTCAGTTTTTATAAATGATTTATTATATTTTATTTATATTTTGTTGGGGAGGAAAAGATTCTTGTAGGAAGTTATGTGTATTAGAAAATTTAGTATCTTTCTATCTATCAAGTCATTAACTGCAAGAATTAGTATGCTTTTTATTTTTTTAAACTTAAAAAAAATAATGTTTATTTATTTTTGAGAGAGACAGACAGCAAGCAGGGGAGGAGCAGAGAGAAAGGGAAACACAGAATCTGAAGTAGGCTCCAGGCTCTGAGCTGTCAGCACAGAGCCCAACACAGGGCTCGAACTCACAAACAGTGAGATCATGACCTGAGCCAAAGTCAGACACTCAACCGACTGAGCCACCCAGGCGCCCCTTAATATGCTTTTTAAATTAAAGAGTACTAAGATGCCAGTTTATTTTCTAAGAGTCAGTATCCAGGATTGGAATAATATAGAAAAAAATATTTATCATTTTTATTAACATTTGGTTTATAGCCATGAATTAGCTTTTATATAGGTTGATTAAGAAAGCAGAAGATAAATAGATGGTTTATCAAAATATACGTTAAAGATAAACTGCATACTGTATTTTTAAAGGTCTTTCAAAATATTTTGATTATTTAACACATTTTTAGGAATTCTCAACTCTAGGAAGACAGCACTGAAGAATTCTCCTGGTTTTAACTAGCATGCTTGGTTCCTTTAATTATGATTCTTTCGTGAAATATAGGCCAATTGGAGTCTCTAATAATTTATTTCTTTAAAAAAGTTACTTCCTTTCATATTTCTAAACTTAAAGCATTTAGTAACTATTTGATATAGTCCCATAGGAGATTAAAAAAAAAAAAAAAAAAAGATTGTTATCCTAAGAGAATTGCCAATATGCTTGCTGCCTATCTTTGTACACTCAATTTTGTGTCTTGTGTCTGTGCGTATTTCCAACCAAAGTGCCTTTCCATCATGCTATTCCAGCCATATCCAGCTTGCCCAGAATCTACACATACAACATAGTAAAGTTTTATAGATATTCTCCATCAGCATGTTAGAGAATGGACATCCCACACAACTTGATCCTTAAACTAGAAAAAAATGACCTATGCTAAAAACTCCAGCAGATGTCTCACAGTTAGCACTCTTTGTGTGGTGGTAAGACCTCAGTAGATGACAGTGTATTCCCTCCCCTTTCTTAAGGTGCTTTATGGTGTTCAGCTTTTTGCAAAAACTTGATAAAGCTGCCAGGAAAGCATTGACATCAGTACCTATTAATAGTTAAGAAAAAGCTTAGGTTGTGTGCTGTGTACTTTTACCCCATAGCTAATGATTAAATGAAATTTTGAAATATTTTACAATTTCAAACTTAACTGACTTAACGTAAGAAAAATGCTTTCATACATTCAGGTTGAATGCATGTTTTTTGTTGTTGTTTTTTTCCTTTTTGGAAAAATTGGGGAATGTTATTTGTAGCTATTCGAGTGAAAGAGCAAGAAATGGGTCAGGCTGTAGGAATTTTTTGTAGTATTAAATGACCTTTCTGTTATAATTAAGTGTAAGTGTGTGCGTAAAAAAAATTGTATACATAATTACATATATATATATATATATATACATATATTATATATAATACATAAATAGATTAAAAAAGAAAACTGTTTTTGTCTTTTAAAAATTGGAATGCTTAAACAAGAATTAAATACTTCCTCCCGTCCATGACTGGCTCATCATGAATCTGTTAAAATCTGTTAAAACTACTGCAAAGAAGTGAAATAGGACATTCTGATTGTTTTAAATTTATATGGAATTATCAAGTAAATAATATGATTGCACATAGACTTCCACCACTGGCTCATATATGAATTATAGTTAGTTCTCTAGAGTATTAAACCAAAAAATAGAATAAGACTTCCTTATGTCCAGGTGGGTGCAGTGTTTACAGACAAATAATTAGGTTTGGAAACATTTGCATTTTCATATAAGAATGTGTCATAAGTACACTTACAACATACAGTTAAGAGTTTTAGTATAAAAAAAGAAACTGAAGCAATGACTTGAGCATGATGGCGTTAAAACAGTTTAATTAGAATGAATATAACAATAAACAAAACCATTTAAGAAAACAACAAATGTACTTATAAATGCTTCTTATAAGAAAGGATACACATCCATTCTTTGATTATAAAATATGCACGACCAGTGTTTTCCTTTTGTTTATAAATCAGAAGTGTAAGTAATTCAATGCCCCAGCTACCCGAGTTATGAGTGTGAAGTGAGGAGTGCCCATTGTGCAGTATATTTAACAGACGTACACACATTGATTAAAATGATAAAGTTATCCTTCAGTAATGCACCATATGCTTTGAAATTCCCTTGTTATAATCAGTCAAGACCTATCTCTTAAGAACAAAGGATTCAAGGGAGGATACAAGAGAAGCACAGAAAAGACACACACCTGTCCTCAAACAGCTTTCAAACTTGTTGGTGAGACCAGACCAAATCCAAAATAAGAAAACCAAAATAACAAGCGCTAAACTGAAGGACTGACTATAAGGACAACTCTAAGGGCAAATAGGGCTGAATAAAGGTCAATCTCTCAGTTGTGCAAAGGGAGGGGGTGAGTAATCAAACCCTATACACTGGGGATGATGAAAGCACAAATGAGGTAATGTTTTGGAAGAATTTGCAAAGCAGAGGGAGTGATTAGGAAACGTGAAGTTCAGTTTGCTTGCTGCCTGACCTTGTGCCCATTCCTTCCTCTATATTTACCTAGTAAATATTTTTCGGTCATATTTTTCCAATATTCTCAACCCTGCCAACTCATTCTTTTCCTTTCCAATTTTCTTTTTCTTTTCATCCCACTGAGACTCAGGATGCTGAGGTCAACATAAAAGAGTATTTTCTGTGCCCATCCCTCTGCCTTAACCCATTCAGCACATTCCACATAAAGGAGAAATTAAATGTTGATTTAACAGCCAGCTTTTGTCTGCTGTGGTAGCATATGATGTGTTAGAAAATGATATACTAGGATTGCTAAGAAAAGAAATTGATCCAACAAAATGCTTGTAAATAACTAGCAGCCTTGATCAGTAAAAGCATACTTTTCATATCAAATCAGCAGTTCCTGAATTTTAGGATAAGATACCTTACAACTGTAGAAAATTTTACATGTACTCTTATATTCTTTTCCCCAAAGATGTAAGAACTCAGAAGAAAAGAAAAGGTAAGACGATAATACCAAAGATTAAGATGTGGCAAGTAATAACATGCTGAAGTCATAGCATTTTGTCATGAAGTCATAGTTGGAATGGTTCCATTACTGCCTTCACATTATTTTCATGACCCCTTCCACTGAATATTCCAATTTCCCCCCATATTCCCTTCTTGCTCTTTGGACAGCAAAAAAGCAAGCTTTTGTAATTTGAAAAGTAATTTGACAGGCATTTAAATCTTCTATTTCCCAAATACATACCTCATTAATGTCAAGGCGAAGAAAAATAAACCAGCCCCATAAAAGATCATCTGGAAAAAGTCCAGCCTTCTATGCTAGAGGCTCTTTATGGGAATGACATTGTGACTAGTATATTAATGAAGAAATGTTTTTTTTAAATTGTTTTAAATTCTCTGAGACTGGAAACATCTAGAGGAGTGCATTAACTTTTTTTCAGCCCACAGGAGGCCCTTTGATGCATTCCTGCTGCAGAGAAAGCATCAAAGTTACAATCTGACAGCGTGCCAAACTAGAGAGAGTAAATTATGTATCACATTTAAGTTGACATCTTCCTGTCTTAAAATACCATAGCATCCTGATTCAAAATCTAAGAGTCACACTACTTAGATCGAAAAGAGTGTTCCGAAAAGAGTTCCTGAGAATTAACGTGACCTGCCCCTAAATGGAAACTCAACGGTTTGAGGAATAAACCCACTGCTTTTAGAAAATCTTTGGTGTTGCAAAAGAATTTTACCCACAAAAGAACTAGAGTCCATCATTTGTTACTTGTTATCCACTATATATTCAAATATAAGCTTTCCAGCCTTCAAGGTCTTTATGAATTGATGAGTCATTAGAAGGCATCTAGATTTGGGTAATATAAAGAGGAAAAAGAAATGTCTTCGTCTTTGCTTCTCAAATATTTACCCAGGGACACAGCTCTACCAAATTTTACTTCTTAACTGAAGCAAAATTCACTGAAGTATTCAGGATACTGTGGGTGACAGTGCTTTGGTCTTTCACTATTACACTTTAATTGGAAGGCAAAATTACCATTGTTGGGATTTATAAAAACATGCTTCTTCCAAACACAGGACTCATACCATTTTTTTTTTTTAGGTTTGTATATTGTTGAAGCTTTTATTATTTAACATTGATTTTTCCTGGTAGTGTTACAATGCTGTTTTCATGGAGACAAGGGGGCAGTTTGTGGTTAATTTTGCTTTTTCATTTCAAAAATATTTTGACAGTGTTATCACTTGGGGACTATTACTGCACATTTGAAAGAAGTGTCTGTTGTGGCAGAGGACACAGAGTTGACACATTATAAAACATAAATAATAATAATGCTTCCTAGTCATATCACATTTATCATCCAGAAGGGCCCAAACTGATCTGCACATAGCAGAGAAGGGTTATTGTACAGCAGGCCTAAAAGTTTACATGATTAGGCTGTATAAAATGCCAATCAAATGTTAATTTCCAGTATTATGCCTAAAACTGTGAGCTGAGACACATCATCTGTATCCAAGGCTGGAGAATAAAAAGCAAATATAGAGGGGCCTCTAGGTGGCTCAGTCAGTTAAACATCTGACTCTTGATATCGGCTCAGGTCATGATCTCACAGTTTGTGGGTTCGAGCCCTACATCAGGCTCTGCGCTGACAGTGCAGAGCCTGCTTGGGATTCTCTTGCTCCACGTCCCCCTCTGCCCCCCCTGCTCATGCTCTAAATCTCTGTATCTGTCTCTGTCTCTCTCAAAATAAATAAATCAATATATATTAAAAAAAAAACAAATATAGATAGTCTGTAAGGTAGACGGTTGTGATCGGTCTCATTCATCAGTTCCAGGCTGCTTTTGTGGTGAACATTATTTCTCTGCCAGTTGCATAGTCTTAGAGGGAGTGGCAAGGAAAGTGCCAGCCCTCTCACCTCATTGCAGGGTGACTTGAAATGATCACACTTTGCTTCAGTGCCTGAGGATAAATGTCTTTGATTTAGTCTCTCTGTATAGCCCCACCTTTTCACCCCATTCCATCTCTACCACTGGCAATGTGATATATGCCATCACCCTGTATCACTTCTTTCTGTCACTTCAAGGTTAGTTGATTGGAACTCAAAGAAAGGCCACTAAGGTAATAGAAAAAGGTATCTAGTTTTCTTTGAATAATACTGAAACCCATGGGCATTCCCTATGTCTCATACTTTTCCTATTGTTCCCTGTTATTGGTGCCTCAGCTTTCTGAGCTTTGCCTATCTGGCTGCTTTGGTCCTTAGAATTGCACTTTTACTCTTCACATTTCCTGTGGACCATGGGTCTTCTTAAAATGAAAATAATCCTCATTTTTTTCTCTTGCTCAACAAAACTCCACGAAGGGAAAGGGAACTAAACTTCATCGCACAATTACAGTTTTACTTCAAAACTTTAGGCATCCATTTAACTGATGCATATATATTGAATGCCTGTATAATACCAAATATTGTTAAAATGTCTAAGTCTCAAAAAAAATCCTGCAAGAGAGACCACGTTATTCCATTTTACAGATGAGAAATCAGAGTCCCAGTTGAAGTTTGCTTTTTTCAGGCAGAACTTTCTGGGATCAAAAACCATGCTTTGGGCAATAAGTCTGCTTTTGGCCATATTAATTTGTGATTCTCTTTTTTGTCTTTCTCACATGTGCCTTCTGTATGATTTGTTTATGCTTTCAAATAATAAATTAACCCTGCAAATCCTTCCTTATCTTTCATTTATTATTACTGATGCATGAACCCTTATCATTAAAAAGGATCTTCCTTAAATATTACTAAGATGGAAAAACAGAGGCCACACATACAGGATCAGGTACCTTCCTACGTAGCCCAGGGCTTTTTCTTTAGCAGCAGTCTGTTGTTTACCTTCCCAGCAGAGGGGAACCCTTGACCTTTTATTATCATTTCCGTTATTCCCATTTCCTCCTTATTCCTGCCATGATCTAAAGTAAGATGAGCTCAGAGTTCTTACTACATGACTATAAAACTTCCACATTAGAGAAAGGGCAGACCTTTCCCCCCAGCATTCTTTTCCCCACTTTCCACATGTCATTAAAGGAAAATGCAATGGCTCTGGTTGGAAGGTGTGTAGGTGGATTGTCCCCCTTTGCTAGGATGCTTAGGCATATTGTACAATCTAGGGACACTTGAAAGGTTTAAGATATGCTTTAATAATCGCATTTAAAAAGTAGTTGTGGGGGGGGGCCTGGGTGGCTTGGTCGGTTAACCGTCTGACTTCGGCTCAGGTCATGATCTCACGGTCTGTGAGTTCGAGCCCCGCGTCGGGCTCTCTGCTGACAGCTCAGAGCCTGGAGCCTGTTTCAGATTCTGTGTCTCCCTCTCTCTCTGCCCCTCCCCCATTCATGCTGTGTCTCTCTCTGTCTCAAAAATAAATAAACGTTAAAAAAAATTTAAAAAAAAAGTAGTTGTGGAAAAGCTGGGCTTTTTGTTGCCTCTATGTAGCCAAAGCCTGGAAGAAATGAGGAGAAAGGCACGGGTAATAGCTGCTCTGGTGTCAGTTTAAGGTCAGATACAACAAAATCTCTTTATTAACCAGAACACATCACTGGAATAGTATTAGATGAGAAAGTCAGCCACTGGATAAATTACAAAACAAGAGACAGGAGTCTTGACTGCACCAGCTGTGATATCATTACCTAAAATAAAGTCTGGTCTTTTTGTAATATTTCAGTTAAAATGAGGGCTACTATATTGGATTATTTCTTATTTTCTCAATAGGGCTTTATGCTAGATTCTTCCTGAGAAAGATTATGGAGAAGTAATAAACAATAGTGGTTAAGAATATAGTCCCTATAATCAAGTGGCTGGAGTTCACAGTTCTTAACTGTGTGACATTGGACAAGTTATTTAACATCTGTGCTTCTATCCCCACAGAGTTAGGGTGTATTACCCTCCTGGTATGTGGATGTGTTCACCAATCGGCAAGCTCACAGAACCTTATACCTCAGGGTATGGAGGCTTTATGGAGGCTTCACCATGTAGGCATGATTCATCATTAGCTCCATTTCCAGCTCCTCTCCCATCTCTAGAGAATGGGGAACAAGGCTGAAAATTCCAAGCTCCTAATCATGACACAGTTGTTCTGATGACTAGCCCACATCCAGAAACCCACCAAGATTAATCTCATCACACAAAAGACATTGCTATTATGCAGAAAATATCAAAAGAGTCAGGACCCTGTATCAGGAACCAGAGTCCAAGACAAATATTAGAACAAAGGATGATTCTTGTGCTTCCTCCCACCACGTGGGAGATTACAGGAGTTTTAGGAGCTCTGTACTAGAAACCCAGGTCAGAGACCAGCAGGCTTTACTGCTTGCCTATTAACAATGGGACATTGAGCAAGTTATTTAACATCCATGTGTTTCATCTATAAAAGATAATTAATGAAAAAAAAGTTAATGAAATTTAACTCATAGCTTCTTGTTAAGAATGAATCAGTAGCTCTCAGCTAGGGAGATGTTGCCCTCGTGGGACATTTGGCGGTGTTTGGAGACATTTTTTTCATTGCCATGACTTGCATGTGTGTGGGAAGGTATGGGGTGTAGAGTGTTGTTATTGGCATCTGGTGGACAGAGATCAAGGATGTGGCTAAATATCATACTGTGCACAGTACAGTCCTCCACAACAAATAGTTGTCTAATGTAAAATGTCACTTGTGTCAAGGTTGAGCAATTCTAGATTAAATGAAATGACATACGTGAAATCCTCAGAATAGTATGCAGCAATGCAAAGTAAGCATTTAGGAAGGGTTGACCATTATTATCATTCATTATAAAGTTTAGTTGTCTTGCCAACTGTTCTTCCTTAAATAGCATTCCTGGGTCGTTACTCTTGTTACAAAAAACATAGTTTCTTATTAAATCTACATGACTCCACCAATGCTTTACTCCATGTACATTAAGCTATAACTCCCATCTCCCCATTTGCATTTCTCGTTTTTGGTGTTTTGTTTTGTTTCCCAAACACAAGCTCTTTGGATTAGTCACATATTTTTGTTGTCCCTACTACTAGAATTTTAGTATTTTACTTCTGCTGTACCTGGATCACTCTCCTACTAGTTTATCCACATTGCTTCTCTTCTTTAAATTCCTACTCAAAACATCTCCACATAACCCTTCCTGATTCATCTGCTTGGCCTTAGCATACCACCATTACAGCCTTCTTGATCTCCTGCACTGGCTGGGACTCACTGAAACTAGTATACAGATCATGTAACTTCTCCTTTTTGTAAGTTTGCTTTATCTCAGAGTTAAGGACTATCTTTCATTTATTCTGTTCTTGCATTTAGAAATTTGCCATAATTGGTGTTCAATTAGTTATTGGACTTTTCTTTTGTTGTTTTTATTTGGTATCAGAAGAAATCTTGAAAAAATGTTCAGTCTAGTGGTTCCTGGTTCTTTAGATTCTAAGAAACAAAAGCAATAGCACACATTTTAATATACATAATAGATATTATAGATCCCACACACACACCATACATGAGGCCCTCAATCAATTCAGTGTGTGGTGCTATGGTATAACAAACACATCAAGATAAAAATAAGCCTTATTGAAGCCGAACACTGTGACTCCTGGTACCAGGCCACCAATTCAAGGGGTCAGATATGATTCATCTTAAAGGGAATCTTTAACTTGGCAGCTTTTGAAGCCTATAAAATCATTTGTTCCAAATCCCAAGTTACACGCACACACTGGAATGAGAAATAGATTCTGGGTTATTCTACAAAGAATTGTATTCAAAAAAAATGAACAAAACCCAAGCCAGAAACAAACCCTCTAGAATTTTTACAGGTCTATTCTTCCTGAGGATCTAGTGATAACCCTTGTTTAAAGTGGCTAAGAAAGAAAACTAATGAATCAGAAACCAAGTCTGGGACATGAAGTGATTACATCATGATCTTGAGTGACCATTAAGAAAAGGATATTTAATGGTCTTTCAGAGGAGATCATGGTGATAAGCAAAAGTTAAAGCTTCTTTTCAGACTGGTTCCCAAGCAGGCATGGATTCTCCCCTATCGTAAAACTTTGCAACCCTTTTTTCCTCTTACACTCACTGAGAAAGGACTCAGTCACAAGCACTGAAGATCCCCACAAGAGTAATGCTTTCAAATATGCAACCCATTCCACTCCATGGGTTAATTAATACAGAACAATATTCAAATGAAAACTACTTTGAACAAGACTTTATATGAACATTGCTAAAATAAATGGGCTTTTCCATTCACTATATTGTAAGTTCTAAGAGGCCAACCACCTACCTTTCTTGTTTATAACTGTATGGCCAGCCCTGACATAGTCCCTGGTGCTCAGTAGGAATTTCATTTCTTTAGTAAGTAAATAAATGAATGAATACTTGGATACACTATTATGGCAAGAGCAAATTGGAATTCAAAGTAAAACATTCAGAATGTAGACTGTTTTCCTGGTAAAGAATTCAGTCCTCCCCCTTCTCTCTTAAAGAAAAATGAAAGGCAGAAATTATTTGTGACCTGTACATGATGACAGAATTGGTGAAGAGTTGGCAACATGACTGATATTTTATGTGAATTGTAACTTATTTGTCTTAAACAAAGATAGAGAGGCAAACATGTGTTTCATAAATATGCTAATCTATACTTTCCACTCCAAATATCAGATTAAAAAGGACATATAAAAATGTAATAAAGTTATAAAACATAATAGGGAAATCTCAAGCATTGCCTTGAAAAAGATTCCATGCCTTTTTCTTCTTTGCTTTTACTCTTTTAGGAATTCATGCTCTTGTTTTGGTCAGGAAATAAATGGTCTGTTTTTCATGAAAAAAAGACTACAGTTTAAATAGGAAATACTCTCTGTTGTTCATTAACTATTACAGTTTTTACCAACACTAGGAAGAATACAGAATAGAAGAAGTATACCAGAATACGTTTAGGAATAGAAAAAAAGCACTTTTCTGTTAATCTTCTTCCCATATTGACCTTCGACTATTATCTATGCCTAACATCCACACTTATTTCTTAAGATACAGTTCCATGTAATGGGAAATGATTTGGTTCTAGACCATTTAATAACTTGGTTAGCTATGTAATCATGACTAAAAATATTAATTTCTTGGAGCCTCAATTTTAATGGATATAAAATTAGAATAGAAAAAAATAAACAAAACTAGGACATCATGATGTCTACCCAGCTCCAAATTCCTATGATTCTTTGCCTGCATTTTTTACTATGTTTCTCTAGATAAATGTCCTTACCCTATTTAAAAGAAAGAACTCTTGAAACTGTCATTATTTTGGATTCACACACCTTCCAAATAAGGATGAGCCTACAGCTAGAGTTCTCCGTGCTTTCTAGAGGCTGACAGTTAGGCCATCCTCTAAGTAATGAGGCAAGAGCTTATTTTTATTAAATTATATAAATACAAATCTAGTTACCTGCTAGTCTCTGTTTTTCCTAGGTAGGCATTATCTGTGCTTATAAACAAACACTTGAGTACACAGTTAGGTACTAGTTTAATTCCATGCTAATTTAATGTTTGTCCTCAGTTTCTTTCAATTTCTCTCCTGAAGTCAATACATAATCCTTTGAGTATCCATGTGACCCTTGCTGTTACTCACTGGACATGTTTATTTCTGTGTGCCTGCCAGTCTGAATTAATTGGTCATTAAAACAGTTCCTTATGCATTTTCAGCAAAGCTTCTAACCTTCCCAAATAGAAAGTTAGGTTTCACATGTTTTTACTTGGAAATGATTTTGAAATCTTGTGCTATAGAAATGCTTTAGGGCTTCTTTCTGTAGTGACTTCATATTTCACCTCCTGGGAAATGTATATTGTCTGTGTTATTGAGAATTTATTTTGTGCTGGCATGGCCCCTGGAGATCTCATTCTCTCGAGAAGCTAGGCCTGGTAACCAAAAGCACTATGCAACAGGATGACAGGCAAATTGGAGTTTAGAACGCTTCATGCCCTGGCCTGCTACGGTGCCTCAGTCTCTGCCCTTTTGAGACAAGAATTACACAGATGGTATCTCAGGGATCTTACCTTATCCACAAGCTGGTCAGAAGAAAGATCTAGCAGGAAGTTCTTGTAAAGACATCCTCCTGGTCCATGACTCTAGAAGGCTGGTTGTAGATTAATGTTTTCAGGTCTGCTTATCATTTTCATTAGACCTTTCTTGGATTTTAAAAATAGATAAGGCTGTAATATCAGGTACCAAGGAAGACTGTTGGTTTCATCAGGAGTAAAGAGGAACATTCAAAAGAAATTGGTTTGTGGTAGCCAATATCTCCAAGATGGGACAGAAATTAGCTCGACCATCCCAACTAATCTCAGTAAGTACAGGGTATCTAAATGATGAGTTGATTCTTGACTTCCATTTCATCTAAACATCATTTGGTAGTCCCCTTTTATGAATTTAAGTGATTCCTTTAACTCAGGTGTTTGTTTTTGGACAAAATGGATTGGGTAAATTATAGCCTGTTTTTCAAGACAGAAATAAACAAACTGCACAATGTAGTTGTATTGCCTACTATGTCCCTAGAATAACTGATTCATGTAAAGAGAGTGCAAAAATATATTTAATCCCATTACAATTTAAAATAATGGTCCACAAACGCAGATTGTGCTTCAGAGCTCCTGATGTCTTAGAAAGAACAGTGATTTGGAGAATAAAAATTTGAGCCATAATTGTAGATTGATTATAGTAGTTATGCAAATGTAATTATAATTTTCTGTGCAGAGAAACATATTTAAATAGAAAGCACTGCAGTGATCTTATTCAGAAGTTACTCTGGTGAATACTTTTACTGTAAAGAAGAATTTGGTGTATTTTAATAATTGTCAAGCGACCATTATGATTGTATTACGATACTGTGTAATTTTCTCGAATTGGATTTGTCTTTCTCTTTGTACGATTTTAATTACTAAAAGTAATGACAAACCTTAGTAAATATGCTAATTGTACACAATAGCAATTTTCTCCATGCGGACATAAAATTCTTGAAAGCATTTTTGCACTTCTAAAGGAAGAAGTCTGTGCAGGGAACTCATATGAAAGACACGAAGGACAGCTTGTGTATGCTCTGAGATTCATTATAATCAAGGTGGGGTGTCCCCCTCCAGCAAATAAATTTCAAACAAGCATTTTTCATGCTTTGAGGCTCTGTGTTACTGTAACTCTAGCCCTCATATGATTGACTTGAATAAGAGAATTGGAGAATTTGATCCTAGTCTGACAATGACTTTAACTTAAAAATGTGAAGACTTCTCTAGGTTGCTAACAAAAATTTGCATCTTTTTGGAACTGGTTTGATGATTTTGAGATCTGTGTGAGAAAAAGGTAGTTCAGCAGAGAGATAGATGTTGCAGGGTAAACAGCAAAGGACCAGGGGTCAGAAGACCTTTGTCACAAACTCATCTATTCTTGATGAGTCTTCTTATTTAAGAAAGGGATGGAGGTATTATTTAATGATTTCTATGATGCCCTCCATCTTTAATGTTTATTGAGCCTAATCCTAGAGATTCTTCTTGATCTTCTGTCTTTACTGAGAACCTTCTGTGCTCAGTGACTGACTGTAGAGATTTTGTCAAAGCTACCAAAGTTCCAGTCATGGCAAGGGATCATCAAGAAATACGATAGTTTTCCCAGCCATGGTGACTTCCCTGAGCTCATAAAAAGTCTGCACATGAAGTAGAACCAAGACCAAACATATCTGGTTATTGTCATAAATGCAAAAATTCTTCAAGGAGACTTCTTTAGTTATTAATTGAACTTTTTGGAAAAAAGTAGCTAATAATTTAGGATTATTAATCAAGACCATCCTGAGCTTTCTGACTCACAGTGATTTGCTAACTCACAGAAGTATTTTATGACATCAATTTATTATGAAGAAATTCATCTATTCACTTGAAAACCATGTAATTAAAATTGGTAAGACCCTCCCCCAACCATATACATACCCCCTAGTGACATTATGGCTCCTATAATGTAGAGTAACCTTCTTATTTCAGATTGTAAAAATGCTGAGTAATCTTGTATTATTTGTATAATTAGCAGACCAGAAAGAGAATTCCAATCCTGTGTCATCATATTCCAAGTCACTTAGAAAACCTCAAGTTTGATCAATGCTATTTAAAACATCAGTCCTTGGGGCGCATGGGTGGCTCAGTCGGTTAAGCATCTGACTTTGACTCAGGTCATGATCTCACAGTTCATGGGTTCAAGCCCCATGTCAGGCTCTGTGGTGATAACGCAGAGCCTGGAACCTGCTTCAGATTCTCTGTCTCCCCCTCTGTTTCTACCCCTCTTGCAGTCTCTCTTTCCCTCTCACAAACAAATAAGCAAATAAAATTAAATTTAAAAAAAATTAAAAAATAAATAAACATCAGTCCTTTTATTTAGGGGATGTCTAGATACTTGGAACAACATGATCCATAGAGCAAGTGTCTTTGTGTATGAATGCTCTTTGCTGTGCTCCCGATGATGGCTATAGATTTAAAGCAGATAAGTGAAATTCTCATCAGATCCTTGATAGGCCTCTTGGGTTCATCATCCAAGTTTCATACCAAAGAACAGAATTACTTGCTGGGAAGTTAAAATGGAAAACTCCTGTGTTTCTTTCTACTACACTTTCACCACAGTAGTTCACTCATGACACAAAACATGTGGGTTTTCCATACCAGGCAATGATGCAGTTCTCTGCAGACACCGACTGGATGTCCGACAAATCAATTCAATTCTGGCGCTGTCTACCTGGAGTCAGAGTCAAATCCCACAATTAAAAAGCTCACAAGACTGCCCCTCCCCAACTTCAGATGCTATTTACAAGTCCAAGTTTTCGCTTGTGTTTCTGACCAACCAATTATGAATCGGGGGTTCTCATGACTCTGATCTTGGGCTTTACTTGAAAGCATACTCCTCATTGTGGATCCCTTGATAGCACAGAAACTTAAAGTTGTAAGGCACATTGAAAATCATGTTGTTCCACCACCTACCTAGTGTAAAATTTTCTTCAGTGTTCTACAGAGATGATCATCTACCTTTCAAAAATTATTAGTCCTCAAGGTAGCTCGTTCTATAGTTAATAGCTTTGAATATAAAGAAGTTTTGTCATATCCAACAAATTTAGTAAACTTTCATTGAATATTTATTATCTATACTGCATAAGGTCCAACCTCAGAAACAAAAGTAAACAAAATATGATTTATCCCTGCAGAGAGTTTTTAGTTAACAAGAGTTTTTATGCAGGTTACAGTGAAATGGGATTTGGTACATTATATTTGCACGTTTTTAGTGATCAGTAAATATGCTATCTGAGCAAAAAGTCTGAGATTAGATACTTGAAGAACCTAAGTGTACCAGAGGGTATTTTATCTGTTAAGTTTATTTACTTATTTTGAAAGAGAGACAGCATGAGTGAGGGAGGTACAGACAGAGGGGGAGACAGTCCCAAGCAGCCTCTGTGCTGTCAGTGCAGAGCCTGTCATGGGACTCGAACTTGCGAAGCTGTGAGATCATGACCTGAGCAGAAACCAAGATTGAGCTACCCAGGTGCCCCTGTTTTTTTTTTGTTTTTGTTTTTGTTTTTGTTTTTGTTTTTGTTTTGCAAGGTGGTTATATCAACAGGTAAATGAGGAAAAGAGCAACATAGGAGACCAAGGGAGAGAATCTACATGAAGATTCAGGGTATGGTAAAGAACAGGGTTGGGGTGGTATGTGGGATGTGTAAAGGGGGAATGTATAACAGAAGTTTGCAAAGACACATCATGGGCAGATTATAGAGAACCTGCTAAGGGGGTCTGGACTTGTCTGCAGGCATTAGAAAGCTATTAATATTTTCCAACCCAGGGAATGGAATTAATACAGCTGTGCTTTGGAAAAATGACTCCACCGGCCACATGTAAAATGATGTAAGAGGGGAGAGACTGGAAGCTGAGCAATCACTAATGAGACAATTGCAGTAATTCAAGAAATAGGTAATGAAAATTAGAATTAAGGTAATGGCAGTGGGAATGTGGGGTAGACAAGAGAAACGTTGCTGAATCAACAGGACTTGGCCACTGATTGAATGTGAGGGTTCTCAATGGAGAGGATAGATGTCAAAGAGAAAGGGACAAATGGAGGAAGATCCACGTGCATAAGCACTAATTGAGGTTAGCACTAATTGAGGCACAAAGACCACTAAGATGTGATTTCACATTCACTCAACATGTATTTGTTGGGTTGTTTCAATAGCACAGGTGCTAGTGGTAGGTAATACCTTTGAGAAACTCTCTGCAGTACAAACTTGTTTTCCAATAAAAGTAACAAGTCAAACTGTGATAAAAAATACTACATTGGATGGGCAGTAAATTTTCCTTAGGTGGAAAATTAAGGGAAAAGCATCCTAAGCAGAGGCTTCAGCTTGAACAAAGGCCTATGGTTGGAAACATGCACAGTTTTAGAGAACTGTAGGATTTGGTGCAGGCACAGGATAATTCGAATGCAGGGAATAGTATAAGATGAGGATGGGAATAATCTAGAACAGATGTTTAGAAAATATTGTTTACTCCATAAAAGAGGTTGGATTTTAATTCTCTGGATAATGGGAAGCTCTGGAACAGTATACTTTTGTTGTTTGTTTGCCTGTTTCTTTTGTTTTTAGCAGTAAAGTTATTTGCGCCATATTTCAAAAGATAATACTGGTGAAGCATGAATGATAGATTCAGTACTATGAAATCTGAAGGCATTGGACACCAGTGAGTAGATTGTCACAATAGCACAGGTAGGCAGTGCTACTAATGGCTTGAAGTTAAGCAGTGGGCTGGTAAAAGGGGGAAAAGACAGAGAGTCATGTTAGAGGTGAAGCACGTGCTCATCCTCTCAAGTATTAGGAATCAAGATCTAACACATGTAGAAAAGCCTTGTCTCTTCTTTTAAGATAATCTGCTCCCACAGTATACCATATTTTTGTGCTACATAGCATATGGTTGTATTAACATTATGGTTCCTTCCTGCCAGTTTCCCACCATCTTTTCACCATGGGTAGTTATGTTATGAGGATTATTTTACTGACACTTAATAAGAATATGATGTATTGATTGCTAACCCCTATATTATTTTCTTTGCAGCAAGAATAATAAACAAATTAAAAACATTCAATAGTGAACTAAGAAAAAAATAGTGTTTTTGCAAAGAATCTGTTATTCCTTTGATTACTATGGATTATTACCTGGCTGTAAGGCAACAGGGCTGCCCACTGTTTTCTAAACTGTTGTGCCCTCATGATGCCATGTTGATATAATCAGCTATTCATGCTGTGGGTCTGTGGAATTCAGAAAATGTTTCCAGAGCTTTAGCAAAAAGATGAGCAATAGCTTTTACCTCCCTCTGTCTTTTCTGTACTCTAACCAGATGTACATAATAAGAAATGAGTATGAATAATCTGCTATAGTGTCTGGGAGACAAAATTCACCTAGTGTTCTCTGCCTGGATTATAATTAATAGCATCAAATTAGCTACAGTACTGTTACAAATTAGTGTATGTTCAACGCCACCTATTCTTCAGGTTGTTGGTTTGACAGGCAAGGGAACATGCCTCTCATGTTCGCAAAAGCTGAGCAAACCATAATGTTTTGATATCCCAAATAGCCTAGGTTGGGAATAGTTAAAAGATTAGAGAAAACTATAGCAACCACTAACCAGAAAAATAATCTGCCTACAAGACAAAAAAAAGTCAAAAATCAAAAACAAAACCAAAACAAAAAATTACCTCATACAGAATGACACCAGAAAATACCAAAGATTCTTCTATATTGTTTTTTACAAATATGATTTAACTTTTACATATATGTTCTTGTGAGTTTTGAGAGACTGACCAAAAGCATTGGAGTAAAATAAATATTTTATTATAACAGAAAGAGTCATTAAACACAAATCTTCCCTCATTCCGCGGGTTTATCTGAAATGTACCTGTGACCCTGTCACTGCACTGCTAAAAAAAACTTAACCCATGTGGTTCCTTAAAATGAACTACAGGGCCTCTTTGATCTAGCCCTTGCCTATACCCAGCTCCATCTTTTGTCTCCACTACCCACCAACTAAATGGTCTAGAAATACCCTATTTGCCCTCCTTAAATTCACCATGCCTTTCATACCCTTTAGCATTTTTCTCATACCTCCAAACAATACATATTACATTGTGTTTTAATTATTTATTTCTATCTCTCCAACTTTTGTCAATAAGTATTTCTAAATAGGAGGGGCATCAGTAAGTCAAGGGAAGCAAGTTGTTCCATGTTTGATATTCTATCTGGAATAATATAAAAGCACACACTCTTTTTCTTTTATGTCTAGAAGCACCTTATAGAATTGCTCATCATTTCTTACCCATAGGTCCTCAAGGAATACTGGGAACATTATCTGTTTCAGATGTGATCTTGAAATATTGGCTATATTATGGTTTGTAAATTTTAAGACAAGGGTGTAAACAGGTAATAAATAGTTTTAAAGTTTACAATAGACTTTAGGGAAATTGACTTAAGCATATAAAGCAGATAGGCACATCAGTTTTCAAGAATGGCCTATGCACATCTATATTGAACATTTTGCAAATTATTGTTTTGGATAACTGCTTTGCAGCTTCAAAGAGGTTGCCAGAAGATTTTATCAACTTTCAAATCAGGATGAAACAATATTACAGGGATTGAGAATAAATATTACATTGACAAGATTGGACACTCCTTTCCTCACACTGGCAAAATGTAATAGAGACATCACAAATTCGAGAAATAAAACGTCGTTTTGAAGTAGCATAAATTCATGGTTGGCATTGTCAATATAGATGTTTAACAGGAATAAGCAAATGTATAAATTGCCTTTTGTGATTATGTTCCAAAGTTGAAACCAGCTAGCTATATAATCTTAACAAGCTATTTCTCTTACCCATGCTTCTGTGCTCTCATGCATAAATTAAAACTGTTGGACTGGAATTAGAGTCAGGAGATATGTCGCCTACATGCCACCCCTCTCATTAGCCCCTCCTGTACCCAGAGCAGATATGTATAGATAATTAAGAGTACCCTCCTCCACTGAGCTTCAGAGCCCTACTCAACAATCAAGAGAGCCACTACCGTTATATAAGAGTTAACACAGAGAGGAAAACTAACTGATTTTCCAGTTCTCAAATTCCTTGAATCTCTTGGGACAAACTCTAAATCATAGGCAAGTTCATCCTTTGGAATGGGCAAGGTGAAATCGTTTCTGATATGGTAAAGAACTTAAAGCTTTTAAAATGTTGGCCTATATGCCTTGGAGCTTTACAGAGTATTATGTAGTCTCTCCACTTTTTATTTGTTCTGATATTCATTTTCATTTATTATTCAACCCTTCCCTACCCAATCTTTTGAGAGAACAGAGTTGAGCTAAGTTTCTGTATCATTTTTAGTGACACAACCAAGAGTACACCAATCCTAAATTGGTACATGCACCCCTTAACTTCTAGTCTGTTTCTCTGGAATGGCTGACAAAGTGGAATAGACAAATGATGGAAGGAAGGTAGAAACTAGTCAGAAAGCCAGTAATATGCAGGGTGAACTCTAAGAAAAACCCACTAAGCTTTTACCTTGAAAAAAAAAAAAAAAGCAAATATCTCAGTCTCCCAACCCCACCCTCAGAAAGTCTTAGTTCATCCCATTTTGCTAAAAATGGTGAACTGGAATCTGAAGCTAGAAAAACAAACATCACCTGAATTCTAATACCCTTGGCATTTATGAAGGCCTGAAGCTATGATGTGACATAGAGGAAGAACATAGATCAGAGTTAGATCTTTCTGCCCTCAGTGTATTTTCCAGAGATAGACTCAGCTATGGCTTTGGCCAGACCAAGTCTGTCCAGCCTGCAACTAGCACTGGACCCATGTTGTGTAGTAAAATCAAATATCGGAAAAGTGCTACCAGAGCATTGAACCACATGTTCCAACTCTTTTCTGTGAATTTTACATGGAAGTATGTGTATTGGCTTTCTATTGCCGTGTAACAACAAGTTATGACAAATTTATAGGCTTAAAACAATGCACATTTACTATATTATCATTTCTATGGGTCAGGAGTCCAGACAAAGCCTAACTGGGTCTTTTGCTAAGGCTTTCACAAGACTGCAACACAGTGTCAGCTTGGTTGCATTCCTTTCCGGGTCTCAGGACCCTCCTCCAAGCTTACACAGTTATTGGCAGAATTCAGTTCCTTGTGGTTGTAGAACTGAGTCCCTCAGTCCCTAGAGGCCACCTGGAATTTGCTGCCATGTGACCCTTTCATAGCAGTTCACATCATAGCAGCTTGCTTTTCAAGGCCAGCAGGGAAAAAGTCTTTCACTCCAGCCTCCTAAGGCTGTCTTTGTAACATAACCTAATCAATGATGTGGCACATTTACCATTTTGTGTTAGCTGGCAGCCAGTCATGGGCCCTGTCTATACTAAAGGGGCAGAGATTACAAAAAGTCGTGGACACCAGGAGGCAGAAATTGTTGGAGATCACTTTAAGGTGTGTCTGTAACAGTATGTGTGTGCTATAAGAGAAAAAAACAAAGATTATATGTTAATTCTTAAACAGAACTTGGTAGGTACCAATATCTTATTTTCATCTATTAACTTATTTAATAATGACTGTCATTTAAGTAAATATTATTATTATCCTCATTTTATAGGCAAGGAAACTGAGACAGAAAGTTCAGTCAACTTGTCCAAAGCACACAGCTGATCAAGGTAGAATAAGAATATGAATGCAGATAACCTGGCTATAGAGTCCATCTTCTTAACTTGTTACACGTCCTCTGTGATAATAGCTTACTCCGCTATAGTTCCCTGTAAGTGCTTTACGTATTTTAATTCATTTAAGCTCCTAGTGATTACACAATTTTAGTATACATCTAATTCATCCCCTTTACTTTTCAGATAAGCTGAAAGAGACCATAATATTTATGCTTGAGCATGATTGCCTCACATGAAAGTGGTAATAAATACAATTTATTGAGTGGTCATCTTGCTGAACAATCCATAAATATTTCATTTATCTTATAACCTCTGTATAAAATAGATATTACCACCCACATTTTGTGATGAGGATACTCAAATTAGAGATGTTAAATAGTTTGGCCATGCTTTCTAGGGTTGGGGCTCAAATCCAGTTCCTTCTGACCCAAAAGCCCAGGCTTAGCACAACTGTGGTCTACAGTTTGGAGGGCATTGCCAAGCTAGTACATCTTTTCTCTTTTCTTTTCAGCAAAATGTGCTGACTTATCAGATTTGTTTTCTCATGAGAAGAAAATAAGTTTATGATTTTTATCTATCTGAAATTGGGGCTCTCTTGTCTGACTTTAATAATTGAGCAACCCCTGGATGACCAAGAAAGCAAGTATAGGAACTTCATTTTTTAGCTGCCTGCAGCGCATTACCCCACAGGTCATCTGTAGTTCCAGAGGGTCTTGCTTGCCAGTCTTATGCTTGAATTTCTAAGCTAGATTCCAGACATTTTTACAGAGAACAATTTGTAGGGCCAGAAAAGACAGATCCTTACCCCTTGGTATGTGTTGCATCACATTGATATCCTATGATTAGGAGAAAACCTCTAGACTCTGTGTAATAACGTCTAGAGTTATTTTCTTCTTATGTTCTATTATTTAGGAATATATTGGTATAGTGTGGCTTCATATAAATCTCTCTAAGTTATGTTTACTGTCTTATTTTATGCCCAATCTTTCCCTTCGGAGTGCCTGTTATTGATTCCATTCAGAATTCCATGGAGGTAAACACTGATTTAATTAAAGGTGTGGGGTAACAGATTGGTGTGCTAGATTAAGTTAGTAAAATAGATATTGCATCCTATTAACCCAAAAGCAGGCAGGATGTCTGCTTTCATTGATACTATTACTTAGATATTTGAATCATCTCTAGTTAGACAATTTCCATTTCTTTTCATTATGCAGATGTTTAATGGAAATTGGGATTTTGTTTTATTCTCTTCCTACTAAATGATAAATCCTGTGTCCTTGGAAAGAAGCACAATGTAGATTCAAATGAGCTGCCAAATTGATTTTTGTGTTTGTCCTGCTTTAGCCTTGACTGCTTCTGTAGTTTGCACTTTTAGTGGGTATTTTCTGTGCACTTTGGTTCCTCGTATTAGACTAGAAGCAGTTTATCATTGTGAAGAGACTTTATGGCCCAGGTGCAGGAAAGCTATAGGTTAGCAATTACTCGGTTGGGAGAAATTCACTGATAACATAACATGATGTGGGGTCACTCACAGGCCCTTATTTAAATCTGTCTTTTGCTGTATAATTAAGAGCCCCAGAGTCTTCTCTAATGGCTTCATTTCATTACATGTGGAGTTTTTTTCTGTTAAAATGTGTAAATGCACCTTAGGGTAGAGGTAGGAAATAGCACTTTAAGCTATAGTCAGTCATTTACATTTTAGTATAAATCAATTCCAGCCTCTTTCTTCAGAGAGATTTTGGAAGTTAAAGAATATAAGATGATATATATTCAGATTTGTGTATGTGTGTGTGTGTGTGTGTGTGTGTGTGTGTTCTATTAGGTTTGTGTGTGATGAGAGGGAAAAGAGGAAGGTGTATGTTTAGCACAGACAGGTGGGAAGTCTGAGAACAAACTTTATTTTCTTAACAGTTTACTAGAACTTGACATGGATGTATTTGATTATAATATTGCTTCATTTCTTGATTACTTATTTAACAAATTCACACAACAAAGAAACTGAAATTTTGTGGAAAGAACCTAATTATCTTTAATTCTTCAATCTCTATATTTATTCAAAGATCATTTTGAGGCAAGGCATAATTTTAAGGAATATACTGATATGTAAGACTTGGTCCTCTTCTAGGTTAGTACTTGACTAGTATCTGAATACAATGAATAACTTTTGTAAAGATATAAATTCCATGAGCGGGGCAGAAATTAAGGTCTGTGCTAGTGTAGAGAAGAGAGAGATGGTTTGTGTGGTGGGATCAGGAGATGATAAGGAAATCATTTTGGATATAGCAAATTTAAAGTCCACATTTACATTTTTAGAACGTATTTACAGGAAAGTAGTCTTTCATCCCTACCCTCAGAAATAGTTTATCTTTAGTTTAGATGCAGTTCTTTAAAAAATGTGATTATCAAATGCTTTGCTACTCCAAGTATGTTCCAAACTGGCAGCATGGACATCACCTGGAAGCTGGTTAGAAACACTGAATTTTATGAGGCTTCTGGATGACTCAGTCGGTTAAACGACTGACTCTTGATCTCGGCTCAGGTCATGATGTAGTAGTTCGTGAGATTAAGCCCTGCGTGGGGCTCTGTGTTGACAGTGTGGAGTCTGTTCGGTATTCTCTCCCATTCCCTCTCTCTCTGCCCCTTCTCTGCTCACGCACAGGTGCGTGCTCTCTTTCTCTCAAAATAAACTTAAAAAAGAAAACGAAACACAGACTTTTAGCTCCTATACCAGAACTACTGAGTCAGAACCCGCACTTTCACAAGACCCCAGAGTGACTTGTCTCACATTGAAGTTCACAAAGCATTGGTCTCATACCCCACTGCAAGGTAATTTCCCTAAGCTGTCACACATTGGCAGAACCAAGCTTGCTTGGGTACGGGCTGATGGAAGCAGGTAGGCTGACTACAATGAGAGCAGTAAGAACAGGCAACCAATGTACCTCATACTAATAGGAAAGGCCCAAGATAATTTGTAAACAGCTTCCTCGAAATTAAACAAAAGAAACAAGGCAGAAGCTAGGCCACTCTAAGTGTAGGGAAGAAGCTCAATATACCACAACAATTCCTAAGGGAACTGTGTGTGTTACGAAGAATGATTATCATTCATAATAATGAAACCCATGTCATTATTTAAAAAAATAAAGGTTAAATTACATTCAGTGTCCTTTGATTAAGAGGGTGGGGAAGTGAATAATGTTTCAGAATGGTTTCTAGCAAAATTTGGTCCATTTTACTTTGGAATTGTTACTTAAAGAGGCATGCTTCAATTCACATGTGCTTTGGGTATCAAGAAACTGGATGCTCCCCCACCCAAAAAATGTTTTTGGAAAAAGTTTGATATCTCAGGGAAAAAAAGTCGACCAAATATGTATTACGGGAAAGTACATATTTTGGAGAGAATCCATTTATACCTATTTTATAATTCTTAAATGTGTGTGTTATATAAAAATTATGTGTAGTAGAGGGGCCCCTGGGTGGCTCAGTTGGTTAACATCCGACTTCGGCTCAGGTCATGATCTCACGGTTTGTGGGTTCGAGCCCCGCGTCGGGCTCTGTCTCTGACAGCTCAGAGCCTGGAGCCTTCTTCGGATACTATGTCTCCCTCTCTCTCTGCCTCTCCCCCACTTATGCTCTGTCTCTCTCTCTCTGTCTCTCTCTCTCAAAAATAAATAAAATGTAAAAAAATTTTTAATAATATGTTATTAAGCTCAAGAGGCATCATTTGTAGAATACCATGTGAATGTAGTTCTCTGGTGTTGTGTTGGGCCTTGGCTTAGAGAGGGACACAGCATCATATTTCCAGAGTTTAGGGCAGGAAAGGTTTTAATCCTGCCCTGCCTTTCCTTCCTTGGTTGGCCTGGGAGGTTTGCACTTTGCGACAGAAGAGTGGAGACCGCAATGTCCTGTTGCCCCTGAAATTTCTGCTTGATGGCTAAGCATCATGGCATTTCTGTTCATACAGGTCATCGCACTCTGCTGACTAGGCTATCTTTTTGCAAAAGCAGCGCAGCAGCATTTTATAAAATCCCTCAAGTGGTGGCAATCTGGACCAGCCCAGAGCTTGAAATAGGCAAAGGTTGTTTTCATTATCCTTGTTTTAAGCCTCCTTTACCTCTTTTCCCTCCTTATCTGGAGTTTCCTTGGCTTCCTCAGGTTCCCAGGCATGCACTGTCCTTCGGCTCTCTACAATCTGCAAAGATGAACCCTAGGAACAGACTGTAAGATAAGGATAGCTCACGTACACTTTTGGGAAACCTAGACCTTACGTACCCTTCGGGGAAAAAGTAGTTTAGGGCCATTATTTCTAATTACATGGTGCTTTGAGGAAGCATACAGGAGTTTACAGTGAAAGGACAGAGTAAGCTTCTGAAACATTGTGTTTGATAAAGGATGAATAAAGAACTCTGCCTTACACTAGTAGATATTCACAAAGATTTGTGTACTTAAAATGATTAATGTCCTGTTAAAGATATTTCAGGAACCAAGGAACTTATGGGTGAGGTAGTTTTCTTTAGAAGGTCTTTTTCTCCATCCCTGAATTTATCCATAGTAGATTGCCTTATACTTTGGTAACAGATAATCACAAACTAGTTAAAATGATGACATTTTAGTTAATAATACTATATAATCACTTCTTTCAGCAACCTGTGTCAAAATACTCTAATTTCCTTCTTATGAATACATATCACTTAAATTTTCCCAATGGTCAGTAGCCATACTTCAATGATTCTATTTTATATGCTATAATAATAAATTTTAGTAATTGCTTCTGAGAGTTATGCACCTTTATCTCTTAGTAGGAGGCATGAATTTTTATTTCTAACAATCCACCCACTATATTGACCCACTGACATTTCAAATATACTATGTTCACAAAAGAATTCAGCATCTTGCTCTCAAATCTTTTTCTCTTTTTGAGTTTTCTATACTTTTGTTAATAGTATTTTTATTCTGTTGTTAACTCAGGGGAGATAGGTAAATATATTTTAAAAAATAAAAATGCAATGTAAGTGTTAAAATCAAAGAATGATTAAAAGTATGGGACCACATCAAGGGTTGGATGAGCCATTATTGATGCTATAACATAGTATATTCAACATTTTCCACTCTATATTAGTTACCTATTGCTGCTGTAACAAATTACTATAAATATAGTGACTTAAAACAATACCAACTGTATTATCTTACAGTTCTAGAGGTTAGAAGTCTACAGTGGGTTGTCAACGCTGGGAGAATCTGTTAGCTTGCCTGTTGCTGTTTCTATAAGTCACCTGCCTTCCTTGGCTCATGGCCACTGGCCCCTTCTTTCCATCACTCTGACCTATGCTTTTCTTATCATATCTCCTCTTATTCTGACTCTTCTTCTTTCACTTATAATGACCCTTGTGATTACATTGAGCCTGCTTAGATAATCCAGGGCAATCTCCCCAACTCAAGATTGTCAATTTAACCACATCTGCAAAGTCTATTTTGCCAAATAAGATAACATCTTTACAAATTCCGGGGATTAGGATGTGGACATCTTTAGGTGACCATTAGTTGTACCACATACTGTAAATCCCAATCTATCATTCTAGTTATTGTCTCCTCCTCAGTTCATTTATTGGTCCACCATGCTTTCTTTCTTCCTGTCTTAGCTCATGTTTTCTTTTTCAAGGAAAATACCATTCCACCTTCTGTAATATCCAAATATTTCCCATTTTTCTAAGCAAAGTCAATTATATCTGCTTCTAGAATTCTTCCCTGATTCTTCCTTATAAGAAGTGACTTCCCCCTTCTCTAAAATTTCATAATATTTATCTCTACTTTTCATGACTCAGATATGAATAGTTTTAGTTCAAGGTAGAAAACAATATGTCTTCTCCCCTTCTAGACCATGAGGTCCTCAAGGGTATATTCTACATTTCATTTATAGTTCTACATCATGCTTACCTCTACCTGACTCCCAGTTCCCTGTATAGCTCAGTGACTACTGTGGATGCTCAGTAAATATTTTTTGAAAGGATTAATGAATTTCAAGAAATCACCATGTCATTTTGGCAGAGTCATGAGACCCAAGGGACTTGCACTTAGGCTTTCTTTCTTTCTTTCTTTCTTTCTTTCTTTCTCTTTTTTTTTCTTTTTTACTAACCAGGATGGTGCTGTCCATATTTGAAATACAGATTGTTTTCTTTCCAGTGTATTGATTGTTGAAAATAATATGAAAAGTACTAGGCTTTACCACTTTCTTACATATGATTATATTAAAGGTTTTATTTTCTCTTAGATGACAAATTTAGGACTCAGAAAAGGGAAATAAAATCCCAATACTCCTGTAATTACAGATGACAATATTATTAAAATGTAGAAACTCAATTTTTAAAAAGTCAAGTAAGGTTTTTTTCTTTTTTTTTTTAAAGCATTCATTTCACTTAGTTATTCCTGCATATCTAATTGACAGAAATTACAAGTTACTTTCTCTCATTTTTCTCCTCTACTGAGATCTTAAAAATGAGTTTCATGTCTTGACTTCACAGATTTGACAGATGTTACCACCCTCTTCAATCACTGCAAGAAATGTGTATCCTTAGCTATAAGAAATCCAAAGGTGCGAAGGAGATTGGAAAGAATGATCATTTTCTCTCCCTTCCCCGGGTGTTTTCATGTTACCCAGGAATGTTTCAGTCATTCTTTTGAGTTGGGTGAAATTATGAGAACTACACATAAATATGTCGATATTTCATTCTCCTGCAGCTTTGGATGTGAGACAGCAGAATGACAGAATCCTGGTTTTTCTTTTTTTTCTTTTTTTTTTTTTTTTTCACACTTCAGTGATTTTTCCATGGAGCTATGAGCAGAGCGAAAGAAAACTGCTAACCTGTTCATTAACTTCTAGAAATTCACTCTCACCTTTTGCCTTACACAAAATAAAGTAGTTTGTGGTTTGCTCATATTGTCAAATAATTGTTGTGAATGAGCATGACTGGAGGAGGGAGTCATGATAATAGTTGTGAGGTTGCCTCTGAGCCTTGGGATGACCACATCCTATCTTTGTTTCCTTGAAGTAGTTCCCTTAGCTGGGATGA
Source organism: Panthera tigris (assembly GCF_018350195.1). Taxonomy (NCBI): domain Eukaryota; kingdom Metazoa; phylum Chordata; class Mammalia; order Carnivora; family Felidae; genus Panthera; species Panthera tigris. The sequence continues at coordinate 68,583,708 of NC_056662.1, read as the reverse complement.
TTTACATAACTTGAAGTGGCCGTAGGTAGGTTGTGATGTTTGTATTTTTCCCAACAGCTCTCACCTGTGTAGTTTAAGTATACTATAAACTTCCAGAATGTAAGTGGGTTGAACACAGCAAATAATTTTGACTAATCTGCTATTGTGATAGGTGTGATATTATCTGTGGATTGAAGCTACTTCTCTAGGGCCTTACAAGGACATTCCCAAACTAAATGTCTTGAGCAGATTGTTTTTGTCTTTTTATAGGTCCTATTGCTTCATACATGTCAATAGACAAAGAAATAAACCTCCTGCTTATATACTCTATACCCGATTCTGCCTTCATATAGTAATATTTTGAACTGTTGGGTCCCACCATAAGAAAGCATGTTGAAGAGGCCCAGGCTTCTCTGCTGGAGTCATCATCACACTGGGAAAAAAGTCTGGGCTCCAGCTATGAGCCTCCATAGGCATTAATGAGGAGTGCCCCCATACTATGCTTCATTACTGCTTCCTGAGGGACTCCTCTTGTGAGAGAAAAGAAAGGAGCCCAGTGTGATTCTGGAGAAGCAGTGGTTTATTTCCCATACTTAATTATCCAGCTGCTATATTGTTCCTGAGATAATTCTCTTTGGGTACAAGGCAGGAAATTAGATAATGCCATCTAATGGGTGTATGAGTTTCAAAGTTTGCCTTGAGGTGGCAAATATAATCACAGCCAGTTTTTCTAGGACTTATACCTTGATATAAGCAAATAGACCATTTGTGTGATTTAAGAAGGTAAGGTTAGACACCCTGTGTGTAGGGAGAATGTTCAGAATCTGTGAGATTTTTATCTGTAATGATGAATAACTATTATTTTTCTGTTTTTTTAATTTCTCCAAAACTATTTATTTTCTGCATGTATTTACTAAGTAGGAGACATATACTTAGTCCTTATTTATGACAATATTACCTTGATTAAGTTGTTCTGTCTAGACATGGGTTATCTTACACTTCGCTGCCACTGAATTACCTACAAATCAATAGAGAGAATTATGAACAAAACCTCAAGTGTAAGTTAATAAATGTGACAGTTATGAAGCTTGCTACTTGTGCCAAATATGTGCCACAACATAGATTCTTTCATTCAACACCCAGTGCCATCTGTGAATCAGGATTTAAGAATGATATGATGAATAAGATTATCACTGACGTCAAGAACCCAAGAACTGGTAAAATTGTCCTTAATTCATTCCTTCCTGCTCCTCACCTCTCAAATTAGCCCATCAGTGAGTCCCATAACACTGACCTCATACAGTCTCTTCTGCACATCTCCACCACCACTGCCTCACAGCAAGCGACTGTCATCTCTAGCCTACACTGCAAAACCTTCTTGCATCTCAGCTCCTCATCTATGCTGCAGCCCCACAAAACATTCTCCATTGACCATACAAATGATCTTTTATTTATTTTTTTAACTTTGTTAATGTTTATTTATTTTTGAGAGACAGAGAGAGACAGAGTGGGAGTGGGGGAGGGACAGAGAGAGAGGGAGACACAGAATCCGAAGCAGGCTCCCAGGCTCTGAGCTATCAGCACAGAGCCTGACACAGGGCTCAAACCAATGAACTGTGAGATCATGACCTGAGCCAAAGTCGGACGCTTAACCAACTGATCCACCCAGGCGCCTCATATAAATGATCTTTTAAACATACAAATAAAATTATGTCATTATTCTGCTCTTAATACCTATTGACTTCCCATTACACTTAGAATAAGGTCTCAGTTTCCTTCCTCTCCCATCTGGATGTCTCTTCTGCCTTCTCACTTTCTTACACTGACAGCGCTTGGGTCATACTGTCTTTCTTTTGTCCCTCAGATGCTACAAACTCTTTCCAACCTTACGTCGGTAGCGTAGTTGTTCCCTGGAACATGAATACTCTCTCCCCAGGTAGTTAGTTATATTCTAGCTTCTTCTGATTTTTCCAGTCTAAGAAACTTTCTATGAATACCCAATACAAGGGGGCCCTTTCTTTACTCTGTTCTATCACCCTTTGACTTTTAAACATTTGTTTGTTTTTTTGTTTGTTTATTATTTGGTCGATTGGATGAATGGTAGAGAAGAGCTACTCCTGATACGTGGGAACTTGTCTAACCCATACAGTGAAGCTTCAGTGTCATTAGAAGCTGGCCTGGTGCTCACAGGTAGACTGTGTTATTTGCCTGTTGAATAGAAACAGTTTCACAGAACAGTAACATGAGATTAAGTCACTCTTGAGACCATAATCTGCTGAAGCAAAACAAGGTCATATCATTATTTTGTTTAGGAAAAAAATAAATAAATAAGGGTACCTGGGTAGCTCAGCCAGTTGAGCGTCTGACCTCGGCTCAGGTCATGATCTCACGGTTTGTGAGTTTGAGCCCTGCATTGGGCTCTGTGCTGACAGCTCAGAGCTTGGAGTCTGCTGTGTCTCCCTCCTCTGCCTCTCTGTCTCTCCCCCACTTGTGCACACAAGCCCTCTCTCTCTCCTTCTCTCCCCCCAAAATAAATAAATAAACTTTTAAAAAATGATAAAACCAAGGTCACTGTAAAATCCACAAAAATATCAAACCATCTCTTGGTTAAAATGAGTTAACTATTACTTTTCTGTGAATCATAACTTTATCCTCACTCTCGTCTGCTCTTGTTATAGATAAGATTTATTGAGATGCCCAATCAATCACAGAATTCCTCTACTTCCTGACAGGCTCCTATCCAGAACAGTCTCGCTTTCTTAAACTCTGCCCCAAACCACCTAATAAAGCCCAAACTCTTTAATAAGTCTTGCCTAATATCACCTTACTGAGAAGCTCCATGATTCCTCGTGTATGTACTATCCCTTGCTACAACAATTAATAAACCCAACTTGTTCAACTAAAATTATATTCCTAGTGGTATCTGACTAGATGGCATCGACAGTGGTTTGTTAGTTCATCTTGGTTTTTCTACTTTTTCGAACTACAATATGAACTCCTTTAGAGCAAGGGTCTTGTTGTCTTATTCTCTATTGTATCCAGAATCTTTAATAGGTTTGCCATTTCATAGACCCAACACATATTTGTTGAATTACTTAGTTGATCTTTTTTATATAGAGGTTTAATAAGCCTTGGACAGTGATTTTTACATACAGATCCTTGGCCCCAAGGTTGAATTTGATGGGTTGTAACGTCAACCACAAGTGCAAGTGCTTTATGTGCTTTATATAGGCAAATGGCACACAAACCGTTGAACTTGGATTTTCACAATGCAGTTAAGGGCTACCTACCAGCTTGTTAAAATTTAAATAATCTTAGCATTCATAAACTCAGACTAGCATACAATTACAGTAACTTAAAATTTAAACTGAATAACCTAGAGTCTGGATTCGATATTCTGCTGGACAGTGTTTCAAAGCATCCACTGCACCTGAACAGGTATTGGGAATTCCTACATGACTTCTGTTGGATAGTTTTCAGTTGATGCCAGTTTTGCTTTTTAAATTAATCTTTCGTACGTTTGGTTTCAGCATTTGCAATTTAATGTAATTGGCATTTTTGTTATTGTTGTTAACTGTTGTAATGACACATAATTACATCAACTAACATTTGTCAATTAACTAGAATTTCAGACATTTATGTTTTAAAGTTCAAATATTAATCATCCATAAATCTCCCCCTATTCCTTGCTTCCCAAATTTACTTGTATGATGACACTTCAACACAATTTTAAGTGTTGAATAGGTATGATAGGCAGGCTTTGGAGTTCTTTTTCTACCTAAGTGGGCTAAGAACAAAATTAGTTAAGGGTAAAATAATGGAGAGAACTCTATTTGCTCAGCCACTAAACATTGAGGCTTCATGCTTTATGGTTCACCCATGAGTTTAAATAATGCAGAACTCTCTGAAAGTAAAAGACAACTAGCATATTTCCTGTCCAAGACTTAGGACAAAGGAAAAGTCAACGCAGAAGGATGAATCCTCTTTTTATTTCCTAATCCCAGCAACTATTTTATCTACCCAGATTTTAGGAGAAAAGAGCCTTTTTTTTTTTTTCAAGGATGTGTTGCTTTTATTATAGAATAGTCAAAACAGTTATCTGATTACTAAGGCAATGGCAGGCACTAAGCCTCTCTCCTTGGGTTTCCCCAGATTTGGAGATAATAGAATGATTTTGTAAGAATCAAAGAAATTATTTATTATGTAATAGAGTATTTAATTTAAGAGGACTGTTTCATTTTTTAATATATATTTTGCCAACCATCCCACTCTGCAATAATTCAGCAGGGATAAACATATAACTGTTTCATTTCTGAGTTACTATGTGGGTGTCTCTCAAAGGACCCGATTTTGAAGAAGAACAAATAAAAATAATAATGATATTTGTTGCTTATTTTTTCTTTTCATTCATACAGGTGTGAAACTCTAGCTTTTAATCAACAAACTGACATTTTTTTCCATGCTATTTGCTTTGAATTTTTTTATAATTATGAAACTACAACTAAATATACAAATTGGTTAAACCATGAAATGTCTGCCTGATGTGTTAGGACAATTTTTACAGGGAAAAGAAATTTAATAATAATTTCTCTAGATTTCTAGCTTCTTATGTCATACTTCTCTTTTAAAAGCACAGGTGCTGCCCAGGAAAACACGTTTGTTGCATCTGGAATAAACACAAATCAAAGTAGCTACTATTTTACATAATGGGCTCATAATTTGACAAACTGTATTAATGTTACCACAGGACATATTTTAAAGTCATTAAATGTAGAAAGATATTTGCACCCAGATGTCTTCCATTAAGCCAGATATTTAAAAGATTTGTAAAAATGTGAAACAATGCTACACTTTTCAAATTTTTTTAAACAGTCATTTCTTTAAATGTTAAATTATTTTGAGAGAGAGAGAGAGAGCCCAAGCAGGGGAGGGGCAGAGAGAGAGAGAGAGAGGGAGAGAGAGAGAATGCCGAGCAGGTTCTGCACTGTCAGTGTAGAGCCTGGTGTGGGGCTTGATCTCACAACCTGTGAGATTATGACCTAAGCCAAAATCACGAGTTGGCTGTTTACCTGACTGAGCCACCCAGGAACTTCTAAATAGTCATTTTTTAGATGTATGTTATTTATATTAACATGTGATGGATTTATTTTTATTTTTTTTATTTTGGAGAGAGACAAAGCACAAGCAGTGGGAAAGGCAGAGGGAGATAAAGAGAGAATCTTAAGCAGACTCTATGCTCAGTACAAAGTCCAACCTGGGGCTCAGTCCCATGACTGACTGATGAAATGTGATTCATGACCTGTGATGAAATCAAGAATCGGAAACTCAACCGACTGAGCCACCCAGGCACCCCTGTTTTTGTTATTTTATTTTTTTTTAATTAATTTATTTTTGAGAGAAAGAGCAAGGATGAGCAGGGAGAAGCAGAGAGAGAGGGAGAGAAAACTCCAAGCAGGCTCTGAACTGTCAGTGCAGAGCCCAATACAGGACTCAAACCCACAAGCCGTGAGATCATGACCTGAGCCAAAATCAAGAGTTGCTTAACTGAGTGAGCCACCCAGGTGGGTGGCTTTTTTTTTTTTTAATTTTAAAATGAGTTAAATGGGGCGCCTGGGTGGCTCAGTCGGTTGAGCGGCCGACTTCGGCTCAGGTCACGATCTCGCGGTCGGTGAGTTCGAGCCCCGCGTCGGGCTCTGTGCTGACAGCTCAGAGCCTGGAGCCTGTTTCGGATTCTGTGTCTCCCTCTCTCTGACCCTCCCCCATTCATGCTCTGTCTCTCTCTGTCTCAAAAATAAATAAATGTTAAAAAAAAATTTTTTTAATGAGTTAATTAATATTTAAACTTTTTTTACTTTCAATTTGTAATCAAGCAAATATTCATAGATATAATCTATATACACAGAAGATTTTTGGAGTCTTTAATGATTTTTAAATGTGAAAAAAGTTCCTGAGGCTAAAAAGTATAAGAAATGCCATTTTAGAGAAATGCCAGATTACTTATCATGACCATATGTGCTGTGTGTCTTCTGGGGTTCTAGAAAATGTATCACTTTATTTAGGTCCAAGTAACATATTATTAAGCAAACATATTTTCAAACTGTCCATAATTCATGATACTAGGTCTTTTTATTCTTTCATGGTAGTGGTCTCTAGAACCTAATATGTTTTCTTCACAAAGTGAATGGGTTTTTGATTTTCTAATATCAAGTACACTTCCTTAGGTCATGCCATAGGATGATTCTGTCTGCTTTAGCTATGTTTTAAGCAATCTATTAATAATCATGATTTAACTTCTAAAGTGAGTGTGAATATTTTGTTTTAAATAATAAGCAGAGTAGATTCGAGATTCTCTGAGGTAACAATACCCTCACTCACTTGCCTCTTTAGGAAACGAGAAAGAATAAGGCCATAGCCAGCCTGCTGGGTATATGCCTTGGCGTGTGTCATACCTGTGAATTCCATTCGTCATGCTTGTCAGCGTGGACATGAAGTTGAGGATCTCTAAGGCAGTTAGTGTCGCATTTATGGAAGTGACGAAATGCAGCTTACACCAATGATTCCATTGGTTTTGACTGATCAAACTGGAGTCCACATATAATTGACAATTGAAATAAAGCCTAGCATTGTCCAGAATGGGCAAAATCTAGTACACTATAGAACAAAATGTAGCATCTTTCCCAGGCTTTGCATGAATCCGTACATAATTTGAAAAATTCTAAAAATAATATATACCTTGCCAGAACTTTTGGCCTTTATTAAATACAGAACACTAATTGTTTCCATAGTGAGTGAGCCGTGTCAAAAATCAGATTTGAAATAGTCGATGCAGTGCCTAGCAGCAACTTCTTCATGTTACTAGTTAATGATGATTGCTACTATTTATTGACCACTGAATATATGCCAGTTTTCCTAAGTGTTACATATTCTCTCACTTACCTTACGGGAAGTCTCAAAAGCTGTGTATTGCCATTTTCTCATTTTATGGCTAAAGAAGCTGGGACTTAGAGAGGTTGAGCTAACTAAGTGATCTAAGCCCCGAAGTTAGGTCATGAAACCAGATCTGTCTGATTTCAGTGTCTATGCTTTTACCACTATCTTCCATGTGGCCACATATTACATGCATTTGATTGGCCAAAGGGATTCATTCCCTTTATTTCATAGGCAAGGACACTGCAGCATAGGCAGATTAAGTGGCTTGTACAAAATCACAGATTAAGAAACAAAGTCCATATCCCCTCACTTCGTTCCTTAGGTGGCCATGTGGAACTCAGTACAGCATATGGACCCTGAAGTCATCCTTTGTCCCTGAACTTTCAGAATGTTTACTATGTAATATAGTTTCTGTGCTATTCGGCTTTGGCATTCTGTGCCAAGATACTGTGGTAGAGTAAGTGTGTGTGTGTGTGTGTGTGTGTGTGTGTGTGTGCGCGCGCGCGTGTGTCTGTGTCTGTGTGTCTGTGTGTGTGTTCTTGGTGATGGGCTCTTTTTTTTTCTTCTGTATTTCCCACAGTTTTTTTTTTTTACCTAATTAGAGTGTAATATTTATTAGTTGACTGATTGAATGGTTAGTGAGTGAATGGGCCATTATTTCACTTTCCTGGGTATAAGTTCTAGAAACTGCCAAGAGCTACCAGGTAGGAAGGAAAACAGCAGCCCCCTCCATCTGCCGCTAATTTCAATAAGAGTCTTCAGATATTATTTATTTTTCATATTTAATTATTCATAAGCATTCTTTCAGAAAAAAATGTTTCTTTTGCCAGCAAAGTTGTTTGTTTTAAAATCACCAGTCTGGTTTATACTGTTTATTTAAATGCTCATTTTCTGGGGCGCCTGGGTGACTTGGTCGGTTAAGCGTCCAACTTCGGCTCAGGTCATGATCTCACCGTCTGTGAGTTCAAGCCCCGCATCGTGCTCTGTGCTGACAGCTCAGAGCCTGGAGCCTGCTTCCGATTCTTTGTCTCCCTCTCTTTCTGCCCCTCCCCTGTTCATGCTCTGTCTCTCTCTGTCTCAAAAATAAATAAACGTTAAAAAAAAAATTTAAATGCTCATTTTCTCAGTTTGATTAAGTAACAAAATTCAGCAAGGTCTAATGATTTCATTAGAATGAGGGCTAAAATGTGACTCAAAATATGTGGGTACTGACTGTGGTGTTTCCACTTGCTAGAAACGTTTCTATGCTTTAGATTTCTTATTTTTCAAGTTTTAATTATGATATACTTCCTTTGCTTGTATTTCTTGCCAGGTTTTGGTAAGGATAAAATGAGTTAATTCACAGCATCATGGCAGCAAGGACGCAGAAGTAGATCAGTAAAAATATAAAACTATAGACCTACAAAATAGTTAAATATAAAAAAAATTCTAAATATTACAAAACAGACCTACAGTAATACAAATGCTCTAGGAGTGGGTGGTTTATAACAGAGTTAGTGAAAGAAGGCCTTTTTACCTAGAGATACAGGAAGAGGCTTGGGTTTGTGTATCACATTGACCTATTCATTCATTCATTCATTCCTCATTTACTTAACAAGCATTTATTGAATGTGTAATAGATGCCCAGCCCTGTGCTAGAGGTTAAGATTCCAATGATGAAGTGGACAGAAGCTCAACCATGGTGTTACTAATAATCTAAGAAGAAGAAAAAAAAACATATATCCAAACTACAACAAACATAAAATCATTTAAGTGCTAAACTTGGTATTATTACAAAGTACTATGGGAACACAGTGGAAATAATGACTAACTCTGCCTAGGGGCTTTGGGAAGTCTGCAAGAAAGAGTAGCATTTGAGCTTGGTACAAAACAATGTGTAGGAGTTTACCAGAATTTTTTTTTTAATGGGAAAAGGGCACCTCTAGATAGAAAAAACAACATGTTCACACCAGTGAAGATGTAATAGAACATAGCATGCTGGAGACAATGTGAAAATTAGAACAAGTCTTTTGAAAAGTACTTTGGCAGATTGTTTCAAGATCTATAAAAACACTTATGTCTTTAGACCAATAATCCCACTTATGGGAATTTATCTTATAAAAAAATACAAAAGAAGAAAAGTGTTATTTACAATAGCAGAAATATAAAATTGAGATGGATCCATTATCCAAAAACTACAGAATAGTCATGTAATTATAATGTACCATTTTGACTATTCTGTTATTGTTAGAATGATAATATCCTAAGTCAAAGTGGAAAATGTATAGGCCATCATATTAAATTATGAAACACTAAATTGTATCTTTATTATATCCATTTAAAATTATGTGTGTGTACAGATAAGAAATGGAATAGAATGTGAAATGAAATCAAAACAATAACAACAGCATTAACAACAAAAAGTTTTGTGAAGGTGGTGCTATGTGAATTGATGTTTTTTAATAGATTTACTTTGTTGTGGTCCTATCATTTACTAATTCAACTCATGGTCATTGACTGTTTCCCATGTGCTAAAAGCATTGCTCAGTTCTCCACTCGAAAAGATAAAGGAGCTTATTATTTATATGTATATATTTTTATTTTAAAGAAAAGCACTTTTATATTTCCATGCCTTTGCTAAAATAATTAACTCTACCATTTTCAAGACCCAAGTTGAATGCAGCATCTTCCAAAGGGACCTTTTCAGAATCTCTCCATCCCATCATTCCTAATCTCTCTCTACATTTTTCAGACTTCTGTCCCTCAAAATGAAAGACGTTGTGCTTTAGGAGTTGAATTGGAGAATTCAGTATGTCCAAGGAGGTGTCATAGTGGGCAGGGGTGGATCCACATAAGTCTGTTTCTCAAAGTAAGATCTAAAACAGCCTGCCTCAAAATCACTTGAAGCACATGATAAGCATGCAGTTTTTCACTCTCATCACTAGAAATTATAATTAAGTAGATCAGGGTGGGTCCAGAAAATTAGCATTTTTAACTAGCACTCTAATTTTTAGGCATCTTATATTTGGAAACCATTGCTACAAAATATTGAATCTACATGAAATAATTGCATCTGCCTACCAGAATGTTATTGTGTAACATTATATTTATATGAGTGACCAGTTGAGAATTTCTTTGTTCACTGATTTTCTAGTAATGTTATGTTCAATCCAAGATGAGCTTTGTTTCCAGCTTAGGTTTCACAATTTTCTTAATGAAAAATATTCATTCTTTTTTTAAAAATGTGTGTTTATTTATTTTGAGAGAGAGAGAGAGAGAGAGAGAGAGAGAGAATGAATCCCAACCAGGCTCTTACTGTCAGCATCAAGCCTGAGGAAGGGCTTGAACTTGCCAACTGTGAGATCATGACCTTAGCTAAAATCAAGAGTTGGATGCTCAACCAATTAAGCCACCCAGTGATCCTACTTATTCACTCTTGATCAGTAAAAATGTGTGGTTTTTTTTTTGTTGTTGTTGTTTGTTTTTGGTTTTTTTGGTCCATGTGCTTCTGTGCATGCATAGGATTATGGAGTCATTTGTAAGCTTCTTGTAGATACCTCTTCTAAAATTCTTTTTTTAATATTATTTATTTATGGGAGACCTCTGAGAAATAGAGTGCAAGCAGGGGAGGAACAGAGAGAGAGGAAGACACAGAATCTGAAGCAGGCTCCAGGCTCCGAGCTCTGAGCTCTGAGCTCTCAGCACAGAGCCTGACATGGGGCTCGAAACCACTAAGTGCAGGATCATGACCTGGCTGAAGTTGGATGCCTGACCCACTGAGCCACCCAGGTTCCCCATATAGATATCTCTTCTAAGTCATTCTTGGTGCTTAAGATATCATCGTATGGTCCATAATCAAGGAGTGGATGAGCAGGGATAAAAGAGACTTACATTTGATAATATCTGATAAGCTGTGTTCACTAAAAAGCAAAAGTTTCTCACAGTCCATTAAAGTACCTCAACTACTTAAAAGGTTTTGTGTTCTTTTTTTCTCTAGTCCTTTTTTTTTTCTTCCTTCCTTCCTCCTTTCCTTTCCTTCCTTCCTTCTTTCCTTATACTTCCTGCCTCTTAGCAGACTTGACCATGGACTGAGTATGGCTTTTTTGCTTAATGCTTTTCATCAATCAGCCGCCAAAAATATTTGGTCACTGATGGCTGTTTGGTAAAAGGCATTGCCCTACTCACAGTATCCTGAAAGAATCAGTTCCTTTTTAACATTGTCCTTCAGCAATGTCCTTCAGCACTTGAGTTTGGATCAAAATGAACAATTAGTCTTTCTTCTATCAAAAATTTTTAAAATGTATAGTATGTCAAAAATTTCAGAAAAATCTTTAAAATGAGGAGTTAGGGACTAGCAGTATAAATCCCAACGAGATAAATCTGAAAAGAGTATGCTTGAGCATTATTACCCTTTGACCTTAAACTGGCCAACCTAGAAGCCAGCTGGGAGAAAAACAGTAAGAGAAAATTTCTGTACAGTGTGCGCTCGCTTCATCTTCGTGAATCATTGTTGTGCATGAAATGGGCTGGGATTTCTTTCTGGGTGGATTTATTGTCTTAAACAATTGGGGAAACTTTGCTATGATTTTAGTGGATTCTGATCTCTTATAGAAAAGGTCTAGAGGTCTCTAGATAGGTCTCTAGAAGTCTAGAGAGCCATCCTAAGGAAACTCTCTCAATACAAATGAATTCTTAGGATATGTAAAAGGAGCCTGCTTGGATAGCTGCACGTTCATGGTTTCTAATTGCTGCAATGTGGTAGGGACCAAAACAGCCAAGTGCCTTAAATAATTCTGACTGTAAAAGGGTCATTCTATTCTCCAAAATGTTACTAATTGCATATTTCTTCTATGCACATTAATCTTTCTCACTCCAAAATATTTTCAACTAAAATATCTTTACATTGTAAAGTCCAATCTGGGAAACTGTCTCTTACTGGATGTCTCTAAAGTATCTGTATTTTTTTATTGTCTGCTGTGGTGCTTCTCTCTGTTCCAATGTCTCACTTGTTGAATATTACTCATAATACTTTTTTTTTTTTTTACGCCTTAAAAAAAAGCTTCCTATTTCCATTCATTGGAAATTCTGTTGACATGACTTTTCTGGAAGAAGAATTCTCAATTTGTACTCCAAAATGATCTTGAGGTTCTTATATTATGGAGGTGGGATGCTTATTTACAGTGCAGACTTTCAAGACCCATCTAAGTCCAAGACAGAATTACTCTCTGGGGAAGGGCCCAGAAACCTGGATATTTAGCATATTTCCTTGTTGGTTCTTATGCAGAGTAAACATACCGAACAACTACTCTGTAGCACCAAGGTCACTTCTGATTTGGAAAGAACATTTGATATGTAGTCAGTAGACTTTCAGTTGCTAGTTTCATGGGTCTAGATGTCATTTAATCCTTCTGAGTCTCAATTTCTTTTATTTTTAACATTAGTATAATAAATTTTAGAGTACAGTGTTATCAAAAAGATTACATGAGGCATTGGTTTTTGTGTTTTTACTTTTTAAAAAGCAAACGTACCTAGAGAAATAACCAGTGTAGAAGAAAAAAACCCCACAAGAACAGAGTAGCAGAAAAAAATAAGATTTAGAATATATGAAATTTTACTTATTTTGATATTAATTCGCTTCCTACCTTTGATGTGTACCTGCACATATTAAAGTTATAGTGAACGGAAGTTGAGTGGTGCTCTATGGCCTGAAACTAGGACTGCCATTTATAAGGAGAAAAAGCAAAAACAATAAAAATTTTAAACTAAAATAATCCACTATGATTTTCTACCATTTCTATCTGTTCCCTTTTCTTAAAAAATGTAAATGGTCCAGAAGTTTCCTCACATATATTCTCTCACAACTAGCTTACTTCCTGACATATGTCTTTTAAAAGTCAGCCAGGCATCCTACTTCCCATTCATCATAACTGTGGTGCAAATACAGACAAGAGAATTTGATTAAAAAAAAAAAAAAAAAGCCTTCAGCAGTCACGCATAAATCTTCTGAAGGAGGAGACTCAAAGTTTTTCCTTTTGTGTTTCATATCCTAGAAATGCTCATGGGAGGATCATACTCTTTCTTGGATAACCCAAGCTTTCAATGCCATAATCTAGAATCATGGGGTGAGCTGGGAGGAGTCTTTGAAGCCATCCTTGTCTCTTACTTGACATCATTTTTCCTTTCCTCTAAGTCTTACTCTGGTTGATAATTATGGTGATTTTTGAAAGCATCTTGAAACTTGCCAGTGTCATGTTCACTCACTGACTAGACTGGGAAGAATTCTACTGTCACTTAATTCAAGCCAAGTTATTTAACCTCTCTGCATCAAAATCCTTCATCTGTAAAATGAAGGAGTTTGTCTATGCAAACTATAAAGTTGTAAAAATCTAGCTAAAGAGATTTATGACATGCAGTGTTCTCTTACACCACACAGTATGTGATGGTATCTGTAGATCTGTGGCTCTTTTTTACTTATCTCTTTTCTCCCTCCCTCCTCTGTCTGTCTGTCTGTCTGTCTCTGTCTCTCTCTCTCTCTCTCATCTGCTTTCTCACAATATTTTCTGGGCAAAAGGAGCATTAATTTGACCTAAAACTGCTCCAATGTCCTAGTCATCCAGGTGGCTTTGTGTCTCAGCTCTGCTGCCCTGACCCCGAATGCCACAGGCTTGGCCAAGTGTGGAAATCAGCATGACAGGAGTCACAGAGAAAGTGCCTGAAGCTGTCCTGAGAACTCTGTTCCCAGAAACCTTGTCTGTGGGTGGAAATGACCAGGTGGGGCCTGGAGACCAGGGCTGCAGTGTTTCTAGAGGATACAGTGTAGCTCGGCCTCGTCTGTGAACTGTGATGTGGGATGGTCTGAGATAGCAATTTGTCCACTTGCTTGTTCACACGTACACCTTCGTGGACTATAAAGTAGGCGACAATGGTAAATAGCCTAAGAAGTATAACTTGAGGGTCGGGAAAACCCCTTCCCCTTCACATAGTCTCCAAATAGCCCTCTTGGGATCCCTGTAAATACTACCTTTTATGGCCATACCTGTAAAGATCCAAACATGAGGAGGAGTAAGGACCTCAAGTCTTTTGTATTGTTTAGTTCATTGGGATTAATTTCTCAGACCCTTTGTTTAAATTAAAAACAAAACTATGAAAAGTGGAATATAAAATGCATCAACAGCATTTGAAAAAGATCCTAATGTTTTGCCAACACATTTGTTGCCAACAGGCTTCCGGGTCACCACCCTAGGAGTTTTTCTCTTACCTCCTTTTCCCGGTTCCTGTTTCTTCTTCCTCATGACTTCTTAACTATGGAGGGATCCAGGGCCTGGCCCTCAGTTCTCTCTTCTCCACCTAAACTTTCTTCCTCACCACTTTATAATATACACCTCACAGTAAAGAATACTTTTTGTTTTAAACCTCTTTGTAAATAGGGTAGAAAAGCCTAATATTTAGAACACAGTTTATCAGTCTCACTATTGACATTTAGAGACAGATAAATCTTTGTTGTAGGGGCTGTGCATTGGAGGGTGCTTATCAGCATCTTTGCCACCACCCACTCTAGATGCTTGTAGCACCGCCCCAGCTGTGACAACTAGAAATATTTCCAAACACGGTCAGATGTCTCCTTGTGGACCAAATTGCCCCCCACCTCATAAGCTACTGTTTTAGTGTAACTTTGTGTAGAACACAAAAATCCTTTAATAATGCAAATTATAAGCCTTTGACTGAATTTAGCCAATTCAATATTTTTTAATGTTTATATCTCTTAAAGTACTAGGAATCTGAACAACAGCCACAAAAGAGTGAACAGTGGAATCTATAAGCCGAGTTCTGTCTCTTGGATAAAAGAAGCTTGGGCCAAGTAGGAAGCACAAGAAAATGGATTTTGTTTTGTCTTTAGCCCTACACCACTATTGGTAAAACTAACAAACAAACAAACAAAAAAAAAAAACAAACAAAAAACAATGAAACAAAAAAACAACACATTACTTTGCCTCTAAAGCAGCAGTAAACAATATCCTACATTAAAATTCATGGTTAGCTCTGCCACTTCTTGCTAATTGCATCCTGCTGAGAAAACTAAGGCTTGGAGGGGTTAATTTGTCCAAGTTCTGCTAATTAGCCAAATCATTTACTTCTCAGTCCTTCATGTTCTCTAAGAATCAGAGATAATTTAGGTGAATTGTCACTGCATATTGTAAAGCTCTTAGCGCCTGTAAGTTTGTATTGTTATAGGCATTAAGAGATGAAAGAACTGAAAGTTTAATATGGTTTGGGGAGGACTTCAGCTAAGATTGCTAGAACCTGTCTCTGGCAGCTCCCTACTTGCCCACACCTACCCTATTTTCTTAACATGAAAAAAGCAAGCCACACTCCCTTCTCTCTACTCTCCTTTCCCCTTAACACTTTTGCTCAAATATCTACGAGCCACATTCTTCTAAGCCTAAATGAATGTAGATGCCATCATTTTAATTAATTAATTTTGAATTAGAAAAGTAATACATAAATTGGATGAAAAGCATATAAAACGGTACCTATGCCTCGGTCTCACCTTTGAACCCAGCTCTGCTCCTCAGATTTAACCACTATTAACTGATATTTTAGGTCTTTTTGGAAATTTCCTCTGCATATGCAACTATATTTCATGTGTGTAAATGTGTGTGTACGCGTGTATATAAACTTTAAACAATTTAAAAAATTGCACCTTTGATTTTTGTTTAAATAACATTACATCTTAGAGATGCCTTCATATAAGTACATTTGAATTTGCCACATTATATTTTACAGCTGCAGAGTATCTCTACTGTAAGACTCTACCATAATCTATCTAATCAGTCTATTATTGATGACTAGATAGTTTCTACTTTTGGCTATTGCAATACTGCAATGAGTAGGTTTGATGATGCTTTATTACTGTAGTTTTCTTTTTGATGAGAAGTGTTCTGGGCCTTATTTTTTTTTTCCTTTAAAAAAATAAAGTTTGATTATTGAGGATTATGTTATTATTGAATAAGTAGGCCAAATAGAATGAGCACAAAACAATATGCATTTTAACAAATTTGAAAAATGCTTTATTATTTCCTGATAGTCAATATTGAATAAGGGTGGATAGATATTTGCAGAAAACTTGGCAGGGTTCAGTGTTTCAAGAATGTGTTTAAAAAATAGCTCCCAAGACAAAATGAGTTTTGGAATTTCAGCATTCTAAAGCTCAGTGACAATTTACTTATGATGGCACATCTATCAGTATTTATTCTCAGATTTTTTTTCAGTAGTGTTGGGTCACTCTAAAGGAATTAATCCTTGAAAATGTATGGATATAATTAAAACTGGGCAATGAGGAACAATAAAGAGAAGTGCCCTGGGTACTCTTTCTATTATTCCTGAAGATTCTTCATTGTTTCTTTTGAGTTGTTTTTTTTTTTCTTGTTCTTTTTAATCTCCATGATATTGCCATTTGAAAAATACTGTGGTCTCATCACTTATAACCTTACCTGTCAGACTGGATACAATCATCTCAGTTACCTTGAAGAACTGTGCAACATATCTGTTATTGCACAATGATCACTGGAAGCAGATGTATTGGGGTATATAGTTCCATATGGTATTCCAGATGTGTGGATCCTTTGCTTACCAAAGAATTATTTTAAATTTCAGAGGAAAGACCAAAAAAATGAGTCCATATTTCCATCACTGGATAACACATTTGTTCTTCTGGCTTTAGGAAATGAAATGTACATTTGGTGGTGGGTTTTTGTTGTTGTTGTTGGTTTTATTTTTAATGATTGATAAAATGGCATATTTATTGGGATTTAAATCGTCTTTAAAGAGGAACAGTTCTAGTTGGCAGAAAAGCATAATAAGGTACTTCTGATTGTTGCATAATTGCCTTTACAAAATCATCCCATAAAAATACTCATTATAAACTTGGCATTCAAGAAAAAAGTCATTCATTAACTTGGGAATAAAATTATAATTACAATTATAAAGCTTTGCGGCGATCCTGTTAGGAGGGTTGCGTGCTAATTGCACAGTTTAAGCTTCTAATTTAATATTAGGTGAAAACATGATAATCATCTGAAGGGAAGCACATAAGAGTTTAAGGGTTGGGATGTTAAAAAAAAGTTTCCCTTCTGTTTTGCGATCGCAATGGATTAGAAAGCAATATAGAGAAAATTCTCTGCGCATGAAAAAAAGGTCTTTATTTGGGTCACATTTAGAGGGATGTCCGTTCTTCTATGCAGTCACAGCCAGGGAGTAAATTCAACAATAGCAGCGATGCTTACTTTTTGAGCAGGGCGCGGGCTGGGCTGTGTACCAACAGCCTCGTCAACTGCAGACGGAACTGCAGCATCCCTTCCTGCAGTAGGGCGTCAGCCATTGGTTCCTCGGTGACACGTGACTGATAGAGCCTTTTCTGTGTCTTTTCTCGCCCATCTGTGTGCAGGGCACTGATAGGCCAGGCTGATGCGCAGGCAATTTATCATCTTGATCTCCCACTGAGTCAGGGAGCTCTCCTGTCACCAGTATTGATTTCAGAGGATGGACTAAATTTCCTAGGATTTCCATTAAGAATTAAGAAAAAAGCTCTAAGCACGCAGGGTAGCCAGACAGACATGGATATGAGATGGCACTGTGAAAACTCGCAGGTAGCTTCTTCTCTCACAGCCGGTGCTCAGCACAGCTTAGAACTGCAGCATGCAGGGTTTAAGATACCAGAAGGCTAAGAACAATAATAATGAAAATAAGAATAAACTCTCTTGGATAAACTAATTTTAAGATTTATGTTACAATATTTATTTTTGGAGATTGCATGTCAAATTTATGCACGCTCTATATGAAATATAGAAACGATGCTTTAAATCTTTTAATGTCCTTAAACCCTGAGCATGATTGCTTCTAGTTTTGTTTGCTGCTTTTTGTGAGCTTCAGAGGTTTTTTAGCATGCTTGTGGCAAAAACAACCAAAAATTGTGTGTGTGTGTGTGTGTGTGTGTGTGTGTGTATATATATATATATATACATATATATATATATATATATATATGTATTAAGTTGGTTCAAGTAAAAGCATGAATAAAAGCTGCTTTCAATACTTGCCAGACTGCTTCATTATCGTTAATGACTTGGTGATATTTTTGCCTAAATATGCTTAGATTCTGACCATGCATGCTTTTTGCGGCAGAGTGGGTTTTCATTGAGAATTTGTAAAGCTGGAATGTCTGAATTAAATATATGTTTGGTACAACAGAAAATGTATTAGTGGTCAACGATTAAACCTGATTAATGGAAATATTTCATGATGGTAAGATTTAAGTAACATTTATTTACACTAGTTACTTCTTTCTGAAAAAAAAAATGCATGTCTGGGATTAATGAAAGTGTTTATATTTTTGAAATATAAATATTGATTATTTCAAAGATAGTAAGATTTTAATTTTTAAAAATGCATCAAGGTAAAAAAAATTCAAAAGTATATATATATTTTTTATTTTAGCCTATGAAATGATTCTAAACCTGCTGTTTGTGTATGCAAGAGATCATGTGCATGTTCATGTGTGTGTGACTTCTTTGGGGAATTGTTTGATACCCTCCTGGCTAGTCCTTATTCTTGTGAAGAGGGAAAAAGCCCTGGCATTCATATATTTCCTGGGCCCATGGGAATTAGAGCCAGCAGAAGCAAGAGTAGGGCCAGATGGGATTGGCATGCTTGGCAGTGAGTACAGACAATAGGTGGGGGCGGAGCAGATGGAGAACAGAAGGAATTGCATATCAGAAAAGGGGAGCCGGGAGGGGAAGAGCGGGCTTGATAGTGAAGGAAGCCTGCCCTCTCTTTTCAAGGGAACTCCTGACTGCATCTTCCTTGAATTATGAGATACAATGTCATGTCTGTTGTAACAAATATTTTTCATTAAATTAGGGAAGGAATCATCGAGTAGGGAAGGAATCTTATGAATAGAAGTTGCTTCACCAGATTATAAATGATGTGTTGTCTATTGGTTGTTGTTTGTAACCTTTTTCTCTTTGCTGTGTTCAGGAAAAGTAGGAGCAAAATTAAAATTAAACTATTGTATTATTTGGGTTGGTGGTATCTAGATAAAAATGTGGCAGTAACTACTAAACTTATATGAATCACCTTAGATGATTCAAGCATCTCTAGGGGTTGCTGACTTTTTCCCTAAGTAAGCTTTTGATTCTGAAAATATTAAGAGCCCATGCTGACTAATCTACTATTATTTTACTTCTAGCTTATAAATAGAGGTTCATTTCTAGAATAACTTTGAATGTTTTATTTAAGTATTTGTCGATTTTTTTTTTAGGAAGCTTGGGATCTTTATTACCAATGTTTAATTCAAATTCTGAAATGAAATTTATCTCTCAGAATTCTCTATCAAGCTTTCTGTCACCCAAATGCCCAGAGAACTGTGCAGTCTTTGCCCAGGAAGGTCAAAGGGCTGGGGGAAAAGTGAAAATCAATTTACTTCTGAATTCTATAATTTTAATAATTCTTACAAAATTTTAAGGTGAACTTGGACACAGTTTCCAGTCCTGAGTGCAAATGAACTTGACCAAAATCATGCTGCCAAAATATACCAATAAAACACAAATTTTAAAAGTTTTAAATATACATCTTTTGATCCATGGGTCACCCACAGCTCACTCAATCATTTGATTAGTGGACCTTGCATATGGAGAGAATTACCATTTTCCAAGTGAACTTTTGCCATGTTGCATATTTCTCTTGACTTACCCTTTGGACCTTGGCTTGAACCAAGGTCCTGGATAAGAGAATGAAAACGTTACCTTTGACATCTTGAGGTATTCAAGATAATTTACTCAGATCACTTATATTAATTTCCCCAGAGTCGAAGAATTGAGCCAGTATACTTATACTTATACCTTTTCCTCCTTGCCCTTCTCTTAGAAATTAATGAAAGAGTCCACTAAGCAAGAAAATGTTCCTCACTTGGCAAATTCTGTCCAATGTTTTTAGAAAGAAATAGAGCCTGCAGACAGAATCTTGGATAGGTACTTGTAATTTTGAGCGTTGTCTGGTGTTCCCTAAGTAAGATGACCCAGTGTTAAAGAAGAAATGTTTTCACTGATTTGCACAATCAAGTTTGCATAATAGGCTAAAAACCATGTAATCCTTACAGGCAAAGTGGAATGAAACTAGAAGAGCCCTGAAGTGGTATTAAATGTCTGGTCAAAATAGTATTTGGGCTCAACTGCCAAGCAAATTTCTCACCAAGACATTAACCAGGGAAATGCTTACATATTTACATAGTAATTAGTGATGTAGCATTGCATATTAAGGATGTTTTGGGTAGTTATGATGAAATGTTACTGTCTGTGTACCTTCCATATGCTCCTTTAATTTACGAAATGTGCTCATCCCACAGCATCTGGGTGCATTTATAAACTACAAGTGCAATCAATTAACTATATGATGGATGCAGTAGGCAGAATGCTAATTGATGGGAAAAGCCCTCTTGGCTTATACTTTGTAGTTTTCAAATGGGAGGGGAAAAAAAACATGTAGCCAAGGACTTTCAGCCATTGTCTATATTAAGTTTAAATGTTTTAAGAACTAAGCTTACTCTGCCCATTTGGAAATAATTCATTTGAAACAAGACTTTTTCCCAGGCAAAATTAGTCGCTTTTAATTCCAGTATATGAGCACTAGCAAAATTCATAGGTGAACCGTATTAGTGGATATTTAATTGTCCTTAGACCAAGTGGTGCCTTTTATTTTTCAGTCTTTTTCATTTCCCATTTTCCCTACTTCCAGTCTTTTATTTCTCTGCTGCTTTACCTGTCACTTGTGAATTCAAATGCTATTTGCTCCAGACCTCAATTTTACTGCACAATAAGCTGTATATAAATTCAGCAGTGTAATGACACCAAATTTGGCTTTATACATTTTTGTGTGTATTTAGGCTTTCGATTTCTTTGACTTCTACTAAGATTACCATATTGACCTGCAAAGATTGGTTTTACTTTCTGCTATTGTATTTTCATTTACTTGACAATTGGTATTTGAATCTCCTGAAGACTCCCTTGCCTCATCACTCTGGCACAGAAAATGGAGCCAAACACAGTAATATCTAGTAGAAGAGTAATTTCCAGTATACAGAATAATTAGGAAAAGCCATAGACAAGTATAAACTGATGGATATCTCTAGTTTCCCTTAGCAAATGAAGACAGTAATATATGAGATATCTTCAATTTTTGTGTCATAAATTATGAATGGTTATCACCATACATTTCCATTTGCTTCTCAAATTTTTTTCCTTTATTTGAATTCACTTGATTAAACATTAGTAACTATCTCAGAACTATTTTCCAAAATTAGTTATATGCTTTTCTTTTCATTGTTGTGGTATATGTCTGTGTGTGTGTATGTGTGTGTGTGTGTGTATATACATACATATATATAATTGTTTTTTTAATTCCAGTATAATTAACATGCAGTGTTATATTGGTTTCAGATGCACAATATAATGATTCACCAATTCTAAACATTACTCAGTGCTCATCACGATAAGTGTACTCTTTTTTTTAAATTTATTTTGAGAGTTTGCGAGGGGCAGTGAGAGAATCCCAAGCAGACTCCACACTGTCAGTGCAGAGCCCTATGTGGGGCTCGATCTCATGAACCATGAGATCATGACCGGAGCTGAAATCAAGAGCTGGACGCTCAACCGACTGAGCCACCCAGGCACCTCTAAATAAGTGTGCTCTTAATGCCCTTCACCTGTTCCACACATCCCTCCTCCCAACTTACCCTCTGGCAACCACCAGTTTGTTCTCTATATTTAACAGTCTGTTTTTGGTTTGTCTCTTTCCTGATTTGTTTTGTGTCTTAAATTCCACATTTCACATATGAGTACAATTATATGGTATTTGTCTTTCTTAGACTGACTTCCTTCACTTAGCATTATACCCTCTAGATCTATCCATGTTGTTGAAAATGGCAAGGTTTCAATCTTTTTATAGCCAAGTAATATTCCATTGTATGTATTTGTGTTGTATATATATGTGTGTGTGTATTATGAATATATACATATATGTTGTGGTATATATTTTTTGAAACTACATGTGAAATAACAATGTAATTATTTTTTTTAATTTAAAATTTTTTTTTAAGGTTTATTCATTTTTCAGAGACAGAGAAACAGAGCGTGAGCGGGGGAGGGGCAGAGAGAGAGGGAGACACAGAATCCAAAACAGGCTCCAGGCTCTGAGCTGTCAGCACAGAGCCCGATGTGGGGCTCAAACTCACAGACTGTGAGATCATGACCTGAGCTGAAGTCGGACGTTTAATCGACTGCGCCACCCAGGCGCACCTGTAATTATTTTTTTTAAGTTAGTGGGTTTTTTGTTGTTGTTGTTTTTAGGGTTTTTTTGTTTGTTTTTTACTTGAGAGAGAAAGAGAGTGTGAGTTGGGGAGAGGGCAAAGGGAGAAAGAGAGAATCTTAACAGGTTCCATGCTCAGTGCATAGCCTGATCGAGTGGGGCTCGACCCCATGACCCTGGGATCATGATCTGTTAGGAAATCAAGAGTCAGACGCTCAACCGACTGAACCACCCAGGCACCCCTGTAATTATTTTTTGTGTTAACAGAGAGGCTCAAATACTTTTCTTACTATTTTCCCACAACTATAATATAATGATGAGAGTGACTTGAATATTATCTTAGGGAACCAAAAGAAATCAGTCTCCTAAAGAAATTAGTCCTAAAGTCTGTATGTTCCCATCTTTGTTTCCACTGCTTTTTTAATTAAAACATAATGGGGTTTGTAGGATACCACAATCTTGATTCTCAGACTTTTGACCAAAAATATGATTACATAAATTCACAGCCTAGATTTACTGGTAACTTCATGGATAAAGTGGGGGTTTAATGCTATGGAAAAATGTCTTCACCTGTGTGATCTCTTCACATTTTTCCAACTGAAAAGTCTGCTAGAGCTTCAAAGACCATGCCTTCCCAGTCAATTGTCCAGTGAAGCGAATTTGCTTCTAATGAAAAAATATTATATATACAAAAATATAGATTATATATGTAAATACTATGTATATATAATAAAGTATGCACCATAGGTACAAAACTAAAACTATCTTTATGACTTCAAAATATGACTATGTTATTGTCAGATCAATATTGCATAGAGTTTTGATGTTTTTTAAAAGCACTTCATTTTGGAGTTGCATAGGTATCAATTCTAAATTACTCGTGTGTGAACTGTCTACACAGTGGGTCACCCTGCATGACTAGATCTGCTTTCTAGACCACTTACCCTCCCATTGGCTTAAAAATCACTTTTTTCAAGTACATAGCATGACTTCTCTTAATTAGCACAGGTAGACTTGAGTGGATCATCTATTCATTAGGTTTATAGTAGAAGTACAATATTTTCAGAGTTGAGTGTAGCGTGTGTGTGTGAATATGTATGTCTGTATTAAACACTGGTAAATATTTAGCTGCTAATAGGTTTAAAGGATACATATAACTAACTAGAAATTTCAGGAAAAACAGCTACTCTTGGGTCTGCCAATAGTTTTCTTAGCCTTCAAGAAGTGTATTATCTCCTTCCAGAATATTGGCAATTATAATATATAAGCAATTATGTCAGTGTTTTTTGTACATTTGATAGTTAAAATATGTTAAGATATCTATTGATATATTTATATAGATATATATATATATAGATAGATCAATCGATATATACATATATATAGGTATTAATTTATCTATACCAAAACTCTGCTAGATATGGTGGTTGACTCAAAGGAAATTCAGATATTTCTTGTCTTAAAAGTCCAGTTGAAGAGTCTACAAAAATGCATATAAAAGTAAAGTACTGAAAGCTGACCTATTTTACCCTATAGTATGAATTAATGAAAATATATTTGCTGCACATCTGCCATATACTTGATGGTAGTTTGGAGATAGGAGAGGTCACTATGGGTTAAGTAGATACATAGAAGTTGTTCTGTTCTATGTCCCTTGTGTTTGTTTCAGCAGCCCTAGTTATGCAGTCACAAAATAGAAAGTAACACAAAATCAGGTCAAATCAGGTCAGCGACACATCCCATCACACCAGTACCAGCCTCTGAAGTGGTGTCTAATGCAACAAGGGTATTGGAAACAAGCAAGGTTCCAAGTAGCGTGTCTCAAAATCAGTCAAGGTGGTTGTTTCCTGTTCTACATGTTCTCAGGGAAACATATGGATTTATTAAAAGCCAGTCTTTATGCCTTGTGAGTAATAAAAGTAAATGCAAAACATGTATAACTTTTGGGACGCCTGGGGGTTCAGTCAGTTAAGTGTCTGACTTCTGCTCAGGTCATGATCTGTGGTTCATGAGTTTGAGCCCTGCATCTGGCTCTGTGCTGAGGTGAAAGCCTGGAGCCTGCTTCAGATTCTGTGTCTCTCCCTCTCTCTGCCCCTCCCCTGCTCACACTCTTTCTCTCTTGCTCAAAAAAAAAAAATTTTTTTTAAATATGTATAACTTTTTTTTTCTTTAAAACTCACCTGCATATTCTCTTTATTTATTAAAATTAGCCTCATTGCTAAACATTTTCCTTAAAAAAAACAAATCAAGGGGCGCCTGGGTGGCTTGGTCAATTGAACATCTGACTCTTAATTTCAGCTCAGGTCATGATCTCATGGTCCATTAGTTCAAGCCCCACATCAGGTTCCAGGCTGACAGTGTGGAGTCTGCTTGGGATTCTCTCTCCCTCTTTTTCTGCCCATCCCCTGCTCACATCTTCTATTTTTAAGTAAATAATTTTTTTAATAAGAAAAAATATAAGAAATCAGTTTCCTTTTACTGATGGAATGATTTGGGTATAATTCAGTGTGTTTGTAAATTACCCCAGTAATAATTTTCAATCTGCTTGATTCTACTTCCTTTTCTCTATTTGATTGTTTTCTTTTTGAATGGTACCGACTGTAAAGAAAGTAGAATGTGGATGGTATAGGCAAGAAGCAAGGGCTTGGCCTTGAGTGAAACAGTTTTGAATAGTGATAATTATGTAAACAGTCTACTCACGTTGTTGAAATAGTTATCAATACTATTATTTCCTCGGTGAGTGGTTTTAAATACGGTGAATAATTATGGGGAACTTCATGAACCATTGATTAGTACTGACTGAAATGATAGCTAGTTGTAAAATATCAAATTGAATAGTTCTTGATTACTGTTTAAAATTTCAAGCTAGAGATAGTAAGCTTAGGTCAGTGATGAAGGCATCCATGCAAAGAGGGTTTCCTAGATTCCTGACTTTATGGTTTCCCACATAGCCAGTAAGATTTCAATTGCAATAGACGATATCATTTTAAACAGAAGGCTACTGATTCAATAATAAAATAAATACTGACTTTAGCTTCCCTCTCTCTTTCTCTCTCTTGATCTCTATCTCTTTCTCTGTCTAGCAATTCTCTAAATGTTGCATGAACTCTTTGTAGTGCTTTAGGAAGAAAGACAAGTTTCTAAAATGATAAGATCTAGTAGAAAAGTATATGCTTGGGTGGCACCTGAGTGGCTCAGTCAGTTAAACATCTGACTTCGGCTCAGGTCATGATCTCACTCATTGGTGAGTTTGAGCCCCACGTTGGGCTCTGTGTTGGCAGCTCGGAGCCTGGAGCCTGCTTCAGATTCTGTGTCCTCCCGTCTCTCTGCCCCTCCCCTGCTCTCTCTGTCTCTCTCTCTCTCTCTCTCAAAAATAAATAAACAAACATAAAAATTAAAAAAAAGAAAAGTATATGCTTGGTTTATTTGAAAGTCTGCAATGGAAGGACATTTCCAAAGACATGCCATGCAAGTGAGCATAATACATGTTTTGCGTCTGTAAATATTGCAAATGGGAGGTTGGCTTTACAGGTTACTTTGGTATGGTTGTGGTGGTTATATATTTTTTTCCTTTATGAATGTATCTGCATCTTTTTTTTATGTTTATTTATTTATTTTTGAGAGAGGAGAACACAAGCCCGGGAGAGGCAGAGGGAAAGGGAGACACAAAATCTGAAGCAGGCTCCAGGCTCTGAGCTGTCAGCACAGAGCTGGATGCAGGGCTCGAACTCATGAACCATGAGATCATGACCTGAGTTGAAGTAGGACATTTAACCAACTGAGCCACCAAGTCACCCCTGTATTTGTACCTTTTTAATGAAAACTATTATATAAATGTCAGTTATGTCAACTTATATGTAATATATAAGATTTGATCTGATCAGTGTGCTTCCTTTATATTTTAGTTTTAAAATAAATGCTATAATTTAAATACATAGAAATGCTGCAGAGAAAGTCCACTCTTCATTCAGCTTCCCCTAATATTAATGTTTTATTGAAGCATTGTCCATTTGTCAGTGCTAAAAAAATTAACATTCAGTGTGCTCTTTGAGAAGTGATTTGTTTTGTTTTGTTTTGTTTTTAGGCTTTATGCCACTGAGTGTTGTGAAACTACATTTGGAAAATTCCAACATCACTTGTTTTTTGCTTTGTTTTGTTTTGTTTTCCTATCAATATCTAAGAGAATCCTCCTTAATGGACTACACAAAATTTCTGCTTTGAAACATTCAATCAAACATTTTAGGAGAAGAAACAATTAATAGAAAAGCAGTCCTTTTTGTTTATACCTATTTTTTCTTTGCACCTTTATATATGTTGGTTTCATTTTGAAATTGGTCTGGGATTCTCTTTTTGTTTCCTTGTGAAATTTACACCATTATCAGCCTGGATTGCTCTTCTAAACTTTAGATCTACCCTTACAAACAATCCCAATTCACCTCAAATTCAACATGGTTCCATTGTGAATGGGTTATTTTGGGACTTTATCTAATCTTAAAACATTTTCTTCTAATTGATTTATGTAAAGAGATTGTACTGAAGAAATGTTTACTGCTACTGGTGTGATGAAGACCAACTACTTAATCTGCTGGTACTTGACTTCTCCATTCATAAAGTGAGGGCTTCACAACTCTAATACTTTTTTATGATTTTAGAGTGTGAATAAATGTGAATTCCCTTTAAGTTTTTAAAGAAAAATGGCCTTAACACATAGACTCCTTTTCATTTTGTTGAATCATCTCCTTGAATTTTGAGATAAATTTACATCTTTAATTTTATTATGAGAATTTTCATTTTGAAACTAGTGTGAGAATAATTCCAGTTTTGGCTAGCGTTAATTTGAGGGAAAGCTCCTTTTCCATTTCCATAATGAAGAATGCAGAGGCTCGTTAGCATTCTGTGGGCAAGGCTGGTAAATTTCAGAAAATTGGTGATTTGGAAATCTAGAAACTCACCATAGGAAATGCTACAGAAGAAACATCGTTTCATGTCAACATCATCTTGACAAATAAGGAAAAATTTTGCAGTGTGTATATCACAAAAGCAGGCAGAATTCTGTGAAAACAAAGGAAAGGGGCACCATACTGCCTGTTCTTGTGTTCCAAAACCTCTACCTTCACTAAGAGACCTTGGAATTATTTCAAATATATTTTTTATACAGTGGATGCCAGAAGAGCTAAATTATTCATTGTAAGTGAAAATATTTATTACCATGTGTCTAGAAGCTCTGATTCCCTTTCTGGTGTTCCTAATAAGAACCCTGTGGTGTAAAATCATGGGCTGAATCTACTAAATAATTAGCCACATGAATACTGTACCTACTGTGTATATTTTTAGGTTTCATATCAGTAAATATTTGATAAAGTGGTGCAGTCTGGACTAAAAGTCCTTCATCCCCAAATCAGTTTTACATTCTTCTCTAAGAAGTAAGGTGCCCTGTGGCTTCTAATGGAAGTGGAAAGGAAAATAGAGACATAAACAATCAACAGCACCATCTGAGAAAATTCTCATCAGTGATAAAGATTTATGAAAAAATAAATTTGGTAAATGAAAAATAAGATCCTCAGAGGACAAGACTTTGTAAGCATTTCTTTATAAACTTAAAAAAGAAAGTGGATCTATATTGAGAACAAAAGTTTAGATGTATAGGACAAATTATTTTTATGGATGTTCACAACTTATATATAAAGCCTAAAATAGCTTGCAAAATGTCTATAGTAATTTGAAATAATTAGCAGGGAAATATTCTTAGACACAGGCAAATGAAATTAGAATTTTGACATTTATAATTTCAACACTTCTGAATATATGGAAGGTGCAGTGATTGCATTTTTCATTTTTTTCTATTTGTTACCAGCATCTAAACATAGACAGGATTTGGTGGATGTTCTGGGAAACCAGCATTTCGGAGCACCAATTGATATGTACAGTAGAGGTTTAACTTTTAGTTAAATCTTATGATAAATTTGATTTCCAGAACACTATTAGCTTGAAACATTTCACCTTTAAAACATACTCTGGGCGCTGCAAAGCTTAAGCACTATGGCACCAGGGGGAGCGAAGAAAGGCAAGGTATTATGAGGTGTGGGAACCCACACTTCTCAGGCAACTCATTTCATTATGGCTACATGAAGTATAGGCCTGGATTCGGTTATGGCAGTTCTAGAACATGGGGCCGATTTCCCCCCCCTTAGTGTCTTTCTTGGCTAATCACCTATGATATATTTCATTCTTTTGTTAGGAGTAAGTCCTCTTACCACTTTAATTTTACTGTATCCAGGGGAACCTAGGTGGCTCAGTCAGTTAAGCATCCGACTTCAGCTCAGGTGGTGATCTCATAGTTCCTTAGTTCGAGCCCGGAATCTGGCTTTGTGCCGACAGCTCAGAGCCTGAATCTTGCTTTGGATTCTGTGTCTCCCTCTCTCTCTGCCCTTTCCCTGATCGTACTCTGCCTCTGTCTCTCTCTCAAAAAATAAATAAACATTAAAAATCAATAAATACATTTGTTGTATCCAGTGGAATTAACTTTTGGAAAAGCACGCATAGGTTCAGAGAGGATCTAACCAGATAACTCACCATTCTTTGCCTATTTTAGTCAACGTCACTGAGAAACTGCCTCTGTTCATTGTATCTTGTATTGTTCAGTGGAAAGTATTCAGGGACAGAAAAATTTTCTACTAGCCAATTTTCCAGTCTGTATCTTAGGTTTGGTGTTTAAGAGGAGTGAGGTCTTTGCTGCCACAGACAGCTAAAATCTAAAGACTCCGCTTAATCAGCTAGTCCTGGAGCAAGGCTAGTTTGATAAATTGTCTTACTTTTACGTGTACATTTTTGAATATTTTTTTCATCTTAAAACCCTTTCTTGAATTTTGAAACCAAGACCTATCTCACATCTCACTCAGTGAGACAGAAATCCTACTTTCTTAAGTCTGAAAGACCTGTCATTGATCTCATGTGTAAAATGAACTGAGACACCCTGCCACTTTCCAAACATGGGTGGAGGAACCTTTTTCTCTCCTTTTTTCCTTCTTCTGCTTTATTTTCTTTATAATTTCCTATTTGCTTTGTCTCTCTTCTTTTAATTTACCTCTAATGGAAGGATGCTACTGACATCTATTGTTTTCTTCTGCCCCACTTGTGTCACTTAAGAATCAAATTTTTGAAACCAATAGATGGGTATGAAATTGCTAGGTCACTAGCCATTATTTTTAAACCTTGTGGAAGTTAGGAGAATCAACTGGATTCTGTGACATTGAAAGGAAATATATTGAGCACAACCTAATTCTTAGATGGATAAGATTCTGTACATTTGAGGAATGGCAAATAAGGTTACTCGTTGAAGCAGTAGTTAATTGGGCAGAAACTAGAGTCTTCACAATAGAAGTATTAGGAATTTAATTTTTTAGTGAAGCCCTCACACTTCCTATTTAATTGTGTTGGTTTTGTTGGTGTTGTTTTTGTATTTTACTTTAATTTTCTCTTCTAAATAAGGGTATATAATATTTGTTGATGTTGAAATTATTATTTGTTGTTATCCTAATCTTTTGGATTCAATATTCAAGGATAAATAATGGAAGGGTAGGCAAAAATGGTGTCACTTATAATAAACTGTCCCATGACAACTTCCTTACTTTAGATTATGGTGAAATAGTCAATATTCTAACCACCTTAAAGCCGCTAATGGTTTTAGATAGAAACTGTCACATTTAGCTGAAAAGTAAATTGTTGAGAACCAGTACATTTCCCTTCATTGATAAAGCACCAGGCCCTGTATATTTTTGTTTCATCTGTGGCTGTCAGCAAGGCATTTCATGAAATAGAAGATTATTGAATTTATTTATGTATGTATATACTCATATAGTTTTAAAACTTTTAACTTTGAAATGATTAAAGATTCACACAGTTACAAAGAAAAATGCAGGGATATCCCTTACATCCTTTACCCAACTATCCTTGTGTTAACATCTTCCATATCTGTAGTCCAATATCAAAACCAGACTATTGACATTACTATAAATCATAGAGCTTTTTTAGATTTCACTGATTACACATGCATTTATTTGTATATGTGTGGCTGCATGCAATTTTATCATATGCATAGCTTCTTATAACCACCACCACAAAGTATTTAATTGCATCATTACTAAGAGAACTCCCTGTGTTATACCCTTGATTAATTAGATTTTAAGGGGACCTGGGTCATCTACCCTAACCTACTTTATTGGGATGGGGAGTGTTTTGCCTCAGGTCAATTGGTTAGATAGTGATTGAATTCCTAGTTGGCTCAGAATGCTGTGTCCTGTCCCAGACCACTTTCAGACATCCCACCTTTCATTCTCAATTTGTGAAGTTAGACAATTATTTTTCTATAATTAAAAAAAAATTTTTTTTAATGTTTATTCAGTTTTGAAAGACAGAGAGTGAGTGGGGGAGGGGCAGAGAAGGAGACACAGAATCTGAAGCAGGCTCCAGGTTCTGAGCTGTCAGCACAGAGCCCAACACTAGCTGGAACTCACCAACTGTGAGGTCATGACCTGAGCTGAAGTTGGGTGCTTAACTGACTGAGCCACCCAGGTGCCTCACTACAATTTTAAAGATAAGAGAATTGAAGCAAACAAAAGTTTTAAGGTAGTTCAATTGAACAATTTCATCACAATTCTGGACTTTAAAAAAATCAGATATTCTAATCCTATTAATGGATGCATAACAGGTTAAGGGAACATTAACCATCAGCGTGAGCATTATTGATATTTCACACAAAGCATGTATGTGATACATGTAATCCACGTTGCTTCATAGGGACTCAGCATGCTGGCTGAGAGGGAGAAGGTAGTCAGTTGTCATCTGTAAAGAATCCCAGAGATTTAGCTACAAATTATATAATCAGTACTCTCCATCAAAAGAATGGAATGTCTCTTCCCTCCCATTCACACACAAACACACCAGATAATGTAGAAATTTGTTTTCCTTTCCATTTTGCCTTTAATGCTTACATTAATTTAGTTACCTCTTATACAACTATTGAGGTGAGGTATTGGAGTTGGAAACAGGGGTATCCTCTTTGGAACAAGTTTCAATGCTACTTACTTTCGGAATGAATCTGGTTATAGAAGAGCAGAACAGAAATTATTTGGAAAGATTGGAGGATCAAAGACTTTTCTACTATATCAGCATCATAGAAATTAGAGATGCAAAAAACCCATTAGCTGATTTGCCCTATTTCCATGGAAATTGCAGTGAACATTTTTCAAAAGACCTAATCTATTTTTGTTTGAAATAAATGGGAACTCAATGTATATTCTTGTTTAGAACTTGAAACTGCTGATTGTTGTGTTTTCTGGGTTGTTTTTCTTTTTAGATCCACTTGACAGTTTGCATAGCTAATTATTACGTTCTCATTGTTTAATCTCAGCATTCCTGTAGGCTTTTTACAATGGGGGAGGGTGGAAAGCAGGACTACAGTTTAAAGTACATCAACAAGCTGTTAAATCAAGGAGTGGGGTGGGGGGAGGGATGGAGAGAATGAGTGTGTGTGTGTGTGTGTGTTGTGTGTGTGTGTGTGTGTGTTTTCTGGAAGATGCATCAACGTTAAAGCAGCAAAGTGGATTTTAAATAACTACCAGGCTTTAGTAGCTATAACACTTTTGTGAAGGTTTTGTTGGTAACCAAATACAGAAAATAGTGGAGTCGCTTGTGGCCTCATTTTATGTAGGGCACTTTGTATCATGATGGGTCATTTGCAACAAAGCTTTTGCTAGGAACACTAAAGAACATGCAATCTTAGAAATCCAGTTTGTTTGTTTGTTTGTTTGTTTGTTTGCTGGTGAATGAACTTTCATAGATGGAAGGACCCTAATAATTTGAAGAAAATTTGTTACGAATTATCTCTTATTCCAAATAGATAGTTTTAAAATTTTCCTTTTTTAGTATTCTGTGAATTCCATTTATGGGGAAGAATGCTTTTGTCAAGAGTCACTGGTTTTATTGCTAATGTATTATGAAACCATTGTGGAGGATTCAGAATTTAGAAGCATCAAGTGAACCATTTAAGACCAATTGAAGTAGTGATGGTTCAAATGAGATAAAATTACTTTTTTTGTATGTCTTCTCATTGGTGGTGGTGGTGGTATTGCTTTTGGTAGGGGGTGTTTGAAATACTGACTAGAATTACAGACTTCACCTTCTTTCCTGCATTACAGGGTAGGACTCTTCTAAAAAGATGCTCCACAATTCATTAGACTGAAAGTTTGCTTTAACAGAGCATTCCTAAATAATTATCATGCTTCTTTAAGGATATGTTCATTTTGGATGAGAAAATTAAGGTAAAAATACAGTAGAAAATGTTTAGAGTTAATTCATATTGAGAGTGAACCCTGTGTTTACAACAATGGTGAAAATGTTTATTGTTGTATTTGTGTATACAGCTTCCCTTAGAGCAGCCAAACTAGTGAGAATGACCAGCTAGGAGCAGATAATGAGTGACTTGGATATCTATATTTGCATAGATGAGTAGATAAATGGATGGATGGATGGATGGATGGATGGATAGATAGAGAAATACTATCTTGTAGTTTCTAGTTGCTATAAGCAACAGAGACAGTTATTTCCAAGCCTTTCAAGACACAATGAATGGCAAACATTGTGTGCCTAGCAATTTGAACCTCCACATATGAACTCGTTGAATACTTGAGAGCTAAGATGAAACTCATACACATTCTTGCAAACCATTGCCATGGCAACATACTTAAAATTTCCAAGGTCTGTCTCCCTCGAGTCTGCACCTGCAGTTAGCTTATTGTGAAACAAAAAGAAGGCTTTCCAACTTGAAAATGCTTTGGAATGGTTGGAAGTATGTTTTGAAATAAAGTGGAGTTTAAAAGTTGAAAAGCAAAATAGAACGTTCAGGGGAAAAGTACATTTGCATTCTTCATGCAATATTTAGCTTTTTTTCTCCTCCTACTTCACAATATTCTAGGCGAGGGTAAATGTGGATAGTCTACCTATTGTAGTTATTAGGATATTATGGTTTTTCCCACTTTAGTGAAAAAACCTGCTGCCTCCTGGCATGCTAGGTAACATAGGTACATGTCCTGTGTAATAATAATGAAGGCAAGAATAGCTAAGATTTACTTAGTGTTTATTATGCAACAAGAACAGTGTTAAGCACTTCATTGATCATGATTTTCTTAATTCTTAAAAGTACACTGCTGAGGTTGGTACTGCATCCTTCCCATTTTACAAATCATTGAAGTTCTAATAACTCCAGATTTAAACTCTGACTCTAATGTTTATGCACCAAATCACTGGATGCAGTGTTACAAGCTCCCATAATCAGTCCCAGCACTCCCCAATTTGTTAAGTGAAGAGCTGGTTCTAGGAGACCAGGAAAGGACGTACCACAGACAGAATCTCTCTACTCAGAATACAGAGTTAATCATGAATACAGCTAAACCCTTGCATGGCAGAACCCGTTCTACCCATAAGAACAAGCAGACACAGTCCCCAATCTTTAGGTGGCTTGGTCACAGACAGTAAGGCAGCCACTTTCCTTATTCTCTTGCTCATCTCTCTCCCAGCAACCTCAGTGGAACACTCGGAAAATAGATTGAGGTATTTGGAGTCTAGTTCCAATAAGGTTACTTGGACTTAATGAAATAAGAAAAGCCTTGTTGAGAATTATTGTGGTAAAAAATGTTACTGAGTGGGCAACTTAGAAATAAACACATACCTTCATAAGGAGCTATGTATTTTGAGGAAACTAACAGGTCTCTGGATGTTAAGCCACGAGCCTTGGCTGATTGCTTTAAGCAGCTGGGCTTTCCTGTTTGAGAACTTCTCTGACCCTCTTTTTCTTAGAGCCAGTTTATTATTTTTCAAAATAGTTAGAGAACCTTAATTATCTGGATTTCCAGCTCAAAGCAGATCAAAGGAGTGATTTTGGAAAGGGAAAAGGGTGTGGATAAAGGCTGACATGGATAGACAAAAGAGAAAAACTAGTAAGAGCAGGCATTGATTAAAAACTAAAAGAGAAGCATGAGGACCTAGGGCACAGGGCATCTGCCTACACTTCGGCATCTGAGATCACCGCTGTGTTGCATGTTCTGATGTTTCTAACAGTGATACCAAACCATCAAGAAAAGCTTATCTTCTGAACCTTCCGTTTAAAAGGTGACGCTTCTGCTATTTCAAAAGTTCTCATGATGACAACTGGCATTTTTTTGTGTGACTAGAAAGCGTATTTACTGTCCTAAATCAGCAGACATCCCAGAATTCAGAATTAAGCAAATGGGGCATAGGTTGCGGGTGAAGGAAAAGTGCACATCTAAGCAGGAGAGGTATGATAGCAAGTTAGAGGAAATGTGTCAGAACTGAGTGGAACAGACTGTAAATGCAGGGCTGGAGAGAGAAGAGCCGTCCAGGAGAGGACATGGTTAGTCACTTAGTCATCGAAGTGTGTTACATGTGAATTTTACTTATCACAGTGCTTTTAATGGCCAAAATGATAATAATAATAATAATAATAATAGTAATAATAATAATAATAAGTGAATAGTAGCTGAAGAGGAAGTCATTAAACAATCGCTTAGCCAAATAAAATACTCAAATACCTGTGGGAAGAGTTCAATCAGATTTCACCTAAATGAAATGTGCACACAACGACAGGATCTCTAAGGAAGTGCCTAGTCCCCAACAGAAGACAGCAGAATTCTCCTGTAGCATCTGCGTGCACATTCTTCAGTCAGTCCTTGAGCTTGGCAGGGGCTGCTGAGTGCTCTCTGGTCTGATCTGACGTCGGGTGATGTAGGCAAACTTCATTCCCTGGTACTTATCAAAGGCCTTGTGTAAAATTTTCAGTAAAACTTAGGGCAGAATGGCAAAAGGCAAATCATGTTTGAGAACCTTGGGAAAAGCAGCAAGTGATTCCTGCTGCTGTTTTTATCTTCCTCTTGCCCAAACATGGAACTGGGAGCAGTGGAGGGAGGAGGATGCCAATTGAATAGAAGGCCAGGAGGCAGGCTCACATTCAGAATCCAACGCTGAGCCAGGTAGTGATTGGATCCCACACACCTGACCAGGCCACATTAGTCTCCCTCTCTTTACTGTAAGGGAACTGGAACAGATATCTCAGTGAGTCTCCAAGCTCTGAAACAAAGACAATTTGATGAATTCTAGGTTACATCAAACAGCTAGGGAGAAAAGAAGAGCTTCCTGGCTTTTCAGTCTATTCAGATGTGATGTTTTTTGGGGTGTTTTAAAAAGTGCTCTCGGCCAAAGCATAAGAGACTCTTAAAAACTGAGAACAAACTGAGGGTTGATGGGGGGGTTGGGAGGGAGGAAGGGTAGGTGATGGGCATTGAAGAGGGCATCTTTTGGGATGAGCACTGGGTGTTGTATGGAAACCAATTTGGCAATAAATTTCATATATTAAAAAAAATAATAAAAAAATAAAAATAAATAAAAAGTACTCTCATATCAAATATGTAATTTGCTCTGTTTATAAAATGTTTAAACATGGAGGTGTGGATTTAAGTTGGAAATTACACCTCCTTTGTGAAGAGAATATCTGTGTCTAAAGATCTCAGGAGATCTCTGTCTTCTAAGGCTATTCTTTATATACATATCATTGAAAGGTAGTCCAGAACAAAGGGAAGTTACTGACTCTGTGGGATAAGAAATATATGTTTGGTCTTTGTCCCCACTTCCTGACATAGCTCCTAAGTCCCTTGGACTTTCCTGGGTGCAAGGAGCGTCTTTTGTTCTAATAAGTACATGCTTGGTAGGTTTGTAGATAGTTTTAGAATGGGACTAGTAGCCAGAAAGAGCAAGCCATAGTTAGAAGCCTAGAACTTTCAACCCCCACCCCCATCCCTAACCTTCCCAGGAGGGGAGAGGAGTTCAGGATTATAATTCATCATGCCTGCATGATGAAGCCTTCATAAAAACCCCTACATGACAGAATTAGGAGAGCTTCAGAGCTGATAAAGTCATGAAGGTGCTGGAAAGGTGACCCACCTGGAGAGGGCATGGAAGCTCCATATCCCCCCACCCCCTCCCTATCTTGCCCTTTGCATCTCTTCCATTTGGCTGTTTCTGAGTTACATCTGTTTATAATAAGCCAGTAGATGAAAAAAAAAAAAAGATCTCAGTAGTCCAGTGGAGGAACAACCCTTCCCGCATGTTGTAGGGAGAGGAAAGTGAGAATATATACGGAGCCAGCTATGTCTATATAATAAATATTGTCAAAATACCTTCTAAGTGCCAGCCACTGTGCTAGACAGGGCCTTTCTAGCCCTAGAGAATTTAGTGCTCTGTATAGTCCTGTGTAATAGGGGTAAATCACTTCATTTGTATTTAGGAAGAAACCTAGAGAAGTTAGGGAACTTGTCCAAAGTCTCACAGCTAATAAGTGGCAGAGCTGGGACTTCTGCCCTATCTGTATAACTCACACCTGTCCACCTCTTTCCATGCTCTGTGGACAGGGCTCAGTGGAGAGCAGCTTTCTGCTCATAGACAGCCTCCATTTGCCACATTCCTGAAGTTCTCCACGCAACTCAAAGTAGAAATGTCTGGCTCTCTGTTATATTCTTCCACTGCATAACTCTTATTAATCAAAGATATTCAATAAATGATTATAAGTGGATGAATGAACTAATGAAAGAGCAAATTCATGGAAGAATCAGTCAAAAGATCTCAATTTTATGAATGAATTCTGTCCAACACATATTTCTTGGTCTAAATTTGATGGCTGGACTCAACCAGCCCTTATATTCATCCAATTTATTTCAGGAGGAAAATAAAACTTTCATCTTGTAGTTAGGTACTAAAGAAAAACATAGAGGTATAGTTTCTTTACAATAAACAAAAGTATTTACAATGCAAGACTATTGAAGTAGAGTTCTGAGGAGACAGGCAGAATTAGGGGCAGTGAAGGGGGGGACCCAGAATTATAGTCAACTATTTTTTCTCAGTTTTTTTCTATAAAGCAAGCTATATCTTATTGCTTTCTCAAAGGACAGGACTGCTTCATAAAAACAGGCAGACCAACTTATTGCAAGATATTTTTAGCTCTTCCTTCTTTCTAACTTTCAGTCTTTCTCTCTTTTCAGTTAAAGGTAATGTCACTTCTTGCTACTGCTCTACCATAAATTTCCAGCCATGAGGTATAATGTGGAAACCAGTTATAAAGTTTCATTGTCACTTCTAGAGATGTTAGAGGCAGATAAAATCTTTGAAAAAGTGTGATTTTTTGCCACAATTCTCATGTCCCACTCTTAGGAGTCATACTCCTGGAAAATAATCTATACTTGTTCACTCTTATTTTGAGACTTAATGAACTGTTATAAATGAGAAATTGTGACAAACATATACCTCAGTGTAGTGAGATTAGAGAAGATGACCATCAGGAGTAAGGTTATTTGACATGATTCTACCAATTCAAGTGTCATGAGTAATATTTCTTCTGTTTTTAAAATCAAGATGAATCATGCACTCTGAACTTTATTTCCACAATCATACTTATTTTCATAAAAGGTTTAGAGTGTGATGACTTTTCCCACCTTTACTGAAGTATAATTGACAAATAAAAATTGTATACATTTAAGTACATGACAAGGGCTTGATATATGTATACATTATGACATAATTCACCGCAATGAGTGGTGATGACATTTTAAATCAACTCTACTGAACTCTTGTGATAGATATCTTGGGGATGTTAAGCATGGAAAAAAAACTCTATCCCACAGAAGTACATGAGATAAGATAAAGCATACATCTAAACCGTTCCCAAACTTGTAGATTTCAACGTAATTTTGAAAGGCAAATACCTCCACTGTTTTGATGTACTGAGAAAAGATTTCGGTCTTAACTAGTGTATTGTTTATTATTATTATTATTATTATTATTATTACTATTTTAAAAGAGAGAATTAGCACATACTCAAGTTGGGGAGAGGAAGGGAGAGAGGAAGAGAAAAAATCCCAAGCAGGCTCTGTGCTGTCAGCCAGAGCCCAATGCCAGTTTCTATCCCATGAAACATGAAATCATGACCTGAGCCGAAATCAAGAGCCAGACACTTAATTGACTGAGCCACTCAGGTGCCCCTAAGCTAATTAGTATATTGTTAATCCATAGAGAAGACACAACCATAAGCAGTGTCATGTTGTAACTATAGATACAATCATTATAATAGGGAGCATTATGTGGCAGGGATCAAACCTAAAGTACATCTCTTCCTCTCAGCTTCTTTTCCCTTCCTTCTCCTCTCTCTCTCTCTCTCTCTTTCTCTCCCTCCCTCCCTCCTTTGATTAATAGTGTTTGCTAAGTGATCTGTATTTCCCACTCACCTGTTCATTTAGATGCTCTAGTTATAATAGGGCATGCATTAGAAATAAACTGTGGATGCAGAGATAAAGTAAATGAAGTTGTCACCTAGGTCCCAGGAAAGTGAGTAAGGAGGAGAACTTGAGAGGACTCCAGTGTCCTTGCATTTATATGGTGACTCTCCAGGACATGAGGCCTGGAGAGGAGGGAATGACAGTGCCAGGTATGGATTGGTACTACCTACCTTGTACATTACCAGTGAAATTGACACATACACCCTAAATAAGCAATGCTGAAATGAATCCTATTCTGGTATAAAGGGAATCAGCCCAAGCATAACAGCATTTATGAGAGGGGCTAGTTGGATGAGAGAAACAGATCCCATTTAACTGAGGGTACACTCAGAGGATTTCGGGACATGAAAATGAAAGTTATTCAGTTATGTGGATAGTCGGCTGCCCTTTTTGAACTCTCCCCAGAACTATTCTTTATAGTGTATATGAAGAGAAAAAATAATTCCTTATTAGTTGTAATAATAGCATAGAAATACCACATTGTGGGAACTTGGATATTTCCAGAGTGCTTTCACGCATGTCAAATTTGATTCCTACAACATCCCTGTGAAATAGAGAAGTTATTATCATTCACATATAAAAATGATTGTATATAAATATATAGTACATATATGTTTACATGTATAGTATATACTTACATGTATAGCATACATTTTCTTAAGTACTGTTGAGAACACAGAAACTAGTCTCCTTATATGTGTGTGTGTTTTCTTCATGACAATTTTAGTGGTTACTTATCTCAAATCCAATAATTTCCTTTGCCACCTTTTAATTTATCTTAAATGTATTTCATTGTGTATCTTTATAGACTATATCACATCCTTTAGAGAACAAAATGGTTTTGGATGGATGGATGGGTGGTGAATGGATAGATGAAAGTCATCTGGGGTAGGATAAGACAAAATCACAACCTATTGTGGTCAGTATGGTCTCATAGTTTTGCCATTAATTAGCACTATCATTGCGGTCAAACAAAAACTATTAATTTTGTAGCTTCTGTTTCTTGATATATAAAGTGACAAGTTTAGACTAAGGATCACTAAGGTCTGGCCCATCGCAAGAAGATGTGTGATTGCTTGACTAAAACATGGTTCATTCTATCCCCTAACATGTTAGACGCCAACAATGAAAGCTTGAAGTTTGGAAACATGTTAGTTGACACTATCCATCATTGGCATTTTACAATTATAAAAAATCTGTTTGGGCATCATTAGCAGTAAGTATTTTCAGTTCAACATGTGTGACGAATTAGTTCATTCAGTCAAAATGGTTGGAGTAGAGATCCATATAGATTTACCTAGAAACCTAGATTTGTACTGTAAACATCTGTCAGTATTCATTTAATTTGGAAACGGCCAAACTCAGTGCAGAATTTTGGACTCATGTCCAAAAGCAAATCAAATAGAGAGGGAACACAGTTGGTCACATATATATTCTGATTTCTTTTTTAGCATTTCCACTCCACTACCAGCCGTCTTTGGAGGTCTTATACCCCAAATTCTAATTAATGCAAATCCAGGAGAATAGGTTATTACAATACCTATCTGAAAATTTAAACTGCACTTTAACTTTTTCTTTTGGCCAGCTCTCCTACATTACTTTGACTAAAAATGTAAATGCAATATGAGCAATAAAGGTCATCAGTAGCTTAAAGAAATAGTACAAGAGATATATACTATCTTTTTGAAAACATAAACTTAATTTCAAGTTTTATGACACCAGGTTTCTCCTTTGCAGGTTTACTACTTTGCATAACTTTGCTAAAATATGATGTCCTTTTTTGACTAAGCGGAAATCCTCATTCTTTTCTTTCTTGCATATTTCCTTTAAATTCACTTTTTTGTGGCATTATTTCCACATTCCAATCTTCCCTTTTGAGTTTTGCCTGTTAAGATGACCACTATCAAATACATATAAAATGCATGTTAAAATGAGTAAGATATTGTGATCTCTTTACCATGGTGGGGTTTTTCTATCCAACCCACTTTTACTGTTCTGGAACCATTGCATACATTTTAAATAGTCAAGAAAATTTTGAAGAAATTGAATGTCTTTCAAGTCTGCCTTTTCCCCCAAGCAGACAGATGATTTATGGTCACTTTTTGTAATAACCTAAGGCATCAATTGGGGAAAAAAAAACATTAAAGAAATGTGAAAGCTGGCTGTTTTCAGAAATGTTAAGCTTTGCCCTAAATATTCATGAATGCTAGTGTTCAAACATTCAAATTGGGTAAATGAGTGTACAAATGGGTATTTTTTTTTTGAGCATGAACTTAACTGTAGTGCTCAGAATAATAGCACCTCCACCTACATTCTGCATAAGCATGTTATTAGTGAATATTTAATGAAGTAATAGTTATGGGAGCACTGCTACATTTCAAGAAAGCTAAGCCATTTGAATTGAATTGATTGTTATTTGTATCAGTGAGTGATTTGTTCCTGTGCTTTACAGAACAGAGTAAGCACAATAAGTTATTTGCAGGTGGGAACTACAATTTATACCCTGCTAAGTAGTGACCATATTTTGTGCCCATCAGAAAACGCTATGTATACATGAGGTATACATGAGGTGTTTTCTTTTCGTTGATAACTAATTGAGCCTCACTTTTTTTTGTTATTCATGTGCTGGAGCTAAAACTCATACTTCCCATGTTAGATCTCACTTCATTGCTTTTATTTTTATTAGATTAGTTAGCCATGGAATTGACATCTTTATGTGGCATCTACTACTCAGAGAAATAATTGACAAATAAGAGCCAAAAGCTTGACTGAGATCATGGAAACTACCATAAAATCTATGCAGAGACTCCAAACTCATTTTGCACCTTTAATAGGATTGTTGATTTTGTTTTTAATTTTTTTTTAACATTTGTTTATTTTTGAGAGAGAGAGCGAGAGAGTGCAAGCATGGGAGGGGTAGAGAGGAAAGGAGACACAGAATCTGAAACAGGTTCCAGGCTCTGAGCTGTCAGCACGGGGCTCAAACCCACGAACCATGAGGTTATGACCTGAGCCAAAGTGGGACGCTTAACCAACTGAGCCACCTAGGTCCCCAATAAGATTGTTGATTACCTGAAATTGCCAGTTTGATGTATCTTTATTGGTTTGATTTGGTCAAATTGACTCACAGTTCAGAAATTGTATATATGTGTTACAACTGGGTTATTTTTCTGCAGTTTTTCTCTTGGCAAATATTGCCACTTCTCCCATCCCCTGGAAACTTCTTGTCTTATAAATTATTAGTGCAATGTATTGAACTTGGCTTGGGCAGTCTATAACACTAATCATGAATTCTGACTTTTTTTTCTTTTTTCATGAAAATGTGGCTGGCAATAAGTCCTTTCTGGAGAAACTGCCAGATTCAGTCCTGAAATCCAGACATGAATGCTCTCTCTCCTCCAGAACAGCTTCACATAGACAAAAGTAACAGTAAGATCAAGTGTCCACCAGTTAGCAAAACATGTCTCATATCAGCTAGGTCCATACTCAACCCTATCTCCTGTCTCAATTCAGTTTAAATGTTGATCACAGCAGTGAACGATTTGGGTAAATAATGCTATACAAGTGAACACCCTTTATTGAGATATTTTTCAGTGTTGTATTTGGATGTATAGCCATATAAACTCTTGTTGTTTAGAAATAAAGTTTCAATCACAATTTTAGAGTAAATCATGAATTTCTTTGTGGACCTCAAATTAATAGTGGGCATAGTTTTGCATAGTGTAATTTGTTCTTTTGTCCTGATAGATTTTTCTTGTAGGTGTTTTCATCAGAATGTATCCGTCTTCAGTAAAGCTGTTTATCATGAGGAATAAAGTCTAAAGATGCTGTTCTTAGTAGAGATATAACATTACAGACTAAGTTTATCCTCTCATCATATCTTTTTAACACACAGGTATGCATTTGTTCTGTATTTTAAAAAGTGATAGCAGGATGCCTGGATGGATCAGTTGGCTAAGCGTCCAGCTAGCTCTTAATTTTGACTCAGGTCGTGATCTCACATTTGATAAGATCGAGCCCCACATCATTTGATAGGCTCTGCTCACAGCACGGAGCCTGCTTGAAATTCTCTCTCTCCCTCTCTCTCTCTGCCTCTTCCTTACTTGCACTCTAAATAGTAAACTTTTTAAAAAAGTGATAGCAAGTGAATATGCAGCAAATTCCACCATTAAAGGTTGGGGGGAAGATGCCTGTAAATAAGGAAACAAAGAACAAAAATACACGAGTTTCTCTACTTTCTAACCCACCAAATGGTGTCTCTGGAATAACCCTGGCTGTTAAAGAAGTTAAATAAATTGGGATAACTTCTTACTATACACATCATTTCTCCCACCCGTCCTGATTACATTTTTGTCTCTATAACATGTTGGTGTGTTACATGGAGCATGATGAATTGAGTTTCAGTGCCTTTATTTCTTGAATTCTATTCACATCATTTTTTCCCCTGAAGGTAAGGAGACCTAGATATTTTTAGCAGACATTTTGAACAAGTACAGATGCTTGCTGCATGAATGTACAGGCCACTCTGAATTAGGGAAGACCAACATGGCACTTTGACCTGTGAGTGGTTAAATGCACAGTTAGGGACATTTGTCTAAATGGACATTTATGTAAAGCTAATGCTTTTGCTTGATTACTATTCTGTCTCTTTCAGCAGGTTGTCTCTTTTCTGGAAAAGGTTATAAACATCAGGGAAAGTATACTGAAGAATAGAATTGATTAATGTGACATATTTGAGTTTCTTTCTACCACTCTCTCAACAGCGTGTCATAGAAAGACAGCTCCAAACACAGTGAATTAAATTTAAATTACACAGCTTTGGCTAGAAGATTGTTCAGTTAATTCAGCCTCCAAAATGAAATTTGATTTTTTTTCCCTACACTGAAGCCACTTCCTGATTTTTCACACAGTGATGATTTCTGCCAAGTCATCTATTGATTTGAGATCTTTTATTCAAAAGACTATTGCTGGTTTTCCATTTCTGAGAGAAAAAACATGAAAAACAAGGATGTATATTCATTATACCAGGAAAAGTACATTAAAAATTAAAATACAGTTTTACAATAGGGTCGTATTTGTACCGTAATTTTTTTTCTACTCAAGGAGGGCTATCCGGTACTATTTATTTTACGACATTTTTTGTTATTTTAGGTACTATGTTTTGTGAAAGATAACACTGAGAACATTCTCACGCTTTCTGTTTACTGTGGAATTGTTCCAGAAGAATGTAGAAAATAGGTCAACTTTTTAAAGAAAATTTAAGTTGGGTGGCCTAAATAATTTAGTCTGCATGAAACACTGTCCACTGAGTCACACATTTTTAGTCCATGAATTTATTTTGAGAAGCAGCCTTCGTTATTTATATTTGATGTTTGATTTCTGATTCAGAATGTAAAACTAGCTGTGAAAGATGGAAGCTTAGTTCAACCAAGTACCAATATAGCTACTGTATTTTGATATAACTACTTAACATGAGATCTGAAAAGTTGAAAATAATTCACACATACAACTTCCAGCTTAACGTCTAAAATTATATTATTTAAAAATATAGTGCTAGAAAAGATGAAATCAGTGTTATATTTATTGAAATAATAACAATAATG
Source organism: Panthera tigris (assembly GCF_018350195.1). NCBI lineage: Eukaryota > Metazoa > Chordata > Mammalia > Carnivora > Felidae > Panthera > Panthera tigris. Next base: position 68,539,466 of record NC_056662.1, on the reverse strand, counting down.
TAATTGTTGATAGTATCACAGCTTTATAAGCATTTGCAGTGTGGTCCTGTTTTTGTGACTAATCCTTACAACAATAGGTACTCTTAGGCTCTCCATTTTTTTCACAGACAAAAAATTAAGGCACAGAACAAGTGTTACACTTTTAAAGCAGGGTTTCTCCACCTCTGCACCACTGACTTTGTGGCTCATAAAATCCTTTGTTGTGGAAGGGCTGTCATGCGCATTTTAGGATCTTCAGCAGCTTCCCAGGTCTCTGCTCATCAGACCCCAGTAGTAGCACACTGCCTCCATCAACCCCCCTGCCCAGTTGTGACAACTGAAAATGTCTCTCCTCCTGCCCCAGGTGAAGGAGGAGAAAGGGGGCAATACCACTGCTGGGGTGCGAAGTACTGGGTAAAGAATCTATTCTCATTGCCAAGTAGTATTCCATAGTATGTATAAACCACATCTTATTTATCCATTCATCAGTTGATGGACGTTTAGGCTCTTTCCATAATTTGGCTACTTTGAGAAGGTAACAGAAGGCCATGGGGGAAGGGAGGGGAAAAAACAGTTACAAACAGAGAGGGAGGGAGGCAAATCATAAGAGACCCTTAAATACAGAGAACAAACTGAGGGCTGATGGGATTAGGGAGAGGGGAAACTGGGCGATGGGCATTGAGGAGGGCATTTGTTGGGATGAGCCCTGGGTGTTGTAAGTAAACCCATATGACAATAAATTATATATTTTTTTTTAAAAAAAGAATCTATTTTCATCCTTCTCATCCTCCTCTTCCCCTGTCAAGAACAGAACAACAACCCTATACTGATTTCATGAATACAGTTAAAGTTCCTCAAGGAAATGAGAAATTCTTTTGTAACCTTGAAAGTAGCTTGAAAGAATTTCTACTGTGGTTGAGAAAAAAAGTAGCTTTCCACTTGAGGTTGGCTTTAAAAAAAAAAAAAGGCAGATAATCTGCTCTGGGGTGAACTGGAACAATTGACCTGCAAGACCTCATAATCCAATAACTTGCTATTATCAAGTCAGTTTGGATGTTATCCTGCAAAATGTGCTCATGCCAAGAGGAGGCTGGATTCTGCCTTTTGAAGCTCACTTTAATGAAAGATACCTGCGTGACCATCACACCAATTGCTGGTAGTTACAACTGACATGAACAGTTTCAGTTCCAGGAAAACTGATATTTTGAACTCCCTCTTTTAAAATAGTAGCAGCAAAATAAATGAATCCAGTCTCCCAACTGTCTCTCAGGGGAATTAAGAACAAAATAACATGGAACCATCTCAAAATGCTACTTAAATGCTCATATTCATTTAAAGTTACCTCATGAAGCCTTAGCATCTGAACAAATTCTTTACTTGAATGTGCAGCAGAATGTCCCTGCACTTGGAAAAACTTTAGGCTGAGTTCTTGTCACAAAAGTGTACCATCTTTTATCTTCATCATTTTCAAGGTGGCGCAGTTTTCCTGAGATTGATTTATTTATACTTTAATCTCTGACTATATTAAGTGCTCCCTTAATTAAAGTAAGTCATGCCACATTTCTTTTTTTTCTTTAATATAGGATCTCTATATATTATTGTAATTCCAGTTTTAAATCAGGATTTCATCAGGGTTGGTGTTCTGAGTATTGTCTACACAATTATAATCCCCTTAATCCTTAGCCAATGTAATGAGATATTTTCTGTCATATATATGTTGAGTTCTGTACTTTAGCATTAGCCAAATCTGATGCAAACCTTCCCAGTTTCCATGCAATATCTATTCTGAGTTTACTGCTGCTTGTAAGTGGCAGTAAAGAACAACCTTTGGTGCTTGTAAATGTGTTGATGATGTGACGAACTGCTAGGATTTACATACTCTGCTTTTTATTACAGTGATGGTTATCTTTTTTTGCTGTAAGTGCAATGAAGCAACTAGAATGTCACAGAGAAAACTGTCACCTCCATCCTCTTGCCATAAAATATCATCCTGCTATACGTTTCTCATTTATCATGAAACCTCAATAATGAAAAGGACAATGGTGAAATGACATCTGCTACCTGAATATTGCAAAAATAAGAATCAAGTGTGAAATCTCCCCACCCCCAATTCCTTAAATGGATATTTGCTTCCCTTTAACACATCAGTGAAATATATTCTCTGCTTAATCTGTGTTTCCTAATAATGACAAGCTATATCTCAAAGATTCATCAAATTCTACCTAGTAGTGAATATAAAAGGTTATAGCTCTTCTGCTTTTAGGAAGCTAAGCACAAGTACTGCATAAAGCCTACTGATGCATACTTTGTAGCACTCCAGGGTTGTAATAAATTTCCAGTCATCTGCTTCTGGCAGGTTGTTTTAAACCTCTGTATGCTACTGTGTGCAGCTATTCTGTGCAGTTGAATGGATGGGTATCTATAAGTTGGCTACGACCACTTCTGTGCCCTTATGTAAAATAAGCTGTAATCAACTTTACAAATATGTGAATTCTTTCATGAGAGATCTAAAATAGATTGCAAAATGTGGACTCTGTGTTGTCATAAAGAGAAATAATGAATTGGGTTTCTCTACCTATCAGGAAAACACAAATGTGTTTCATGTGTCAATGAGACAAAGATAAGAGTATCTGTTAGATCCCTTTAAATTAATCTACTTAATGTGATTCTTTTACAGACCACAGATGACATCCTTGTGGCCTCAGCAGAATGTCCCAGCGACGATGAGGACATTGACCCCTGTGAGCCGAGCTCAGGTGGGTTAGGTTAGTCGACTTTTTTTCTTACTTTTTTTGCTTTACTCTAAATCTTTCTTGCATGCTTTGGTCCTTAGAAGAAGCTTGCATTTATATCTAGAAGTCCACCCCATTGAACAATGCCTTATTGTGAGATAAGGGGTTTTGCTTTTTACATGGATAAATTTCCCCACATTTATTGAAAAACAAATTTTAAAAACAAAACCCACCAAGATTATGTATTTCAGAAGAAGCAGTGGGGGACAGCACACAAGGCTGATATCTTACTGTTCACATTCCATTAACTCACAATGTAATTTTTGTGTATAACGGTATAATGGGCTTTCCCTTGGGTCACCTGTAGTAAAATTGTAAAGCTTAAAAATTGCACTGCATTGTGGAGAATTATTTGACCTTTCTACTGACAAAAAGTCCCCACCACTCATTCTGCCAGCAAATTATCTTAAGTGATAAATTTCTGAATTTCAGAAGTAAGAGTATTATGGCAGTAGTAAAACAAACAGCAGGTAGAATCCTTGGTACATTGAATAGAGAAATATTTGAGTCTTGCCATGTCTCCCTAAATTTAAGTTGAGGCATTTTAACTCTATTGATGCATAATTTCTCCTCCTTCTTTGTGATATGGTGTGACTGACTAACACATAAATACTGTTTCCAAAGCAGCTCTGTACCTTTAAAGTGGTGGCTATGAACTCTGAAAATGAATCATTCATAGGCTGGGTTTGCTTTCAGATATTCATAATACCAAATATCAGGGTCATTTCCATTAGTTTCCTCTGTAAAGCAGTGTTTCTTCATATTCAATAATTTTCTTGTTTAGCTGAACAAAGCGAGTAAGATAAATAGAGACTAACCACTCAGTTACTAGTGACCTCTGTAGCTGTCACATAGAATCCAAGAAAACTTCATGTCACCATAAAATAACTAATTTATATTCTGCTGAGGAATATCGCTTTAAATTAAATCTATTCATTTTGGTATTTGGATTTAAAAAATGGTTCAGGATGCATATCTTGTGTCCCTTTTGACTATCACAACCCACTGACCTGTAGCCACACACTCTAAGCACATGGAGCCACTACTGGGGGCCAGCAAGGAGCTTCTCACCTGTCAGCTGGAGAAGGTCAGGAGATACAGACATGTGTTCGTATCCTCTTTCCTCTGGCCTGTATCCCACCAATCAAAAATTTCAGCCTCCAGAATGTGATTAGAACTCTGAGGATCATCCATTCCATTCCTCTGGTTTACTGGTCTCTACAACAATTCCCTTTTGGTTGTCTGGACAGATATGGTCACTTTATGATATGATCCTAGGTCCCTTTGCCAAATTCCTGCCCCTTTTTCACTGGTATTCACTCTTTCTGTGTTCATGAAAAAATAAAAATTAAAAAAAAATAGTTATTTCTTTCTTGTCCATTACATCAACCCCATTTGTTTGCCTTCTCCTTCCTTAAATTTCTTCTTTCTGTATTTCTCTTACTTTCACATGCCCGATTATGACATTGTGTTTTATATCTGGTTTTCGCTAAGATCCTCCAGCATGGATTGTTCATAAAACAAAGTCTGGTGTTACGTTGTACATTTGTGTGTGTGTGTGTGTGTGTGTGTGTGTGTGTGTGTTTATATTTATATTTGATTTTGCTTTCCTAATTAGCATTTTCTTGAGAGAAATTGATTTTTGCATTATTTTTCACTATGTTAACATAGTGCTGAAAACAGTATAGATTCTTCCTAATTACAGTACTTACTGTACTTGGTTTTCCTCTGGTCTGAATCTTTCTTTTGCTGACTGAGTATAGGCTATCATCCTCTATGTATATATAGCATCCTTACCCTGTGTACCTAGGAAATTCAGTAAGAGAACTCTAATTGCACTTAAAATTGTTGCTTTTTTTCCTCTTGACCACAGCTAAGTGATCCAGTTCTTCTAGCCATTGCTTATAGGTCTTACTAACCATTCTTTATAGATTAGTTTACTGCCTCCGCCTTTCTTGGGGGACACTGGTCCTAACAACAGGACAGTAGGTGGTGGGGAGGAGAAGAGAGGAGAAAAAGAGAAGATTGCCCTTTTGTCGTCCTCTCTCCTTTTTATTCATCTGATTTGTGCGGGTTTGTTAAATACTATAGCATGATGGAAAGTGAGGAACAGTTTGTCAGCAGCCATACTGTAGATAATAATCTTTCTGTCCCATTTTCTTCACCACACTTAGCACTGTCAGAATCTTGTTTGCTTATCTGTTACTTGTTCATTAATGTTCAGCTTGCATCCCCCACAAGAAAGTAAGCTCCATGAAGCAGGAACCGTGTTTGTCTGCCTGCATGGATTTGTTGTGCGAATTTTAATTTTGTTCCACTGCATCAGAGTGTGTTGTCCAATATACAAGGCACAGCAGCTGCTGACTGTATGTGATGACAGCTCCTTCGGTACTCTCGCACCAAGCCTGCTGGAACTTCCCATCCTCTCCCTCCTTGTTTCTTTCTGCACTCCCAAGTTTTCAATTCATCAATTCTCTTAAGGCTTAAACTTCAAATTCTGTTGCTCCAATGTCATCTTTCTTTGTAGACTTTTCTTATGATCTTACCTCTCCTTGATAGTGTATTTCATGAATGGTTTCTCTTCCTATATTACATTTTGTAAGTGAGAGCTCTTTTCTATCATTGGCTTTTTCTGTCCCATCCCCTATGATTTTTTTCACACCCATCTTTAATAATTCATGCAGTGTTGCTCTTTTGGCAGACTTGGCTCTGTGTGACAGCTTCTTATGAAGTCCTTAGAGTATACGATTTTTTTTTCCAACTTTTTTTTTTTTTTTTTGTCTAGCGGTGTTTTTTTTAAATCATTTTCTAATCTGAATATTGTTTCATTATAGATTGCTTCTCCTGCACATCTTTGTTTCTCAATGTACTGATGTCATGCTTTTCTTAAATTTGTTTTTCTTGCTTGCTTTTCATCATCAATACCAACATAAAATAACATGGACGAAAATTGTAGTTGCTGATGTTATTAAACTTTAGATACTGTTAGGCATAACTTGATAGAAATCATTTTAGATATCACTAGGTCATATTTTGGGAAACTGATTTTTAAGGAAAGTAATATAACGATTTAATATTCAGAAATGGATATAACTGCTATGCACTTTTTCTATCCTGAAACAAGTGAAAGAAGATATTTTTGTAAAAAGATGCATAATTACTTTTAAAAATGTTTTGCCCAAATCTTCTCTGTATTTCACATAAGTGTCTTTCCTACTCCCTTAATATTTACATATGAAGTTTCCCTAATCACCCTAACCTACCCTCTCTTCAAAAAATGGTTTCTTTTGTGAAAATGGGTTATGCTCATGTACGTGCCTTCCTAAGGCTATTAATAACACAGGAAAAATCTGGCATCTTCCTCAACACAAGTAAATTATACCTTTTATCAAGTGTTTGATAAATTTGACTCACTATGTGGTTCTACTCATAACGCTTAATGAAGAGGGAAGTTGTATACTTGGTGGATTATCGATTTCAACATTGATCAAGTAGTATTGAGTCCTACTTTGCCATCCACTGTTCTGTTCAGCTCTGGGAACAAAAACAGAAAGTTCATACCTTCAGTCCCATTCTACAAAAGGATATCTTTCATTCTTCCCCAGATGTTTTGTCAGTTATTCTTTATGATTGCTGGATTCTTCATCTTTGACATTAAAATATTGCCTATTTTTCATGTTGTTGCAAGGATTAAAACAAATATATTTAAGGCACCGGCTGCAATGCCTGGCATGAAATAGAACATAATGGTGGCTTTTCATTTTCCCAATTTAGTTATAAAGAAAAAGAATATTCAAGCTATTTTTTTCCCTATTACATAATGCTGTTACTTTTCCTGGCTGAAAATTGGTGGGCAACTGATGAAACCATTCAGGCCTCCTGGTGGGATCTGTACATGTTGAAACTGGATTGGGAGCAACCCCCTGGGTGAGAACACATGGAACTCAGTGATGCTTGATTCCAGCCACACCGTCCTGCATGGTTAGCATTGGGTGACAACTTCACATTGGTATAAACTTAGTATTTTAGAAAATGAGAGCATAGCTATACAATTTAGGTCTAATTGAAGCTCAACTTTTAGAATGACAGGTGGAAATCTAAAGCAGCCGGTGATAACTAGGTCACAGGCCACCATTGCCCTAAAATGCCTGGTTTCAGCTGCCTGGACACATGACAAGTGGATGAGTTTTTCTTCATACTTCTTCTCAAAAAGACTGGCAACGTCTGTGCCTTTCCCTCAAACTACAGATAGTGTTGTTAGATTAAATAAATATGTGGAAAGCATGTTGTAGGGCAGTGTCTTGTTCATAATACATGCTATGAGTGTTTGCTGTTATTACTGTTTGTATTATGTAAATATACGTATTTTGCAAGACTTCTCTTTTTTCACATGAACATAAGGCTCTGTGAAATAGATTTCTTTCAAGTCTTATATTTGTGATTCACTTAGTAGGCTGACAAAACGGCAACCCTGCAAACTACTTACATTCCAAAATGGCCCTTAAACGTGTCCATACATCTTAGTTTTGAGCCCCTCTTCTAAACAGAACCCTTTCTCAAAACTCCTGAAGAAATCAGAAGAGGTGATTTTTTTTAAGTTTATTTATTTTTGAGAGAAATAGAGAGCAGGGTGGGGCAGAGAAGGAGAGACAGAATCCCAAGACGGTTCTGTGCTGTCAGCAAGCACTTGACAAGAGGGTTCAAACCCAGGAACTGTGAGATCTAGTCACTCAACTGACTGAGCACCCTTCTGGGCGCCCCTGGAAGAGATGATTTTTATCCTGATAATTTAAGACTATAAATGAAGAGAATGATGCTCTTTGGTGTGGGAATTTCCTAATGAATAAATAAATGGTCTTTTGTTACAGAGGAAACAGGACCAGCTTCCTGTTTCCTGGGAGTCTTGCTTAGGAAGGACAATTTCCTCTTAGATTTATAATGCTAAGAATGATTTGTCTATGCTCGTTATGTATGTGTGTGTGGGTGGGAAGGAGCTAATAGGGTAATGGGCCACTTTCAAATAAAACTTTTGTCAAATGAGAAAAAGAAAAACTTACTGAATAATAAAAAAATCTGGGTAGTTATGAAAGAAGAAGATCATCATTTTTGTGGCAATCTCTTAAGCATTAGGTAAACAAATGGGGATAAGGTGATCACTATAGCCCCTCAAAGGATACCTGTTGATTGCTCATCAGTTGGATCACACTGATTGGGGTTCAGGTTATATGAGTATTGATAGATAACAGTAATAACTTGTTTTCATTTGGAGATTCATTCTCTATTCTTCATTGTTCTTAGTATTTCATAAACATTATCATATTTCATTATTAGACAAAACTCTGCAGTATTTTCATAGTGAGGGAGACTCAGAGAGATTAAGTTACTTTTTGTAACATGAGAGAGCTACTAAGCTGTCTAATTTAGAAAAGGTAGGCTTTTAACTTCTTGGGATGCAAAAGATTGTTCTAAAATTCAGGTACCTCACAAATATAGGATTAATTTTTTTAAATGTTCATTTAAATAATTCTATGGCTGGCATAAATTTAAATTTAATAGAAAAAGGTCCTTTACATGTATTACTATTCATTAGGTTAAATTTACTACAATTAGCATGCAATTTTGAGTGGTTTTCCAGTGTGCTATTTTGAGAAAAGATCAAAGGATTTCTATTGAAGTGATCTCATTAACCACATTAGGAAAAAAGATATGTATACTGAACAAGGTGCATCTTTTCATTAAATAAGTAATCACAATCATTTAAAGGAATATATCGCTTATTAGATCATATTTTTAGAGCCTGATTAGAAGATAATTTTGTGCTACATTTAAATTTTGTATATATATTATGTAATTATTCAAAAGCAAGTTTAATTAGCCATAATAGCCAATACATTGCTGTTAAAATGTAAATTTTGAGCTGTCGCCAGAAAAACAGCAATAATTAGGACTTCATTTTTGGAAACATCTAGAGTATCTCCTGAGCACCAGGCCACAGTCAGCACCAATCACACAGAATCAGGGCCCTGCAAATCATACAGGAGCAGAGCAGGCACCTGGATTTGGGGCACTGATGGACTACGAGGCTTTTGGCGTGTGACATTCTAGCGTAGTAACCATCTTTTTCCCCATGTAAATTTAATTCTTCAGAAAACTAGAATAAAAATGAATGCTGCATGGTTAAAATACAGGAAAGTCATTAGACATCATTTGCACTTTTCCCCTATTTCTGAGATCAGACGAGATCGGGCGCGTTCAGGGTGGTATGGCCGTAGACACTTTTCCCCTATTTCTGAGAGCAGTGATGTCAAAACAAAAAATATATTAGACAAAGTTAAGTAGTCAAGGAAGATTCAAGATTATTGTAATACATGGAGGCCAGAACTCAAACTGAGCTCACTTCAAACTCAACTCAACTGAAAAAAAGAAGACTGGAGAGATCTGTGGAGGGATCATAGACTACCTGTGGCTTGCTGATTGGCTTCACCCAAAGAAAAAGTAAACCTCCTTGAAATATCTTCCTGGTTGGAGATTTAGTTACAACTTGGAGCAAGGCCCTCTCCCTTTCCAAGGTAGGCTACTACCCTCCCACAGAAATTGGGAGATTGGGAGCTATCATTGTTGAAGATTATATTTCAAAGGGACAGCTCTCAGGTTCTTGAGAAAAAGAATCCTGGGTTGTGACACTAGCAAGAGGCTTTTAAAAATATTTATATATCAAAAAGTCAGAGAAGAAATTTGAAATTACAAGTTTTCTAAAGTAAATGCTCAAAAGAAAGGGAGGCCAAGGGCCTAGGGGCAGGAAGAAGCCCATCTAAAGTTTGATCAAGCTGTGGGGAGTATTAAGGTCTTGGTCAGAGGATTCCATCTTTCCAGGAAATCAATGTTATTCAGCAAACTAATTTTGCAGGAAATCAGTAGGACACGAAATAATAAACAAAAGGTGGTTTTTATTTCTTGGTTTTCAGAACACTACAATTTACATTCAGTGTAAACTATTTGGACCTATCTGTGATTTTGGAATTTTTTTAAAAAAACAGCAAAATAGAATAGATTATTGCCACACATTAGAAAAGCCCTTAAGAGCATTTTCTAAGAACTGTGATACACAACAGGGAGTTAATATTAGTTCTGGCTGTAACTTTGGAGTCAGAACCAGTTTGAGTTGCAGCCCTTCCTGATCTTGGGGAAGTTACTTAGTCTCTTTGAGGTTCAATTTCCTAGTCTGCAAAATGGGCAGAATAGAGTTGTTACAAGATTGAAAGAGGATGATGCATACCCAGTGATTAGCAAAATGCCTGTCTACATTTTAAATGTATAACAAATAATATACCTTATTATGGTATATTGGTGAGTGGAGGACCTGTTTCTACTAGCATTGGTTTGATGCCAGTGGATACATTATTCCATCTTGTAGTAACGTCCTCGTAAGACATACAGATTTGATGTGAGTCAAAAATGAGCCACAGTCCCTTTTGATGTTACAGAGGGTGGGCTCTAGTCCAAAGCCTTAACTAACACATGATTGGCTGCTTATAATTCTTAGTTAACAGATGAGTGAGTTTACTGTGTTATATTAAAGCATTTATTTGAAAGTCTACAAAAAGTGCATGGCTGCTAATACAGAGCTTCCTATATTAAGTAACAAAAATCTATTCGATAATGAGTACACAATAGATTTTTAGGCAATCTGCATGTATCCAACCTTAAAACATTAATAAACTTTCACATCACAAGTCCTTATTAGAAAATGCTAAAATACCATGAGAGCCTTTCTAAAGTGTGACATGTCCCCTTGAGCTTTGGAAAGAGACAATGAGATGTGTGTTGTCATTTTAAAAATAGTCACCAACCCTGAAGGAAGAAATGCGGCAAACGTTTAGAAAAATATAGCGTAAATCCATCTCTTATGGAAACATGAAATCTGGGAGGATTCTTGTGATGTATATCAAATACCTGTTTTGGTAATGAAATTGGTTTCCTGTGGAGTTTCCTTGATATTTTATTAACTACCTTCCCTCAAGTAATGTCAGAGGTAACTCAGCATATTCTGAATAGTACCCTACAGGAAAAGCTGTCTCCATGAAGATTCATAATATGCTTTCTCTGTTGGTTCATGGGCTCCAAGGAGCAGCAAATGCTACCTTAGGCTGCAGTCTGTAGGTCTCACCTCTTGTCATCTGACTTTGTTGATTAAATCACCATCATCATTATTAACTCCTTACCCGATCTCAGGATTATAAGAATCCTGGCTCTGGTAATAAAATAGGAAAGACAAGAACATTTATTAATTTTCCAGGTTAAAAATGGATGTATTAAAGATGTCAATACAGACAGAGGCCATCAAATAAATGAAGAAAATTAGTAGAAAGAGAAGTACCAACGTTGTCACATCTATAAGCACACTAAAATCTTACATTTCCTTGAGCAAACTTTGGAGTGTCTGAGTTTAGCCACTCGCTGTATAATCAGAAGCAAAGCACTGAACCTCTGTGGATTTGACTTTTTGCATCTGCAAAATGGCATGAATAAGGTTAAATACCTGCAATATTGTTGTGCTGATAAGAGACAATGCATGTAGAGCACTTAGCATTCGATCCAACACAAAGAACTTTTGATAATGTAAATTAGCTTTTATTAGTAGTACTGGCAAATTGACTGAGGAGTGTACCATACTATAAATGGAGATACACCTATTACCCGTGGCAAGAAGGAGAAATGTTAGTAATTGATACTTTAGTACCTAGAAAGTTTTTAAAAGTGTTTCTGAATTCTATTTACATAAAACTTTTCTCAGTAGCCACTCTGAAACTAACAAGACAAGAGCAGTGCTTCTGTTGGATAAATTTAGGTTGTGAGGATGGGAAAAGGGCACATATCAACTGTTATTTTTATTTTTGGAGGAAAACAATGCAGAGCTCTTGAAAGAAGGAATGATTAACCTTCCTGCCTGGTCTTTTAATTTGCCTGCTCTTCCTCCCAAGACATTCAGGAAGACTGGGCTACATGACTTAACCAGCCATAAGCGCCACAGACTCGCCCCCATGGTGGATGGCTTGACATGCTTTTTTCTGGTGGACTCAGTGGAAAACCTGGCTAATTCTTCACCTTAGCTCTTGTACTTTCACCAGAAAGAATGAGATGTTTTCCAACAAAAGACGGCAGTAGCTTTCTGACAGTAGTATCAAGATGATTACCCAAAGTGAGCAGACACAGTTTTAAATGAAGAAAACTACATATTGCCCCATTTCCCAAAATGCCCTGGACTTATACAGATGGTGTGCAGGAACCCTGGTTGAGGAGGAGTGCACCTAGCACCCAGCGTACAGCTCCGCAGTAGAGACCATACTCTGTATTTCATTCAGAGTACACCACAGAATTCCAGAGCAGGGAAGAAGGAAGGAGGAACAAAGAATTGGCCTAACAGTTTTAGAAAGAAACCTAAAACCTCATCAGAAGAGCTATTATTTCTAAGATAATAGGCCTTGCTGTCAGTGATTACTGAAGAGTGGTCTCGGGTGATCGATTTAATGATACCTAAAAATATAAAGTATAATAAAATTTTGAAAGAGGGAGAAATTTAATTCACTCCAACCATGGGAGCCAGCAAGCACTGATCTGTAAAGATGGAATGTTTCTCAGATAAACAGAAACAAGCTCTACATTCAGCATGACAATTAATAGCCTGAATCAACATGCCTTGCAAATTAAGGGATCTTTTAGTCACTTGAATTTACAGGGCCTCCATTCATGTTAGGGAAGTCCATGAATGCAGTGACCCCTGAGAAGATAATGTACGAGGTGGTCACCATCACAACTGATTGAGCCATGGCATGCAGTACATACTGCAGAACTGTGTCATTGTTGGGAAAGCTGCTGATTCCATACCTTTTGTGTGGAAGACACAGAAAATAATCAGACTGTCATTGTTTTTATACAGAACCTTATCCTTCTCTGAGCACTTTCACGTTTATTGTTCTACCAAATCTGATTCTCATGGTGACCCTGGGAGGTAAATAACATATAACCATTATGTTTCTGATAAAAACAATATTAGCAGTGGATAACAAATTACGAAAGGTCTCTTAACAATTTGTAAAATTGTAACAATAACACAGCCACGTACCTGTGTACACACATGCACATTCCTCACTACTCTAGTTATAATCATGGTGCCATCTTTGTCTTCCTATAAACCAGGTTCCCACCAAATTCCTAGTTCCAGGCCTGAGAATTCTTTGGAATGAATCCTCTGGGTTTGGGTAAAAATTGGTTGTTCAACTTTATGTATGTAAAACAGTGAAATGCATCTTAAGGAAAGTGATTTCTGGGGGCACCTGGGTGGCTCAGGAGGGTAAGTGTTCAACTCTTGGTTTGGGCTCAGGTCATGATCTCATGGTTCATGGGACCCAGCCCCACATTGGGCTCTGCACTGACAGCATGGAGACTGCTTGAGATTCTCTTTCTCCCTCTCTCTACCCTTCCTCTCCTGGCACTCTCTCCTCTTTCAAAATAAATAAATAAACTTAAAAAAAATGAAAAGCAATTTCTGGGTGTTTTAGTCATTGAGCAACCAGAAAAGAAACTATTTTGCTATTGAAGAGTATAGTGGAGTAAGAATCAGTAATGGAGAGAACAATCTACATTTCAAAATATAGCTATTCTTGCATTTATGAAATGTAATACATTTTGATGAAAAACACAAACTCTCCAGGCTCCCTAGCTTTGAAACTCATTTTCTCAATTATTTTCTGTATGGCTTTTTTTTTGCTTCACAAATATGGAAAGTTTGACCTGGCTGATGGGCCTCTTTTCAACTTACTTTGCAATAGTAGCAGTCTTGAAAAGTACTCTAGAAACTTCTGCAACTATTCTGCTTATTTTGAGAAAACAGCTCCAAATTAGCTCTCAACTATTTGTAGTGCTATGGGTGTCAGATGATGTTGATGTAAATAAAGCACCCAAATGAATCAAAATGGAGACTGCTAACTTGGTTGACTTTAAATAACTTAGTGATTTAGTCATTGGAATTAAGTGGCTTATTACTTGAAGGCATAGGAAAATAAATGCAGATATGATAACTTGCATTGATATAAATCGATCCTAATCTGCATAAGCACAGGGGAAGTGATTTCTGGTTTAATTAAATAAATATCATAAGTCCCTCTTTTATTGAAGATATTATAGAAGCTGGGAGTTAGGGAAGTGTTGAGGAAACCATATTTATGATGAAATGCAATGTCACTACCAGTGTCTTGCCTCCCTGTTTATTACCTTTACTTAAAACTTTGAAATCAGAGGTCTCTCACATTTTCTTAATGGTTAAATTCACCCCAGTCTACTCCTGAAAATTTATGAACTTACAAAAATCTCATCTTCTAATCAGTCGGAAAACATACATCTTGTAGCTTGTGTGCACAATCTTCATTTGATGTTAGAAGGTGAGGGAAGTGGTAGAAAAAACAAATAGAGTTACAGGTAACTATAAAAGGACTAGCAATATAGACTGGAAGCAAAAAATCCACCCAACAGAAATGAAAAACTTAAGTAAACTTTCACAATAGTGTGGGCCCCATACTAAAATGGATGATGTAAAATACGGTTAAGGGAAGACGAGGATTAAGTTAGATTTCCTGCAAATCCTCCCATGCAGTCTTCTTGATTCTGTTCCTGCAGCTTCAGGCCATTTTGTCTCAACGTTTTCCTTCTTAATCCTTAGTGGCTTTCCAGAGTTCAATCTAGAAACCTGGATCCTTCTTTTCCTTTGAGTCTCATTTCAAATACCTTCCACTCCAAGAAACTTTTCCTGATGTCCCTGTCTAAAGCCTCATTTCTCTCTCTCTTAGTACCATTTTTTGTGTCTTCTTCTTTTATTGCATTTTTAAATTTAAAATTGTCTTATTTTATCACATTTTCCATTGCGTTTCTAATACTCTTGGGTACCTTGATATCCTCAACATCTTACATGGTACCTGGTAAATTGTTGTTACTCAGTAAATACTTGTTAAAGAATTTTAATTATGTGATTTTAATTCTACTTGATTTTATTTTCCCTTTTTCCCCCCCACCTCCATACATGAACCGATAATAACAACTTGGCGTGAATCTTTCATATACCTTTCACCATGTTCCTATTAAATACATTAAAAGAGTTGTTTTTCGGATGTGAGGGCGATCTGGCTGCGACATCTGTCACCCCATTGATCGCCAGGGTTGATTCGGCTGATCTGGCTGGCTAGGCGGGTGTCTCCTTCCTCCCTCACCGCTCCATGTGCGTCCCTCCCGAAGCTGCGCGCTCGGTCGAAGAGGACGACCTTCCCCGATAGAGGAGGACCGTTCTTCGGTCAAGGGTATACGAGTAGCTGCGCTCCCGTGCTAGAACCTCCAAACAAGCTCTCAAGGTCCATTTGTAGGAGAACGTAGGGTAGTCAAGCTTCCAAGACTCCAGACACATCCAAATGAGGCGCTGCACGTGGCAGTCTGCCTTTCTTTAAAAAAAAAAAAAAAAAAAAAGAGTTGTTTTTCTCTCTTGCTTTATAGAAATGGATGCACACTATATGAATTAAACTTGCTTTTCTCCTTTATTGACATGTTATGTACATCTTTCAGGTCAACATATTTAACTCTAACTCCTATTTTCAACTTTATTAAAATTCTAGACGATGCGTGTTCCATAATTTATTCAACCATAACCTTGTCATTAATCTCTTAAGTTTTTCCCTTTGTTTCTTTTCCTCTCATAACATTATAACAAACATCCTATATTTATATATTTATGTGCTGGTGTATTTAATTATGTAGACTGTGTTCCCCAAACTGGGGTTGCATGATTTAAATATTTGGGTTTTTTTTATCTTTTACTATTGTAAATTTCAAGCATATAATGTTAGAGGGAATTGTATAATGAACTCACATGTACCCATCCTCCAGCTGCGATTTAATCTTTTTTAAAATGTTAATAGATGTTATTAGATTGCTTCTTAAAAATGACTGAAAACTTCATATTCTCACCAGCAAAATTGCCCATTTCCCAAATAAATATGCTTACCATGTCACCATTTCTTTCTTCTTTATTCCTGTAAGTTTGTTGGTAAAAAAAACCTCCTTATTTTATTTTGACTTCCATTGTAAGTTGAGCATCTTGTCCTACATTTAATCACCCATTCAGATCTTCTTTTCTTCACTTGCCTGTGCACATTTTTGTCCATTCTTCCAGTGGATTGTTTGTTTTACTTTTTCCATATTACTTGATACGTGCTCTTTGTATTTTAGAGGTATTGACTCTTGGTCTGTCATATGTACTACAAATATTTCTCTTCTCCTTTTCATTTGCGTTTTCACTGTTAGTGACACCTTTTTTTCCCATAAAAGCGTTATTATTTATGAAGCCAGATATGCTGATCTTATCATGTATGACTCCTTTGCATGGCCTCTGATCTGTGTGTTAAGTTTTATATCCATCTTCTAATTTCTTTTCACTCTCCCACAACATCTACTATGCAACATCCACTCAGGCTTTTGTTTAGTTTCTGAAAAGTAAACTTTTTCTTTCCTCTAAGTCATTACTCCTCATTCCTTCTGATTAGAAGACTCTGCTGGCCACTTTTCACTTGACTACTCTCCAGTCCTTTTCCCTGTCTCACCCAAAATGTCACAAACTCAGAAAGGTCTTTCCAACTCCCCAGTCTAAATCAGAAACCCCTGTTCTACTCCTGCGTGGTAGTTACCATTTTCTTTCATCATACATGCTGGCTCCAACTGTTGTATCAACTTTAACTTCATGATTTTTTGTTGCATGTCTCTTTCCTTCATTATATATCAAGGCCCATGAGGGCAGATGTCAAGTGTGTTTGGTTATCTATCTATACTTCCAGGGCCTAGTAAAGTCCTTGGAACATAACTATACTTCACTATATATTAGTTGACAGAAAGAGTGAATAATTCTTAGAAAACTTCACAAAAGATGGTGCATCAAGCTAATTTTGAGGAATAAGTAGTATTCAGCTAGGCATGATGAAAAAGATCCTATGAGCCAGCCATGTAGGTAGAACTTTATTGGCCTGTGGGAATTGGCCAATTTTATTTATTGCCATAATAAAATTAAGACTGAAAATTCCTTTGAGAGAAATGGAAGAGAATTTTGAGTCAGTAGCTGTGGGCAGATCATAAAGGGCCAGGAGAATGGTAGTCACATTGATACTTGGCACTTTCAAGCGTTCTAATAAAGCCTTATGGGCACAATGACCATGTAAAAGTGTATGAAGCCTACAGGTGATTGAGCTATAGACACATAGTTTACAGAGTATAAGGTGATTGAAGAACAGGTTTCAGTAAATGCCATGATCCTATGGCTTGCCCCAGAGATGAGGGAGAATGTATGTGTTCTTCAATTAGTTTTCACTTGACCGAAGTCACACAGGGTTTGATTGTCCATCGCCTTTTTAATTCCATGTGGTGCCATTTGAGGTAGTAGCTTGTTCTGTTTGGTGCTTTCTGTCCTCCAGGCACATGATGAGTTTTTCTGTGGCCAGTGTCCCTTCCCACATAGTACCTAGATTCCTGGTGAAGATAACAGCCCCTCAGTCCCCCAGCGGTGGCCTCTGTACTTCCCCTTAAACATGGGCCTTTGTGCCTTTGAAAGTAGCAGGGGAAAGTGTTAGACCTGGCAGCCACACAGGTGGCAAGTCCTTTCTTATTGATTTCCAAGTCCTTTCTGAATCTCCATTTCATTAGAAGGGCTATGATATGTCACACATGTCCTCTCTCAAGCGTTTTGTCTGACCTGCCTGAGCAAACTTCTGAATGTGCAAGGCATGGGTGGAGTTGATGGGAAGGGGAAATGAGAGGGATTTGAAACATCCAGCATTCATCACCTCTCAGACAACCATAGTATGAATTGAAATTAGTGCACGCCATGCAAATCATTGCCTACCTGCTTTCTTGCAGCTGTGTCATTTAAACATGCATTCTTGTGAGTGACTGCATTGTAATTGTTTCTTCTGACCCATGTTGTATTGAAGCACAGAAATGGAAAAAATAATAAACTTTATTTTTCTAGAGATGGAGAACAAAACTGTGCTAATCTCAATTCACAAACACCCCAGGAGCCTACAATTTCAATTTTCTTTTCACAGTATTAATGAAACTGGGTACTGGAAAAGTCAAATCTTCCCCCATAAATCTGAAACCATTTTGAAGACTAGCCTAGAATTATAATAACTTCCACATCTATTAAAACACAGTACAGTGCTCTGTTCTAATGAGATCGTTTTAGGCAGCTCTTTTTCCTAGGTGGGGAGGAGAAAGAAATTTAAAATTGATTACTTTTAGTTTAATTTATGATAAAACCAGAAAGACTGGTCAAAGACTCTCAGTGAGAAAAAAATTTAATAAATGCATCTTGCCAGTAGTTTTTTAAAAGGATTATTGTAAGGCAGGTTATCTAACAATTCCAAGTAGCAGAATGATAAATGTTGAACATTGCAGAGTTTCATAATCCGTTATATACCCCTACTGATCTGAAATGTATAGCTCATATTCTGGTTTGTTTTTTTTTTTTTAACCATTGGTATATTTTATTCTTTACTATTTCTTAAAATTGGCAATATCTTATAATTTTTTTTTCTTAAAACTCAAAAGCTGATTTTTCATTGTCTTCAGCATATAATGAAACTGTTACTTCATCCTTGATGTGACAGGGTCATGGTTGATGACGTACCTATACACTAACAGTCTATATTGTAGAAATAAAACCAGCAATAAGAATTTCCTGGAAACTGCAATCTCACCCTACAAAGCTAAGTTTGGAAACAACATAAATATAATAAGATTACAGTGAAAGAACAGCTCATCCAAGTATACAAAATAGTTTCATAAAAATGACAATTTGAGTGATAAAAAGAGCATCTAATGGCATGGTTATTGCCTTAGTGTACTCATCAATGGAAATATAAGGTCCCACCACCCACCAAACTGTCATTTTATGTGACAGGAATTAGGACTGTAAGCATCATTTCTCGTGCAGGATCGTGAAAACATACATCAAGCGCAGTTTTATTTTTTAATAACAATATCTGATTGCTATTTTTCTAGTCTCAGAAAGAATAACCAAAGGATGCCAAACACTTTCCATTGCAAAGTGAAACCTCTTTGGAAAAATTGACTAATGTTCAAAAATTTACCTTCCAAAATGCATAGTTATTTTAGAACTTTAGTTGTGAATTATCCTGCTAAATAAACGTGGGCTTTATACTCCCCATTTGCATAAACTAAGGCTATGACTAGATACAAACAGTGGCAAACTGATAAATATAGGCCCCAGTGCAAAGCTTAATGACTTAATGTGCTCCTCACACATCCTCATCTGCATAACAAAAGTTTTTAAAATTGGTAATAAAATAGCATTTATAAATATATATATATATATATATATATATATATATATACACACATATATATGGCATATAATTGTATTGTATAAACAAATTTAGAAGGCTATATTATAAAGTAAAGCATTTCAATATGAAACACAAAGACTATGTTCTGATGAGACAATCATATTTAGACTTTTTGGGGGGGGCAGTAAGGACTATTTTGTATTGTGGTTTGAAATTAGGAACTTGGCAATAAGTTTTGTTACTCATTGAACACCATGCTGGCCCACTGTGCTGTCTGAGGGCCACCTTCAAGGACAAGTGCTGAACTGGGAGAGAGATGCACAGAAGAGGTAGAGAGGGGGGAAGACGTAGAAGGAAGAACAGAGAGGAACGTGGAGTCGGTGGCAGAGACGCCAGAGGAGCTGGTAAGAAATGAGACCTGCCACAGTCTTCTCCGTTCTGTTCTCTGCTGTAGCTTAATATATCACTTAAACATGTTTGTTCCATGGTGTTTTTTAACTGGATCTAAATGAGTTCTTATTTGGGGGAAATGATGCTCTCTCACAGATGCACTGCCAAAGACTGTCAAAAATAAAGAAAGAACATACATCAGGACAATTTCTTTTCCTGTCCTCGTAGTTTAAAATAACTATCTCAGCAAACTTAAGGATAAGTTAGAATTTTAAATAGTTTACTTTTTAATTTTTTATGAAAGCAACAAATGCATTTATTAATGTTTTTATATGACAAGGCACCGGAGTATGTCTTTTACATTTGCTGTGCATTTTCCATAATGAATTTTTATCTGATATGATAAATTGGCTTAGGGTGTGATGTGGAAATATGTTAATAACTGTCCTACTACATGAAAGACTATGCCTACATAAATAATCATGGTATCAATCAATGAAAAACAAGAAAATTCACAGAGCTAACATACAGGATTCCTTATTAATTAGGGCCAAAGAAGACTATGTAGAGACCCTCAGATCTTGCCAAATATTTGAAAGAGATAGAGAAGGAGAGAATTAAAGAACCAGTTTTCATCTGCCCTTTATGTTTTTTATTTATTTTTGAGAGAGAGAGAGAGACAGAGCGTGAGTGGGGAAGGGGAAGAGAGACAGGGAGACACAGAATCGGAAGCAGGTTCCAGGCTCGGAGCTGGCAGCACAGAGCCTGACATGGGGCTTGAACCCACAAACCATGAGATCATGACCCAAGCTGAAGTCAGGTGCTTAACCAACTGAGCCACCCAGGCACCCCTCGTCTGTCCATTATGATAACCCTGTTTACCTGTCCATGAGCCTCACGAATATTTTCATAGCCATTTAGTTGACAAGTAGCTTCTGTGAAAGAGGTTATAACCCTTTAGAAAGCTTTTTGTCCTTGCCCATGCAGTAAATGGCTTCTGCATCATTTAGGCAAAAATGCCAGCAGAAATCAAAAGCCTTCATATTGCCATTCAGGTGTGCATATGTGCTTTCCCCACAGGTAGTAGACCTTGTAATTTACGCTCCATTCCAGTTGATTCTGAGGGTAGATGATGATGGGCATGAATTACATGGGAGTAAAATAATCTATTGTTTCAGTGTTTGCATAAATTGTGTATAATTCACAATGCTTCTCTACTTTATGAATCACTGAAATAGGATATAAGTGGGCATAAACACTTAGGATATTTCATCTACTCTTTTTTTTTTTTTTTTTTGCTTGCAACCTAGCCTCAAATCAAAGTATGTGTGCCACCACCGCAGTTGAAAGCTTAACTTGCATTTCCAGTCACACCAAAGGATACTCACATGCTTTGGCCTATTTAATACCCATCCCCAGTCCTGCTAACGTTTTCCATGGACCTTGGCCCCTTATGCTTCTGGTCCAGTTAGCTTCGTTTTCTTGTAAGTCAGTTACAGTTTACCTGTAAGCAGTATAAATTACTGCTAATTTGTACATATTCCATGCCTTTAGCTCCCTCCCCTACTCTCTTTTTTATAAGTGTTTTCAAAGTGTTCTTCTCTGCTTTTAAAATATTCTCATCACATGGTGGGATAGAGAAAGGGAGATAGAGTAAAAGTACATTTTAGTTCATTTGTTTGTTTTTTTTTTAGCACTGCTGAGAAAACACATATAGATTGTTTTATTTACTTAAAATGTCTTGATTTAATGTATTATGGAATGTAAAGGGAATACAAAATTCTCAAATGCAGGAAATAAAAGAATTGGTTATTGATTTTGCTGATTAAATTCCCTTTTTCTCATTGTCATAAAGGGTTAAGAGAGGACTGAGTTTCTCTTTGATATAAAATTGTAGTCAAATTATATAGGAAGGCATTTAGCCTTTTGAGCCATTTCTACTTTTCTCTACATTTAAATTAATATGAAATTTCCTCAGAGGTTTTCCAGTGATCATCAAAATAAACCATTAATAACAATAAGTGAAGCCACATTTATAATTCATAAGTGTATTTAAATTTCTCAGCCTTTTATTGTACATCTGGGAGAGATGTCTTTAGTGTATAAATAGTTCTGATATTAGCACAAAAGTTAAGAAAAATGTCACTTATCCTTCAGAGTTGAAGCAAAAACAGAAAAAAATTACTAAATAATCAGTGAGACATGAAGCAACTGCATATTCCAAACAGGCCTATAATAATATCAATGGTGGCTATTAATTTTTTAATGTGAATCAGGGAAAAAAAGGATAAAATGTTTTATCATTGGGTTTTAGCATTTTGGGTAGGTTATTTTTAAAAAACGATATTTAGAATCTTTATTTACATATGGGTTACAGAGATATTTTTAGGCCTGCATGTGACTTAGGCAACATTTTGGCTGGAGTTGCAAAAAAAGGCAAGTATTTTCCCTAAATAGGAGGTGTTTATCGAATGCCTATATGGCAGACTTGAAGCGTTTGAGGCTTTGCTTTGGTCTTTCTTTACATCTCATTCTTGTAACATCAATTGTTGATATCAATTTGTGGCTGCTGTGCTGCCTACACAGTTGTTGTGAACATAGATCAGAAATATTTGAGCAGTGGGGTGCCTGGGTGGCTCAGTCAGTTAAGAATCAGACTCTTGATTTTGGCTCAAGTCATTATCCTCAGGTTGTAAGATCAAGCCCCAAGTCAGATTCCGTGCTGCACGGAGTCTGCTTGGGATTCCTCTCTCCACCTTCCTCTGCCCCTCCCTCCCTCACTCTCTCTCTCTCTCTCAAAAAAAAAATAAGTAAATTGGTAAATAAAATAATAAAGAAATATTTGAGCAGATAAAAATAAGATTACAATTCTTGGATAAGGTAGTCCATTTAGGATACCAAATCCTAACTAGAAAAAAATGAACATATACATTCTTAGTATAGAACATTTAAACCCTGCATTTCTTTAAAACTCTAAAGTCTTCCTAGCATGAACTATATGGTTAGGATTTTGTCTCCATTCTCCCTATTCTTTTCTGACAGACAAAGTGAGATAATTACGAAAATGTGTTTAAAATAAAAACACACCATCAGGTTGGGGGAAAAGATTTAGGTAACATTTAAATAAAATCCTTTCTTTAGCTCTTGAGACACCATGTTAAAAGAGTGATCCACAAATGAGCAAGTAAAAAGTTGTCATTTAGTGAAAGTTAGCAGCTGAGTTAATTGGCAGACTTTGGCAAAGATGACTGTATTTGAAAGAGAAAGTGCTGCCTCTGGTTTGTGAGGTAGTGACAGAGTTCCTGCAGTACATTCTATTCTTCTTGAGAGGAAATTAATTTCCTGTAATCAAATGCTGTGGATTATAGTCTTTGTCTGGTTCCACCTTGGCCACAGGAGCAACTCCAAGGCTTTTTATTCAGCAACATTACATGGGCTTTTGTAAAACAAGCAGTGACATATTCAGCATAGAAAGGTTTCACCTGATACGTTTTACAGCTCCAGAACACAGCATATTGCTGCTTTGAGACCAAGAGCTGTTACTTTGTAAGTGACTATATTTGTAAGGCTTTGTCTGGGGAAGGAAAGGAAAGTGACAGCAAGAAACCCACATTTAGGCAGAAGAAACCTTGGTGATGTTCGGAAATGGAATTACAAAGCAGTACAGAGCTATGGCTGATAAATTACTCCCAGTATTAAATAGGAAATTTTGTAAAAATATTAAAAAATAGCTACTAAATGATGTTTAATAGTAGTATAATAAAAGCACAACTTTAGTGTTCTTGAACTGTTCAATTTCTATAAACACACAAACCATACACACACACACACACACACACACACACACACCTATATATCTGATATATATACAACCTTGAGATTATTTTAATTCATGCTGCCTAATTTAGAAAAAATAATATTTTGAAAATTATAGCATTTTTAATCCACTACGTCTGAAAAGTAATCTTTTTTTTCTGTAAGACAAAAGAGAGGACACAGATTCAGAGAAAGAAAACATAAACCATAGAGGAAAATGACCTAGGGTCAGAGATACGACAGATTTTTATCTCTGTACAGTTGCTTATCTTCTAAAAATTCTTTCAAAGAAGAAATTTATTGTGTAGAGAAAAATAGGTGCCCCACCCCATTTACAAATTAAATCCCAGGACTTTTTCTCTCCATTTATCCCCAATTTCGATGCCTAACTATGCCTTGGAGAAGATATTAATGCACCCTGTAATCCATTTCTTATACTCATGGAAGAGCTTTATTTATCCTTTGGAAAGACTGAATGAGATTTTTGCCAGTTGAAGAAAAATGTGCAAGCCAGTCTTTTATTTATTATCTATTAAGTACTGAAATTTGACTCATACCCAACCTAGATAGCCTATAAAACTGAGAAAAAAATATTTTCCTACTTCCCCCTCCCAAATTTAGTTTTGGTCATCACTCAACCACTGCTAATGAATGGATGATACATATATACTTATGTGAATAAAACCTCCAACACAAAAGGATTTATTTTTATTTTAGTTTGTAAACTGTGACTAACATCACGGTTTTATAAGCAAGCAATTAGTCTATTCAAAATGCCTAGATTATCTTTTTGTTCAATACTGTATTCATTACTGTATGAGGCACTATGACTTCTAAAATAATACTAAATTTAGTTATAATAATTCAGATTCCAGAGCTAGCCCAAGTGTCCCATATGAACCTCAATTTGGTTGTTAAATTAATACCCTCTGATAGTATAAGGTAGTGTCATTATGATTGTATTTACAACGTTGGGTTTATAATTTTTCACCTAACACATCAACGTGGCCCTTAAGAGCTACAGAAGCTTATTTGGGGCTGCACTTACAATATCATGTTAATAAAATTAATCTTTGATAAAGAAAAGATGGCAACAGATCTCTCCCCAAGCGCTTTGATTTCTAGTCCCTAGTCTCTAGTGACCATGAGGCCTAGGGATTGCTACATTTAGCAGCAGCAGAATACCTTTCCTAAAGCCGTAGGTGTTACTCGTTTAGGCATGCAAATAGATGGTACATGTTAATATAGCTCTTGGGCATTCGGTGAACTCAGTAATCACACTACGTTGTTCTCACCTTCTTTCCTACAGCTAACCCAACCCGAGCAGGCGGGCGAGAGCCATACCCAGGCTCAGCGGAAGTGATTCGGGAGTCCAGCAGCACCACAGGCATGGTGGTGGGGATCGTAGCTGCCGCCGCCCTGTGCATTCTCATTCTCCTCTATGCCATGTACAAGTACAGAAACCGGGATGAAGGCTCGTATCATGTGGACGAGAGTCGAAACTACATCAGTAACTCAGCACAGTCCAACGGGGCTGTTGTAAAGGAGAAACAACCCAGCAGTGCGAAAAGCGCCAACAAAAATAAGAAAAACAAGGATAAAGAGTATTACGTCTGATCCCAAGATCTTAAAAAAGACCCTTGTATAGAAATAGTCTTCATTTTATCTGAGACATAATATAAACTTATTTACTTTCCTTTTTACGAAGCACATACAAAAGAAGACAGGGAATGCAATCAGGAAGGAAAGACTGTTTTTAAAAAAATAAAAACAAGTATCTCATGCTCTTGTTTCTCCAAAAAAGAAAGAAAAACAAAACAAAAACAAACAGGGGCCAATAAATTCCCTAACATCCACAGTGTTTTCATTTACTCTGCCTGTCTTTATGTTGCTGGAACATTTCTAAAAGACAGTGATGACCGCACGCATTCATAAAGCAAAGGAGTATTACAACATCAAGGCACAACACAAAAACAACGCAACACACAACACACACACACACACTCACACACACACACACCAAAAAAAAAAAAAAAAAAAAAAAAAAAAAGAAGCTACCTATGATCCTGGATTTAGCCAAAGTGCTAGCGCTTTCCTGAGAAGTCAGTTAGCCCGATTGCCAGAGAAGACGGTGTCATTTGGAATGACCCAAACTGCAAACCTTTGGGTTTACCCCCTGGCGCAGCTGGAACAGTGGTTGGAACTTGCATTTGAAACAAAGTGCTGGCTTTTTTGAAGACTCGTGTAGGAACACATTCAAAAAGCCCCTTTCTGGTTGTGAGAGAATAAAAAAGTATGGAGGCCTTATTTTCAACAATGTGAAATATAAGGCACATTTTCACACTAAAATTTCAAAACAAACAAAAAAAACCCAAGAGGGCATAGATGCAATCATTGGGAAATTTTCATGCACGCTTAATATGTTATTACATATGTTTATATAAAATCCATCTCTGTGTGCTTTCTGGACTGTGATAAGTGACGTTTTATAGCCTGTTGTATAGAAAATGCAAAATATATCTCTGCTCTTCAGCCATTTTTGGTAAATTCAATGTTATAAGTGTTGCTAAGTATAGGGAGTTTTATGACATCGGAGCAACAATTATTTCAGGGTTTTGGTTTTTGTTTTTGTTTTTTGTTTTTTGCCACCATTATAAATTGCCACAATTACTTACTTTTTTAAAAAAATTACAATGTAGTGTTTATTCTAAGGAAGATATGTATGAATGTATATAAAAAGACTCAGCTACTTTTTTTTTCTAACATGTACAGCCTTCATTCTGTTGCAATTAAGTTTTAGTATTTGTATGAAAGGTGTGAATTAGAAGGTAAAATATATACATATGTATCTTATAATCTTCTTTTCTCCCCCAAATACTCACATTTTTCATATATTTTCACCATTTACAGTCACAAACACACACACACACACACACACAGACACACACATCCAGAGGAATCCATCAGATATGATGGAAAACCTGAACATATATATAACAGCAAATATTTACTGACAAATTGAAAAGCAGGAAGGAAGGAAGATAGTTGTGCCAAGGTATTAGTGACAAATGGGGTGATTTGCTTCATTGAGATCATGCTCCCAAGAAACCCTGGGAAGATTTTAGTCCCTAATGAAATGGAACCTTTTCTTACCAAATAGAATATCACTGGTGTATTGCTGCATGCATATGAAACATTATGTTGGGAGGTTACAGAAGCAAAATTGGTTAATCTACAGCTTAACCCTGGCTGCTGCAATTGAAAACTTTGTTTCCAATAAAATCATATATATATATATATATATATATATATATACGCACACACGCACACACACGCACACACACACACACTCTGAACCTGATGTGCATGATAAATACTTTGGAAAGTAAACATTTTCTCAACTAAGAAAGTATTTTCAACAATTGTGTTAGTATCCATCTAAAAATATCATTCTCTGTTGATTATTGACCATATTTTAACTTTTCTGATTTTACATATATATCATTAAATATAGTTTTAGTTTAACACACATTAAGCGATAGAAAAGTATAGATGACACACTTGTTTTTGCATATTGTTTCAATGATGTTCATAGCAATAAATTATTAACATGAGCAGGTAATGCAAAGGAAATGCATTATTAGATTGGAAGGTGATGCCTCAGTAAAAATTGGTCGCATTACTTTAACATCTCCTAAAAGAATGATTTTAGATTTCATAAAAGAGAATACCTTTACCATGAGCTTTAATCAGCAAAGGCAAAAAATGCAAAACATCTTTTGCGATACTTCAGTTGATGAAAAAAGCCAAGAAGTGGCCTGGATTTCAGACATACAGCACCTTAGAAATATGTATAATTCATAGCAAATCACCACTATATATGGTTGCCAAGTAATTGTGGTGTGTGAAAAGTCTAAAAGGCTTCTCATGACCCAGAAAGTGGAGGTTTAAAACTAAAATTTAGTATCCATAACTTGTGTTTCAGATTTTCTTCTTTTTTTTTTTAATTTGCTCGCTTTAAGAATTCATGTCTTTTTTTTTTTTTCCTCTAATTCAGTCTTACTCAGGGAAAGCCAGTGAAATAAGAAGGTAAATATGAAACCACTAATTTACATCTTGAGGTTTTAAAAAGAAATGGTTGCTTTTCCATTTGCTCTATTGAACTCAAACTAGTTTCCATCTGGAAAGATTCTAAAATATGATAGAAAATAAATAATGGTATTTATAAGAAGTATATCTATGAAGGATGTTGTTTGGAGTTGATTTCAATATTTCTTTCCAGCATAAATTTTAAAATTTCATGCAATGATCTAATATTGTCAGTAAAAATATTTCTAATGTTATTGGCCTACACAAAATCTAGCAATTTTTTTTCTTCTTTCTTTCTTTTTGAATGGAGAAAGAAAAGAGAGGAACATGAGCTAGAGAGAAAAAAAAGACATGAATAAGATCCCAAGTATCTTCATACCAAATGTATCAGGGTTCCATGAATAGTTGGCAGTTAACAGGATTTCACACTACCTGGCATAAATTTGATTACATCTCTAGACTGTAACTTTTCTGATTGAGTATGCTTCTTTTTTATCCATGTAATGTGTTGCCTTTTTAAAACAAAAAACAAATACTACAATAATGTGTGAGGTGGTCAATCCCCAAAACATCAAAGAAAGGCCACATGACCCTACCCTTCTAGTGCTTTGTGTGATTGGGTATCTAAGGGTTTTGTTTTGTTTTTTCTGTTGCAAGGCCAATTTCTCCATTATTGGAAATGCTAAGCAAGTGGAATTTACTGTTTTGTTAATAAAATATTTCTTAATACAACTGTGGATTTATTGATTTCAAAAAAGTACATGCGGCACCATTTGGGGACCAAGTGGCCCAGTAAGGAAGACTGAATTTGAAAGGAAAACCTGTCCTTTAGACAACCAGGAGAAGAGTACCACCTCTATTTTTCTGGGTTTTGATATTCATTAAGCATGTCTACCCTCATACACTTAACGATACAGCCACTAAATGTACCTTTGTTTGTATTTGTCCGTCTTGCTCTACAGGAAACTGCAAACTCCTAGAAGCAGTTAAAAACAACAGGAAGATGCTGATTTCATACATAAGATTTTTCTCTATAAAAAGCAGTGTAATTTAAATAAATCTGTGATTAATTTCCAATACTATCATTTACTAGCTACAAGTTATCTAACTTCTCTGACTCACTTTTCTCATTAATAAATTTAGGGCAATGATACCAACCCCATAGGGTAGTAAGGATAATAAGAACTAATGTGCCTTGCACAACTAAGTGCAAAGAAAAGGTGGCTACTTGTATACTATTATTTTCCATAATAATAAATTCAAGAAAACATGTTAAAAATGTTTGCTCAGGTTGTGCTATTTGAAAAATAAAAATGCAAAAAACAAGTGTGTAAAGGAATATACTTTTTCATTTCCCACATTTTTTTTTTTTTTTTTGCGAAAGCAAAGTGACTGTAGAAATGAGATGACCTATCAGTTACTCTTTGTGAGTTTTAGTCCAAGAGTTGGAAATGGATTTAAAACTCTGCCCTTTGATAATAATGTGATAGAAACAAACGCAGTCTTTATCCCCATTTTTACAGTACAAGGTTTGAACATGAGTACTTAATCCATTTTATACCTACGTTGTTCTAGACATATGTTATTTCTTTCTTATTTACTCATAACTTTTAAATATACTGGGGAAACAAACTATCTCTTCTTAATTTCTAAATTAAAGGCTGTGTAATGTAGCTTACCTTAAAAATTTATGAAATTTTAGGGGCACCTAGGTGGCTCGGTCAGTTAAGCATCTGACTCTTGGTTTTGGCTCAGGTCATGAACTCATGATTCATGAGTTCCAGCCCCACATTTGGCTCTGTGCTGACAGCTCAAGAGCCTGGAGCCTGCTTCAGATTCTATGTCTCCCTCTCTCTCTGCCCCTTCCCCTCTTACACTTTCTCTCTCTCTCAAAAATAAATAAACATTATATATATTTTTTTTAATTTATGAAATTTTAAAGATGACAGCTGTATAAAATTTATCAGTAGTAAACAGCTCAAGGATTCTTGACCTGTGAGACACAGATCTCCAGAGTCCAGTGATTAGGCACCAGGAGTTAGTAACCTCTAGCAATATTTATTAGTAAAATTTGACAGATTTAGAGAAGTATTCTTCTGGGGAGAGAATCTAAGGTTCATCAAATCTTCAAAGGATTTCAAAATTCCCTAAAATGTTAAGAACCAAACACACATTGGAAATAGAAAAAACTTTTTTTTATAAAAATATCACTGAAAATAAATGGTTCAGTGAGTATTAAGAAAGCATCAAAGAAATGTCATATACTTTTACAAGGTACATAAGCATTATCCTTCTCTACAACTTGTTTAGCTGTCTGGCTTTTATATAAATTAATTTTGCTTCGTTTTTACAAGTTCAATCTTCAAATATTTGTTGAGTACTAGTATATGTAAATCCATTCATCTCATATATCCAGTATTTTGAACATGATATTCATTTGAAGAACAACTTATCCAAAGATTGGAATACTTGATTAAATATTTTGAAGATACATTGTATACATCTACTATGCAGGAAGGCTCTATCCACCAAAAGCATTCATCCTGTGGAAGTCATCAGTACTGGAGAGTGGTAGATGGACTACAAAAAACAGCTCATTGACCTCAAAATTAAATTCATTGGATGGCCAGGAGGAAATAGTTCTTCATGAGGGTTATACAAAGAAGATGCGTTGACCATTCTTCATAATTCCTCTTTTATCAAGAAGGCTGAGTGATTCTAGACCAACTATAAGTGCATCTTGTGCTTGTATAAATATTCTTGTCATTGAGTGCTCTTCCTCCAAACAAGACAATTCTCGGTGAGGAATATGGTTATTCAAGTGGTAGCATCCTATATTTCCTACCTGAATCCCATCTCTGTGCAAGATATGGTGATGGTTCTCAAGTGCCACTGATCAACTCTGCTTAAAAGTGCAAAATAACTCCCTGAAAAAACATAGAACATGGAACCACAGTATCGATCCTTTAGTAAAAATAGCAATAAATCAAAGAAAAGAAAGAGAAAGAAGAAAGCGAAAGAGAAATAAAAAGAAAAAAGAAAAGAAAAGAAAGAAGAGAAAGAAAAAGAAAGGAAGAAACGAAGAAAGTCTGGTTGAATACTTCTGGTCTGATAGTTAATGTTTAGAACAATGTACTTTTACACTTAAAGTAATGATCTGTCACAAGCACAGCATTTAGAGCAAAGTGTTTGGGGCCTGAAGCCTGGTGTGAAAGTCATTAACTGTGGGTCCTTTGGCCATCCCTCTATCAATCATATCAAGTTTATTCAGATGTAAAAGTGAGATAATGAAACAACTGGTAGTTAGAATTTTAAAATATAATGCATTCAAATTCTTTGCATAGTTAGCTTCAATACTTTACTAGAAGATAAAAAATAAAATAAACTTACAGTGTAATTTAGAAATATTTTGAGCAGCTGCTAAGAGACTAGGATTCATGTAAAATTATATGTTCAAAATTGAGACTATTTTAAAGGTTCAAGTTAATTGTTCTAATATAGATGGCATTTTACAGTGTCCCCAACAAAGCCTTATCCAGCCAGGAGTAAAGGAGTGATTGCTTCTTTTGCAAGGTAGTCTATTGTAGGGCAGTTGTGATTTACAATTTCTAGGTTCCTATAGCTCCCCCTTGGTGGTTCTATTTCTCTTTGTGCAAAATAGAACTCACTCCATCTTCCACATGACAGCCTTTCCAATATTGTTACTCTCCCTCCACCTTTGCATGGGTTTTCTCTTCTTCATTCTTAACATTCTGGTTTTACTTGGTCATTACTCAAATTATCTGGATGCTGAAATTGCCATCATCTTAGTACCCTTCTCTTAAACCCCTGGTCTTCTCAAAATGTGACACAGAAGTGACCACAGTACTTGTAAGACCAAATTACAAATTACAATGGAGTTATCACCTTCCTTGATTTGAACTTTATTCTCTCTAATACTTAAGTTTTCATTATTTTTTAAATACTTTTTTGGATTGTATTGAATTTATGATCAACTAAAAATCACCAAATTTCTTTCTAAGATGGGTATCCTTTAACTTACACCTATGTATTATTTGAATTTAAACATAGGACTTTATCCACAAGAAAGTCATTGTATTGAGTCTGAATTCTGGCCAGTTGAATTAAATATATATCTTGGTCCTCTCACAATGTTCTCTCACACAAAATGATTGGCAAATTCTATATACATTTAGTGAAAATATGTTTACTAGAAAGATACTATGCATGCCTTAAAAGATTTCCCACTAAACAATGCTTTACTGGGGGGTAGGGATAGATTTGAGCCCTGAAAGACGTTTGGTAATGTCTGGACATAGTTTCGGTTGTCATGGCTGGGATGGGGAATGCTACTGGTGTCTACTGGGTGCAGACCAGGGATGTAGATAAACAACAATGCACAGGAAAGCCTTCCCCCAAACACAGTTATCCTATACAAAATGTTAATATTTCCAAGGTTGATCCTCGTAAAACATATCACCTGGCTAGGATAATACATACCAACTTGCCAATCATCTTTAACTGGAGATTCACTCAATGCATTTGTCTTGTTTAGGAGAAGATCATGAGAAACTAAGTTGCCTTGCAATCAAGATACAGATAGTTTTCTCCTAATGTGTCAGTGAATCTGACGTATTAGGGAATTAGTTTAATTTTTATATCTATTAATTATTACTACTTTTTAAGAAAAAATGGCCACAAGTCATCTATTTTTAAAAACAATTCTAATTTTGATTTTAAGTTCACCACTATAGAATTGGAAACATTCTCTGAGTATTACTTTCAAAATCAGGGCAAATCTTGCTTCCTCTTCTACCCTCACTTCTTATTTTCTGAAAATGGCAAAATTACCAGTATAATTTCATAATCGCATTAAAGTTCTCTGGATTGTATTTGGTCTTGACAAGACAGATAAACTTTTGAAAAAGAGATTTGTAAATCACTCACTTTTCACCTACATCGTGCATCAGTTCTCACTAGTACCCTATTCCTTGGAATCTGATTTCAAGAGACTTAGGTGTAAGTGTGTGATTTCTGGCCTGCTTGGTCTATCCCAGAATAGGTGCTCTGGTATTTTCTGTCATTTCCAGAAGGTCACTATAATAGACTTTCCCTTCCATTATCCAATAAGCTTTCTGAATATCAGCATGCTTTTCAGAGAGGTGATTCCAGGGAGCACTGGAATTGGAACAGGGGAAGAGAAAAGAAGAGAAAGAAGCCCATTAAGATTGTATTTTAGTGCTATGGGCAATAGAGGCTCAGTACTACTTGGAAATTCTAGGAGACAGTGTTGAATATGCTTCAGAATTGTTTTGCCTGAAGGCTAAAGAAATAGGGATATTTATCTATAAATTCCTGTCAGTCTTTTTTCGAAGGACGCCTAGGGGGTAAAAGGGTAGAGGCCATAACTCGCAAGTGCTCTATGGGATGTTGCCACCTGATGTGCTGTGGTCTGGAGAGAGTCCTCAAGCAAAGAATTGCATGTGCTTGCAGCTGGAAGCCATTTGGTCACTGTTCCCCAGAGTGGTGAATGCTATGGTATACGGAAGGGTCATGTGCACATCAGTAAAGTTTCTTATGCATTTCTGATTTAATACTTTAACTGAAATTGAATGCATTCAGTTCTCTGTCTAGCTAAATCGGTTCTGTACTAAGCTGCTCATTCTCCAAAATGATGTGATTCTACTCTCAGACCAGCCTCTGTACTTTCCCTGTGTTTCTTTGATGGTGTTCGCAGGACCACGATGGCTCGTTTCTGGCCATCTTGCAATCGTTTCCTATCATAACTGCAATAGCCTAACAGTTTCTATTCTTTTCTCAGTTCTAGCAGGATAATTTATCTCAGTGTCTCTTGTGTCACATATAGCAATTTAGAGCCAAAACCCAGATACTAGTCTCCCTGAACATAATCAAGGACCACTGGGCATGTGTAACTCCCCTCTGTGGATGGGGAATATATATTCCCAGAAATAAGATTCATCTTATATTTTTGTCCATATGTTCCTAACATATCAGGACACTTTGTATCTCTCACCAACCCCTCTGAAGTTGTCTCAGATGCCTGCCTCTGGATGAGAGAGGATGGGGGTAGATGTATCCCTTCTCTATCTGTGGAAAAAAAAAACCAGAAAGTGAATTTCTAAAAGGTTTAAACATTATCTTACTCCATGTCCCCAGCGAAAAAAATGTGAATTTTATATAGTCAGGAGATGGGATGGAACAGGTCGTGCCTTTGGTATTGCTAGCTTGCCTACATGCGCTATATACACTGCAGGATCTCACCTACAGACACTTGCCCTGTGCCTGTGTGGGTTTCCCTTGGATGTTGGACAGTATTCCACAGAGATGCCCTCTCATTTCTTTATATCCTTCCTGTTTCCCCTTTGATCCAGTCCTTTGACTTCATTGTTTTTGCTCCGCTCATGACATGGAAGTCTTCACCATAATCTAGTGTGGATTTTAAGACATTCTAATAATGAGCTTCCATAGGGGAATGTTTCAAGTTCTGAATATGAAAAAAAGGAATACAGACATCCAAGTGATCTTGTACTTTGGATAAAATTTTATTTTCTCCTGTTGTTTCTATTTTTCTCTATTGGTCCCTGTGTGAAAATGAAAACAAAACAAAACAAAACAAAACAAAATCAGACATTGCACTATATTGTTCTGTCAACAACCCTCACAAGATACCTTACCTGTTCACTTAATTTTAGACTAAATTATGCTAAAGGATTCTTGTCTTTTTATTGACCTTGAATCATGTTACAAAGACATATCCATTACTTAAGAAGAAGCTGTATTCTCTTACCTCTTCTTGATTTGTCCACATGTCATCTGCCTATAGAATGAAGGAATAGGGCAGCCATGACTCCCAAGTGTGGTGTTACGATGTGAGCTATCATAGAGCTCTGAACCTAACTACAGTTATCTTTGATAGCTTCCCATTTAGGTATTTTTATATATATTTAAGATCAAATATATAAAATACTTTTTAGGTATTATTTCTTAATAAATAATTTTTGGAGTTTTTAGAGTTTCTATTCTATTTTTCAGCTTTCCCATTTACCTTTAGGCCTACTTACTTCCAGAAAATCTGGCTACTAGAAAACACACACATTTTCTCTGTATTTTAAGAAGTCTTTTCTCTCAAAGCCAGCAGCACATGTCTGACCTGTCCCCAATATTTCCTTTCTTCTCTATGATAAATTTCACAAAATTTTCTGTTTTTTCCATCATCAACACCAGGACCCGATTATCTGGTGTTGGGGAGTATTAAGTCCAGAGTACCAATTGATTTGGTTACCTTTCAAGACTTGTCCAAATGATCTACTTTTGATAAAATGAAACTTCTCATAGGTAATATAAGTAGCTGGGATTTTGACATCTTGGCTCTGCATCAGTTTTATTCCCTATATTCATAAAACCTTATCTATTCTTCTCTACAACATCACTTTTTCTTCTCTTTCATCATCATCAAAATATTATCATACTTCAACATTAATGCTCAATATATTTTTCATTTTAATTTTTTAACATTTATTCATTTTTGAGAGACAGAAAACAAGCAGGGGAGGGGCGGAAATACTGGGAGACACAGAATCTGAAGCAGACTCTAGGCTCTGAGCTGTCAGTGCAGAGCCTGACATGGGTCTTGAATTCACGAACTGTGAGATCAAGATCTGAGCCCAAGTTGGATGCTTAACCAACTGAGCCACCCAGGCACAACTCAAAATATCTCTATTGGATAAAATTTCACGTGGAGGGATGCTCTATTCCCAGTAGCTTATGATTTTAAATTGTAATAATATAAACTTGTGGATTAGACTTCAAATGTAACTTTTTTTATGTGAAAACTGACACCTGTAGTTAAAATGTCCTACGTGGTTTAATGGTTAATAGCTATAAGCATTGTGGGGTGCTGTATGGTCTACAAAGTACTGTCACAAATACTATTTCATTTCATTTTCACAACAAGCTTCTGTGTAGACAAGAAAGATGATATGTAGGTATTATTGAATATAACAGAAACAAGGTTTCAGAGATCACAAATGGCTTAGGAAGTATCACTCACACACAAAAAGTTAGCCAGCTCTTGATTATTTTTTATTTTGTGTTTAGGAGGACATGAAGGACATTGTGGTTAACAGAAATCCATGATAGTTCAACAAGATCTCCCTAGCTTTATCATGTTACAAATCATTTCTTGGCATAACTGACAAGTAGCAGTTTTTCTTCCTTATAAGGTTTGCTAACAAAAACAGAAGCCCAAATAGTCAATAATAAGTTAGTAACATGCAGCTGGCTTTTAGCTAATAAAAGAGAAGGTAAGGAGAGATGACAAGCAAAAGAATCTAAATGTATTTCTGCATTTGAGTAATGTATTGGTGATAATGATACTCCTTAGAACTAGCACATTCCAATTTATTATTCTAGTTTATCTTTACAATCTTCCTACGAGGTAGGTATAATTGGGATTCGTATCTCCATTTTGTCAATGATAACAATGAGAACAAGAAAGGTTAAGAAACCAAATGTAAACTGACTTCTAACAATAAATCAGTATTTCCTATATATTAGGTTATGTCTCTCCTGAAACCAGGGGAACTATATTTAGTATCATAGTTTAGAAGAGCTGCAAAAAACGTTTCAACTCCTTCATTTGTAGATGAGGAGATTGGGGCTTCGAGTTAAGAAATGGCATGCATGAATTTACAATGTCTGTTAGCAGCCAAGCTAGAACTAATATCTGAGTCCCCTGACTCCAATTGCCACATCCTGTCTCCATAGCCAAGAAATATAGACTCTACAAACAGAAAACAGTGTGTACACATTAGTGATACCATCATTATTTCCCCAAACTTGATTTCTTTCCAGATCGCTGATGTAAATCTTTCAGCTGACCTTGCTGTTTATCAGATAAAATTATTGTTTCGAAGTTTAATGACAAAAAGGCAATGTCTGGCATGTAGTGGGTAGTCAATAGATTTCTCTGAGTGACAATGAAAACAATTGTATTTGCACTGGTGTTTCTACTAACATTTACATATCATTTCTATGATGTAGTTGAGTAACAATTCAAAAACCAAGGGGAAAGCAAGGAATATATTTTTTGTTGATAAAAATAAATGGTCTGTTATAAAAAATACAAATCTCACCTTCTGCTCCCTTCACGTAGATAAAGAGCAGCACTTTCCTCACTTTCCTCAATAATCTTGAACTCACACCACCTGCTTCCTCAATGCCTTCATTTAGTAAGTGACTTCTTTGCTTTCCACCCTGAACACCTGGCCTTGAACATCCCTTTGGGTTCTGCCACCATCTGTGTGAACTTCAGTATTTCTGTTAGTGATCCTTTCAATAGCTATACTCCAGTCCCAAAGACCTCTCCATTAAGCTGAGTCTCAGCCACTGAGGAATGATATATACATATCAGCAATGTGTTTTTTTTTTCTCCAAAGAGAACTGCATTTTTAAAATGCAGAATTCTGCAATCCCTCTAATGACTATTCATCCTAATTGTTCTTTTCCATTTCTCACTGCAATTAATAATAATTGCCTCACTTGTAATATCTTGGCCTGCCTTTCTATCCTATTGCATCATTATATTAACCTCCCCTCATATATACTCGTCCTATTGCCAACACAAATACCCAAATGGTACTCAATTGCTTTCATAAAGCCTTTTCAAGAATGCTTGTTTGGGCACTGGGGTGTCTGAAGGTGGTTAAACATCGGACTTGATTTCTGCTCAGGCCATGATCTCATGGTTTGTGAGTTTAAGCCCTGCATTGGGTTCTGCACTGATAGCACAGAGCCAGCTTGGGATTCTCTCTCTGCCTCTTTCTCCCTCCCTCTCAAAGTAAATAAATAAATAACAACAACAATGAAAAAAGAATGCTTGTATATCTTGCCCACTTTTGCAGACTGGTATGGTAGAAAGCCCATTTGCAGCTCTGTGGCAAGCTAATCATTCCTGTCTTTCTTATTGATCCTTACCTCTTAATATTTTACCACTTTTCAAAGCCACATACAAACCCCACTGGCTGCTAGAAATCTATTCCTTAAGTATCTCAAACACAATATACTCCAAACTGATTTCATTATTTCTCAGTTAAAACTATTTTTTCATAGTATTATCAACCTTCCATGCAATTAGAATGAAAATAATACAAACATATTTTAAATAATGCCTGGTATATTGTGGAATTTTTTTAGTCTCTCTTTTCCTTGTCTACACTCTTGAATAAGCCTAATTCTTTACGTATGCAATATCCCTGGTTAGTTCAGAACATCAGTTTTTCAAAATTTTATTTTTGAGAGAGAGAGAGAGAGAGAGAGTGAGAGTGGGGGAGGGACAGCGAGCGGGGAGACACAGAATCTGAAACAGGCTCCAGGCTCTGAGCCATCAGCACAGAGTCCAATGCAGGGGTCGAACTCAGGAACTGTGAGATCATGACCTGAGCAAAAGTTGGATGCTTAACCAATTGAGCCACCCAGGCACCCCCAGAACATTATTATTTTTTACTGGATTTTTGTAAGAACCATAAGGTTCTCTGATCCACATTTATCATCTCTGTGATCCAATCTTTACAAAACACACTCTTACACCAGTCTCCTTTTCTAAGAAGTCAAATGGCTCCATTCCACCTTAAAAAAAAGAGTCCGTGCTCTACATTTGTGCTTGCTACCTTTACTCCTATCAGCCTGAGGCAATTTCTCATGTATTTACATGTGTCTGTAACTTGGCTTATTTTGTACCTTAGCCTAAAAAGCACGCAGTTCCTTACCAACAGAACTCAGTCTCTTCTATCAAGGCCCACTTCATAATATGTGGAAAATTTTCTCTTCTCAACCCAGTTAGAATCAATTACTCCTGCATTCACAGATATATTGCCTGTGTGTCTATAATTATTTCCTTCATTCTGCCTTGGTCTATAGTTCAGTGTTTATAGATTTTCTCAGTTATATGTAAGTTCAAATATCAATTCCTTCCATAAAACTTTATAGATAGAGAAGTTGGAATCATTTTCTTTTCCTGTGTATTTGTGCAATGCACTGTTCACATTGCTTATATTGCATTTTGAGCAATTTTTTATATATAGTAATTATTCTTAATATAGTTATTTATAAATTATTCCATATCCCCATTTATAGAAGGTAATAACTTTGTTCATTTATTCGAATATTTGGAAAACATCTGTGATGTCTTATGCCCTGGGCTAGGTATTCAATATATAATTTTAATCTCACATAGAGTTTACATGTCACTGGGTAAACAAACAGCAATCAAAGAAACACGTGCATGAATCATACATTATAATTATTTTATAAAAGAAATATGAGCATGTGATAAATGAAGATTAACATTGACTTTGTTAACTAAGATCAGTTAACTCATGAAGATGGAGTTAACCAGGCAAAGGATGGGAATAGGGTTGGAAGTTAAATCTGTGTTAAAAGAAGGCTAGGGGCATCTGGGTGGCTCAGTCGGTTAAGTGCCTGACTCTTGGTTTTGGCTCAGGTCATGATCTTACGATTTGTGAGTTCAAGCCCTGAGTGGTGCTTTGCACTGACAGTGCAGAGTCTGCTTGGGACTCTCTCTCTCTCTCCCTCTCTCTGCACCCCCCTCCCCAACATGCTCACTTGCTCTCTATCTCTCTCCCCAAAAACACAAATAATCTTTAAAAAAAATGCCTAGAACACATGAGAGACCAAATCAAAATTAGTGAAGCTGGATCATAGAGGGCAAGGGTGCCAGGCTGGGAGGAACAGTTTGCAAAATGAGGCTGGGATATTAAATAAGGACTGGATAATTTTGCCTGCAGATGAAAGAAAATGCAACTTAAACTCTTACTAAGGAAACGGTTCACATAATTGGAAACTCAATGAGATGGTAGACATTATGGTTGATGTAGTGATGCTCACAAGAACCCAACTTCTTTCTTAAGCTCTATGGACCTCAAATGTTATAGGTAGCATCTTGCAAAGTAGTAAAAGCTGTCTAGGTGTGAGAAATGACAGGAAAACACAGTGTCATCTCAGCAAAGAGAAGAAAGTGGAAGATGAGGAATAATTTATTGATTCATTGTGTTGGCTGTTAAAAGTAAAAAAAAAAAAAAATCTCTCCTTGATGATTGACAGATGCTGGGAGTTGTTGATTTTGTTTCAGCAAACCTATAAGAGGAGAAACTAATTAAAAGTTCCAGAAGGGGAAAATTCAAATAATGAAATGTGGATCTAATTACTTAACACAAGGATTCTCAGCCCCAGTTCATTAAAATCACCTGGTGAACTTTAACAATGCTAATGCCCCAGCCTTACCCTGGGGGTCTGGATGGGGCCAAGAGATGTTAATTTTCTCATCAGTTAATTTACTAATTAATTGATATATACATTTATTAATTTATAAGTTCTCCAGGTATTTCTAATGGACACCAAGGGTTCAGAAAAATCACTTGAAGATAACTATTTGAATCTCTTGTTTCCATGGAATAATCTGTCTACATTCCCTTAGGCTATAAACATAGAATTCCACTTTGGTTTATCCTGATAAAATTCAGAGAAACTCAGTTGCATGTTATGTATACCAACAAAAGTTGCTTAAAATAATATTAGTAGAAGCATGATGCACACATCTAATAGTGTCAATTACAAGCAGTAATCGGTTGAGGGCATTGAATTTTTACTTTTCCAGTTCCATGACCCCAGTTACAGTTAATGTGTCTGGATTTCCTTCCTCCTAACTTGGACAGTTTTTTCCTACATATTCTGTAATCATTCATCTCACCACTCCAACTACAATGTGATTTCCCTGAAGTCAACGATTAAGTTTTACGCCTCTCTTTTATTTAAGCACCTGAACTCAGGTAAATATCAAAACTAGAAGAAATTTGATAAATATGTGACTGATTTACTGATATATTCATGACTCTATTTCAACCTCTTTTTGATGGACTCATGAAAGAGGAAAGAAGTAGCCTTTATGGCCAGGTTCAAAAATACTACTACTGGCTGCCAAAGGTGAATTCTCATCTTCTATTCTCTTAGAGACTTTATACAGATTTATTTTGACTTCTCACCTCCTCTCCATACCTAAAATACAATAATAACTGCAACAGGGGCAATATTAAAAGTTTACCGTCTTAAGTCAGCTTTGGCTTAAGCCAGAACAGATGGTAAAACTTTTTTTTTTTTTTAAAACCTAGGCAATACTTGAGAAGCAATAAAGGGAGCTGTGTTGCTGAAGTTGCTTTATGCTTGTAAAAGCTAATGCACACTATATAGTTAATAAATTCACAGAGTAAAAATGTTGGAATGGGCATTTGTAGCCCCTAAACACCATACATGTGTGGGAGAGAGGGGGTAAAATATTGAGGATACTTCAGAAATGGTTCAAGGACATACCAGTGCATTTAGAAGACATAAAAAGCCATCATACCACCTTTGCCCATGAAAATCAAACAAACAAACGAATACTTTTTTCCCCCTGAGGCAGAAGAATGACTATGGTAAAAAGAAAAAAAAAATGGAGACAAATCCTCCTAGATTGCCTGGTCTTACAAACTCACCACAAAGAGCTACTTTTCTGGCATTTTGTCATGAGAAATGAGACTTTTGAGAGGGATAGCTATTGCCAACTTTCCAATCACTATATTTTGCTTTTTCTTTATTCTGTTTTATGTTTTTCTAACTCTAGCCATAATTAGGGCAATGTAAAAAAAACTTTGTCTCATAACCTGAAAACCTCTGGAAATCTGCTGATTGTGCAGTTTCCAATTTGAGCTGAGCCAAGAACCTTTCTGAGTTTCATATGGAACTTTCTTGCCCTTTGCCACTTAAATTATTTATTTATTTGATTTGATCCTTTTGATTTATTAAAAATGTTGCCACTGGCCTTAGGACTTCTTGGCGGGGATACAAAATGGTGATGCAATAATTACATTAAATCTGGCATAAGGATGGGGCAAGAATCAGATAAAAGGGAAAATCTTCTATCTTAAAAAAGGGCTGCAAAGAGAGAAAATTTATATCTTATATTCGGGGTCAGTAGTGGGAAGCCGTGTCCAACTTATTTCATGAATCTCACTAGAACTGACTTTGGCATAAGCCTGGTAAGGTGGAAATGTGTTCCATTAGAACCTGATGAACCAAAACCAGCAGTAGAAACATAAGGAAAGAGACTTAGGTTATCCACATCCAGGTGAGCGTGTCAGAACCTCACCTGTGGTGGGGAGTGCAGGAATGAAGTAAAGGAAACCTCAGACAGTGCTTCCATGAATCAACATTTTCTCCCAC
Organism: Panthera tigris; assembly: GCF_018350195.1. Taxonomy (NCBI): domain Eukaryota; kingdom Metazoa; phylum Chordata; class Mammalia; order Carnivora; family Felidae; genus Panthera; species Panthera tigris. Next base: position 68,497,711 of record NC_056662.1, on the reverse strand, counting down.
ACCCCCTCCTCCATTAGTCCAGCCATTTGTTTTTTCCTGACTATAATGTTTAAGAAAAGGGAGTGCATCCAGTGGTTCATCCATTAAGGTTTTATTTACACAGTCTGACTCAGAAAGAAATGTATTTTCATTGCCTTTTTATCCTCTTAAGATTTCTTTCCTCTCTCCATTTACCAATTTCTCTTTTGCCCATTTTATCTCAGTCCCTCACCTCACTATACCCTAAGTAGCTGAGGACGGGATAGGACTTCCATTTCTTTTGCACTACCTGCTTTAAGCTTTGACTGACAGACACATCATTAAGGCAAAAAAAAAAAAAAAAAAATTAAAACAGAATTGCAGGTGGATATAGCCAATAACACACTCCTTCATTCATTTAATGAATATTTATTAAGAAATTATTATGTGCCACCCTCTTTTTAGGCACTGGGCACAGGATGAGCGCAACAGATATGTTTCCTCTCCTCATGAAAATTTCATTCTAGAAAGCAAGACACCTCTCAGAGGACACTTGGTTCCTGCCAGATTCTTTTGACTCACAAAAAGGAATGGGTCAAAGATTACAATGAGGTCAAGAAAATGAGCCCAGCTGTGCTAGGAAGAATGCAGGCAGGCTTTGAGCTGCGTTTCCTGCTGATGCACTGCAGGGTGTAGCTGTGGGTTATATTTCCTCCCCTCCCATTTTCCTCTTCCATGCTGAAGATTATGTTACCCTTCAGAAACCTTTTCCTTTTAATCTGTTCTTTCCTTTTCTTTTACAGAGAGAAATGCAGGGCATTATCTACTTTCAGCCAAAGGAAAAAATCCTTTTCTCCATGGGGTTTCCTGATTGACTTGTTGAGTGCTGAGAATTTGTCCTTGGTTCGATATTTCTCCTTTTAGTGATTGAGGGAAATCTCCGGATGACAATACTACACTCCTGGGGGTAACACCTTAAATCAACACAGAACACTGTCGTCCTGTGCTAGTTGTGATCAGCTTGAGAGATTTTGAAGAGTAGGGGAAAACGGAAGCCTCCAAACAACTTGCCTCTTCAGGTGCTTAGTGATTCTTAAGTAATCACAGCTCTGACCTCACACTCAGATGATCATTCTCACCCTGCCCTTCTGCTGGCTGTGGAGTTGGGCAGGGAGCCAAGCTATCAGCCGCGCTGCTGAGATAGTCATACAGTGTGGGCACAGCAATGTTCTGAACTAACCAAGCAGCAGCAGATACAGAGTCTCTTCGGAAGGCTGATGTCAGCAGTCAGGGCTCATGCACTCTTTGGGATATCAGGGTAATATTAACATCCAGGACTTGCCTTTCTCTACATTTGGCAACAACATTCCTAGTTCATACATAGGTTGGCCACTGTGAGGAGTATCAGTGCTCCAGCTTCAAGCAAAGAGAATACCATATACCTATACAAATGCTTCTGTGGTGTGTTTATTATTTTTACAAGCTGCATACATGAAAACAAAGAACAAAGAGACTAGAATGTTCACTAAGGTGTGACCTAGTGCACAGCAGGAAGGAGTAAACCAACATGGAATTGAAATGTCCTAACTGTGACTGGAAGATTCGATGAATAGTAATTCTTGGTAATGTAGACCACAAGGTTCAATCCTTCACTAAAAGAGTGGACACACATACATTCCAGCCTCCAGGTCACTTTCATGGTGGCATTATGAAGTGTAAATGTGTTCACATTCTTATATACTTTATGACTGTTATTGCTGACTGGACATCATTTGTATTGCTACACAGTGCATTTTTTTTTAAATTTAAATCCAAGTTAGTTAATATACAGTGTGATAATGGTTTCAGGAATAGGACTTAGTGGTTCATTACTTACATACAACACCCAGTGCTCATCCCAGCAAGTGCCTTCCTTAATGCCCATCACCTAGTTAGCACAACCCCCCTACCACCACCAACAACTCCCCTCCAGCAACCCTCAGTTTGTTTTCTGTATTTAAGAGTCTCTTATGGTTTGTTTCCTTCTCTTTTTTTTTTATCTTACTTTTCCTTCCCTTCCCCTATGTTTATCTGTTTTGTTTCTTAAATTACACATGAGTGAAATCATATGATATTTGTCTTTCTTTGACTGAATTATTTCACTTAGCATAATACATTCTAGTTCCATCCACATTGTTGCAAATGGCAAGATTTCATTCTTTTTGATCACCAGGTAATATTCCATTGTAAACATATGCCACACCTTTTTTACACTTTCTTTAGTTAGTTGATGGACATTTGGGCTCTTTCCATAATTTGGTTATTATTGATAGTGCTTCTATAAACATGGGGGTGCCTGTGCCCCTTCAAAACAGCATTTTTGTATCCTTTGGATAAATACCTAATAGTGCAATTGCTAGTCATAGGGTATCTCTATATTTAGTTTTTTGAGGAACCTTCATACTGTTCTCCAGAGTGGCTTCACCAGTTTGCATTCCTACCAACAGTGCAAAAAATGTTCCCCTTTCTCTGCATCCTCACCAACATCTGTTGTTTCCTGAGTTTTTAATTTTAGACTTTCTGACATGTGTGAGGAGGTATCTCACTGTGGTTTTGAATTGTATTTCCCTGATGATGAGTGATATTGAGCATCTTTTCATGTGTCTGTTAGCCATCTGGACGTCTTTGGAAAAGTGTCTGTTCATGTCTTTTGCCCATTTCTTCACTGGATTGTTTTTTGGGTGTTGAGTTTGATAAGACCTTTATAGATTTTGGATACTAACCCTTTATGTGGTATGTCATTTGCAAATATCTTCTCCCATCTGTTGGTTGCCTTTTCGTTTTGTTCATTTTTGCTTTTTTTTCCTTTGCCTCCATAAGAAGTTGCTATGGCCGAGGTGGAAGAGGTTGTTGCCTGTTTACTCCTCTAGAATTTTGACAGGTTCCTGTATTATATTTAGGTCTTTTATACATTTTGAGCTAATTTTTGTGTATGGTGTAAGAAAGTAGTCCAGGTTCATTCTTCTGCATGTTACTGTCCAGTTTTCCCAATACCATTTTCTGAAGAGACTGTCTTTTTTCCTTTGGATATTATTTCCTGCTTTGTCACATATTAGTTGGCCATACACTTGTGGCTCTATTTCTGGGTTCTCTCTTCTGTTCCATGGATCTATGTGTCTATGTATGTGCTAGTGGTATACTGTCTTCATGATTACAGCTTTGTAATATAGCTTAAAGTCCAGGATTGTGATGCCTCCAGCTTTGGTTTTCTTTTTCGAGATTGCTTTGGCTATTTGGGGTCTTTTCTGGTTCCATACAAATTTTCGGATTGTTTGTTCTAGCTCTGTGAAGAATGCTGGTGTTATTTTGGTATGTATTGCATTGAATGTGTAGAGTGCTTTGGGTGGTATAGACATTTAAACAATATTTGTTCTTATAATCCCCGAGCATGGAATGTTTTTCCATTTCTTTGTGTCTTCTTCAGTTTCTTTCATAAGGTTTCTATAGTTTTCGATGTACAGATATTTTACTTCTTTGGTTAGTTTTATTCCTAGGTATTTTATGGGTTTTGATGTAATTGTAAATGGGATCGATTCCTTGATTTCTCTTTCTGTTGCTTCCTTATTGGTGTATAGAAATGCAACTGATTTCAGTATATTGATTTTATATTCTGTGAGTTGGCTGAATTCATGTATCATTGCTAGCAGTTTTTTTGCTAGAGTCTTTCAGGTTTTCCACATAGAGTGTCACATCATCTGTGAAGAGTGAAAGCTTGACTTCTTCTTTGCCAATTTGGATGCCTTTTACTTCTTTTTGTTGTCTCATTGCTAAGGCTAGGACATCCAGCATTATGCTGAACAACAGGGGTGAGAGTGTCATGTTCCTGACCTTATAGGGAAAGCTCTGAGCTTTTCACCATTGAGGATGATATTAGCTATGGGTCTTTCATATATGGCCTTTATGATCTGGAGGTATGCTCTTTCTATCCCTAGTTTCTTGAGGGTTTTTATCAAGAAATGATGCTGTATTTTGTTTGTCAAATGCTTTTTCTGCATCTCTTGAGAGTATCATGTGGTTCTTATCCTTACACAATGAATTTCTTAATAATTTTATCAACCCTTGATTTTTCCTAATTTTCTCACCATTCAGATTGCACTACAATCAATCATTTCAGACACACATATTTCTTTTTTATGGAATTATTTCATTAAAATTAATGCATAAGAATAGAAATAATAAGGTATGAAAATCAGTTTTATCATTCTATTTTAAAAACATTTAAGTAATCTATAATGTCACAGTAACTAGTGAACACTCTCACAATGATCTTGCCATCATTGAGCACTTAGTCTATGAAACTTGCAATGCTATATCACATATCTTCTTTTGTAACATGTTTTGAAATTGCTAGTGTGAGTGAACTGTTTTGCCATGCAATTCTCTCTGACCAGGGCACCCTGTTATAATTGTTGCTATGGTGTTCTCAGTGAAGTCTAATATTGCCCATCTTTTAAATATATAAAATACTTAGACATGGTTACTTAAGAAGATATCATATTACATTTAATCTTGAGGTAATTTGAAATATGACTGCTGTTAACATGAATAGCTAATTGATTGGTATTTATATGCCTGTGTGGTTGTGTAATTTAAAAAGAGGATTCCTCAGAATATGTTTTCTCAGAGACCCTGAGACTGACCTGAAAAAAAGAAATAATACAGGAGGTCCAAAAAGAAAACTAAGAATCATGAGCCAGGCTTTATAAGAAGCTATTTTCTCAATGACTGTGAGCATTGCTGGGCATAATGCTTGTGAAAACTATGGCTTATTAATATCTCAGTCACAATAGGCAGAGACTGTTATTTGACTTAAACTGAATGGCAACCAGGATTATTAAGTAAAGCTAAATGTAATAATGCTAAATGAATGACTAGGAGTTCTGAAACCTTAGTCAATTCTGTCAATTAGTTGAAAAGTGGGAATTTTAATATTCATTTCATATAAATATATAAAGAAAGAAAATAAATATATCTTTATGAAAGGAAATCTTTATAAGGCTGATGTATGTACTGAGCATGACTTTTATACAGAGATAGACATAAAGGAACTCATTCTATTTTATTGGATATAGCCAGATAAAATCATTAGTTTTGGGTTTTTATCTCTTTTCCTTGCCATTCAGTAAAATACTCCTGGTCTCTGTGATATCACTAGAGTATGCAAAGTGCTTTGGAGGGCTCAGAAATTGCAAAGCTTTTTTGAATTTTATAAATAAATGGAAATAAAATGTTCATATTTAAGAACCAAACCCGTTCCCAATCATCCAGCAGATATAACACGGTTCTCTATTTCAGCCAGTTCCTAAACGTGTTCAGAAATCTATGTTGTAACAGAAACAACTGGAAATATCATTAGAATCTAGGAATCATGTTCTTGTCTCAAATTCTGTGCTAGTTTTTAAGCAAGTGCATGACTTCATCTCTTTAAGTATCACCTTCTTTATTCATCAAATGGGGGGAAGGGCACTTGTCTTTTTAACTAATCAGAACTATCGATGATTTAAAAGATAACGTGACATAAAACAGGACAGGGATATATATTTCAATATATAGAATGATGGTCAAATTTATGCTAAAGCTGTTTCATCAATATTTCTGTGTTGCCAGCCCCTTACATACTGATTAATGGAGGAGGAATTTTAATCAGTTTCCACCTATTAATTCCTCATTTTCAAATCAGTCTGCTTATACATCCTACTATCCTAAAAGCTACTGAAGGAAATTTAAATGAAATAGATTCTATGTTGGAAAAAAAACAGTAGTCATCCTCCTGTACATCTCTTTACTACTCATACAGAATACACTTCACTTCTGACACTTCTGATCACCAAATGTGTATGAGTTTTCCCCACACCGCACAATCCTGTGAGACACCAGCTGGTGTCCTACATTTTAACATTGTCCTTAACTCTACCTACCTGAAGACAGCATCAGATCCTGCAGGTGAAGGGCTCAGTCCCCTGATATTGTCCTCCAACTTTGGATGCCCATCACAGGTAGCATGTCCTCAGGTTACCAACAACTTCTGTCTAACTTGGCTACAAGTTGGAGATTCCCATGACTTCTTTCCCTTTGGATTCAATTATGTTAGAGGAGCTCACTGAACTCAGACACAATTGCTTATGTTTACCAGTTTATTAAAGTGTATGGTAAAGGATATAGATAAACAGCCAGAAAAAGAGATATGAAGGATAAGGTCTGGGAGGGTCCTGAGTACCAGAGTTCCTGTCCCTGTGGAGGGGGGGTGGTGGTGGTGGTCGTGTCACTCTTCCAAAACATGGATGGGTTCATTGACCTGGAAGCTCTCCAAACCCCATACTACTGGAATTTTTATGGAGGCTTTTTCATGCAGATATGACCAATCATTAACTGCATTTTCAACCTTTCTCCCTTTGCAAGAGAAAGGCCGGTGGGGGGGTGGGGGGGTGGTTAAAATTCCAAGCTTCTAAATATGGCATGGTTTTTCATGTGACCTGTGCTCATCAAGGAGTTTCTACCCCCCTACTCCCGCCCCCTGCACCCTCCCCACACCCCAGGTTAACTTCATTGGAACAAAAGACATTAACCATCCAGGAAATTACAAGGGTTTCGGGAGCTCTCTGCCAGGAACTGGTACGCATCTTCTATTATATAAGATTCTGTCCACAAAGATCTTCCACCCTTGTTCAGGAAACGACACCTATACACAGGAAAAAGTAAATAAAAATATTGGGCTGGATATATATAATAAAATATTGAAACTGAATATTGAGAACAACTGCTTAAATTAATCCTAAATATTAAAAAGGGAATAAAAACAACAAATCTAAAGCTTTTGTTTTAGTTGCTTCCACTCAACATATGCAAAGTAAAAATATGTTTCTTTGATTAAAATTTTGAAGCCTTTTTAGGACTTCACAGAAATAAAGCTATGGAAAATAAAGCAGTGCATTAGCCACTAAAATTTAGCAAGGTGAATAAAACTTTATTGTTCATTTTTTTCCTAATTAAACTTTATAGATTTCTTAGATGTTAATCAGCACAAAAAGCGTCTGGAATTTTTACTTCCTAAAGCAATAGTATACTGATTTTTAAATTATCCAATAGATCTTAGTAGAGAAAAAGTGGACTGGAAATTGTTTCTTAATTATAAAGGTTTCATGGGGGGAAAAAACTGAACCAAATTACAGCAGCATAAAACTGGGAATCAACCTAGAATTCTTCTTTAATTTGTTCTTGCTTTTATTCAGTTAGGAGATGATTGGTCTTTCAGATAATGATTACTTCATCATCATCAGGGAAATATTGAATCTGCTATTGTTAGCACTCACTGATTTGCAAGATTTCCTCATCATTCATTAATTTTGGGGCTGAATGGTGTATGTAACAGGGAGAATGAGATAGACAAAAAGTAAATGGAGACACCAAATTATGAACACTTTTTTTGATAAGCACATTTGTGAACAAATATTTGTTTGTAGACTTTTTACTTGCTCTTAGCTGTGTCTTTCATTCTTCCTCCAGTATTTCAGAATAGTATTCCATCTCTCCTGGGGTAGTGTATAGAAATATGAATGAACATTTCTTCTTTAACATCTCTCTCTCTCTTCTCTCTCTCATTCTCCATTGATTAAGGTAGTAATAAAAAAGTAGTAGAATACATGTGTGTCTATTCTAATTCTAACTGGTCTGTACATATTTAATATGTATGTGGTACACAGGAGGAAGAGTTTTCCTGCACCTTCTCCAAATGGTCTGTCTTAATGAAAGTCATGATCAACAGCTGCAGTGTACAAGATAGAAAACTGGAAAATTAGTCATTCAAGATAGCTGATACTTTATTAGTCACAAGGTTGAAAAGATCTGTTTATTCCACCTCAGTATCTCTAGTAACCAATATTTCCATTGTGCTCCCTGTGTTATTGTTTCCATTTAGTGTCTCATTACTTTCTTCTTTTTTTTTTATAATTTATTTATTTTTTAATTCACATCCAAGTTAGTTAGTATACAGTACAACAATGATTTCCGGAGTAGATTCCTTAATGCCCCATACCCATTGGGACCATCCCCCCTCCCCCAACCCCTCCAGTACCCTCTGTTTGTTCTCTATATTAAGAGTCCTTTATGTTTTGTCCCCCTCCCTGTTTTTATATTATTTTTGCTTTCCTTCCCTTATGTTCATCTGTATTGTTCTTAAATTCCTCATATGAGTGAAGTCATATGATATTTATCTTTCTCTGACTGATTAATTTTACTTAGCATAATACCCTCTAATACCATCCACATAGTTGCAAATGCAAGATTTCATTCTTTTTGATTGCTGAGTAATACTCCATTGTATATACCACATTTTCTTTATCCATTCATCTGTCGGTGGACATTTGGGATCTTTCCATACTTTGGCTATTGTCAATAGTGCTGCTATAAACATTGGGGTACACGTGCCCCTTTGAAACAGCATACCTGTATCCCTTGGAAAAATACCTAGTAGTGCAATTGCTGGGTCATAGGGTAGTTCTATTTTTAATTTTTTGAGGAAATTCCATACTGTTTTCCAGAGTGGCTGAAAACAGTTTGCATTTCCACCAGCAGTGCAAAAAAGATCTCTTTCTCTGCATCCTTGCCATTTGTTGTTGCCTGAGTTGTTAATGTTAGCCATTCTGACAGGTGTGAGGTGGTATCTCATTGTGGTTTTGATTTGTATTTCCCTGGTGATGAGTGATGTTGAGAATTTTTTCATGTGTTGGTTGGCCATTTGGATGTCTTCTTTGGAGAAGTGTCTATTCATGTCTTTTGCCCATTTCTTCACTGGATTAGTTGGGTTTTTTGGGTGTTGAGTTTAATAAGTTCTTTATAGATTTTGGATACTAACCCTTTATCTGATATGTCATTTGCAAATATCTTCTCCCATTCTGTCTGTTGCCTTGTAGTTTTGTTGATTGGTTCCTTCACTGTGCAGGTTTTTATTTTGATGAGGTCCCAATAGTCAATTTTTGCTTTTGTTTCCTTTGCCTCTGGAGACGTGTTACGAAGTTGCCGCGGCCAAGGTCAGACAGGTTTTTGCCTGCTTTCTCCTCAAGGATTTTGATGGCTTCCTGTCTTATGTTTAGGTCTTTTATCCATTTTGAGTTAATTTTTTTTTGTATGGTGTAAGAAAGGGTCCAGGTTCATTTTTCTGCATGTCATTGTCCAGTTTTCCCAGCACCATTTGCATCCATATTCTTTTGTATATTCTTTCCTGCTTTGTCAAAGATTAGTTGGCCATATGTTTGTGGGTCCATTTCTGGGTCCTCTATTCTATTCCATTGACCTGAGTGTCTGTTTTTCTGCCAGTACCATACTGTCTTGATGATTACAGCTTTGTAGTATAACTTGAAGTCTGGGATTGTGATGCCTTCTGCTTTGGTTTTCTTTTTCAAGATTTCTTTGGCTATTTGGGGTCTTTTCTGGTTCCCTACAAATTTTAGGATTGTTTGTTCTAGCTCTGTGAAGAATGCTGGTGTTATTTTGATAGGTATTGCATTGAATGTGTAGATTGCTTTGGGTAGCATAGACATTTTTAACAATATTTGTTCTTACTATCAAGGAGCATGGGGTGTTTTTCAATTTTTTTGTGTCTTCTTCAGTTTCTTTCATAGGCTTTCTATAGTTTTCACTGTATAGATTTTTCAGCTCTTTGGTTAGTTTTATTCCTAGGTATTTTATGGTTTTTGGTGCAGTTGTAACTGGGATCAATTCCTTGATTTCTCTATCTGTTGCTTCCTTATTGGTGTATAGGAATACAACTGATTCTGTACACTCATTTTATATCCTGTGACTTCCCTGAATTCATGGATCAGTTCTAGTAGTTTTTTGGTGGAATCTTTTGGATTTTCCAATAAAGTATCATGTCATCTGCAGAGAGTGAAAGTTTGACTTCCTCCTGGCTGATTTGGATGCATTTTATTTCTTTGTGTTGTCTGATTGCTGAGGCTAAGACTTACAATACTATGTTGAATAACAGTGGTGAGAGTGGACATCCCTGTCTTGTTCCTGACCTTAGGGGGAAAGCTCTCAGTTTTTCCCCATTGATGATAATATTAGCGGTGGGTTTTTCATATATGGATTTTACGATCTTGAGGTATGATCCTTCTATCCTTACTTTCTTGAGGGTTTTTATCAAGAAAGGATTCTGTATTTTGTCAAATGCTTTCTCTGCATCTATTTAGAGGATCATGTAGTTCTTGTCCTTTCTTTGATTGATGTGATATATCACATTGATTGTTTTGCGGATATTGAACCAGCCCTGCCTCCCAGGTATAAATCCCACCTGGTCATGGTGAATAATTTTTTAACGTATTGTTGGATTTGGTTGGCTAGCATCTTGTTGAGGATTTTTGCATCCATGTTCATTAGGGAAATTGGTCTGCAGTCCTCCTTTCTAATGGGGTCTTTGGTTTTTAAATCAAGGTAATGTTGGCTTCATAGAAAGAGTTGGGAAGTTTTCCTTCCATTTCTATTTTTTTTTTGGAACACCTTCAAGAGAATAGGTATTAACTCTTCTTTAAATGTTTTATAGATTTCCCTTGGAAAGCCATCTAGCCCTGGACTCATTTTTTGGGAGATTTTTGATTCCTAATTTGATTTCTTTACTGGTTATGAATGTGTTCAAATTTTCTATTTCTTCCTGTTTCAGTTTTTGTAGTTTATACATTTCTAAGAATTTTTCCATTTCTTCCAGAATGCCCATTTTATTGGTGTATACTTACTCATAATATTGTCTTATGGTTGTTTGTATTTCTGCTTGCATTGGTTGTGATCTCTCCTCTTCTTGATTTTTTTTTTTATTTTGGTCCTTTCTTTTTTTTATTTTCTTTTATTTATTTATTTTTTTGATCAAACTGGCTAGTGGTTTATCAATTTTGTTAATTCTTTCAAAGAACCAGCTTCTGGTTTCATTGATCTGCTCTACTGTTTTTTGGATTTGATAACATTGATTTCTGCTCTAATCTTATTTCCTGTCTTCTGCTGGTTTGCGCTTTTATTTGCTGTTCTTTTCCCAGCTCTTTAAGGTGTAAGGTTAGGTTGTGTATCTGAGACCTTTCTTCCTTCTTTAGGAAGGCCTGGATTGCTATATACTTCCCTCTTATGACCGCCTTTGCTGCATCCCAGATGTTTTGGGTTGTGGTGTTATCATTTTCATTGGATTCCATGTACTTTTTAATTTCCTCTCTAACTTCTTGGTTAGCCCATTCGTTCTTTAGTAGGATGGTCTTCAGTCTCCAAGTATCTGTTATCTTTCCACATTTTTTCCTGTGTCTGATTTTGAGTTTCATAGTGTTGTGGTCTGAAAATATGCACGGTATGATCTTGATCTTTTTGTACTTTTTGAGGGCTGATTTGTGTCCCAGTATGTGATCTATTCTGGAGAATGTTCCATGTGCACTGGAGAAGAATGTGTATTCCACTGCTTTAGGATGAATTGTTCTAAATATATCTGTTAAGTCCATCCAGTCCAGTGTGTTATTCAAAGCCATTGTTTCCTTGTTGATTTCTGTTTAGATGATCTGTCTGGATAGACCCCTTCATTATAATGCCCTTCTTCATCTCTTGCTATATTTTGAAGCCTAGATTTTCTGATATAAGTATGGCTGCTCCAGCTTTCTTTTGTTGACCATTAGCATGATAGATGGTTCTCCATCCCCTTTCTTTCAATCTGAAGGTGTTTTTAAGTCTAAAGTGGGTCTCTTGTAAACAGCATATAGATAGATCTTGTTTTCTTATCCATTCTGTTATGTTATATATTTTGATTGGAACATTTAGTCCATTGATGTTTAGAGTGAGTACTGAAAGATATGAATTTATTGCCATTATGTTGCCAGTAGAGTTGGAGTTTCTGTTGGTGTTCTCTGGACCTTTCTAGTCTTTGTTGCTTTTGGTCTTTTTTCTTTTGTCTTTTCTCCCCTCAGAGAGTCCTCCTTAAAATTTCTTGCAGGGCTGGTTTAGTGGTCAAGAACTCCTTTAATTTTTGTTTGTCTGGGCAACTTTTTATCTCTCCTTCTATTTTGAATGACAGCCTGGCTGGACAAAGGATTCTTGGCTCATATTTTTTTTGATTCAGCATTTTGAATATATCCTGCCACTCCTTTCTGGCCTGGCAAGTTTCTGTAGATGGGTCTGCTGCAAACCTGATCTGTTTTCCCTTGTAGGTTAAGGACTTTTTTTCCCTTGATGCTTTCATGATTCTTTCTTTGCTTGAGTATTTTGTGAATTTGACTATGATATGCCTTGTTGATGGTTGATTTTTGTTGAATCTAATGGGAGTCCTCTGTGCTTCCTGGATTTTGATGTCTGTGGCTTTCCCCAGGTTAGGAAAGTTTTCCGCTATGATTTGCTCACATAACCCTTCTACACCTTTTTTTCTCTCTTCATCTTCTGGGACCCCTATGATTCTGATCCTTTTGACTCTGTTTTTTTTTTAATGAGTCACTGATTTCTCTAATTCTTAAATTTGCTCTTTTGCCTTAGTTTCCCTCTTTTTTCTGCTTCATTCTTCTCCATAAGTTTGTCCTCTATATCACTGATTCACTGCTCTGCTTCATTCATTGTTGCCGCCGTGGCACCCATCCAAGATTGCAGTTATAGCAGTTTGTATTTCATCCTGACTAGATTTACTTCTTTTATCTCCACAGAAAGGGATTCTATTTTCACCCCCCACTAGTATTCTTATTATTGTGATTCTAAATTCTGGTTCAGACAACTTGCTTGCATCTATGTTGGTTAAGTCCCTGGCTGGCTGTCATTTCTTCCTGTTCTTTCTTTTGGGTGAATTCCTTTGTTTTGTCATTTTGAAGGAAGAAAAGGAATTAATAAGGTAAAAATAATTAAAATTTAAAAATTAAAAACAACACAAAAAATCAAATAAAGGATGCTAGATCCTGGGTGTGTTTTGGTCTGGTTGTTGAAAAAAGCTTGATAAATTAGAGAAAAGAGGGAAAAATAAGAAAAGAAAAAAAAAAGAAAAAGGAAAAGGAAAACATTTGAAAATTTGGAAAAATGAATACAATGAAAGAATAAAATGAAATGATGGAAGTAAAATAGAATTTGAAAAATTTACAGAAAAGTAAAAAATATAGTTGAAAAAAATTAAAGAAAAATATTTTTAATAAAAATGGAAAATAAAAATAAATTTTTTGTCTTTCTGTATTCAAAAATAAGACAAAGAAAAGAAAAAGAAAAAATAGTTGAATAGATGGACCAGTGAACAGACTGAAATATGATTGAAATTACATCAGTTTCCCCTAGAAGTCAAACTATGAAGCACTTTATAGTCCATAAACTAAGTAGGTGGAGAAACTTGTGTTCCTCCTCAAGGGCAGGGTTGACCTAGTTGGGCGGGGCTTTGTGTAACAGCTATGCTCTCCACTAGATGGCGCTGCTTAGTTTACTAAGCTAAGCTGGGGTGGATTCTTGTGGTGTGTATAGGCATGTATGGACAAGTGTGGGAGGGTTGAAAATGGTGTCACCCAGCTACCCAGTCTCTAGTATCAGAACTCTGTGTTCTCCCAACTGGTAATTGTGCACCCCTCCTTTGTCTCCAGCTTCTGTCCACTCCTGGCTTTTACACTGTATGTGACCAAGCTGCCAGGCAGCCCCTCCCCCCTGAGTTTTATCTCAGATGTGGCTGTGTTTCCCAGACCCTCACTTCTGAGTGACTGAAGCTGTGAACCACTCAGACCTTCTGGTGGGGGGGGGGGTTCACTGAGAAATGGCTGGGTGCTGGCCCACCCCCAAGAATGTTCAGGATACTGTGCTGCTGCCCAGGGACTGCAGCTGGGTGCCAGCCTGCTCCCAAAAATGTTCATGCAATCATGTAGCAGCAGAGTTTCAGGGATTGTGTAAATCACAACACACATCTGGCACCAGGCTTCCCCCTTAATGTCCTTGTTCCAGCACTAGCGAATGTGGCTGTTCTCCAGGGTCTGCTGGGACCTTTGCCTGTGGGATGGCCACACAACCTCTACTAAATGTCCTCCCAACAGGGGAACCACCTCTCCCTGTTTAGCCCAAGGACTCCTCAGACCTCACACTCTGCTCCTGGGGATTCATCCTTCCCACAAAAGCACTGCCAGGTATCAAGCTCTAGAGTATCAGACTCTGCACTCCCCCTGTTTATAGAGTCTTAATGGAATTTAAAGCCTCTCCTTCCTCCTTTCTCCCTTTTTTGTTCCGTCCCTTGCATACTCTTTCTTTTATCTCCAGCTGCTTTCAGGCAGAGGGGGATGCTTTCCCATAGTCTCCCAGCCCCCCATCTCCATCAGCTCTACAAGCAAAAGCAGATCCCTGCCCTCCCTGGCTTCTCTCTCCCCCAGTTCACCTCTCTGCACTACGTACCTGCTGAGTTCTGTGGTTCAGGTTGTGCAGATTGTTGTGTTAATCCTCCAGTCAGTTTTCTAGGTGTGCAAGATGGTTTAGTGTTGATCTGGCTGAATTTCAGGGAAAAGAGATGCAAAAAAAACTTCCATGATGTTACTCCATCTTGGCCCCTCCTAGTGTCTCATTATTTTCTTGGTTGATTTGTATAAAAGTTTTCTATGAAGTGACACTGCCAAACTTTATTCTATCTTTCCCTAGTGATTTTTTAAAATGAATATCTCATTATGTCTAATCACTGCTTACAAATCATTTGTTTCCAGCAGCATGTCATATTAGAAACCCTAAAAACCCACCTGGTTAATAACAAAAACAAAATAAAATGTTGGTTGAAGTGCTTAAAAATCTTTTAAATGCATAATAAAAGACAGGAATAAAAAGTTCTCCAAAACCAAATCAATGAGAAAACATAACTCCAGATATGTAAGAGAACACAGAGGCAGACCCTCGGGCCATTTTCTAATTCCTGGTGACCTAGATCTTCAGCATGTCAGGTTAAAGAGCTGAACAGGCAGCAGGAGACCCAATCTAGGGCCTAAGCAAAGTGAGACATCAGATCAGAAAATCCCACATGAAGACATGACCTTCTCTCAATGAGAAAATAGAAGGAAACCATCTACAAGAAATGAAAATCAGAGGAAAAGCAAACAGTTAAACTCTGACATGCAAAGACTTCATTTTCCCAAATTTAAAATAATATAAAACATTCAAGTCTTTCAACCACTTGGAGTTGATTTTTGTGTGTGGTATAAGGTAAAGGTAGAGTTTTTTTCTTTTACCTGTGGTGTTCAGTTTCCCCAACATCATGTATTAAAGAGACCATCCTTTCCCCCATTGTATATTCTTGGCTCCTTTGTTGTAAATTAATTGACGATATATGTGTTGGTTTGTTTCTCAGATCTCTATTCCGTTCTATTGATCTATGTGTCTATTTTTATTCCAATACCATACTATTTCGATTACTATAGCTTTGCAGTATAGCTTGAAATTAGGAAGTGTGTTGCTTCCAGCTTTATTCTTCCTCAATATTGCTTTGGCTATTCAGGGTCTTTTGTGGTTTTGTACAAATTTTAGAATTGTTTGTTCTAGTTCTATGAATAATGTCATGGAATTTTGATAGGGATTGCATTAAATCTGTAGGTTGCTTTGGATAGTATGGACTTCATAATAATATTAATTCTTCCAATCCATGAGTGTGGTATATATTTCCATTTCTTCCTGTTTTCAATTTCTTTCATCAGTGTCTTACAGTTTTCATTGTTCAGGCCTTTCATATCTTAGGTTTAATTTATTCTTAGTTTATTCTTCTTAATGCTATTATAAAAAGTTGTGTTTTCTTAATTTCCCTTTCTGATAGTTTGTTATTATTGTATGATGAGTAAAAGTGGCAAGAGTGGGCATCTTGTCTTGTTCCTGATCTTAGAGGAAAAGCTTTCAGTTTATAACCTGTAAGTTCATATGCACATATAGGTTGCTTATATATATGTATATAATAATACATATGTGTTTTAAGATGTTGAGTCAGGGTTTGAAGTTAATATGCAATGACATAAACTGGCATGTATAAAATAATGGGAAATAGGCTCCCGATACACTTTTTACCCAGAACAATTAATTTTCAGGAATAGATTTCTTAACTTATATTGAGATGTGCTTATATTCTCACCTTATATTGAGATGTGCTGCAGTATGTATGACATATTTTGTAATGTAACTTTTATAGTCTTTTCTGTCTTCTCACAGCCTTGAATCCACACTCCTTAGCTAGACTCACAAGCCCTTTATGTTCTGCCAGATGATCATCAGTGCAGCTTCATCACCGTCTCCTCCTGCCTCAACACCCTTGACCATGCCTCCACATATTTGTGCCTAGCAGTCTCTCTGTCTGGAATACTCTCCCCCTTCAAAACTCAGCTCAAACATAATGTCCGCATGAGAATTGCTCCATCTTCCATGGATTCTATGCTCTTATAATATCTTTTGAGTCATCTATCATAGAATACAATTGGGTTTTCATATTGGCTATTAACTTCTCTGTTTCCTATGATAGTCTATAGGCTTTTTGAACTAAGGGATAGTCTTTCATGAGGCAATGACACTTAGTAGGTTTTAAATAAATGCTTACTAATAAATGAATAAATTATCACCTAGAGGTGAAAGAATATATATCACACTGGGTTAAGGTTTTAAGGACAGGATTCAAGGAGAAAGTGACCTTCAAAGATAGAAGTGATAAGAAAGTAGTATATTCAGTTTCTGTCCTTAGGTGTATGCTCTGATGTCTGCACATAAAAAAGGTTTTGGAAGGATGCATGAGATTCTTCTTGAGGCTCTGTATATATATCAGATCCAGCAACAAGTTTTTAAAAAATTTATTAAATGTTTATTTATTTTTGAGAGAAAGAGAGAGCACCTGAGAGTGGGTGGGGGGTGCAGAGAGAGAGGAGGACAGAGGAACTGAAATCGGCTCTTTGCTTATAGCAATAAGCCTGATGCAGGGCTTGAACTCAAAAAACGTGAGATCATGACCTGAGCTGAAGTCAGACGTTTAACTGACTGAGCCACGCAGGCACCCCCTTTTTATTAGAATTAATTACTTCCTGTGGCACCTGGGTGGCTCAGTCTAAGTGGCATACTTTGGCTTGGGTCATGATCTCACAGTTTGTGAGTTAGAGGCCCTGCGTTGGTCTCTGTACTGACAGCTCAGAGCCTGGAGCCTGCTTCAGATTCTGTGTCTCCCTTTCTCTCTATGCCCTTCCCCTGCTCGAGCTCCGTCTCTCTCTGTCTCTCAAAACTGAATAAATGTTAAAAAATTAAAAAAAAAAAGAATTAAGTACTTCCCTCTCCTGCTCTTCTCCCACTTAAGAATAGCTAATGTTTTTGTTTGTTTGTTTGTTTTGTTTTGTTTTTTAGTTTATTTATTTTTAGAGAGAAAGATCACAAATGGGGAAGGGGCAGAGAGAAAGGGAGGAAGGGAGAGAGAGGGAGGGAGGGTGCAGAGTCAGGCTCTGCACCACCAGTGTAGAGCCCTGTGCAAGGCTCAGTGTGGGGCTTGATGCAGAGCTCAAACTCAAGAACTAGGAGATCATGGTCAGACACTTAACCAACTGAGCCACCCAAGTGCCCCAGGATAGCTAACTCTTTATATATATATATATATATATATATATATATATATATATATTAGTGTTTATTTATTTTTTGAGAGAGAGAAAGTAGGAGTAGGAGAGGGGCAGAGAAATAGGGAGACACAGAATCTGAAGCAGGTTGCAGGCTCTAAGCTACTATGACAGCACAGAACCCAATGCAGGGCTCAAACTCATGGACTGGGAGATCATGACCTGGGCCAAAGTCAGATGCTTAGCCAACTGAGCCACCCAGGCGGCTAACTCTTAATGCACTAGCTTAAGAAGAACTCTTTCTTATACAGCTATCGTTAATTCATTAAACAAATAAATCCTTTCCCTGTTATACTTTGAAGTCATTTTCCTAAAGATGCTATCAAAATGAACCTCCTGCAGGCATGCTGACAGTGTGGAGCCTGCTTGAGATTCTTCCCCCCCGCCCCCGGCCCTCCTCAGCTTGTACTCTCTCTCTCTCTCTCTCAAAAAAAAAAAAAAAAAAAAAGAAAGAAAGAAAGAAAAAGAAATGTGTCTACAGCTACTGAGGACTGAATTTTTCCCCCTTTTAAGTTTAATTAATTTATATTTAAATAGCTATCTGTAGCTAGTGTTTACTATATTGGGAAGCACAGTTCTGGTATATTTGTCATAAACCTAAAATTGCAACCATTACCTCACCATGCAATCCACCTCCCTTTCTGATGTTTTCTCCAGGACAGCTGGTTGAGCAAATAGATGGAAAAACTCTAGTGCTTAACTTCTAATTTGCTAGAGAATCTCCAATGGCAGTCTTTAATAGGAATTAAGAGCAAGCCAGGCCATGAAGATATACTCATTCTTGACTGTTACACATGAATGGCCAACAAAATCTCTGTATAATCAGTCTATCAAGAAAAGTTATAATTAGAATCTTATTTATTTGCTTCTTGTGAAACACTGGGTCCCCTTTACCATATTAACACAATCAGTGCTAAAAAGCAATGGGAAATTGGCTTTGGTACTCACATCATTCTTTTGGTACTTATGAGATTTTCAACACAAGTCAAAGTATCATTCTGGATTAGTGTTAAGGATGTTTCTTGTGATCAGATTGGCCTAAATAATACATGAGCTTACATGTACGTACACATTTCATGCCAGCTGTTACTGAGAGAGCATTCCTAACTACCCTTGGTAATTCCTTCCAGCCCTCCTGAGGTCCACTTAGACAGGTTGTTAAGTTTGCTCAGAAGGACTCTAACCTAATGTAAAGAGGACTCTCTCCAAGCATCGGATGCATGGTTTCATCTTTTGCAAATTGGGCTATAATGAAAATAGTTAAGGTGTAGTCTGTAAGTTTGCATTTTAATAAGCACTCTGATGATTCTGATGCAGGTATCCCTTCACCGTGTTTGAGAGAAGTGGATTTGGACTGTAGAACTCATTAGAGGACCAGAACACAGACCACAGGCACACAGCATGATAATGTACATTAATGAGACAGTAAGGCTTTAAGAGAGGAGACAGGGAGGGTCCAAGATGGCGACGCAGGAAGACTCTGGACTAGAGGGCTGACTGAACAGCTTCTGCACAACATAAGATAGATGGACCACAGAGAAAATGGGCAGAAAAGATGGAGGCAAGGTAAGGATAGGAAGTGCACCCCCCAACCCCACTCTGAGAGCTGCAGTGGGGAGGGGTGGTACTGAGGGGCCACCTGGGGCATAGAAAACAAGCTGCAGTTTAAAAGAGCAACTAGAGTATAGAGGAATCAGTCCTAGAACCCTACCAAACAGTGGGGGCCTGAGGGAACTCTCACTGGAGTTGGAGGTGCTTGTGAAGATCATGATTTATGTTTTCGCTCCACAGTTAGTAGCACAGACGGGGCAGGGTTCCAGGCACCATAGTCAGCCTGTTGCCTCAGGGAGATCTGGCATTCTACCCCACACCAGACCCAGATGCCCTGAGGCACAGAAAAAAAAGAAACCCTGCAGTTTAAAAGAACAACTAGAATATAAAAGATGTTCAAATTCACTAATCATCAGGAAAATGCAAATCAAACCCATAATGAGATATCACCTCACACCAATGAGAATGGCTAAAATCAAAAGCTCAAGAAACAAGTTTTGGCCAGGATGTGGAGAAAAAGGAACCTTCATGCACTGTTGGTGGGAATGTAAACTGGTGCAACTACTGTGGAAAACAGTATGGAGTTTCTTCAAAAAATTAAAAACTGAAGTACCATATGATCCAGTAATTCCATTACTAGATATTCACCCAAAGAAAACAAAACCACAGATTTGAAAAGATCTATGCACCGCTATGTTTATTGCAGCATTATTTGTAATAGCCAAATTATGAAAGCAACCTAATTGTCTTCTGATGAATAGATAAAGGACATGTGGTATACATACAAATGCAATATTATTCAGCCATAAAACAGAATAAAATCTTGCCATTTGCAACAACATGCATAGACCTAGGCTGTATTATGCTAAGGGAAATAAGTCAGTCAGAGAAAGACAAATACCATATGATTTCACTTTTATATGGAATCTTTAAAAAAAATGAATAAACAACAGCAACAGTAACAAAATAGAAACAGAACAATAAATACAGAAAACAAAATGGTGGCCGTTGGGGCCAGAGGGATGGGCAAAATGGTGAAGGGGAGTGAAAGGTACAGGCTCCCAGTTATGGAATAAATAAGTCATGGGATGAAAGGTACAGCAAAAGAAATATAACCAATAGCATTGTAACAGTGTGTGGTTATAGATGGTAGATACACTTGTAGGGAGCATAGCACAATGTATAGAGTTGCACAATCAATATATTGTACCCCTGTAACTGATGTAACATTTTGTGTCAACCATACATTAATAAAACAAAGAAAGGGAGAGATAGACCACTTCAAATAGTCTAACCAAAGAACACATGTCTAGAGAGATGCCCTGTGCATATGTAAGAGTCAGGGAGGGGGAATAACAATATACATTCTAGAAGGCCTTCAGAAATAGAAACATTTCAGGAAACTGAAGTAGTCCGTAGAATTACAGAAGCCTTGGCAAATGAATAATTGTCGTAGAGCTACAAGCCCTTTTCCCTCAGCAAGATGTTCCAATCACTGGGTGGTTAACAAAAGGTAACCTCCATATTCTGTTTCTTTTTTCTTCCTAATAAGGTGGAGAGGAAAGCAAGTGCTGACCTGAAACAAAATCCCTTGCTGTCCTGCGGTTGGAAGCATGTGCCTTGTTTTAAAAACTCTGTGCTCTGAGATGAGGTAAGCAGCTCAGAATAGTGATTTTCAGTTGCCTTTGTTCTTTTTTATATGGTAAGGTCTTATTAGGTATGGATTTCTTGGTGGCACCTTTTGGGGTGCATCGCTAGGAATCTGTCCAAGTAAAATCATTTGAAAGTACCCTGCCTTCCAGTAGTGCCACCAGTAATAGCAGTGACTCTTACAAAGACTACTTAACACCATTAGGCATAAAAATAAAGAGCCATTCTGCCATGTTCTACTCTCAGGGAAAGGCTTGCTGTGCCTCTGTGCGTGTTGCTGTGCTGAAATGGTCCACGGTAGCTGCCTAAATGCAAGAATAATTTTATTTCCAAGAATACTAAAAGGATGCTTTGATTTGGTTTGAAAAGGCCACAGTCTGACAGATACACTAAAAATATTACATATTTAACTCCTGGAAGTGCACATTATGTTTCAGTAAATGGAATCCTGTTTCTCCAGTGGAGTCCCTAGGGTTAAGTTTTTCTCCTTCCCCCTTTGCTTCTCTCCTCCCTTGCCTTGTTTAGAAAACAATCATCAAAAAGAAAGGAGAGGTGCCCATATTTATACTCTAACCAAACACTCTTAAAAAATTATTTTGAAATAGTTCATAATATCCCCACTTTATAGAGCAGCAAACCAAGGTTTAAAGCAGTTAATTAACTTTCTGTCGATAAGGTAATTAGCACAGGACAGAACTCATTCAGACCCAGACATGTGAAACTTCAAATGACTTGTTTTGTTATGCTTTGACGTATATTATCTTATTCCAAAATTGAACTCATATTTATCTTTTCTTGAAGTATCTTTGTTAAAAAAAAAAAAAACTTCCTTGCATTTACCTCAGTTCTTACAATAGCCTGTGTCTGGTCTTCAGGCTGGCAATGCCCTTCCACTACAATTCAACCTGCCAATTGCTGCCTCCTTTTCTTATAACACTAATCTGCCATTTCCCATCCATATGCATGGTACCATTTATTATTCCCACTAGCCATATGTGAGAGTGCCCATTTCTACAAAACCTCATCAACACACTGTGCTAGAATTTTGCCAAAGAATAAGTCAGAAATGGGGAAGCTATACATCTGTAATGAGCTTATTGGATGCTTTACAAACCATTATTTCTTTAATATTTACCATATTTAAGCCTTTGTTCAGGAGATATATGATATATTCTTGTTTTCCTTGAGGAGACTATTGAATTAAAGAAGGAGCTAGAAGTTGGTCTTCAAAAAATGGTAGTAAAATCTGAACTATGAAATAGTTCATCTGAAATCTTTTTTTAAAATATAGACATTCAAACTTAATAAAAATCCAGAAGATAAGCACTGGAATAACAGAAAGCCACGTTATATATAACAGACTAATACCAAATTCAAGCTAAATATACCTTAAGCAAGAGTCGTATATTTACCTCCACCATACTCTTTTTTTCTTCTTGCTTTAATTATATGAACTACTAATTTTGATTTTGAGGTAACAGCACAGCAGCATAGCTAACAAGTTTCCTTCCGCAGTTTTGACAAGGCGTGTTCAAATACATATTGCAGAAGACTCCATAAGAATACGTGTGTGTTGGCATCACTACACTCTGAAAGAGTTGTCTGCAGATGCTGTGAAATCTTCAGATTGATTTTCATGCAGGATAATCCTTTAGAGAGTCAAATAAAAATTCCCAAAGTAGTGAGGTGAAGCAGTTGTTTAGGAGAAAATACTAGCAACCTGACTCTGCAGTCATGCATGCTACATACAAATCTTTCTCTGATTTGTTTTTGCCCCTTTGATTGGTTGTAACCTGCTCAGTCTGGTTGGAAATTCTCCTGTGCACCTTTTAAAATAATTTTTTTAAACTATATTCAACAAACCACAAGTGCTTTTCTCATTATTCTGGGTAAGCATCAAGAGAAGGAATTCAATGCTGGTGATATATTATATCAAGTATACATTTTTTACTTCAGAAAATTTTACAAGTGGTTGGTAAAAGGACTGTCATCTCTACTTTTCCTAGTAGACTGTCCATATAACTCAATGAGCTTATAAACTTTAAGTAGTCAAGCCTGCCGTTTAACCTCTTCTCAGATTACGCTTATGCTTACTGGACAGTATCACTCATTTTCATGGTTTTAATGAGTGTACGTATTCCAAAGACTTCAACAAGTATATCCTAACTAAACTTGTCAGACCTCTGTGTATTCAACTGCCTATTAAGTATCTTGGTTTGAATATCTTTTGGACACCTTATCACAATATGTACAAAACTAGACATCATTCCTCTTAACTGTCCCTTTTCTCCATATTCACAAGCAAAATTCTGCTCCACTCTGTGATCTTTCTATCAGTGTGTGCTAACAACATCCTCTTTCCCAAGTCAGAAGTCAGACCTACTTGCTCTCTTTCATTCTTTTTTTATCCAATCAAACATCAAGTCCTATTGATTCTTTCTCATGAATAAAATCAAGATGCAATCCACTTCTCTCTATCCCATTGCAACTATGCTCACCAAGAGCATTCTCATCTCCCCACTGGATTACTAAAACCACAAGTCTCACTTGCCCCGCTAATCTAGTCCCCAAACTGCAACAAAAGTGGTCTTTTAAAAATGCACATGTATTCATAACGTGTTGCTCCCTCCCAGATTAAAGTCTTTCACTGCCTTGCCAATGCTCCAAAAGGCAAAACTTTTTACCCTGTTATCAGCTGCTTCATATTTTAATACCTGCTAATCTTTCAACTTTCACTATTTGCCTTTTATTTTCTGCACTCTTGACAGACTCAAATTCCAAAATACCACTCCTATTTTTTTAACCTCTATGTTGTCCCAATTACCTGGAACATTCCTATTTTTCCTTTATGTTTCAGTTCTTGGATGTCCCATTTCTTGGGTGTCAGATGAGGGTGAGAAGTAGATGTTCAGGAAATGTCAGCCATCCACTCATGTGTGAGTCCTGTTTTGCCAGGATCTCCAGACCTCATATATACCTTCACAAAATGATGCACTGCTATGGAGCATGTCTGACTAGATGATGGTACATCACATAACAACTGGCAGCTCAGATTAGAAAACTCGCAGTAGAGGATCATTCTTTACCAGGATTTTGTGGTATCATAGGGACTATTAATGAAAAGTAGAAATGTTACCTGCTTGGCTCTAAAAGCCTGCATGGTGATTCTCCTATCTGAGGTTTCCATGCATTTTATACAGCATCTTGATCTTCCACAGACCCTTTGACTGTTATGGACCAAGTGGTAGAGCTTCTGACTCTAGAGCCTGAACAGTTTTGTGAGCTGTTTCTTTCTGCGGGTCTCACTTTCAGATGGCAAACTTAAGTGATTTGGTAAATTGTTCAGTGTGGCACCTTTCAAATAAGGTATATATTGCCTCCAAAAGTTCTATGAAGCAAGTAAAATTATTGCAATACAGAGAATAACATGGATATTGTAGTTTAGGTAGTGTGGTCAGGGAATGTCTAAGAAGTTCACCTTTAAGCTAAGATGAGAAAATGAAAGAGGACTCGCCAAGTGAGAAGGCAAAAAGTGCATCCACGAAGAGAGAACAGATGAGAGGAGGGTGGTTTGACTGGAGCACAGACAGAGAACAAAAGGCATGTGGCCACCATTGAGTTTGGAGGCAAGGTCAGGTCTCTGATTATTTAGGGCATTATGACCATAGAGATAGATCCGAATTTTATTCTAAGGTGCTAGAGCAATTACAGACACTTCCAAGGTCAGAAATAGCAAAGGAAGGCAAAGAAACATAGCGACACTAGAGTTTCAGAATGGAAAGGCTGGACTGAATTAGAAAGCATTGTTTTTATGTTTCCTTGAGAGGTTATATGTGGTTCTTTACAAAATAGATGGAAATTCCATTGTACATCAATGAAGGAAAAATTTAAAAGCCTAAAGGGTAGACTAACATAGTTCTAGAGTCCATATAATTAAGAGAGACAAGTGCTGATTTCTCCAGGTAATAGTCAATATGTTTTTTAGAAGCTTAAATTTTTCATTCAGGAAAGTACTTTCAAAATTATCTGGCTAAGCTCTTAATGATAAATGTGAGAAAACTGAGGCCCAGGGGTATGGAAATCAGTTAAATTTCACACAGACAGTGGCAGGGACTTAGATGTCCACCTCCCACTCAGTTGCAGGGTGGGACAGGGAATCATGAAGCACTTGAGTATATCCAAGTGTGTGAAGTGTATCTATATTGTAGGAAATTAGATTTAAAAGGAAAATGACTCAGTTTATCTCGGAAGGGTAAGAGTATTTTTTGGTTAGTGGTGGTGGTGGTTTTGTTGTTGTTGTTGCTTCTCCCGGAGAAGGAAAGAAAATTCAATATTTTCTTTTTTGGGAAACAGAGAAAATTAAACTTATCTACATCTGGGTTGTATTTTAAATTATATATTGAGTACACACTTATAAAGAAAGCACCATGAGAGGAGGGGAACTAATGAGTTAATTTTGTCTGAGAACGAAGGAAATAATGAACCTGGACCCTGGTGGAAGAGAAAGCTTTCCAGAAGGTGGAGATGGACAGGGCACGGTACTTTGAGGAAAGACAAAGAAAGGCAAAGGCTTTGGGGCACCTGGGTGGCTCAGTCGGTTAAGTGTCTGACTTCAGCTCAGGTTATGATCTCATGATTTGTAAGTTTGAGCCCTGTGTCTGGCTCTCTGCTGACAGCTCAGAGCCTGGAGCCTGCTTCAGATTCTGTGTTTCCCTTTCTCTCTCTCTCTGCCCTTCCCCTGCTAACACTCTGTCTCTCTCTGTCTCTCAAAAATAAATAAATGTTAAAAAATTTTAAAAAAAGAAAAAAAAAAAAAAGAAAAGAAAAGGCCTGAGGGATTTAAATGTAGTTCATATAAAGCAGAATAAGGTTTTCCACTAGAGACCAAAGGCTGAGGCAAAGATAAATCATTTTTTCAGGATCTGATTTATTTCCCCACAGATCTTTGTCGATATTTCATTATTTGATTCACTTGTGAGAATGAGTCCATTCCCCAACCTGCTTCTTCATTATTCTCCATGAATACAATGCTCTGGGAGAAGTGTTGGAAGTCTCTCTGTGAGTGTCTTGGGTGATTGCTATCTTCAATTTTCTGTGGCTTCTGTGGCTTTTGATCTCCTAGCCAAACCCATCTGATTGATTTCACCTGAGCTTTACATTTGTATGTAAATTTAAATGTATTTTATATCAAAGGTAAAAAGAGTTAATTCCTTATTTGGTAAGTGATTGTGCTCTGGTAAAAGAAAGCAGTAAACAATGAAGAGGAAGAAAACGGAGCCCAGGAACAAGGTATTCAACTCAGGATCTTGGTGAAGAGAAGTCGCAGAGTAACAATTATGTATCAGGCCTAGGAAGGATGGGTCCCTAATAGAGTAGCTAAACTGGAGACAGTAAGAGGGAGGGCTCCATGAAAGAAAGTCGTGGATAGATTATCGGATGTATTGAGTGTTTGGCAAAAATATTTCTTGCTGTTTGACAGATATATTAGGGTATTAAGAAAAAATGTTAAACACATGGAAAATTATGCAACAAATGAATATGTTATTTTTAAAGCATTTTTTTTCATTTTGTTTTAAGCCGCAATTTATATACAGTAAAAGTCAATCTTTGTATATGGATCTGCGTGTGTTGAAAATGCATACAGTTGGGTAACTACCACAAGATCTAGAATAGTTGTATCATCCCCCAAAAGGATCGCTTTTTGTCATCATAGTCAATCTGTCTGCCACTTACAACTCCTAGCAATCACTAGCTTTCTTGTCTTCGTAGTTAGACCTTTTCCCCAGCACAGTATGTAGCTTTCCAAGTGTGACTTAGCTGAATGCATTGTGATTCATTTATGTTGTAAAATATATAAGTAATTAATTTTTTTCTTCTCTTTGGTTTCTTTTCTTTGCTAAGTATTTTTCCACTTTATGAATCTATCACAGTATGAGTATCCATTCACCACAAGAGGGATATTTGATTTCCCCCCCATTTTTGGAGACTACAAATAAAGTTTAATATACTTTTAATCTTTAAAAGGGAAAAACATTATGAGAAACAAAACATAATTATGGTAAATTACTTGGTGAACAGCATACGCATAGTTTAGATAATGCACATTCTATCACTCAACCAAAGGTTGTCATTTCTTTAAAGATAATGGGGGCAAGGAAAGAAGAGGTTATTCAAGAGAGTTATCAACATCTATCAGAAGTCAATAGATAGTGTCTGTAGTTGATAAATGAAAGAATAAGAGCATTGATATTTATAAGCATGGAGAAAACTAACAGAAAACCCATCAAAATGATTTGAAAAACTTGCTTCCTTTGGAGAATTTAGAAGGTTGGAACAAGGAATCACAGACTTTTTTTTTTTTTTTTTTTGCTTTTGTTTCCTTGAAAGCTAGTTAGTTCCATTTAAATTTTTAGTTATGCATATCTGTTAGTGTGATAGAAATAAAATAACAAATGACACTTGGTTTTTCTCAGTATGCTTCAGGTGGCTTCTCATATGACCATATTCCCAAACTTACTTTCTGCTCTCTGAAACTGTCTTCCTGTACTCTCTTCCCCTGTTTGTTAGAAGCTGTCCTCCCCTTTGGTAAAAGAGCCATTACCTGCCTGTTCCTCAGAATTATCACATTATCTTTACCACTATGAGGATGATGACCCCTTCAGGAGTTTTCTTATATCTATGTGACAAAAAGTTACTGATGGAAGCCTAATGACTCACTTGATGACATCCATTTAAGAAGGAACACTATCTAAGAAGCTAACTATCTTAGCTCACCAGCAGGTTGCTTAGACACAAATTTATACTCTCAAATAAAAAGCCCAGACCCCGTAATCCAACTATCACCACATAGTACAATAATTCCCAGATCCAATTAAGTAAGTCAGGGAATTACTTATGGGATCAAAGTTTCCCTCTTCCAGAATAAAAGAAACCAAAATAATATTTGCTCCAAATCAGCAGAAACATTAAACAGCCCATTGAAAGGAAGTTTAAGTAGTGACAAGTCAATTGGAACCATGGGAAATGTGGAACATTGAAAACAAATGCACTCAAATATGGCATTAAAAACAGCAAGAAATTAGACACTTTAGCAAGACCAGAAGCTTCAGAAAGGGAAGAAAAGTAATTTTGCATGACCTTGCTTATTTCCCCAGGGACTAATATGCGGCTATATATTTAAGGATGCTTTCATTAGATTTCACTACTTGTGATTCAATAAATTCAGCACACCCTGGGATTTTCTAGGAGAAAAGAAGTTGATATGATGTAGGTTAAGTGAAACTGTATAGGGGGAAGAGTATGTGTCAAATCTATTCCTTTTCTTATTTCCCCAGTTTGTTGAGATAAAAGATCATATAACACTGTAGCACCAGAGTCATACCACCTTGTCTATCTATAATGTTTTAGAGCACTTACCATGTTACAGGAGTTCATTAGGTAGCCTGTCAAGTAGAATTTCAAGATTTCCCTTATAAAGGATTAATAAAACCAAGTCCAAGATATCAGTTTCCAATTGAAACATAATTCATATAAGTGCCTTCTAGTTAAAAAAAACTCTACTGTTGTGGCACCTGGGTGGCTCAGTCAGTTGAGTGTCTGACTTCAGCTCCCGTCATGATTTCGTGGTTCGTGAGTTCAAGCCCTGCATCAGGCTCTGTGCTGACAGCCTGCTTCAGTTTCTGTGTCTCCCTCTCTCTCTGCCCCTCCCCTCCTCATGCTCTGTCTCTATCAGAAAGTAAATTAACATTAAAAAAAATTAAAGAAAAACCTACTGTTAAATATTGCCATATTAGCCCAAATTCCATCTATCTTTAGGCTTACGTGTTTTCCTTAAAGCCTACCCTATTAGATTCACACATTTGTAAAGCTCTACCTTTTTTTTTTTAGAGAAAATATATACTTGGAAACATTAAATCCTTATGTTTTTTTTGGTTTTTATCACAAAACTACAATGCTAAATGATATAAAATGTGGCAACATATTTTAGGAAGCACTGTCTTAGAACAATCAGTAATTTTCAGTATATTGCAACTTTCAAAATATCTTACATTCATTATCTCATTACATATATGTGATAAATAAGACTGATCCTTCTTAGATTAGGAGAATTAGTAGAGAATTTTTAATATTTGGTTCATTACTTGGAAAAGTTGGATCCCTGACTCTTCATTTCAATGGCGTCAACAGAACCATGATCCAGTCTTGACTCCTCCCCTCATCGCACTTGGCTCTATTTTGATTTTCAGATTTTTCATTTGTAGAATAGTTTCAATAATTACCAAGACTCCATGGGATTGTTATGAAAACTAATGAGTACCTTAAACAAGGCCAAGAAAGTAAATTATTTTTTTTATATTCCCAGACCCTGAATTACTCCATAACACTCCATAGAACATTAATGTGTTTTTAAAGAAGTTGATAAAATTAAACATTGTAAATTAACAGCTAAATGTTAAGCAGATAATTTTTTCTTCACCATCAGTGCTTGCTGTGAAGCTTTATCACGCATATTGCCTCTGTTTCCTATAATAGTGTATATAGTGTATTTATAGTAGACAATCCAATCTAAAAGACTTTTTTCTTTAGAACACAAGGATTTGGAAATGGCATTCTTATTAAACAACATGGTAACTAAAGAGTGATGAGACTGAAAATAATGTTTGTAAAGCACTCAATCCAGAAATGGGAAATACATGGGATTCCCACATTTGCATCCTTAATCAGGGTCCAGAGCTGTGCTGCTTGTTGCTTTTACTGTTTTTCTTAGTAGATTCATCATATATATTGTGTTATGTCTGTTCTGTTTCAGTGGACTTATTATAGGGGGTTAGGTGACAGAATTGACACAGGATCAAAAATAGACCCACATACTAGCAATACTGCTTTCATTATAGTATATATATTAAAATAAATATCTACTTCTATCAACTTGTAAGTGAAATTCTGTTTAAATGTGGTTTTGCCCCTATTTTGTCAGTATTTTCAGAATACTCCTTTAAGAAACCAGGTGGTTAAGTGATCTTAAATGAATTAGGAGTGACAGTGGTAAATTTATGTGGAAGAAACAAATCCAGATGAAATATTTTTTACTGGAATTAAATGGCAGACAGGTGTAACATGTTAATTAACACCTAGAAATTTATATAACAGGGAAGTACAAACTCAGAAAACAGAACCAGAAACCAAGAACGTATCTTGAGGTGGTCTAGAAAGAGGAAAGCAAGATAAACCAGCAAACAACAACAAAACCCAAAAACATTAATAGTACAAATTTAATAATAGAGATAATTTTTATTTGATATACAATGTGGGCTACAAGTGTCTATGTAAATGGTTTCCATCATTTATCCCTAACTTACAATGCTACATCCAACATTATACACTCCTCTTTACTTGCGGTAGATGTCAACCAGGCTAAAAGCATATGAACTGGTAAGACCTAAAATTCCTCAGACAACTGAGTGTGTTAATTCAGTATTTTCTTGAGACAGTTCTACTAGAATAGTCCTCTGAACTGCCTCTTCCTTCTAAACAATAAATGTGAATTTACATTTCCAGCCAGTTCAATTTTTAGAGAAAAACATTGCAGATCTAAATAATACATCTAACTTCTAATAGAAATGCAAAATAAGATACCATTGTAGGCCAGAGAAATGATGCTGAACTTTTTAGGAATGAATTTCACCAGTACCTGTGGCAAAATATTCAGGTACAGTTCTTTAAAGTAAATGAGAATCCTTAAGACTAGGCAATATGATAATCACTACAGTTGTATTCAATATAATTTATTGTATAACTCCTATCTTGTTTTATGGAACTAGATGAGCTGTTCATTAGTGTAAAGAAGTCAGAGATTTTCTCAGGGGAGATTTTAAGAAGCATATTTTAGAAGATTTGGATTAAGACTTTAGAGTCAGTTATGGCTATGAATCCAATAAAAAGCTGTAGGCTTTTATGTTCTTATTTTCATGTTGTTTCCTCTTGATGGTATAGAGAGACATCAAGCTGTTGCTCTTTGTTACATTTAAACTTAGGATCCATTTCTTAAAAATGACCTGGGAGCTGTCTGCTCCCTCCTGTAATGTTCCTAGATAATATCAAGGTCATAACCAGTAGGAAGCACACGGTATATGCAAATTGTTATAAGTGGGAAACAATTCATCCTAAAAAGAGAATGTTGCACTGGAAAGTCCTGCCATTTATTTGTGTCCATTTATCTCTGTTCAGGGTTCTAGTTCTCAGCCCTTGGGGAGGGTAAGCAAAGAGCCTGGGGACTTTTAGAATAATTCTGGAAACTATGCCAGCACTGGATATAAGCAGGACTGGGTCTCATCTACAATCTGGTGGGTTGTTCAGCAAGGAACCTTGTTCAAAGAGTGACTCCTTCTTCAGGGTCTGGCCTAAATGTCTATCTTGAAGCTTAACCATGGTGACTCAAAGTTAGGGGGAATCATTCCTAGCAGAAAATTGTCACTGAGTGTGTGGGCAGAGAGTAAGACGAGCAAAAGCACACTGAAGAATGCAGATAAGGCTCTCAGTGCAGAAGTCGATTAAGCCTCATTAAGTCTCTGCTTACCAGACACGTAGGTGGCTGTGTTACATTTAAGTTGCCTGGGGAATAAAATAAATAAAATTTACAAAGTTGGGAGCCATAAGTTTCTAGGCTTAGTTCTGACACTTCTGATTTATTTGTGAATTCCACGAATACGCCATTTCCCCTGTCTCAGACAACATTGACTTTGGGGTTCAGATGGCTGTGTGCCAGTGAAACATTTTTAGATGGCTTTAAAATTGTGCTTAAAAAAGCCATCTTTGTCAGCTGTGTGACCTGGCACAAAAATTGCTTCAGTGAAGCAAGTTCCTGCTCCAGCTCCTTCCCACAGCCCCACTGCGGAAGGAAATTCAAATCAAGCCTGAACACACTGGTTTTTCTTCTTTTCTTTTCTTTTCAACCCCAATTAAGTTGTTTTCATGCTAGGGAGCAGTGCATAGGACAAGTTATTTACATGGGGTCTAGAAGGCTAGAGGATAGATTGTCATTGTCACATTTTAGGTCTCAGCAGTAAAAAGACTTTTTTATTTTTCTTAAATAAAAAGCTTGAAAGAAAGTTAAATGTAAAAAGTCTGGCAAGGCAGCAGAGCCTTCAAAACAGGCTTGTGAACATTAAGGTTTCCATAGCAACATTTTCTTGTCCAAAGAGTTTCTGATTTCTTCCTAATTTATCTACCATAGGATATTCCTATTTATTTTGACCTGTAGACCCAAAGTGATGCTTATTACATGCACAATGAAATTATAATTTTAAATGCTCTGATTTATCAGTATTATGTTTCATAGCCCTTTTTAGAGTATTGTTATTTGCCTATGTTATATATCCGGCAATGTAGTATGAATCTTATTACATAAAACCTGCATATTAAATAGCTTTTGGTAAACATACTTTTGATTGACAAAAAGAGATAATAAAATGAAATGAGTTCTAAATATACTCCCCCACTTCTTCAGCTATTTTAAACTACTCAACTATAGCTTGGAACATTTGGTTGAAAAATAACAGTTTCTTGCCTTGGCTATATGCCTTTCATTTTGTAGAGGTGAGAACCCGAAGATTTTGCTTCATCAGAAACTTATGAAAACATTTTTTTTTGCCAGCTTTGATGTGGCATCTTTTGCTGATGGCTCCTGGCCCTGTACATCCCTGTACACAGAGTCTCAGTCCACCAGCAGACCCTGAGCACCTGTGAGCCAAGTGCCTCCAGGTCCTACCAAGCACTTAGAGAAGAGGGAACTAACCTTCCAAGGTCACATCAAATGACAAAGATAGGATTTGAATCTGTCCCATAAAAATCTCTACTCCTATCCCTAAATCTCCCAAGGATAGTGTTTTATTGTTTTATTTTTTATATGAAATTTATTGTCAAGTTGGTTTGCATACAATACCCAGTGCTCATCCCAGCAGGTGCCCTCCTCAATGCCCATCACCCACTTTCCTCTTCCCCCCACCCACCATCAACCCTGAGTTTGTTCTCAGTACTTAAGAGTCTCTTATGGTTTGCCTCCTTCCCTCTCTGTAGCTTTTTTTTCCCCCTTCCCCTCCCCCCTGGTCTTCTGTTGAGTTTCTCAGGATCCACATAAGAGTGAGAACATATGGTATCTATCTTTCTCTGCTTGACTTATTTTACTTAGCATAACACTCTCCAGTCCCATCCACATTGCTACAAATGGCCAGATTTCATTCTTTCTCATTGCCAAGTAGTATTCCATTGTATATATAACCACATCTTCTTTATCCATTCATCAGTTGATGGACATTTAGGCTCTTTCCATAATTTGGCTATTGTTGAAAGTGCTGCTATAAAGATTGGGGTACAAGTACCCCTATGCATCAGCACTCATGTATCCCCAAGGAGAGTGTTTTAAATGTTCAAACATGAGCTCTATTATTCTGAACAAAAGGGAACAGAACGTCTCACAGGGAAGGAGGGCCCAGGGGAAAAACTTGGAGGGTGACTTGGATGTCCTCACCTGGAAAAAATAAGACTTTTGAGAGCTGAGAAGAAAGAGGAAACTGTAAATAAAGACATGGAAGCAGAATGCAAAAACATCTCAGGTAGAAAATCTGAGCATAAAAGTAGACTGGGGTCAAACAGAGAAGGGCCAAGCTTTCTCACCTGAGGAGTTGAAATAAATTTTGTAGAACCTGAGATGTGGGATACATTTTTGGCAGCTTGAAGAAGTATTGGAAACACAGTTCTAAGCAGATAATGGAGCAAGGGGATTAGAGTAGAAGTGTCACAGCAAAAGGATGTGAGGAGCCAGAAGCAAGCAGGGACATATATGAGGATCCATTCAAGGTAAGAACAGATAGTCACTTCCAAAGGGATAATGTGAAAGTTAATAAATAAAACAAAACTCCCATCAAAATTCTTCTACCTAATGTTTCATTTAATGATCTCAAACTATAAGTAATAATAAAACTAGTAGAATCTTATTAACTGGGTTAAGTGAAAGGACAGGGGTAGGTAGAATACTATTCTTTAAAAATAGCATTAATCAGAAAGTGATTTACAGTAGCATGCATTAATTTTGATGATGTAGATGATATGAAGAAAACCCTCCCTTACCAGGTTCTCAGAGCACCTGTTTTGATGACTGGATAAGACAAGTTTTGTAAATAGCATGTTGATTTTAAATAGCTACTTCCATAATGCATTGGAGTCCTTGAAAATGTCTTATTTTCATATGACCACTTAATTTTATTTTAACAGCTCACTTTCACTGTGAAGGAAGGCTAAGGAATTCAAGGTAAACTTCAGTCAAGCTCTACCTCACATCATATATGCCATTCAATAATTGGTAAGCTTTAACTTTTAAAAAAGTACAACACACACATACAAAACTGTATGACACAAACAAGGTCTAAATTACCCCCAACTTCAGTGTCTGATGAAACCATTGTTTTAAGCAAATTCAGGAGCTCATCCAACTTCTTAAAGGGGTTCCTGCTTAATAGGGTGGAGAGAGTAACAGGTGAACATAAGGCAAGGGAAGCAAAAATAATATAAAAACAGGGAAAGGGACAAAACATGAGACTCTTAAATACAGAGAACAAACAGAGGGTTGCTGGAAGGGTTGTGGGAGGAGGGATGGGCTAATTGGGTAAGGGGCGTTAAGGAATCTACTCTTGAAATCATTGTTGCATTACATGCTAACTAACTTGGATATAAATTTAAAAAATAATTAATCAATTAATTAATTTTAAAAAAGGGGTGGAGAGACTTTCCTGGTGATCACTAAGGTTCCTTTCCTATTTATGACAATATTGTATAAGAATGAAACACATTACTCTTAATGAAATGGAAACTGGATCCACCTTTTCAAAAAGTGAAAGGACTACTATAGCTCCATGGGGATATTGTTGACATTTTCACAGGAATTTGAATGAGTAGATGATTTACTTTTGCATCAGACCAACAGGTTGATAGCAATTCTTGGTTATGTTGTGTCACTAAACACAAGCATTGGGAAGGACAGCCTGGAAGAAGTTTAGTAGATTAATGTGCTTGGAGAGATAATGTATGAATGAATTTTAACTACTTTTTCCAGAGGGGGATTTGGTAAGAGGAATCCTCTTCCCAGTGAAGAAAAATAAGTAAACAGTTATTATCATTTAAAGAAGAAAGCTGCCAAGCTACAGAGCAACATCAGTTCTTAGAGAAATGGCCAGCATAATTTGCTGTTAATTGAAAAGAAGAAATTATATTTACTGCAAATGTTATTTGTTTTTTAAACATAAAAACTCTTCTTGTGAGAAGTTTTGACATTCTTTCAGAAGCTCCTTTGCCTCATCCAGAAGGCTACTCAGATATATGATTACCACACTCTAGAGCTCCGCAGAGAGGCATAAAAAGCTCAAAGGTGAGCTTGTCAACACTGTAAGTCAGGATGAAAATGTGTTTTAATACTAAGCGACACTAGTTAGACTGACTGCCTTGGAGGGAAAGAGAGATTGCTTTGACAGGTTCAGGAATGTTGCTTCAACTCAGGGAGTTACATGCCTCAGAGAAATCTTGGGTGCCTTATACAACAGCAAACTGTGAACTCAGGCAGAGAGTTGAAGTGCTGATACTTATTCTACTTCTCATACCAGTAAGGAAAATGTTGTTAGTAACAGAAGACTATTTACAGTGGCTGAAATGAATAAAAACTAAAACAAATCCAGAGATAAGCATTCCAGAGCTGGTGTATCTGCTTCTTATATTTTTCTGCTCTGGTATCCTTAGTTTGAGGATTTTATCTTCATGATCACAAAATGGCTGCTGAATCTCTAGGCATTGCCTCTTTGTTCCTCTCTGAACAAAGAGAAGGGCAAACTGGCAAAGAGAGGACCAAGTCTCTCTGTTGTAAAAACCTTTACTGGAAACCCAATCCAGAAGACTTCTGTTTGCATCTAATTAGACAGAAGTGAGTCAAATGGGAATTCCTAGCTATATGAAAGATCAGGAAAGGGATTTTAAACTTAAAAAAAACTTTTTTTTTCAAGAGATGGATTGCCATATTATAAAGTCAGAGTCCCACTGGTAAGGAAGAGAAGAGAATGGCTATTGTGCATCCAGAACCTGTTCATTGTTATTGCATTGTTCCGGTTTCTTGCTTACAGTTGGACTGAATTGTTACTTGTTTCTCCTGCTTATCTTCAGAGTCTGGTGATTAGTCTCACTTCAAACAGAAGAAAGATGGCAGAAATTGTATTGCTGACATGTTTGAAAAGAGATATACATCATGACCGAGACTTATAAAGAAAGGTGGATTCAAATTTTCTAATTAGGATCTTGGAAGACAGTCTGTCTAGAAGTAGTTTTCCAGTGGATCCCAGCCTTCATAGAACTAAGATGTAGGTAGAAACTTGGCATAAATGTGAAAAATGATTCAGTTCACAGGTAACAAAAACACTGAACTACTCTAATGTGTTTTAGTTACAAGCAGGAGGTCAGAATCACTGACCTAAGCACAAGGATTATCCAGAAGGTTAAAGGAAAGGGATGAGTAGAAGAGCTATAGAAATAAAGCAAAATGGTCAGGAAGAAGAGTTATTTTTGGAAGAATAATAGAAACAATAGAAAAAAAATATCATATATTAAAGCATGGAACGTTAATACATGCAAAAGCAGACCTCATAAGTCTAAAATAAAAATATCTTATGATTCTATAGGAATTTGTGAAATTACTTGCCACTGAAATGACACCAAGATCTGAGTGCTGCCTTTACTTGTAAAAAACAGCAAGCAATCATAGAGTCTATGAAAAGTGTGCTAGTCCTTACTTCTGACCTTTAATGGGAAATGTGTTGTGCCAGACTCAGGAGATTTTGAAATTTTTTTAAAAAAATCTTGATTTGAGGATTCTGCAAGTGTGTTTCTTCTCTCCAGTGTGGATCTGAATTTTAGAGCCCTAATTAAGGTTTCCTAGATACTTTTCCATACCTGAAAAATTTTCCCTATACTTATTTAGAGATCAACTGAGGACAGAGGTGGAAAACAGTGACTCCTGGAAATGTGTTTTGTTGTTTCTTCTCTACTCTCTAGATATATATGTAATAGGAAATACATGCGGAGGAGAAGGGTAAGAGTAAATGATCTTTTCCCATGGCATTTATTTGGCTTCTTGTGTTTGATGATTGATGAAAAATGAGTTTTCTCTCACTCACTCCCGTCAGTGAACTTTAAGTCAAGAATTTTAACGAGCTCCTAGATAGATGAGTTGGCAAGGATACTCCGTTCAGAATTCAGAGATGAAAATGAACCATAAAAATGGTTCCACGGATAACTATAATAGAAATTGTGATCCCAGGTACTAGACTATAGGACTCAGCTGACAAACTCTACATCTAATATGAGAGTTTTATTTCTCTGACTCTCTAAAGGGCCTTGTCACTCATCTTTTCTCTTCTGGGCCCCTTGTCATGGTAGATAGTTCTTATTTAGTATGAGTAATACAATTTAAACTAACACATTTTCTAATATCCTATTAGTTATAGAGAAAAACATTATATATATATATATATATACATATACACACACTGTATATGAATTTTATACATATACTGATTAATAATATATTACAGTGTATTTTATAAATTGTATAAGCACAAGTATACACCTATAAAGATAGCTCTATAGCACTTCTGATCTGAGTGAGAGGTAAAGTCATTTCAAACTAATGATGGTAAAAATAAAGTGGTGTAGACTTCTGGTAATTGAGGATAATTCCCTAAATTCTTATTCTCCACATTAAATTCTTATTATCCACATTTTCTTATCTACTAAGCTTGTATTTTTTAAAATATTGAATTTTAAAACAGTTCTTTTTTTCTCTATCTCATTTTCATAGAGGTTTTGAGGGTGACTATTTATTAATTACTAAAATTGTCTTGGGTGATTTAGCATAATGCAGAGAGGGAGAAAAAAAAGAGATCTGAAATACTGTATAATTTCTCTTTTTTTGAGGACCTCAAATAATAAACTCAATTCTTTGGCCTCAAAGAACTCATAACCAATTTCATTTACTACTCTTCTTTTTTCCTCCTCTTTCTCTATTCTTCTCTGAAGGAATAGTGTAGGAAGAGAGCCACAGACCACTTAGCCAAGATGACATGGATGGAAAGCAGAAGGCAGATAAGTCAGGAAGGATATTAAGGGGTTATTAAGTTTGATCATGATCAAAAACCTCCATCATATATTCAAGCATTACATTAAATACAAGCCACATTTGGTTTTGTTCCATGATGACTGCCCTGTCATTAAAAAGAGAGAAAACAAAAACAAAAACAAAAAGAAAGAGAAAAGAAAAGAAAAAGAAAGAAATATAAAATGTATTTTCCAACCTTATGGCTACCTAAACTATAGACCAATTTCAGGAATATGCTTGTCTTTAAACATATTGTATTGCCACCAAACATAAGCTAACACTAAATTGGCAGTCCTAAGGAGATTTTCTTATGATTGCATTGGTTGGCTGGTTGGGAAAGATAGCTGGTGTTCAGGGCTCTAACACAGTAGAATCTACTTCGAGACACATTTTCTTTTCAGACATTTGACTGACTCCCATCATGATCGTGGGAAAATATCAAATGCATCATTAGCTCATTTGAATTTAAGAAACAAGGCAGGTGATGTCTTTTTCTTTTCTTTTCCTTTTTATTCTCTTTATCAAGTAGACAAGCACTCTCAAAAGTAAGAGAAATGGTGTCTGCAAAAGGCTCCAACACTACAATCTCTGCTAAATTATAGATGATTGGCCTCTCAGACACCAGTGTGATTGAAATTGTACATGCAAGCCAACCCACAGGATAGCATAATATCTTTTTACTATCCTGTAAAGCTTTACATCAATTTCCCCTAAAATTAGTGACATTCACTCAAGTGTAAAGGGTCATATTTTGACATTAACAAAGAGTCTCAGAGTTTTAATAACAAATCAAGGTAATAAAATTAATTCTTAGCTACATTGGATATAAAAAACTGATATAACTTATGATTAGATGGAAAGTGCTAGGTATT
Source organism: Panthera tigris (assembly GCF_018350195.1). NCBI lineage: Eukaryota > Metazoa > Chordata > Mammalia > Carnivora > Felidae > Panthera > Panthera tigris. The sequence goes on along the minus strand of NC_056662.1, from coordinate 68,458,883 downwards.
GAACCCACAGTGGGCAAGAAGAAACACCACCTGAAACAGGATAATTTTTTTCTGTAAGGAGATTCAAAGAGGTTATGTTGACTAGATATTGACTAAAATATTCTTTATGAACAGGAAAAAAAATCCGCATTTTCCCTATCCTTTTTCATAATTTGCTCTTTGTTTGTTCACTCTTTATTAAACGGTTATTGACTCATTGACAGATCAATTTAGCTAGTCGCTAATAAAATTTTCACAACTAATTTGATTATATTGCTTTATTAGGATAGATGCAGTTGAGGTTTAAGATGGCTGGTGGAATACATGTTGGTCTTTCTTCCATTTGAGAACCAAAACAATAGTAAATCTACAAGGGAAGTATCATCTCAAAACAACAAAGGTAGTAATAATGATGACAAAACAATTAATTAAGTAGAAGAGAGATTTTAGCAAATATTTCAAATATGGAAACTGAATTAAAAACTTGTGGAATGTTGAAGCAACCTAGTTTATATATGGAGAGGGCCAATAAGAGTTAATCTCCCCATCTAGCCAGGACCCCTGAAAGCCCTGGCTCAGAGGTAGCACATATGACAGGAACCCAGAGTGAAACGTGGGAATGAAAAAAAAGGCAACAGTTGAAGGTTAGTATGGAGAGACGTGGAGAGAATTTACCCAGTCTCTCCCTTCAACCTTAACATTAGAACTGTCTCTCTCCTTAGAAAGCAGAGCAGTCAGGCATGTATTTATTCCTGGGGGGAAAATGGACAGTTCATCTTTGAAAGAACTGAAGGAACTATATGGGAACTTCTACTCCATGTGGAATGTTCATTTTAATTTTAGTTTTCAATAATAAAGACTTTTCATTTTAGCACTGGGAGTGAACTGTATAGCATGTAAAATCTGGCTCATAGTGAAGTACACAGAACTCTAAGTCGGCCTTCCTATGTAGTCATTCTTAAATATAAACAGATAACCAAAGAACATAAAATGTTTGAGGATAGCCTGCAGAATGAACGAAGAGATTAAAGAAACTAAAAAATTAAATCAAAGAAAACAAATATATCCAATAAAGAAAGTAAATTTTAAAAACAAAATACAAACATAATCCTCTTTAATTTTATTTCCAGAGATATTTAAGAACATATGACCTCTGTAAGAAGACAATAGTTAGTATAAAAAATTATAATCTAAAAACAACAGAGTTCAAAATTATGATTACTAAAATTTAATTCACGAAAAGTACTAAGAACTAATGACACAGAGGCTAACACTTTATTATTTTTTAATGTTTGTTTATTTTGAGAGAGAGAGAGAGAGAGAGAGTGCACAGAGGTGGGGGAGGGACAGAGAGAGAGGGAGAGAGAATCCCAAGCAGGCTCCACACCATAGGTGCAGAGCCTGAAGTGGGGCTGGAACTCACAAACTGTGAGATCATGACCTGAGCTGAAACCAAGAGTCAGATGCTTAACTGACAGCCACCCAGGTGCCAAAGGCTAACATTTTAGAAATATCACTGCAGAACATAGACTTGGGGAATAAAAGAATAAAAGTAAGGGTCATAAAGAGTCAATTCAGGACATGCAACATCTTTTAAATCAGAGTTACACAAAGGAAAATGATAGCAACTAGAAAGAGAAAATTATCAAATAAACAAAAGAAAATCTCCCAGAATTAAAAACTCATGTAACAGGGCACCTGACTAGCTCAGTTGGTTAAGCCTCCAACTCTTGGTTTTGGCTCAGGTCATGATCTCACAATTCATGAATTCGAGACCCATGTTGGGCTCTGTGCTGACAGTGTGGAGTCTGCTTAAGAGTCTCTCTCTCTCTGTCTCCCTCTCTCTCTCTCTCTCTCTCAAATAAAAAAATAAACATTTGAAAAAGTGATGTAAGTATTTAAGTGAAAGGACTTACTGAATTCTAAAAAGGTTGAAATATGAAAGAAATCTCTCTGAACTTCCCAAGAAACAATGAGGGCATTTTATAAAGATCTGGGAAAAAGAGATGATCCTTAAAGCTTCCAAAGAAGAAAACAAAGCACGTGAAATAGTAGGTTGCTAACCAAGGGGAAGAAAATCAGAATGGCATCAAACTTTCATCACAGAAATCAATGCTAGAATATAGAGTATGCATGACCTTTACACATTCTGGAGTAGTAGCATGTAGGGGGAACAATAAAATGACTTCCAGTTGTAGAAGTACTTTTTATTTTTACTTCTAAGGAACATTTTTGAGGCTGTGTCTTAAGGATAAACTCAGCGAAATGAGAATGAAAAATAAAAAAGTAGGAAGACAAGGCATATAAGAAATGGTAAGAGTAATCCAGGATCTGAATAACAGGAGATATCAATGGTACACACTAGAAAAGGACATCAGTGTTTGCTAAGAAGTATATCTTTGAAAAGAAGACTAGACAGTAGGCTGTAGGATATTATAGATGGCTGTATTTTGTCTCAAAGAAATAAGGAAGGGCCATGTTATTTCAAGAAATACCAAACAAAATGTAAAAGAAAAGAAAATAATTGTCCCAATATAAAGCAAATTCAATAATAACATGATTTTAAGCAAGTAATGAAATATAATAAAGGAGATCCCATTTAATATTTTTGTTTGAGTGGCAATGAGGTGGTAACATTGAGTTCATGGAGAGAGTGATAATCATAAACCTCTACTTGGTTTCACAATAAACAATATTTACATAGTCATAATAGTGTAAATACTGTTTTTGGTCTTTTAACTTTTGTAATCATTTAGATAACCCTCAGATGATTTCATTGATACTGCAGAATAGAATGTAAGTATTACTACCAGATGTCTAAATAAAGATTAATTTTATAGTACCAAAGGCAGAGGTTAGAATATGAATTTTTATACACATGTTATCATACTCACACCTGCCAAATATGGTAAGAATAAAAGCAAGTTTTATTTAATGCCATCTTTCTTTCCTTGCAAATGTTAGCAGGGAAGAAAAAAGGATAACACCATAGAGGGATATTAAGATTTATAGTTTCTTACCCCTCCAGGCAGAATAATGCACAGCTATAGGCAAATATGGAGTGGGCTTTTTCCAAATAGCCTTAAGGAATCAAAAAGCTGGGTCCTTTTCACAACCCTGGAAGAATCCCATTAGCAATGCCAGTCATTGAAACAAGAATAGGCCAAATACTTGACTTATTGCCTCAAGCTGTCTTGAAGAAAGGGTATTAGTTGGGTGGAATTAGCAGCCTAAAGTAATTGAAGATGGCCAGGTGCTTACTAGTTAGTTAGTCATACTAATTAGTTATGAGTGATAGTCAAACAAAGATGGGTTATGTTTACAACAGGGCTCTTCTGCAGCCAAAAACGAATTGGCATTTCTAAGGCATATTGCTAGAAGCCATCCCTATGCTATCCTTTTAAGCCCTGGCAACTGCATTCAGACTGTGTTATGTTAATAAATCCTAGATTCTAAGGATTCCAGGCCTTAAGAGATAGCTTAGTGACCAGAAAACAAAAACAAAATCAAACTTCTGGTACACTTTTTTGTTGTTTTTGGTCCTACATTCTGTAAAAGAATTATGGCGAGGTGCCCTACAAAGATATCTTGACAACCTAAAAATAAAGGTATAGGTAACAGAAGTTAGGATATGTAGGAGGGGTGGACAGTTGAGGTGGAGAGACTGTAGCAATCTTATGAAATGTCTGTCAGGAAAAATGAGTTACATAAATAATTAAGACACAAACTAAAGTTACTAAGATAACTTTGAAACTTAGGAAGCAGGTATACAGGTGGAGGTGGTTTTAATGCAACATCTGTCTATCATAGCAACAACTCAATAGATACTGTCAAAATTAATGAATTGATGATGTGTCCTACAAGTATAGTAGAGATGGAAGAACACTCATCAGAAGAAATCAAATAGTTGACTTTAGGTGTGGGATTGGAGCTGGGAACTGTGGACAGAGGTCTGCTCGTTTGCATTTTTTTAAATATATGAAACTTATTGTCAGATTGGTTTCCATACAACACCAAGTGCTCATCCCAAAAGATGCCCTCTTCAATATCCATCACCCACCCCCCATCAACCCTCAGTTTGTTCTCAGTTTTTTTTTCAATATATGAAGTTTATTGTCAAATTGGTTTCCATACAACACCCAGTGCTCATCCCAAAAGGTGCCCTCCTCAATACCCATCACCCACCCTCCCCTCCCTCTCACCCCCCATCAACCCTCAGTTTGTTCTCAGTTTTTAAGAGTCTCTTATGCTTTGGCTCTCTCTCCCACTCTAACCTCCTTTTTTTTTTTTTTTTTTCCTTCCCCTCCCCCATGGGTTTCTGTTAAATTTCTCAGTATCCACACAAGAGTGAAAACATATGGTATCTGTCTTTCTCTGTATGACTTATTTCACTTAGCATAACACTCTCCAGTTCCATCCACATTGCTACAAAGGGCCATATTTCATTCTTTTTCATTGCCACGTAGTACTCCATTGTGTATATAAACCACAATTTCTTTAGCTATTCAGTTGATGGACATTTAGGCTCTTTCCATAATTTGGCTATTGTTGAGAGTGCTGCTATAAACATTGGGGTACAAGTGCCCCTATTGCTCCTTTGCATTTTAAGCTCATTTATGCTATTCTATTTTGCATCGTGAAGATGCTTTAATAAAACTAGGTGTATATTTAGAAAAGGAAAAAGCTAATTGGACTTCTTTGATTAAAATGACTAAAACGATGGTATGTATGTATGTATGTCTATCTAATTTTATTTCCTGGAGCTGACACATGATCTGCTTCTTCTTCTTCTTCTTCTTCTTCTTCTTCTCCTCTTATTTTATTCCCAAATCTACCCTTGTTTACTTCCCTTGCTGTACTCACAACATACTCCAGAATTGTTTGAATAGTCATTGAAATGTCTACTGAATCAATCTTGGGTTTAATATACTATATTTTTACTCCATACTGCACAAGATGATTGATAGACTAGCTCAGTTGTTACTCTTATTTTTGGGTTAAAAAACCCTGATATTCCTTGTCAAATTTATTTCAAGGAGGAGTCTGAATATTAAGTTTTGGCTATCAGTGGTAAAATCATAGTAAAAGAAAAGATGTTTTTTAGGAGAAAGATGGATACTTGTTCCCAGACAACGAGTGATTCAACAAAAGCAACTACTTTCTTATGAAGGCGCAGAACCTCAGAAGACAAAGAAGGACCCTTTTCAGAAACAAGAATAACCTTGAAATTTTTCAATAAACTTCTCATGTTCCCAGTTTGCAACCACAAAACTCTCCTTTCATCTTACTTTGCTTTTTTGCTTTTTAAATACATGGTGCATGTGTCAAAGAATGTTTAGTAATGCCCCAACTTGCACTGAGGGCAGATTTCTGTCACACTTTTTATTTATTTAATATTTTTCCCTGTTAGGTTGTTACTTCTGGTCTTTGGTGAATTAGACTTTCTGTATGATATCCTAAGTGCTGGATCTTCTACTTCTTATTTAACTTCTTTCAAGTCATCACGCTTCTGTGAAGAGCCCAATATTCAAGTTCCTAAGGCACTGACTAGCATTCTCGAGTAGAGATTTACAAATTGATGACTCTTCACTAAACTCGGTGTATGTAGTTCCCCAGATTCACTTGGTCCTGTCAATTCCTCTGACCTTGGCTACTTCTTCTGCTTCCCAGCCTGGGTGACCCAGTGACCATACAAGCTATTCCCATGCTCACAAAGCCTGGTCACCCCCCTCTAATCTTATCACAGCTTCTAACACCTATAGTTATCTTCTAGTGACAAAAGCTCAAGGTGCTCTCTGTAGTAGGGGCCAAAGCAGTGCTCTGGTCCAATCAGTCAAGCCCCCAAATGCTCTGGCTTTCTCAGCAACTGCCTGGAGAAGCCAAATAAGGCAAATGGCAGTATGGAAGTTCAAGAGAGGCAATGACCTATAACTACGATTGACCAAAGAAAGACAGTATTTACGAGGCAGCTGAGAGATAAATTGAGGGACTGAATAGCTACCTTCATTTCCTTGTAAAACTGTTAGCAACTTGGTAACACACTACCTTGTGTTTGCTTTCCTTTCTTTCTTGCTTCTTTCCTTGTATCCCTTACTCTTCAGGGAATACTCTCAGTTTCCTGGGATTGTCCTCCCCCAGTAGCACATTCATAGGAGAGCTTCATTTCAGACTCTGTTTTCTAGGCATTTGATACTTCTATCTGGAAGATGGACCATCAGTGTAGGAATTTACAGTTGGATTGCACACCTGACTGAAGGTAATAGGGTCCCCACTGCTGATGAAAAGTGAGGTGGTAATAACCTATGATGTCTATAATTATTAATGATTTTACCTATTAATTGTTTTGAGGTGCTGATGGAAGACAGAACATTGAGAGATCAAGTGTTTAATGCACCTGATCAATGTGGGAGTAATGGTAATTACAAGATGGTGCATAGATGGCGGATTTTAACAGCACTGGAGGCCAAACTAAAGCACATTTTGGAAGCCAGAGGTCAAAAAGCCAATCTAAAAAGGATTCTTATTCCTTGACACACACAGAATTTTAAACTAAAAATGGATCTTAGAGTTTGGTCATAATGGTGGCAAAGCTGCAAAATGAAGTTGAACATATAGCTTCTGATTTGGAAAAAATATGGAACTGTAAATTGAGATGGGATCATCAGTTTATAAACCTGAGAATCATGAAACTCCAGATTCTGCTGAAACATTTCGGCTGGTAGAAACACACAGCTTCCCTGCTAAAGGAGGACTCTTTCCTCATATTTGAATACCACACAACATCTTCACCTGAGGAAAGGTGTTGTTTGTCTTCTTTAAGAATTACCCCCATTATACCTTCTTGTCTCCAGGACAGTAAGAAGCACTGTTTTGGGAATAATAAACATACCCACCGAATAGTCTGCAGGATCTGACACATATGTATGGTCATGAACTGAGGAAATATGTATGGGAGTGTATTTTGAAGGTGTTATCCAGGGAGATGGAATCTAATGTTCAATAGAGGAAAACTCAGTGGGGCACTCACTCACACTAATGGTTCAACATTCTGGCAGATATACTTGAAACTAGTACAATAGTTTGCTCTGAGGGATCCTTGATGATTGGATGTAATAATGACCTGGGATAAATGAGGTGGATATTTTAGAATATTTGGCATATCATTGAGGGAGGGATTACAGGTCACAGGGATTTGGCAATGTTAGAATGGATTTACATAGTAAATGTAACCAAAACTTCTACCTGCCTATGTTCCCAGGAAGGACCCAAACGATGCTGACTTCACTATGGCAATAAAGAATGCATTCTGAGAAACACTTTAGTAGCTCTCTCTCCAGGAAGATGCTGCCATGGAACTTGGATTCCAGATATCAAATAGCATTTGAAATGGCATGGCCCATTGACAGCCTGCAACTATCAGAGACAAAGTAAATGCAGCTGCTGAAATGGACAGCAAAATTAGATTAGCAAAAAAGGATGCCTTGATCCATAGAAATACAGAACAATAGCTATCAACTAGTTGGTCTGTGCTTAATTTGTATAATAATAAAATGAAAGAAATCTGGTTAGCAGAACAGCTGACATCCACCGTCAAGATGAAAATCAAAGCTCCTCACCCTGGTTCCAGGTCTCTCCGATTAATGAGATAACTCATTGATTGAAGGGGACGCCAAGTGCTCTTGAGGAGGATCCTCAAAGACACTGTAAGTTCATACAGTAAATATTCCTACAATCTTTCTCCAAACAGACTTGCAGACAATTTCTAGGGTAACTACGCTTTTCTGAGAGCTCTCTGACATGATACTGACACCAGCGAACTAAAAATGCCATTATGATCTAAGAGTAGAAACTTATGGAGGCTAAATAATAAATGGAATTTTGGCCAAATATTTTTATAGTGTTTGGGTTCATTATGAGATAATTTTCCGAAGTCTCAAATATTTAATTGTGAATAGAGCAGCTGGAAAATACTCCACATTGATTCTTTGGCCTGGGGGTGAGTGCCATTATGGTTAGAAGGGGAAGTGGAAGTTTCTGAACCTGTCCTTTCATTCCAGCTGACACAGAGAATTAGAAAAAAATGTTGTATTTGGAGTGGAATTGTAGAGATTAGCGTCAGTATCAAATACTTGCAAAAGACAGGGTGGTGGTTCCAATTACAGCTGCATTTAATTCACCTGTTTGATTTCTACCAAAACCTGGTTGGTCGTGGTGGATCTTGATAAACCATTATAAACTTATTTAGGTGGTAGATCCAAATGCAGTTGCTTCAAGATGTGGTGTCTTTACCAGAACAGCTCAGTTACAACTTCTGGCATGCGGTATCAAGTATGTGTTCTTAAGTGGTAAAGTCAGCAATGCCCTTTCACTGTCTTTCCACAGAATTAGGTTGAACCTCCTGTTCTCTCATAACATAGAATGCAGACATTTTTATTACACTGATATGCCAGAGAACATCACAGAGGTCTACATTGACAAAATCATGGTTATTAAGCATCAGAGGAGAAGAAAATGGCAACTACTCTAGAAGCCTAATGACACATGTTCCAGAAGGTAAGAGACACATCTTACAATGATTTGGGAAACTTTAAGCAAGTTTTTAGGTGTCCAATGATGGGGTGTTCCCTGTAAAGTCAATGGCAAGTTTTTGCATCTCATATCTCCTATAGCTAAGAAAGAGGTAATACAGACCATTAAGGCACTAAAGCAAGACCTTTGTAGCAGAAAACTATCTATTGGAATATTGGCTCTCTGCATGTTAATGTGCCCTAGTGGAGAGTGAAGACCAGATCATGGGACACTAAACAACTGTGAAACTTGAACTCATCATTAACTGGAGTTATTAAATCTCTAAAATCAGGCAAGCAGCTGTCTATTCTAGGATGGAGATGATATATTTAGGACTGGTTGAGGTTAATCCTGCAACCAGTCCCAAGCAAATTACATGAACAAGTAAGTTACATATCACCTATCTCTATTGTACTGATACTTCTGCCTCAACTCATATCTATGGACTCATAGGATGATCTCCCTTAGGTTTCTTATATACAACTGGGGAAGAAGGTAAGTATCAGACCATGTTTATATTTAAAGTGGCCCTGAAGAAGGGAAATAATTCAAGTAGACAGATCTACAATAACCACACTTGATTGCCCACTTAGTACAGAAGGAAAGGTGATGTATAGATATACATTGACTACAGGGAAGTGGAATGAATGGCTTAACAGGTTAGATGAGGACCTGAAATGAATAGAGAGTAAAAGAAGGTCTGAAGCAGTGGTAAATTGATGCACCTATGGGTAGAGGGTGAAGTGTGTGAATCTTTGTACTTGTGCTTTTGTCCACAAAAAAGCATCCACTGCAAATAAGGTTCTCATTAATTGGGGTCAGCATGAACTATCTGTGATTGTCAGCCAACTGATCCTCAACCACAGTGGTGCTTGTATTGTAGGTACATGAACAAAGAGCTATGATTACAGGTCACACACAGACTCAACTATATGGGTTTCAACTCTCCAATAGCTATCATCACTAAAATGTCCAACTTATCATTTTATGGGTCCACCTCTAAGCCCTCAAAATGTAATACAAGCCCTCTTCATTAATGCAGGCCAACCTCCTGGTGATAGGTTCATTCCCTTGGACCTTGGAAGGGGTAGAAATTTCTCCTAACCAAAATCGATACAGTCACTCAAGGACTTGCAGAATGTTGAGCTATAAACATGGTGCCCCACACAATATTGTCTCAGACAAATGAAACTTTTTTGATGCAAAGAGGTGTAAGAATGGAGTTACAAATATGGGGTTCACTAGCTTTCCATTACCAAGAAGTAGCTGTAAATGGAATGGCATTTTAAAGGTTCACTTAATTTGTCAGCTCAAGGGCAACATGTTATGGGCTGAGGAGCTAACCTATAGGATGCAGTATACTCACTGAACCAATGGCTGATACATGGTGTTGTGTTCCTAATAGCTAGAAGTCCAAGAACCAAAGGGAGGAAGTGTGATTGGAACTTCACAGCCTCACTCTCAGGAGACCTTTTACAGAATTTATTTTCTATTTTTGCAAAGTCATTCTCTGCCAAGTTAGATACCCTGATTTCCAACACTTCTGCAAGTGGATAACAGAAAAGTTTTCCACTTAATTGGAAGCTGCTTTTGCCATCTGGCCTCCACGAGCAGACCACTGGGAAAAGAGCTACAATTCTCAGAGTTGATAAATAATTGCCATACTAAGCTGCAGTTAAGACAAAGAGGAATTTATCTAGAACCAGGGATTTACTTGGGTGTCTCTTGGTTTTCAGTGCCCACTGATAACTGTGAATGGACAACTGCAGCCACCTCAACCCCTCAAATGGTAAGGTAGGTAAGAGCTTATACTCCTTGGTGATAAAGGGCTGGGTCACCCCACCAGACAAGTAACCAAGACTAGTCAAAGTCTGGATCAAGAAAAATCTCAACAGCAAGAAGGTGGGAACATCCAAAGGCCCACAGGTGAGAAAAACAAAAACAAAAACAGAAAAGTAAAATCTCACATTGACAGTAGAAGAGAGAAATGCTAAGTATCAATTATTATTCCGGAGCCCGCTACAACACTACAACGTCAAAGGATATAGTTTGTTTTGCTTATCCTCCTTAAGTCTTTTTAGGATATCGCAACTGTTCACTCTTTGAAGAGTTGGCCTTGTACCATCCCTCTCAGGACCAAACTAAAGACATATTATGCTTATATAAGAGAAAATGTCAGAATATCTTAGTGGGACAAGAAATGTATTCTGCCTGATCCAACCTACACTCCTCTCCTGATACAATGACAGTTATCTAGCTCCTAGCCCTTCTCAGATGGGATGGTCCTACTCAGAATGCTCTTACAGCCTTCAATTTCCTGGTCATGGGTGATGTTGTCTAATCTTCAGACTACCATTTGACTTGATTTCTTCGTAAAGTTAAAGCTGTAGGGAGACACGTAGCATCTCCAGTGCCATTCCAGACTCACTGGGCCTCCTGAGACTTATTTGCTAGCAGTGACCGAGAGGGTCCAAAAAGAATTCCCAGAAGTGCAGAGAAATTAAAGTCTTCTGGGCTGACTTTTGACCAATGAGAAACAAAGCACAGGAAAGATCTGTCAGTTTAAAATGCTTCCCCTTTCGCTCCTTGGACAGATTCTCCTGAGAAGGAGTAGTTCTATATGGTCTCTCTTTGTTACTATCACGAATTTTCTTATAAAGCTGGTGCCAAATCTTTAATGCAACATGTGTCCTCTTGTCTTTTTGGCTGTGTCATGGACTTTCCCCCCTTATACTTTCCTGTAATTTTACCTCCCAATAAATCATTAGTATATGAGCCCTGTTCTGAGTGCTATTTTCTAGAAAATCAAGGGTAAGGCAAAGTGCTTACATAGGAATGATATCAAGGTCACCATAATAAACATATTGGGAATAGAAAAAAAAATAACCCTCTCATCTAAGTGATTTGAAATGTATGAAAATATTAGTGGAGTGGAGATTGGGTAATATTGTGGAAGAAAGAAAAAAAATTAAGTGAGCATTTTCTCTTTCTGCCCTTCTCTGAGATATGACCTAGTGGTAAGGGTAAGAAAGTTGCATTTGGGTGCTGGTAAGACTTGCTCAATTTGATTAAATAGCTGAGAATGGACAGAGAATAAGGAGCAGTGACTTGCAAAATATTTATTGCATGATATCATCTTTAAGGAGATGTAAAGGGGAGCTTGAGGTTTTATGTTTTCTAATCTAGACTGTAGAAAGTTAAAGAAATATTCAGAGCTGAAGTTTTGTGTATTTCTTAAGCTTTTTCATGAATTTTCTTCCTAAACCAGCTACTCTCTGAGTCTTATCAACTTCAGCAAATGTTAACTTTATTATTCTTGGTGCTTAAGACAAGACTTTGGTAGAGATGCCTGGGTGGCTCAGTCGATTAATCACCTGACTTTGGCTCAGGTCATGATCTCAAGGTTCCTGGGTTTGAGACCCACATAGGGCTCTGTGCTGACAGCTTGAAGCCTGGAGCCTGATTCAGATTCTCTGTCTCCCTGTCTCTCTGCTGCTTCCCTGCTCATGCTCTGTTTCTCTCTCTCTCAAAAATAAATAAACATTAAAGAAAATAAAAGACAAGACCTTGGTATTCTGCTTGACACTTTTCTTTGTCTCAGAGCCTGTACTCAAGATATAAATAAATCCTGTAAACTTTATCTTATTTTATGGACAATTTAAAATGGAAGAGAAATGGGAGAGATTATATCACATGTTTCAAACAAGTTTCATGATCGAGTGTCAGTGGTTTCATGGTCTCTTTTAGAGTAGAATTCAAGAGTGTTTTGTTTTGTTTTGTTTTGTTTTGTTTTGTTTTGTTTTGTTTTATTAACTGATGTACTCTATACACACACATACACATACACACACACAAAACTCCTAGCTCATATTATGCGCTTAGTAAATATTTTGTGAATGAATTGATACACATTGAACCTGTGTTTTAATCTCTAGAGATAAAAAAGAAAAGTTATGTAAAAGTTTAAGTGTGGATTCATGGATATTTGAACTGATGCTTCTGCTCCTGGAAGATTTAAGAATGTTCCAATTTTAGAAACATTGATAGCTGACAGTGAAATGACCTGGGTAGAGAACAGTCTAAGATGAAAAGACAACTTGGTTTCAAAAATAAAATCTAGGTTTTAAGCTGGTATTAACCATAATCAGATTGACCCATTGGTTGAATATTTTCAACACCTCCAATTAGCAAAATCTTAGTGACCAAATTGTCTCTCTGTTTAATGCAGAAAATGATGAAACTTTGTGGGCAAAGTGATAATAAAAATCTTAAGATATTTATTAATAGCCTCATTAAAAGAAATTGTGAAAGAACACCTCATCTCCAAGTGATACAAACTCAGTGCCCTACAAGGAAGATGTGACAAGAAAGAAAGAAAGAAAGAAAGAAAGAAAGAATAAAGAATAGAAAAAAGTAATGGGATACCTATAAAAGTAGACTACCTTGACATTTAAATAAAAACAGTAACAATTGCCTAATGTCTGGGAAATATGTTTTCCCTATATTTAAAAATCATCTCTGTTGTGATATGTAGGTACTCTTGCATTTAAGCTTTTGGTAATGTAACATTCATGATGCTATAGTCTTCAATTTTTAAAATACTATGCCATCTCAGAACAAAATATTCAACTCGCCAGTCCAAAAATTGAGATTTTTGGCATCTTTAAGTTAGGAATCTGTGCAGGCCGGTTTGGCAGAATAAGGAAGAGCAAACCTTGGTCTGAGTTTTAGCAGGCTAGGCTCTCACCCTGGTTCTGTAGTCACCCAGCTGTAAGACAATGGCATATCCCTTTTGTTAGATAAACTTTAAATGAATGATATGGATTAGGTGGTCTGCAAGGTTTCTCCCAGCTCTGATATGCTTTATTGATAATAAGAAATTTCTAGCAGCTTAATGTTGAACCCCCCATAAATATTCCATTGCCATTTCAAACTGTCCTTTCTCTCAAGATCAATGATCTTTTCCTTAAAACTGTCTCTTGTATGATTCTACTTATATGGCATATTTTAGCATCATTAAAATCATAGTGACAGAAAGTAGAATGCTGGTTGCCAGGCATTGGGGAAAAGGGGGAATAGGGAATTATTGTTTAATGGGTACAGAGTTTCCATCTTACAAGATAAAATGTAGAGATGGATGGGGGTGTTGGTTTTACAATAATGTGCATGTTATTAACATCACTGAACTGCAAACTTACAAATGGCTAAGACAGCAAATTTTATGTTATGGGTATTTTACCCCAAAACAAATACAAAAAGTATTAGAAATTTTATTATCTGATTTCTCATTTAGGGGAGAGCCTATACCTAAATGACTGATAGGTTTCTGAAATGTGCCTTTAAGGCATCTTTGAATTTATCATCTTTCTCACATTCAGTGTAGATGTTCTTCATCACCTTGAGGTCTACTAAAATCCTGCATAGAACACCTACGGACAGAGTCAGCTTTTTCCTTCTTGATACAGCATATCTGTTGGCTGTTCTATGGGGAAGTGGTCCTATCCTAGGGGGATATCTATCTCACTGCAGTCTCTGGTACCAAACAGTTTACCCTCTCCCAGTTTGTGATTGTGTGTGTATGTGTGATAAGATATCCTCACTACTAAAGGATTTTATAAATGTGAGTCCTACTGCTATGAAATTCACTGTGAAATCATATTGTAGGATAAAAAAAATACTACTTTGCACAATAACTACAGAATTCTTCTTAGGGTTAAAATACTCTTTCTTGAGAGACCTACTTTATCAGGTGTGTTAATTTGTGAAAATGAGGTTCTTTTTTCTTGAAGAATTGGAAACTTTCCTCAGACCCTGTCCCTACACCCCTGCATCCCCTCCACCAGAAAAAAAGGGGAACACCCTTAAATGCAGCAAAGCCTTAGTTCAGGATACATAGTAGTCGCAACGGGGTAGCTCAATCACTGTAGCACTACCTTCCACCTTTGACCATTTTGTGATTCAACTCATCCCTGCTTTGCTCTTCTTTCTGCTTCCTCCCTCTGTTTCTAATCTTCATAGCTATCATTTAAGGATCATGTATATCTCTTCACTCCCAAATTTCCTTAAAAAGACATCCAATTGACAAGTTTGTTTTTGTTCCTTGGAGAGCAACCCTGTTGAGCAAAACTATCCCTTCATGACACGTCCTAGCATGCTGGCCAGGCTAACAATTGCCACTTATGTACCCGTTACCCTTTCCTAGTCTAACTAGTTGTGGCTAAGGTGATGTTGTCATTTGGTTCAAAACACAGTAATCTATGCATGAGAAATGACTAGAAATGTGCTATGGGTATGATGGACCTTCTGAAACTTCTCAGAGAGTCACTGTAACAGGCAGACTTCTGTCCTAGTCTGTTGAATATGTATTGCTGAAACCTACAGTGGTCCAGGTTAAGTCAATTTTCAATCAGTTGCAATGAGGTGCTGAAGATTCTTATTCTTTATAGCCAATTCAAACACTCAAAACATTTGTCCTCTAGGACTATATTCAACTAAACGTACACAGACCTTCTGCCCCCAGAAAAGTTTGTATGGAAAGTATCCCCATCCCTGCAAACATATTGAATTATTCTGTTATTAAGAGTCTCTAGGCAAGTCAAACTGGATTTCCATTCATTTATTCACAAATAATATGTTGGTGTTTGCTGGAATATTTGTGGTTATAACGCACTGAGACAATCCAAACATTATCAGGGAAATTATTACGATTTCGGAGTTTATATAAACAGACTACACCACCAGACAGTTTTAAATAGGCAAACAGCAAATAGTACAATCCATATAGCTCATGACTGAGCAAATACTTCCAGTAAAGCAAAGGGTCAAACAATGGTGACTTAA
Organism: Panthera tigris; assembly: GCF_018350195.1. Taxonomy (NCBI): domain Eukaryota; kingdom Metazoa; phylum Chordata; class Mammalia; order Carnivora; family Felidae; genus Panthera; species Panthera tigris. The sequence goes on along the minus strand of NC_056662.1, from coordinate 68,443,496 downwards.
AATAGAGCGGGGACAATTTTGGCAGTCCTTTATACCAGTGAAGAGAGGGTGGAGAAGGAAGACAGGGAATTCTATTTAAAGAAATACTGATGTTCTCTACCCAATACAGCGAATCATCTCCTAGACCAGAATAAATGTAAAAGGCTGATATCCTTGCAGAGGTCTGGTAGGGTCAGCAGAGCCATTGTTACATCAATATCAGGCCTCAGTCGCTCAAAAAGAAAATCCCTACAGCACGTAAGAAGGTCAAGATTGGGGTCACATGTGGGAGAATCTCTGCTCTTCAGTTCTGAAAGTTTACATTCACTGCAGGGAAAAAACCCAATTAACTGAGGGTACAAAAGTCTGTAACAGAAAAGTCACTATACAATAGTTAAAGAAAGGCTTTAACCATGAGAATAGCCAAAACTTTAGTGTGCTCTCTCAATGTATGTTCCTGAAATGAACATATATGTAGTCATAGTCAAAGAAATCTGCTAAAAAACGTACAGTTTTCTTACATTCTCCACCCTCCCCTATCATCTATATGAAATGATCTTTGTTTGCTTTTCAAGCCTACTTGTTCTAATTTCTTTACACACCTACCCCAATGCCTTGTCCCTGACAGAAGAAATACAAAGAACTTTTGGGGAGACTGAATTTATAACTTTTATATTAAGAGGCAGACATCTCAACATCTAAGACAATTGAAAGCTAACAGGCTCACAGCAAGTTATTTTTGATAGGATTTTTTTAAAGGTAGTAAAAGGCAGTTTGGTAATCATGCATATACTATAATATAATCAAATATACCTTTGAAGATGTCATTCTTAGGTTAAAAGCATAAACATTTAGAGTCACGTGAGAATTCCAATCCATGGAATTATTCTAACGACCTCATGTATTAAAATTTGGCCCAATACATAATTCATTTTTAGGCAAGGAAACCGTACAGATTTCTTTGTTGGTGTAAAGCCAGAGAATGTAAGAAAATATAGTTAATACAGTATTTTAATTTTTAAAATTCCTATTTTAGAAGCTGTGGAATAAACTGCTGTTCATTCTGCATCATTTTACAGTTTTAATCTGGGATGATGGGCTGTTGTTCTAAGAACAGTAATTCTTTAATTCAGTCTGGTACTTTCATATATACAATTACTTCATATACAGATTTAACAGCTGGTTAGACAGTGTCAGCTCTATGTGCAAATATTTATAATAATTCACCCCAGTGCCCTATTAGTCACCTGAAACATCGTCAGACCTGCCAGTACCATGTTCACATACTTAGTCAGAGTCAGCTTCATGGCAAATATAGTCACATTATTTGTAGACAAATATCATCTGCATGATTCAGTAAATTAAACCCAAAATTGGTTGCACAAAATTCATTATTTAGGAAAAAAATGTCAAATCCATTGCAATTCTGACTTTTCGAAAAGGGTGTGTATGCAAGTCTACTTAACAGCCTGACTTCCCAAAAGAGCTCTTTTAAGAGCCTTGATGGAACATGTATTATCACTTAAGTCAGTGTGGATGCGTGAGACGTGTCCCAATTCTCTGGTTTCTTAATTTATAGATTCAAGTCAACAGCCACCTGCACTATTATCTCAACATTCAAGGCACTTTCATAATGAAAAGACAGATGTTGTATTTAGTAACAGAGGAGTTAAACAAGACTAACCAACATTCCTTTCTTTCTTTTTTTAACATAATTTCAGTGAAGTTGTCCTTCAGTGACCAAGACCTATAGGAAACATACACATATGTATATACACACACAAAGTTTTCACCGAAGCTTGAGTACCCTATTTTTACAATAATAAGGTAATATTTGACAGATTTAACTTTGCTTTTGATTCATACCTAAGGAAAAGTGGTGAAGTCAAAATAGTATCACTGGAACGGATTGACTAAATATTTGTACACTTGTGTTGAATGGTAAAGTATATATTATATATAAATATAATTCAATATATATTAGATAAACATATATACATGTATATATCATTATAATTTTTCATTCAACACAAGTAGCAAACATTTAGAATTAAATATAGAGAGAGCATTCTATAAAATATATGGCTATTGTATACACAGTTTTTTTTTAAATTTTAATGTTTATTTATTTTTGAAGGAGAGAGAGACAGAGTGTGAGTGGGGGAGGGGCAGAGAGAGAGGGAGACATAGAATCTGAAGCAGGCTCCAGGCTCTGAGCTGTCAGCACAGGGCAGGATGTGGGGCTGAAACTCACAAACTGTGAGATCATGACCTGAACTGAAGTCAGAAGCTCAACTGACTGAGCCACCCAAGCGCCCGTATATACAGTTTTTTTTTTTAAAGTAAACTCTACCCCCCGCAACATGAGGCTGGAACTCACAACCCAAGATCAAGAATTATGTGCTCTACCAGCTGAGCCAGCCAGGTGCCCTTTATATAGTTTTATATATTTCTACACATACAATGTATCAAAATCTTTTTTCCAGGTATAATCCTTCAGTATCTATTGACTTGATAAGGGCTATAAAGGTCAGGAGAGTAAGAATGGGAGGATTCTGGATTTAGGAGACTCAGAGCAAGATTATTTTCTCTTTAGAGTTTCAAGTGCCAAGAAATTTACAAATGAAAAAAAAAAAAACCACCATAGTTAATTGCTGGAGTAGGTCTTAGACAGGATGTGACCTCTGGTTGACCTGCAAGCAGGACCTGGTAATCAGAGGCTCCTTACCTCCTCCCTGGTCCTTGGGTTGTATGTTCTGCCCACCATTTCCATAGCTGGAGCCATTTTCAAGAACGTAGTATTGAGAAAGTAAGGTGTTGTTGAGACTGTCTGTACTGAATATGTGACTGAATCCAGTTAAGCAAGGTCTATATACAAACTTTTAAGATTCTGGTAGGCAGGTATGGAGATCTGCTATTCATTCTGTGGCTGCCCAAGACAAGCTTGTATGTAAGTGTTCTTGCTTATTAAAATGCCCACTTACCAGTTTAGAGTGGCCTGATTCCTTCTTGTGTCTCTTCCTGCCCTCCACGTATGGGGTGCAGTTTGTAAACCAATATTACTGGATGCTTGTAATCGAAGTGTCGAAGTAAATTGTAATTATATATTAGGCAAATTGCTAAAATATCCTCTATAAGAATTCCTGCATTAAAGCCTAATGCCTAGGCAGTGACAGGTATAAATATATATATATTTATACCTTTGTTTTTATTGACTGCTATTAAAAAGATGACTGTTTCCATGAAAGAAAATGAGCTATTGTGCCAGGTCAACTTACATTCAAATGCAGATTCTGTCACTTTGCACAAATGTGAAAATGCTATATGATTTTTCTGATCCTTAGCTTTCTGTTTTATAAAACAAGGTTAATAATAAATACCTGACATGGTTTTTTTGAAGTGCAAATTAGATCACACAAAGCTCCAAACACAGTACCTACCACCTTGCAAGTGTTTATATAATTACATATATATATATTATATATATATATATTATATATATATATTTTAATGGAATGGTATTGAATTGAATTATGAAAAGTATCAGCCTGCAGACATCTTGGGAAGGTCCTTCTAAAGGAGAATTCTCTTATTTAAAAAAAATAATGTCTTCTTATTTTTTACTACTTCTATTGTTACAGTTGAATAAATGAGTATGGTGTGGTCTCCAGAAAACCCATAAATATAAGCAAGACTCTCCACAGATGAAGGGTTAATTTATCACATTATAACTGGCTAACATCTGCTAAAGTCAGAAGGGTACATTTTGAAGGCGCTGTGCCAAGAAATTGAGGGAAGAAGCAGAAGAAAATGGGTACAAAAAAAAAAAAAAAACCTTTGGCCCTTATGTTGAGACTAGCATAGCATGTGAGATGTTTATAGAAGTCCAAAGTTTATTACTCCAGACCTTCTTTGAACACATTGAATTAATACCCTGTTTTTCTTTTTTCTTTTTCTTTTTTTTTTTTTTTAACGTTTTATTTATTTTTGAGACAGGGAGAGACAGAGCATGAACGGGGGAGGGTCAGAGAGAGAGGGAGACACAGAATCTGAAACAGGCTCCAGGTTCTGAGCAGTAAGCACAGAGCCCGACGTGGGGCTCGAACTCACCGGCAGTGAGATCATGACCTGAGCCGAAGTCGGACGCTTAACCGCTTAACCGACTGAGCCACCCAGGCGCCCCAATACCCTGTTTTTCTTAAATACAAGGTTATGGTTTTTGATTTTTATCTTGTTTAGAAAAACTAATATTTACTACCTTACACATTCTGTTGTTTCATAATATTTAGTGTACTTGGATACAAATATAAATATGGATGTAGACATAGAAATACAATTGGAGTTTCGTAGCACCTTCTGAGTGAGTATTCTCACAAGTATTACACCATTATACATGTGAGTAAACTAAAACTAAAACAATCATTGATATTCTGGTTTATACTGAAGGTCTAATTGGTTTATGTTTACTGTTTAAATATCACTGTTTCAGTTCATAACCCAAAGAGACTTGTAATTAATGACTCACTTAAAAGATATCCTGATTATTATTTCTTTCTCCTATTGCACTAGAGAGTAATATTTTGTATAATGGGGGTATTAGTATCACTTAGAGAAAAATACAGTAAAAATTAGATGCTCAGTGTATATGAAATATGAATTTTCTGTTACCAAGACAGGGTGTCATGATTATTCCCTTAATGCAGTTTAAAATATTTTTTACTTTGGGGTGCCTGGGTGGCTCAGTCGGTTGAGCGTCCGACTTCGGCTCAGGTCATGATCTCACGGTTCGTGGGTTTGAGCCCTGTGACAGGCTCCGTGCTGACAGCTCAGAGTCTGGAGCCTGCTTCAGATTCTGGGGCTCCCTCTCTCTCTCTGCCCTCTCCCGCTCATGCTGTCTCTGTCTCTCAAAGATAAATTAACATAAAAAAATTTAAAATATTTTTACATATACTCTCAGCTGTAATATTGGTATAAGGAAAATGAGTGAGAATAATACACACCTATAGAAACACACATACTCAAAGAAGCATGAAAGAGTGCTTTGTGGCTCTATTTTAAGACAGCCTCTGAGAAATTCCAGAATACTTGTGGGTGTGCAGACTTTGAAGAGGGTTGTAGTCCTGCATTAAGAGGCTGGGCACAAGAATATAAAAAGAAAGGTTTAAATCCTAAAGAAGTAAACCTGAATATGAAAAAAAAAAAACCCTCAAAGCACAAAGGTGTTTATGAGAGAATTATTTATTATTGTAAACCATTTGAGAGCAGTCCAAATGTCTAAATATTGAATATAGTAAAATAGGCTATGGAACGTTACACAGCTATACAGATGATGTTTATGAAGAGTTTGTAATAACAGAGACACATAGTTTTGATTTAGAGTAAACTAAAACACAGGAGACAAAAGCAGAGATAGAATATGATAGGTATGTTTATGAGAAAAGTATGCACCTATCTGCAAAAAACTAGTGTACAGAAAAGATGCAAAATGTTAGTATAAATTCTATGTGGGTTATGGGACAGAGTAATCATCTTTCTTCCTTCTACACTTCTTTATTTCTCAAAATTTTTATACTGGAAATAATAGAACTTATTCTCTTTTAAGTTACTATTCTATTTTTTTACATATAAAACCAATCATGGACTTTGTATCAACTAGGAAAACAGAAATACACCATACATTTCAAAGGCAGGAATTTACATAGGAAGTTGGTTACAGGTTTTGGATGTTGGAGGCTGGAATTAACAACCTCTCCTGAGTGAAGTATCATTGATGAATTGACAAGAACAGAAAATTCACCCTCCTGCCTAATAGTCTCTTCTTGTTGCCCACTACTGGCAGGACCTAGGAAGCTTCTGGCAGCTTCTGGCATTTCTGCTGAGAAATGGCAGTTTGCATAATTGAAGCCAAAGTATCATGAAGCAAAGTATAAAGGGATGGCTTTGGGAAAAAAAGACAACAGCTAAAACAACACAGAATTATTCTGAATAATAAGAATAATGCATAAAATTCATTGCTTAAGACTAAATATGTTAGAGGAACAGTATTGAGACACAGAAACCTTTATTAATGACTTTTGTTAATTTGATTACCAAAGCCAAAATACTTCTTAATGGGATGAATTGAGTACAAATTAGTGATGTTAAACTTTTAACATGTATCATTTGTTTTTATTAAAGCGATTCAGCAATCACCATTCTACCCCAATAGATATTTTATTAAGAAAACAAATTTAAATGTAATGATAAATGAGCTGTATTGAAAATTCTATTTTTCTTCAATTCTAACCTCCAGATCTTAATTAACTTCTCCACCACTGTTCCCATAGAAACCAGCAATGCAATCAATAAGATGTAAAGGTAGTAATGTACATGCAGAAGCATTCTACAAGTACAGTAACAACATTTATTTTAAATCATGGAACAAATTAGTATTTGCAATTAGATTTGAGGTAATATACTTCAAATTCAAAATGGAAAATGTAGTCTAATGGTAAACAAAAATGATAAACTTTGCATGAGTTCCTCTGTTTTCTCCATTCCAATGCGAAATAAGCATAAAGCCCAGAAAATTTAAGATCCTATTTTTGCGTGACACTTCTTTTGGTTTCTCTGATTTTTTTTTTCAAATCGTGCCATGTCCTATCCCCTCACCCCACACATATTTCCTCACAAACAAATAAAAGCAAAATGACAAAATATACAAAACAATGTAAAAACCAAGCTCCCATGCATGAAGGAGCTGTCCTGTTCTCACCCCTTTTTTCATTCTTAGATCCACAGGCTATCACAACATTATGTATTTGAGGCAGAGACCAAGACAAATTCTCCTAGGATTGCTCTTAACTGATCAAACAAACACACAAACACTAATTGAGTATAACTCTACCAGTGAAGTCATGAATCAGCCACCAAGTACAGTAGTTCATAATATCAGGCTGTGTTCCAGGTAGAGTGCCCTGATAACATTCCACCTGGGCCATTGTGAGTCAGCCTGTGATACGTTAGCATGCCTCTGTCACTCTGAGGTTTGTTCCAAGTACCTTACTACTGATAATTGACCAAACAAAAGCAAACAATAATTATAAATGTTTTGCCTAAAAATAATAAAAGAGTGGAGTGGATCCAAGCTATTTCTATATACTTTGGCTCTCCCTACCTTGATTTTAATGTGCTTTTGTGAATGCAGAGGAGGAGGTTAAAAGCTATTGGCTCAGAAACTTTGATTATGATAAATTTATTTCTCCAGTGCATTGTGGAGAAAAAATTGTCACAACAAATGCAGTAATCCATGCTTACTACTTTCTTTCATCTATCCTGTCTTGTTCTACTATGACAAACAAGAAGGAAACTTACAAGTTAAACTAGTTTTTGCCAATGCACCAATAAAATGCTGAAGCACTTTGACATCGGATTTGTACCGTTGGTTTCTTATTTTAAAAAATCTTTTTAAAATGTTTTTGTTTTTTGAGAGAGAGAGAGAGACAGACAGACAGAACTTGAGTGGGGGGTGGGTCAGACAGAGAGAGGGACACAGAACTCAAAGCAGGCTCCAGGGTCCATGCTGTCAGCACAGAGCCCAGCATGGGGCTCAACCCCACAAACTGTGAGATCATGACCTGAGCAGAAGTTGGACATTCAACCGACTGAGCCGCCCAGGTGCCCATCATTATGATGATATTTAATTGACTTATTGCATAGGTGATCATTTCAAGATATTTTCATAATGTGAATATGTATCTATAGATGGATAGATAAAAATTATAAAGTAAAAAAAATCAACCGTTTCAGACTTCTGATATATTTTGGTGTATATTAAGAACATATTATGGTGTTTATATTCTTTAACACAATATGACCTCTTTCCTGTCTCCAAGTACTGGGCCAGTATATTAAGGGAATTGAAGAGCTACACGGATCTGGCACATTATCTAAGCTAATAAACTGTGCTGCCATTTTACAGATGTAGAGGACAGTTAGTCTTTATTTCAATATGCATAGTAATGAACTTTGAAACATACAGATTTCATAATTTCTCAACCCCAGTTCTCTTCATTGCTATGCCATTTCTCTTCAGCTGTCTTAAAGTGTATCATTTTGAATTTTTTCATTATCTAGAACTACATCATCAACAATTTTAAGTTTGAAATTCCCTTCTCTAACCACGAATCCTTGTTACACAATGCATTACCATTCACTAATTCATACTTTCCTGCCCTGTTAAACTTGGGAATTAGCATGTAATATGCATGAGCTGATGAAATCCAGGAGAAAGCCATGCATACCACTTTGGACAGAAGCTTTAAGCACAAGTGAGAACCTTGTAAATTAACTTTTGTCTTTGCTGCCATTAAAAGTAGAGATGCAGTTGCTGGCTCTTGTCAGCTTGGGTCCCAGAGTATCCATAGTGACGATGTGAAACAGATCATTCATCTAACTTATAATGAAGATGAAATGTGAACATAATATAAATACTTGTTGTTTTAAATCTGTGCTCAGCAAACGAAGGCCAGATTTGTTCATTTTTGTAAGTGAAGTTTCACTGGAACCTAGGCAGGCTCATTTGCCTATGTATTCACTCTGGTGCCATTTACACTACAATGTAGAGTTGAGTAGTTGCCACAGACACTGTGGCCCATGAGATCTAAACTAGTTACCTCTAACCCTTACAGAAAAAGTTTGTGATCTAGCTTTAAGTCATTGAGATTTCAGAGTCATTTGTGACTGCAGCTTGACCCAGACCATCCTTCCATTTAGTATACCGCTCTCCTTGTGTTTGGTCATGGCCTGAAGAATAGGCATGATCTCATTTGGTTTTAGGATTATATGATGGTGGAGATGACCTTGCCATAAGAAACTGCCCTCACTAGAAGAGCAACAAAGTGAGCAAGGCATAGAGTCCAAGGGGCAGAGGCAGCTTAGTCATAGCCCAGACAAAATCAGCGTAAGTTGTGTTGAGACAGTCTCCCTCAGTCATCTCAGGCTGTTATAACAAAATATAGGTGGGGTGGCTTGAACAACAGACATGTATTTCTGGTAGTTCTGGCAGCAGGAAGTCCAATACGGGATGCCCAGGATGATCAAATGTGCCAAGATGATCAAATTGTGGTGTTAGCCCTTTTCCTGTCTTGTGGACGGCATCTTCCTCAACAGGCTGAAAGAGCTCCAATTTCTTCTTTTTCTAAGGGCACTAATAGCATCGTGGGGACCTTATCCTTAGGACCTCTTTTAAGCCTAATTACCTCCTAAAAGCCTCACCTTCAAATACTTATCCACTGGGGGCTTAGGGCTTCAAAATATTATTATTATATTTTTTTGGAGTAGGGGAAGGACGCAAACATTCAGTTCATAACATAGTCCAGGGCTAGGCCACCCAGACAGTGGCCAAGATTAAAGAGACTGGATAATGGGCATTTGTCATGTGTGAGGTCTATACAGGAGTTCTTTGTCAGGCTAATAACTGGGGCAAGGTTCTGGTCCTCAGGATGAAGACAGGCACATACACAGCAACATAGCAGGCTCCCACAATACATGGGCAGCATTCTGAGGATATTTGAACATTTCAGAGGCAATCTGTTTAGAAATAAGAGATAGGACTTAAACAGATGACCATTTCTAAAGACTGAATAGATGGGTGTGGCAGTGAAAGATAAGTATTTGCAGACAAAGGTGGAGAGAAAGAGAAGAAAAGGCATGGAAGGCAAACAGACAAATGTAGGTAATTCTGTAGACATTGGCTTCTGATTAGCAGAGAAAAACACAAGGGGGCAGGCTGTCTCTAGTGGGTCTGAGTGAATAATTTAATGACCAGCGCATCTGGATGGGGAGAAGAAGGGACCCTGGGGATAGTGATCTATAACTATTTTCCTTAAGGGGCACCTGGGTAGCTCAGTTCCTTAAGCTTCGGACTCTTGATTTCAGCTCAGGTTATGATCTTACAATTTGTGAGACTGAGCTCTGCATCAGGTTCTATGCTGCCAGCATGGAACCTGTTTGAGATTCTCTCTTTCCCTCTTTCTCTCTCTCAAAATAAATAAATAAACTTTTTAGAAAAATAAAAGATTAGCACGTAAAAGTGGACAGAACTAGGCTGGGGGAAGCAGCAGATTCAGCTGTAATAATTTGGGAGGAAGGTAGAGTAAACATATCTTCCTCCCATCTTGAACAAAACTGCATCTTTGCCTTTATCATCATCTTTAGTCATTGCATCTTTCCATATTCTGGTTTAGTTTGCTCCTTAAGCAACCTAAATCCTAGGGTCAGTCATTTCATGTGCACTTTGGTTGGTTGAAGCCCAAACTCCCCTTTGTCTTCTTCCAAGCGCAAACTGGTTTAGATCCCTAAGCTCTCCTTTTCTGGCTTCTTAGCCTTAAGAAACTCTATAAACAGTGACAATCAGTTCCACCACAAATATATTCTCCCTAAACTTGGCAGGACCCAAATGCAACTCAGGAATTCCCTTAGCCTTCCCTAATTGATTCCCAATTGTAATTACTGCATTATAATTCCAACAGCTGTTCCAAACCATATTCAAGCCCCAATTACAACCCATTCATTCATTCATTCATTCAGTAACAGTTTTAGTATTTACTCTATGTCAGGCTCCTCTAGCTGTTAGGTAACAGCAGTGAATGAGATTACTGTGCCCCAGACTTCATGGGGTTAGTGAGTGAGACAAACAAAAAGCCAAGCAACTAAGATATACTATGATTAGCACAATGATCCAGGGAGGACAGGTATGTGGTAGGCTTTTATCAGAGTGCATTCCAGCTTATAAGTTTTGCTTTTTTTTTTTTTTTTCTTTTATTTTGAGAGAGAAAGCAGGGGAGAAGCAGAGAGGGAGGGGGGGAGAGAGAGAGAATCCCAAGCAGTCTCCACACTGTCAGCACAGAGCCCGACACAGGGCTCAAACTCACAAACCATGAAATCAAGACCTGAGCCAAGAGACGGGAGCTTAACCAAGCCACTAGGTGACTCACAAGTTTTGCTTTCTTTTTTTTTTTTTTTTTTTTAAATTTTTTTTTTTTCAACGTTTTTTATTTTATTTTTGGGACAGAGAGAGACAGAGCATGAACGGGGGAGGGGCAGAGAGAGAGGGAGACACAGAATCGGAAACAGGCTCCAGGCTCCGAGCCATCAGCCCAGAGCCTGACGCGGGGCTCGAACTCACAGACCGCGAGATCGTGACCTGGCTGAAGTCGGACGCCCAACCGACTGCGCCACCCAGGCGCCCCGCAAGTTTTGCTTTCTTAAGCTAAAAGCTATAATGCACTTTCTGGCCTCCCAGCAGTCGAGAGTTTATGCCTGTGACAAGGGTCCACCAATTAGTTCTACTGACCTGTCAATTCAGAAGACTGATTTGGAAAACAAACAAATGAAAGAAGGAACAGAAAACTGAATAGAATTCAATCTGGCAAGTGTGGGAGAGACACAGTATCATTCAGTTACTTGTTACAAAAGACTACATAGTGGCAGTTGTAGGTGTCCAGGGCTGATCATTTTGCTATGACCAGTGGGAACAAAGACATTGTGTCTTCAGGAGAACTTCAGTGTTGGCATCACCCTCAAGCCTGATTCTCTAGTTCTCTGCTCTGATGATTTTTTGACTGCTAATTAATAATCCTTAGTAAAATCCTTTTTACTTAAACCATCTAATGTGTTCTTTTCCTTATAGCTAAGAACTCTAATAGATATGGGAGTGTTTGGGAATATACAGGAGGGACCCATAGCTGGGGTAGGACTAGGCTGTGTAACATTGCCCAGGGAAATCACCATTCAAGCTGAGACCCAAAGTATATGCAGAATTTATTCAAATGAACAAATGGAAAGCAAGTTTCCCGGAAGAGGATATCATTGAGAAGAGAGGGAATATAGCACACTGTATGACCAAGGAATGCAATGAGGGTAATGAGGTAGGGCATGGAGGCAGTGATGAAAAATGAAGCTACAAAAGTAAGCAGGAATCACATCAATATGACCATAAAAGCTGGGTAAGGAGTTTGACTTTTATTCTAAGTGTGATGGAGAGCCTAGGAAATACTTTAGGTGAGGTAGGGAAACAATAGGATACGTTCTTTAGAAAGATCACTTTGGCTTCAGTAGGGAAACTGTATTGGAGTGGGACAAGAACCAAGGCAGGGAGATTGTAGTGTCTTGGGTCAGAACTGCTAGAGGCTTGATCAGGGTGGCAGCAGGAGAGGGAAGAAGAAGTAAACTCATTTGAGAAAACTCTTTACAACTCAATTTATAGAGATGACTAAGGTCACCTAGTGCGTGTTTTCTTAACTTTCCTCCTTTCCATTTCAAAATGTATTAATTCATTTTCAAATATTTATTGTTTCTCTTTTAATGTGCTAGAGACTATTCTAGGAGAATAATCAGTAAGAGTCAGATGAGGCACTTGTTCTCTTGAAGAACAGAGGAGACAAACGATAAACAAACACTGAGAAAGATGATTTCCATGAGGGGTATGTGCCCTATTAATTTTAACAGGGAGATATGATAAAAAGTGATTTGAGTAGAGGCTCTATCTCAAAGAAAGCCTCTTTAAGAATGTCACATCTGTGCTGAGACCTGAGTTGTGAGAAATTGCTAGCCATTGGGAAGTCCTGGGAGTGAACATTGCAGGTAGAGGGAAAAGCTAGGGAAAATGCAAATGTAGGGGAGTGAGCTCCTGGGTTTGCACAACTAAAAGAAAGCCCCTGTGGCTGGAGGAAGGAGAGAGTGGAATGGAGAAGTGGATGGAGAGACATACCTAAGACAATTTCTGGAAGGGCTTAAAGAGCCATTAAAGAATTTGGATTTTATTCTAAGTACAATATTGTCATATTTTCATCTTTCCCCTCATTAGCTTTTGCTTTCAAATTTTTTAAAATGCTATTACCCAAACCCTACTAGAATTTTGAAAACAAAATATCCCATCATACCTCCAACCTTTCCCTATTTTTTTTCAGCCTTTCCCTAGTAAATGACAAACACATTCAAGTTATTTAACAAATATTTACTGAATGTCTACCTACTATTTGACACTGTGTTCTCTTATTACATAAGTGCCTTTCTTTTCTCTTACTGGGCAATTCCCTTGATATAAGATCCCATCTCGTACATTTTTCTCCTCTCCGCACTGCTGGTAATAATAATCTTCACTCATCACGGTCCTACTACTCAATCCTGTGGTCTTTGCATGGTTACCTCACCCATTGCACAAACTACTCTATGAAAGTTGATCACCTAAAACCTACTAGCCAAATTCCAGGACTAGTCCTTAGTCTCATCCCACTGACTCTTCAACATCACTTGACTCTGTTGATTATTCTATGCTCAAAATCTCCTTTCCCAGGCTCTAAATCCAGGAATATTTTCCATTCACCTCCTCTTTGGTGGTTTGTTAGTGGTCTCATGTACCACCTTCCTTCCTGCAATAAGCCCCAGAAATGTGAGCATTTTAGAATGTTCAATCATTGAGCTTGTTTCTCTTATTTTTTCTTACACATTTTTTCCCCTTGAAAATCCCAATTACCACTTCAGAAAAGTAGTCACTGTTTATTTCCATTTGGATATCCCATCAAAATATTGAATCCAGTCTTTCAAGTAAAACATATCTTTCTTACCCCCACACTCTATAATCCTCCTTTGTTTTCTGATCTCATTTTATTCTTACTCCAAATCCCTCCCCTTTTAATCCCCAAGTTTACTCTTTCTTGTCTAAACTATGGATCTCCACCTCATCCCCTTTCCTTCATTTTTTTTTAATGCACGCTGTAGGCAAAATTAAATTTCCTCAGATATGCTATGCTATTCAATCACTTCCCATGCTAAATATACAATGTCCAAATGTGGTGTTTCAAGTTCTTTGTGGTACTATGACACCTTACTGTTCTAACTTTATCTCCACTGCTCTTCTGTAGACTTCTTCCACTCTCCTCAATTTCAATTTCTCATTATTCTTAAAAGTTACACTTTCCTGCCTCCAATACTATCTAATACTTAGTTTTATTTTCCCCTTTTATTTTATCCTATTGAAAAATCTCTTCAAGGCCAGGTTCAAATAATTCTGCCCTTTTGAAAACTGAAAACTATTCTAAACTACAAATGATGTTCATTCTCCTACAACCAAAATCAGGAATTCATTCACTTCACAAATACTTTTGAGCTCCAACTATTACCAGACACGGTTGTTGGTGCTGGAGATGCAGCCATGGCTGAGACAAAGTTCCTTCTCTCAGGATCTTACATTTAGGGATGTGAGGAGGGGGAGACATACAATAACTTAATACTCACAGGGATATAGACTATAAAAACAGCTAATGTGAGTGCTAGAGAGAAAAATAAGCAGATAAAGGTATAGAAAGTGTCAGATACTCTTTTTCCAGATAAGGAGGTCAGGAAAAATTTCCTTGAGTTCGTATTTGGGAGGGAAAAGTTGAGTGAATGAACAAACCATCTGTGATGGTTAGTTTTAGCGTCTAGGCTAAGGGAAGCTCAGATAGATGGTAAACATTATTTCTGGGTGTGTCTGTGGGGGTGTCTCTGGAAGAGAATAGCATTTGAATCCATGGACCAGTAAGGAAGATTACCCTCATCAGTGTGAGTGGGCACCATGCAGTACTTTGAGGGCCGGCATAGTACAAAAGGGTGGAGGAAAGGTGAATCTGCTTTCACTGCTTGAGCTGAGACACCCATCCTCTATATTTAACTATCTGGTGGAGGGATATTTAAGGAAGAAAGCACAGAAACTGCAAATGCTGAGAGTACATGGTGGACAGGAGAAAAAAGATGGAGACAAGCAAGGCTGGAGTGCAGTGAGTGAGGAGAGAGTGGAAGACGTCATAGAGGAGAGGTGACCAGGCGCCCAACCACTGAAGGCCTTGGACACCATGGAAGTGCACCAGAGGACACTGCAGGGTTTTGAGCTGACAAGTGACACGATCTGATGTAGATTCTGAGAGGATGATTCTGGCTGCTGTGTATGCTAGATCGCAGGGACCAGGAGTAGATTGAAACAAATTGAATTATTATAGAGATAATGGGGCACCACCATCATTGTAGAATCAATGTCCTCCTTTGCACAAAGCACCTATTGTAATACAACCCTGAACCTTGCTTTGTGGGTATTTGTCTGAAAGGATGTCCCATCCTGAGCGGGGGCTATACTTGTGCACTTCTGTGTTTTCCTGGGAGCCCAGCACTGGACTTCACACACAGATGGATAAGATGATCTGTGTTTATCATCTTCTCTCTGTCTGTATTTCACACTTTTAGAGGTCTTTATTTAGATTCTATCCAGTTTTTCTTTTGTTTTATATGATACAAAATGCCAGTTCCTTCAAAAATTTCTCCTGGGTCTTAGTTTACTATCGTTTAGCTTCTCTGAAATGCAGTATAGTTGGCTTCCTTTTAAAGTATTAAGTAAAAATCTCCAGTAATGATGTAAACAGTGTTAGGTATGTACATGTGAAATCCCTTTATAAACAAACTCTCTGGGTTTTCATATTACTTGGGGGAGGATTTTACTGAAATGAATACTCTATTAAAATTAAATTTGTAGACTTCAGGAGCTGAAGACAAAATGGCTTATAACTCCAATGATAAAGAATTATCTAGTGAAAAGAAGTGCTTAACCAAAATGGGAAAGTTATTTTTCAAAATATTGACAAGATTGGAGATCCTTTGTTCTGGTATGGTGGTTTGGAAGTAAAATGAAGTAGTCATAATAAGAGTGGACCATGAATACTTTACCTTCATAGCAACTCCATTCTTTTTATGTCTATTTGCAAAGCAAAAACCACAATGGACTTAAGAATAAGGTTAAAATTCATTGTAAGGAAATTATAAGGCAGAGTAGTTATGGATTATCTACCTCCTTCTCTACTTGAGACCCACCTTAGAAGTTTCTGGTCTAGAGGGGAGGGCTTTTGAGAAAGGAGCAAATATAGCCCATGTTAAAAAAAAAATGTAACTTGATTTTTGACAGGGAACCAATGGTGAGCCTGATAATATATTATCAGCTATGGATGAGATATGGTACTTTATTTTAATTTCTCTGAATTTTAGTTTCCCTTTTTTAAGGGGGAAAGAGGCAATAATATGCTAGAAATGTAGGGTAGAAAGGATTAAAGGTGATAGATATAAAGTGTTTGGATGAATATCTGGAAAATACAGGGCACAACAAATATTAACCCCTGTCCCTGCACAGTTTCTCTTGGTTGCCATGGTAATTATTCTTCATTATCCAAATTAGATCTATTCTTAGCCCAGAAAACTGACCCCAAGACATCATGTGGACTCCCTTGACAACTGGCTTTCCAATGGGTTCAGCCAGTGGGGGGTTCCAGCAGGAGCTGGGAGCCCAGGAGAACAGAGGAGACAAAGCATTCCTCCCCTTCCACCCGCTGCTTTAATGCTGAGGTTCTGGCAGTGGCTGGGTCCCTCCTTATGTATTGCTCTGCTTTAAGTCTCTCCTCTATGTCTTGAGATCTCACTGGACTCTGGTAACACTCCTTTCTCCCTCTGTTGCTAGGGATCAGTGATGCAACACCCCTGGTTGGTCCTCTGAACTCTCTACACATGCCTGAAAATAGTCCCTTTGAAGGGCACCTAGGTGGCTCAGTCGGTTAAAGTGTCCCACTTAAGCTCAGGTCATGATCTCATGGTCCATGAGTTCAAGCCCCGCATCGGGCTCTGTGCTGACAGCTCAGAGCCTGGAGCCTGCTTTGGATTCTGTGTCCTTCTCTCTCTGACCCTCCCCTGTTCATGCTCTGTTTCTCTCTGTCTCAAAAATAAATAAACATTAAAAAAAAAAATAGTCCCTTTGATAAAACTTTTCTCTTAAACCATCAGAGTACAATTTTGTTTCTTGATGTGGACCTGGACTGACACACCTTTGAAATCCTTCCTTTCAGCAAAAGCAGATTCCATTAAATTTAGGAAAGATAAAAGACCCTTGGGGCTGGATTTATATTAGTTCATCAAACATTTGCCATTGTCCAGACAACAGGGATAGCCAATTATCAAAGCACAGTCCCTGCTTTCAAAGAGTCTGCAGTCTACTGGGGGTAGGAGAGTTGGGGGAGGACAAAGGCAATATTTACAAAGGTAAATATTTAAGTGTCAAGAGCATAAGAATGTCTAAAAACCAAGGTAAAAATACAGAAAATTGTGGGAAAATGAAGTTTAGAATAAACAATCCCACAAAAAGATGATAGTGATTTTTTTTTAATGTTTATTTATTTTTGAGAGAGACAGAGAAAGAATGTGAGTGGGTTGGGGCAGAAAGAGAGGGAGACACAGAAGCAGAAGCAGGCTCCAGGCTCTGAGCTGTCAGCACAGAGCCCGACGCGGGGCTCGAACTCACGAGCTGAGTGATTGTGACCTGAGCCGGAGTCGGATGCTCAACCGACTGAGCCACCCAGGCGCCCCGTTAAGGATGAATAGAAATCCATCAGATAGGGATGGTAAGGTATATTTTTTCTAGGCCAAGGAAACAAACAGCACTTACAAAGACTTAGAGTTATAAAATTATCTGGAACACTTGAGGGTTGTTTTGGAATAATGGATTATTTGGAATAATTAGGATATGAGCCAGAAGAGTAGGCATGGAGCATGGTAATGGTAAACATTATTGAAGCAATAAGAGATGAGGATGGAAAGGTAGTCAGGAACTAGATCACAGAGGCTTATATGAAACTCCAGGAAGTTTAGATTTATCCTAGTAGGTATGTTTCTTACTACCAGCTCCTTTTAAATAATAGAGTTATTTGATTCAGTTTGTAGTATTAGAACAGTGGAAGGGATATGGATGATGGAGGTGATGGAGTCCCCAAGCAAACAGCTAAGAAAGAATTCTTGAGACGCCTTTGGTGCAAAAAGGTGATTTTATTAAAGCATGGTGACAGGACCCGTGGGCAGAAGGAGCTGTACTGGTATTGTGAGGAGTAACTGATTATATATTTTTAAGTTAGTGGGGGTTAGGGATAACGTTAGTCTCTAAGGAATTTGAAAGCAAGACTTTTAGGACCTTGAGGTGCTAGCTGCTGTTAATATAAGGTTACTTTTGGTTTTAATAAAACAAAAACTTTAAGGATGTAAGGCAGATATGAGTTGCTTGAGGAAGGTCACACTCTGAATGTTTTAGGCGTCTATCAGTAAGTAGGCTGCAAGCTGTAAGGAGATTTAATTTAGGCTACATTTCTCTTGCCTTTGTTTTCCTCATCTTGGAGGTTAGGAGACAAGGTAGACTTGCTGTAGTCCAGAAAGGAGGAGAGGAGAGGCTAGAGAGTGCAGGGGTGATGGGGAAAATGTAGAATAGCAGACTTATTCTGGAAAATTTATAAGTTGTATGGATAAGATTGAGTGACAATTGTATGTGAGAGTGGACAAACACACATAGAGTGGCACTGAATTTCTGATTTTTGGTGGGTGTTGGTACCACTGGCTATTACATTTGGTTGTTGAGGAGAGTTAGTATATTCTAGTTGAATATACTGAGATGAAATATTTGTGGCAGGGGCAGATCTAGCTTTGTGGGAACTGAAGCTAAGAAATTTTTGAAACCTCTTTAAGAAAAACAGTGCAGGGGTGCCTGGGTGGCTAAGTTGGTCGAGTGTCAGACTTCTGCTCAGGTCAAGGTCTTATGGTTCATGGATTCAAGCCTACATCTGGCACAGTGTTGTCAGCACAGAGCCTGCTTTGGATCCTCTGTTCCCCTCTACCTCTGCCTTGCCCCTGTTCTTGTACACGTGTATGTGTGTTCTCTCTTTCTCTGTCTGTCTTTCTCTCTCTCCAAAATAAATAAACAACAACAAAAAAAGAAAAACAATGCAAAACATAAATAATTTTTCTACTGATGTGTTAGCTTTCGTCCTTGGGACAACAGCTGTACTGTGTATGATGAGAAATGAGAGTATAGAAGATGTGGTCATTGAAAGTAAGTTTTACATGAAACCAACCCAAATTGAAGTACAATCAAAAAATGAAACAAACAAAAAATGCCCTGGAATCTTCAAAATGTTACTATCATGAAATACAAAGACTCAGAAACTGTTCTAGATTAGGGAAAGTAAATGAACATGATATTGAATGCAACACATAGTCCTGGATTTTCTTTTATTATGAAGGATATTATTGTATCTGAAAGAGAATGTCCTTTATACTAAGAAAATAAATACTCATGTATATATATTATTAAAAGAGCATCATGTCTAAAACTTACCCTCAAATATTTCAGGAGAGAAGGAGAGAGGAAAAAAAAGAACAAAGCAAATGTAATAAAATGTTAACATTTGGAAATTTTTGTGAAGGATACCTGGGAACTCACTATATTATTTGTGCAACCTTTCTATAAATCTGGAATTATGTCAAAATGAAAACATTGTGTCTTTTAAATTTTATTTATTTTTTATTTTAGAGAGAGGAATTGCACACACAGTGGGGGTGAGGAGCAGAGAGAGAGAGAGAGAGAGAGAGAAAGAGAGAGAGAGAAAATCCCAACTAGGCTCCAAGTTTAGTGCAGAGCCCCACCTGGGTCTCGATTCTGTGACCCTGCAATCATGACCTGAGCCATATTCATGAGTCAGATACTTAACAAACTGAGCCACCCAGTTGCCCCCAAACCATTGTTTTTAAAGACAGTAAGGTTTTGGAGGCAGAAAATTTTTATTTGAATCCAAGTTCTGCCACTTTCTGGCTTTATGCTTTGGTGCTAATTGACTTATGTCTTATTTGTTTTAGCTAAAATTTAGAAGTAAGAAATTATTGTGAGGTTAATAAAATGAAAAGATGCAAAATTTGCTAGTTGCTTAGCAAGATTCCTAGACAAAGTTTTCAATAAATTACCCTATTTTTATTAATAAACAGAGATCTCTGTTTCGGACACTTTCAAGGGAAACAAAGTCTTCAGAGTATAACCAAATTTCAGAATATCTGTTAGGACAAAGAGATGGAAGGTGTTGAGGTTTTGGAAGATGAAATGGGTGGTGTGGGTCCAGTGGAGGTATTGAAGTAGGACATATAGTCAATCAAAGGTTAGGTTTGGGAGGAAGGAGGACACAAGTCTGAAGGGAGAGAAAAAAATAGATGATGGGTAAGAGGTTGAGTAAAGCCTGATGATTCTAGGCTTATTTATCTGGGCTTTAGATTTCCACCATTGTTATAAAGTTGTATGGGGCCAAACTAGGGAGAAGATCCCAGATAATTTTTTAGTGGGCTTTGAAAAGATTCTGGTTTGCAAGAGTAGGGTAAAAAAATACCTTTTCAAAAAGATCTCTAATAGTTCTTCCCCAGGTATTCAACAGCTGTGTGTCAGGAAGTCAGAGCAGCAGTGTGTCGAGTAAACCATGTATAAGGACAGAACAAAGAAAGGAACATTGCTTCATTGCTTATCAAGAACCCCAATTTGATGGGTAAAATTTGCTTTGCTCCATTGTTATTAATTTTTTATGTCTATATTTTCTTTTCCTAAAAAGAACCTATTGAATATTTTCTTAATCTGTTCAATCTGCTGTAACAAAATGGTATAAACTGGGTAGCTTATAAACAACAAAAATTCATTTCTCACAGTTCTGCAGGCTGAAAAATCAAAGATCATGGCACCAGTGGATTTGGTGTCTGGTGAGAACTGTCTTCATAGATGGCCATCTTTTCACTGTAACTTCACTTGGTGGAAGACATAGGGAGCTTTCTTGGGTCTCTTTTATAAGGGCACTAACCACAGTCATGAGAGCTCCTTTTCAGGATCTAATCACCTTCAATGTTTGTACCTTTTAATACCATCACCTTGGGGGTTAGATTTCAACATATGAATTTTGGAGAGGACACAAACATTTAGATCATACCAAATACTAAGATCATATTATATTCTCCTTTATATTTCCAGAATCTTTCATATTGCCTTCTAGGCGTTCAGTAAAGTTATGGTATTGATTATCAAGAAAAACTTATTGAATGAATGATTCAATAAGGAAGCAAAGACACAGAAGTAGTTTTATTATGAAGAGATTTTATTTTTAGAGTTATTTCTTACTACATCTCAACTTTAAGTATATATTTATGAACTTAATTGTCCCAAAGTTTTGTTTGCAATCTTTGAATGTAGAGAAGATATAATATGTTCATCTTGATTTTATAAGCATGTAATGCAAAGCAGTCTGCAGAAAGCTGCTATAGTTTTCTTTTCTTTTAGGAGCATAGGTTCTGTGTTAAGAAGTACAGGGTGATCGCATTATTACCAGATGTAGGACATAAAAAAAGACATTAAGATCCATCTTCATAATGCTCATTCTTTACCCTCTTCTGACTTTAAAATTAATTTGATTATAGAACTGTCCTATAGGGTTAATCAAGAGTGATTCTGTCTATTAAAAAATGGCAAAGGTATAAATAAATGGAATTAAATGGCTCCTACCTAGAAATTGTGCTTACAGATCTGCAGGATATTGACTCAGTAGCATTACACTACCTCATTCTGTAAGCACAGTTTTTTAGAATAATGATATGGAGTGTGTACCTAGTGTTCTAATTAAAACCCACGGTCATTCATCTACCTAATTGCAACAATGCCCTCCAGGATACTTCCACTCGAAATGCACCATTCTTCTTTTGCCTGAACAAGTGACTTTAAAACCACCTGGCTTCTCTCCAAGACCTGAAGTGAAAAATTTACTGACTGTGATATCGCACTAGAAACAGCATTAAAGAAAGAAAAATTGAAGAGGACAGGCAAAGAAGTGAGATTTTCTATCAGGTTTCTGGAGGTATAGCTTATAACGTTTCAGTATTAGCTGTCATAATATCTAATTTTCTCCACAAATTAATAGAAGTCATCTGTTATTAAGTAAAAACTTTCTAAAATACACTGAAGCCCCTAAGCTCCAAAGCTAAAACAAAGATGAAACTTTAAAGAAGCAGACACAGTTATTGGTATGGTTTGTTATAGATTTCAACCCTGAAGTCAGGGAAACTGCATCTAGGAGCACTATGGGCCAGTACCCAGGTAACCCAACGATGAATTTGCTCTGTACCAAAAATGTCCAATGCTAGAGTGAAATTCCCTGTACAACATCCTCTGGATAAGAAGTATGTAAATGCTATTTTCTGTTAGCATATATTGTGTTGTTAGTTTGATTTAGATCATGTGTTGGTATGTTTGAAATAAACACAGACAGATAGTACTTTTTTACATGAATAGGACATCATCATTATTATCAGAATCAAGAAAGCTGCTGTTTATTTCATTATTAACTATATACCAGGCACTACCTAAGTGATTTATACATATTAACTCATTTGATTCTCAAAACCACCATGTAGCATAGGTGTTATTTAATCCCAATTTGAACATATAAAACTGAGGTATACAGAGGTAAATCAACCTGATCAATGTCATGCATTCAGGGAGTGATAGAGCTGTTTAGATACAAGCTAGAACAAACAATCCTAAAATTTGCATGGAACCACAAAAGACCCTGAATAGGCAAAGCAATCCTGAAAAAGAAAAGCAAAGCTGGAGGCATCACAATTCTGGTCTTCAAGCTGTTATTACAAAGTTGTAACCATCAAAGGCAGTATGGTACTGGCATAAACACAGACACATAGATCACTGAAACAATAGAAAATCCAGAAATGGACCCACAACTGTATGGTCAATTAATCTTCAGCAAAGCAGGAAAGAATATCCAATGGAAAAAGAGACAGTCTCTTCAACAAACGGTGTTGGGAAAACTGGACAGCAACATGCAGGAGAATGAACCTGGACCACTTTCTTATACCGTACACAAAAATAAATTCAAAATGGATTAAAGACGTAAATGTGAGACAGGAAACTATCAAAATCCCACAGGAAAAAACACGCAGCAACCACTTTGACTTCAGCTGCAACAACTTCTTACTAGATGCATCACCAGAGGCAAGGGAAACAAAAGCAAACATGAACTATTGGGACTTTATCAAGATAAAAAGCTTCTGCACAGTGAAGGAAACAATCAACAAAACTAAAAGGCCACCTACATAATGGGAGAAGATTGCAAATGACATATCTGATAAAGGGTTAGTATCTAAAATCTATAAAGAACTTACCAACTCAACACCCAAAGAAACAAATAATCCTGCTAAGAAATGGGTGGAAAACATGAATAGACATTTTTCCAAAGAAAATCCAGATGGCTAATAGACACATAAAAAGATGCTCAACATCATTCATTATCAGAGAAATACAAATCAAAACCATGATGAGATACCTCCTCATACCTGTTAGAATGGCTAAAATCAATAACGTAGGAAACACCAGATATTGGCGAGGATTCAAAGAAAGAGGAACCCTCTTACACTGTTGGTGGGAATGTAAACTGGTGAAGTCACTGTGGAAAACAATATGGAGGTTCTTCAAAAAGTTAAAAATAGAACTACCCTACAATGAAGCAATTGCACTACTAGATATTTACCCAAAAGTTAAAAAAAAATTGAAGTGGTACCTGCACCCTGATGTTCATAGCAGCATTATCAACAATAACCAAACTATGGAGTGAGCCTAAGTGTCCATTGACTGATGAATGGATAAAGGTGTGTGTGTATATGTGTCTGTGTGTTTCTGTGTGTGTGTATAATGGAGTATTAGTCATCAGTCATCAAAAATAATAAAATCTTGCCATTGCAATGACATGGATGGAACTAGAGTATATTATGCTGAATGAAATAAGTCAGAGAAAGACAAATACAATATGGTTTCACTCATGTGGAATTTAGTAAATGAAACAGATGAACATATGGGAAGGTGGAAAAAGGGAGGGAAAGAAGGAAGCAAACCATAAGAGACTCTTAAAGATAGAGAACAAACTGAGGGTTGATGGAGGGAGGGAGGTAGGGGATGGGCTAAATGGGTGATGAATTTGTCACTTGTTATAGTGAGCACTGGATGTTATATGTAAATGACAAATCACTAAATTCTACTCCTGAAACTAATATTACACTATATGTTAACTAACTAGAATTTAAATTAAAAATTGGAAGAAGAAAAATAAAAATAAACACAAGCTTCTAGCTCACAGTTTAATTTTTTTTAACTTTTTATTTATCGGGGTGCCTGGGTGGCTCAGTTGGTTAAGTGTCCATCTTCAGCTCAGGTCATGATCTCACGGTTCATGGGTTCCAGGCCCACTTTGGGCTCTGTGCTGAGAGCTCAGAGCCTGGAGCCTGCTTCTGATTCTGTGTCTCCCTCTGTCTCTCCCCCTCCCCTGCTTGTGCACTCTCTCTCTCTCAAAATTAAATAAACATTAAAAACATTCTTAAGTTTTAATGTACTCATTTATTTTGAGAGAGAGAGCATGGGGGAGGGGCAGAGAGAGAGGGAGAGAGAGAGAATCCCAAGCAGGCTCAGTGCAGAGCCAGATGTGGGGTTTGAACTCAGGAACCACGAGATCATTACCTGAGCTGATATCAAGAGTCGGACACTTAACTGACTGAGCTTCCTAGGTGCTCCCATAGTCTAAATTAAAAAAAAAAAAATCTACTGTAGGCCATTAAAAGATTTGAGTTGATCCATTTGGCATTGAGCTCTCTAGTCACACTTTTCTTTTTATCTCTCAGACATTTGGAATAAATACCTGATATATTCCATTAGGCAATGATGTTATTAATTGTTTCAAATTAAGCAGTAGTTGTTGAAAACTGGAACAACCAGCCCCATAGCTATACATTTGTAACTTTGGAACGTTTTATGATTTGTACTACACTTACTTGCTCAAAACCTTGCCTCACATCAATCAATCCAAAGACTTCACACCATTTCTGATATCCCCTCCTCATATCTTCCTTCTAATGACCTCTGAGTTTACCCTATAGGGAGCAAAAACCATGCATTTACTTCTTCTCCTGAGATCCCATTTCAGAATTATCTTTTTGGTATTTTTCCTTGCTGAGGGAAGGCAATAAAACTCATTTAGGTTATATCATAACAGGCCTCATTATTTAAGGAGGGAACTCTCCACACTTTGAAGATTCAACAAGATTCACCTGAGACCCCTCATGTTGATCTGCTTAAGCACATATCTTTCAAGATTATTTGCACCTGTTCAGCTCAAGGTTCCTGACCCTTAGTGGAGAGTGAGTCACATGTTCATTACGAACTCTGATTTTGCTGCATACAAAAACTTTCTAGAACACTGAGTTTATTTATTCACGGTTGCATCTTTGTTATTTTATACAGATGTGTCTTTGTGATAGGCAGGCTCTGAATTGATCACAATCATTTTCACCTCCTTGAATTTGTGGAGTCTTGTTTCATTGAAAGTGGGGCAGGGCATGGTGGCTTGATTCTAATTAACAGAATATGGCAAAGTAATAGGATGTTGCTTCCAAAATTTGGTTACAATAAAATAACTTATTGAGAGAGAGAGAGAGGAGTCTCACTCAGTTCTGAGGGAAGCCAGCTGCCATGTTTTAGCAGCACTATGAGAGGCCCAGGTGTCAAGAATCTGGTGTGCCCGGCTAACAACCAGTGAGGAGTTAAATTCCACAAACATTGCCCTGAGTGAGCTTAGTAGTGGTCTGCTTCCTGCTTGAGTTTTGTGATGACTGTGGTATCAGTAGTCACCTCTGCTGCAACCTCGTGAGAGAACCTGAATCAGAGGCACTAAGGTAAGTGATAACTGGATTTCTGACACCCAGAAACTGTAAGATAATGTTTGTTCTTTTGACCTGTTGATCAGGGTGGGGTAATTTGTTACATATCAATAGGTGAATAATACAGATTTTGTACCTGAAAGTGGAGTGTAGCCATATAGAACCTAAAATGTGGGAGTGTTTTTGGAACCCGGTAGTGAGTTTTAAGGAGAGTGATAGTGAAGGGTTAAAGTGCTTTAAATACACTTTTAGTAGAATTATGGAGTTTGAAAGTGTCAACAGTGAGGCATCAGAAGAAAGTGGGGAACATGCTGCTGGAAACTACAGGAAGGGGGGGAAGTCCTTGTTATATAGAAGTGGCGAGCTTGATACCTCTGTTCTCTGTAGTAGCATGGGAGGTGTAAGACATGTCTTATGAACGGAGTAATCTAGCTTAGGAGACCTCCAGACAAAGCGTTGAAGTTGCTACCTGGATTTGTTTTGCTGCTTATAATAAAATTGGAGAGGAGAGAGACAATTGAGGGAAAGAATGTTAAAGGGAGCCAGGCCTTGATGTTTTTGGAAAGTCTCAACTTTTTTCAGGTGCAAGTGATACTAAAAATACAAAATGTATTCTGAGCAAAAATTGAATTCCAGGGACTTTGGGAAAACATGACATAGAGATAAAATCTAGGGTGTGATTCTAAAATTTTTTGTTAAGGGCTCGGTCGGATTAAGGGAGATGCCCTGGAGTACTATTCAGTCATGTAAAAGGCCCTATAGAGAGTTGTAGTATGGGCCTCCCAGGTTCTTTCAATAAAAAACAAAACTCCCAAACCAATACAACTCCTAACTTGAAGAGATTTATGAGTGTGACTTTTGTTGAATAGAGTGAACTCCAGTGAAATCATAGGAGGCTCATAAAGTTTTTGAATGAATTACAACAACACAAATAATGGCAGCATGGATCAAGGAACAGGCAGTACAAAAAAAAAAAAAGTAGCTGGGTCTTAAGATTTCACTATAACGCTATCCACTGGGTTGGAGGCACAACAGGGGTAGGAAAAATTATCAGGGCTATTGTTTCTAGGTAACTTTCTTTGTAGGTTTTCAATCTGTATAATAGTATTATTAACCTACACACAGGGAATTAGCCTTTCTCAACGAAGAGCTAACTGGAATATTCTTGTTATGGAAAATGACACTTACACCTCAGTAGGGTACTATTGTTACCTGGAAATCAAACCTTTCCTCCCTCTTTGCAATTTAACTTTTGCAATTTAACTGTGTATGCAGTGTACTTATCAGAGACTTTGGAAATGTAAGATCTCTGGACCCTTTGGGGACAATGTCTCCTTGAGCATGTGCTCAGGAACCTATAGAAGGAGGGCACCATAGACTAGTCAGGAGAATTACTCCAAGGAAACACTGATAGACTTTTTATGTACATTATCTAGGTGATGCTTTCAACAATGGGGATTATACCATTAGAAAGGATGAGAAACTGATCATTATCTTTTTATTAAAAAATTTTTTTTGAGCACATGAGAGAGCAAGCATGGGTGAGCAGGGAGGGGAACAGGCAGAGGGAGAGAAAATCCTAAGCAGGCTCCATGCCCAGCACAGAGACTGACAGGGGGTTTGGTCCCACAACCATGAGATCACAACTTGAGCAGAAATTAAGAGTCAGATGCTTAACTGACTGAGCCACCCAGACACCTCTTTTGCTTAAGTTTTAAATGATACTTTGATAGCTGTTGAGCCTCAAAAGACAAGTCTAAACTATATGACTCAATTGATAAAATCTAGTAGCTTCAGACTTTGTGTTAACCAGTCAAGGTGATCTCTGCCATTAACAATTTCTGCTGCATTTTGATCAATACCATTAGATAGAACACTCCTCTAAATTGAAGGAATTGGCTGCTTGACTTGACATGGTAGATCCTGGTAGATTCTGGACACTTTCTTGTCCTGACATCAGCAGTTTGTGCAGATGGCTTTGAAGCTTTCTACAAAATCCAATCCTCACTTTTCTACTTTGTATACATGTCTAACCTTTTTTTTTTTTAATTTTTTTAATGTTTATTTATTTTTGAGATGGAGAGAGACGGAGTATGAACAGGGGAGGGTCAGAGAGAGAGGGAGACACAGAATCCAAGGCAGGCTCCAGGCTCTGAGCTGTCAGCACAGAGCCTGATGCAGGGCTTGAACTCACAGACCATGAGATCATGACCTGAGCCTAAGTGGGACGCTTAACCCACTGAGCCACCCAGGCACCCCTATACATGTCTAATCTTAAATGTTTTTTTGCAGCCACTGTCCTATCAGATAATCTGACAACACATGAGAAGAAGCAAATGACCAGACTTTGATTTGACTCTAAACTTTTTCATTTTTTTCATTTTATTTTTTAATGTTTATGTTTGATATACAGAGACACAGAGTGTGAGTGGGGGAGGGTCAGAGAGCTAGGGAGACACAGAATCCAAAGCAGGCTCCAGGCTTTGAGCTGTTAGCACAGAGCCTGATGCAGGGCTCAAACTCATGAACTGCGAGATCATGACTTGATCTGAAGTCAGACACAACTGACTGAGCCACCCACATAAACTGACTCTAAGCTTTTTAAACATGATGATGTCAGAGATGATGACAGTACTGTAGATCTGGAATGAGACTGTGTCGCCAACCTTTGGCCTCACCAGAAGATGTCCAAAAGCTAGTGCAATTGAGAATGGGACCCCCTTCACCCCACATTATCATTTATGCAGTTAGAACCACAGAGTATCCTGACCTGCATAATACTTCATCTTTACTGAGAACTTCACCTAGTTGCATAAATTCTGTGTTAAGAAGTGAACCAATTCAAAGACTTACTCTCATTATTCTATGCTAACCTATGAATTTCTGTTCCATCTTTAAGCAGTACAAATTTGTGCCTTCACTTGATGTGATGAAATGCTAATTAGTGATTGATTTCTTATATTCTTTCTTGATGAAGTAAGTGAATAAAACCCAATTTGCTTATATCATAATAGATGTTTTTATTTAAGGACTAGGCCTCCTACCCTTGCCACTAGAAAGAGCTAATTTACTCTGTCATTGTGTAAATTATGCTTTTTAAAGTTTTTATGTACCTTTGATTGTCATTAGCTGGTTCTGTAATTTTTCTTGGCATTTTGTTAATCAAGTTTTTAAGGAGTGGTAACATCAAAAATTCTGAATAAAACTATATTTAAAAGCTTTCAAATAAAAACTTAGTTTTTTTACAAAATGTAATCTTTAAATCATTGTTAATTCTGTCGCTAATGCTAAATAATTATTTGTAACAATTTCCCTCCAATAAGCCTGAATATTTCAATGGCCTGTAAATAAGGCTTATGTTTGTAATAGGTTTATTAATAATATAGTTCAAGGAACTAACCCCTAGTATTTAAATAATGCCACTATGCCACATAATATTAAATAGGATTTAACTATTTCACAATTTAAGTGCCTTGATGTTAGTCCAGCATTGCTCTTCAGCCAGTGAGTGGTACGAGAGAACTGTAGATAGGTTCTCCTTCGAAAGTTTACCATTTTGTTGAGAATAGAAAATAAAGACCTGGTAAACAACGAACAATTTTGCATTTTCATAGGATCAGAACATATTCCAGGTGGAAGAGCTATTTAAACACATGAAGATGAGTGACCAAAATTGAACCATAACAAAAGGAATAGAGTTAATGTTTTTAATTCACCTTTTCATAGGTTGTTTAAATTAGAACTTATTTGAAAGCATAAGAAGTATACATAATTGGTGAAATTTTCATGTTTCAGATTACCTAGTAGAGTGACTCTGCATTTATGAAAGTTTAACTTGATTATTTTTGAAGCATTGGTCTTCCATTTCATAAATTTTATTTTCCCTGTATAGCTTCTTCCTCGGGCATACTATCAGATCAGAAATCCTTGCCAATGGGGGGTTTTTGAACACTTGCTTCCCCAAGTCTCCAATTCAAATTCACTTTTCATCTGTTGCTAATAGTAATTTTTTTGCATAACTTCCTGCTAAAGGGCTATTGTGTAGAAATGTGGTGGCATTTGGGGGGAAAGAAGTGTTATGATTAGGTATAGGTGTAAGAGTTTAAGAATCCTTTCACCTAAACCCCTGGGCAAGGCAATGAACAAAGAGTTGGAAGAAATAGTAACTGTGAGAAAGTTAAATATATTGTCAAAGTAGGTCATTTTGTATTCTACTTAAAGTTCAAATAGGCCAGAGAACATTTTTATGCTGAATTAATCCTGTCCTATCAAATGCATACCAACCCCTCAGGGAAGCCTGATTATGTAGCTTGAGGGCATATGCTAAGAGGTCAATTGACTCCTTTCTCAGGTTATGATCATCATTAATGATAATGGACATTCTGTTCTGGGACAGAGGTAAGGGCATACTTTTTTTTTTATTGTCCCTTGATGATATTGAAAATAATAGACATTTATATGGGAGAATTTAGGAGCATCTCAGGGAATGTGGCTGGAGAAGGTCAGTTGAGCAGGACAACAGAAAAACCATCCACCAGTCAAAAGTGTTTGGGTGGAATGTGAGTCAGAGTGAAAATATGTTTGATAGGAGATTGGCCATTTAGATATTACTCATTTGTGTGCTTTCAAAATATTCTCTATCTGTGGAAGTAAGTTTTCTTTATGCACACCTTCATCCTTCCTAGCTAGAAAGGTGAAGTGAATAATGTTTTGCAATGCCTTCTATATTGCAGGGAAAATTAAGGGCCAACCTGGAGAACACAAACCTTTTGTCTTGCATATGCCTGTTAGGTTCACTTTTGACTGAGAAGATGTCTTAGGGGTTCAGAAGACCCAAGACTTCTTGGGTCAGAGGAGGTCAGAGGATAATTGAAAAAAATATTTGTGGAATCGCTGAGCTGAAGAGAAAAAAAATTAAAGCTGTAGCTGGACAAAGAATTGAAATCCAAGGGCTGGTCAAACTGAGCCACATTTCAAACTGAAGGGGAGAAGTAAAGGCACAAATGGAATGAGATTCTCAGGATTAAGAACACATAAATTTGAGAAAATGAAAAAAAAGAATAAAGCATGGAACCAGTAAGATCAAGCAGTTTGGGCTCCAGGCATTTAGCAGGTCATTTCTATGTAGTTTACATAGAATTTGGTTAGTGTGTCAGGTTGGGCAGGGGGAGTTGGGGGGAGTGTTTGAAATAGGTTAGAAATGTATTTCTCTTTCGTATAAAAGTCTGCGGAGCTTGGGTGGCTCAGTTGGTTAAGTGTCCCACTTTGGCTCAGGTCACTATGCCTGGGTTCGAGCCCTGTGTCCGGCTCTATGCTGATGTCTCAGAGCCTGCAGCCTGCTTCAGATTCTGTGTCTCCCTCACTCTCTGCACCTCTCCCTACTTGAGTGCTTGCTGGCTCTCTTTCTCTCTCTCAAAAATAAAAACATTTAAAAAAAAATTTTAAAGTCTGGGTTGGCACTGCAGAGTTTTTATGGTATAGTAGGGTGTTGAGTCAAAGGATTTTCTTAGGTCATGTTCTACCTGATGATATGATTATGTCATCTGTGTTTCTAGCATATGAAGAAGACACAGAGCATACACAGTATTTCTTAAGGAAGAGTCTATGAAAAGGAAACATTTCTGCTTAACTTCCATTGGCCAAAGAACAGTCTTAGATGACCATGCCTAGAAAAAAAAAATTTGAGAAATGTATTCATATTCTTTGAAACCATATGCCAAAATAAAATGGGGTAGGGGGGAGTCCCTTTACTAAGAATAAAGGGAAAGTCAATATTACAAAACAACTGTGATAGAGACTTGACTTTTCCCTATAATCTCTAATATCTCCTGCTAGGCCTCGAAGCATATGAGTTAATAGATGTAGTCCTATACATTTCTTAAGTTCTTTTTCATATTATTTCTGTCTTCATGCTATAATCTGGATTGTTTTTTTATATATTAGTGCTCCTTAATTTTATCTTTAGCAATGTCTAATCTACTGTTTAACAAATTGAGCCATTTTTTTATTTCCGCCATTATATTTCTTTGTAGAAGCTTCATTTTAAAATTTTCAGTATACTTGTTTTGTTATGTTCTTCTGCATGCTCATGGTTATGTTGCCTTGCTTCTTAAAGTGTTCATGCATACTTGGTCTAGGTTCCCTATTTGATATTGCCAGTATATAGTCCTTGGAGGTCACAGTTTGTTTGTTTGTTTTTTCCCCTCTTATTAATATTTTTTTAATTCATACTGGCTTTCTCATGTGTTTGTTAGTCTGTAAATATGAGCTTATTTTCTTGTTTAAATTGGTTGCCATATGACATTCCCATATTAGGAAATGTTTGCTTTTATAATTACTGTCAAACGATAATATGTATAACAATGACTCAAACTTTTTTTTCTTTTAAGAGGGGGTGTTAAGAGTTACTCTTGTTAGACCACTGATAACACAAAATATGTATGCTATACAATGCCTAGTCTCTTGTTGCATGAAGGTCCTTATAGCACCCAGTTACTCATAGTGCCAGAAAAAAGTATCTGATTTACTTCTTAAAAATCTTAAAAGTTTTTGTAATGGAACATGTACTACTTGTTACTAAAATCAAGGGAGATAATAGAATTAGAAGAGCCTTGATGATAATAATAATAAGAATCTATAGAAATATAAGGTGGTATTATTTTTCATGATTAACTGTTTCTCTCTGAAATGGACAAATCATGCAGGGCTGTCATAAGACAAAATGGTGTTTGATCTTTTTGCCTCCTGGTGATGATCTTTGAACTGAGACATTGTCTTGGACCTTGTTTCTACAATCAACTTTGTTTATGTTTAAGATCTCTTTTTCTTTTTCATGTTTGTTTATTTTGAGAGAGAGAGAGAGCATGAGTGGGGAAGGGACAGAGAGGGATAGAGAGAATCCTAAGCAGGCTCTGCACTGCCAGCACAGAGCCCAAAGTGGGGCTTGATCTCAGGATCCCTATGTTTAACATCTTAAAACAGTGGCAAACTTAACTCCACAATAAATTTTGTCCAACAATTTTTCTCCGTTTCACAGAACTGTTACTAGTAGCATGCAAATTACCTAGACAGGCTGGATTGTGTTTCTAATGAAATGTGATCATAGCACTGAGTAGAGATAATTTATATTTATGGATACCTCTGGTCCCAAAATTTTTACATATGACTGCTTTAAACAGTTTAACTGACAACACTTCCCGATAGCCTGGGGCAAAGCATTGTCATTCTCACTTCCAGAATGGGTAAGTTAAGGTGTATGCAATTCTAATGGGTATTTCACCAATACTTCAAAGCAATATTCCATATATAAGACCTTGTTTTAGCAGCTAACCAACAGACCTTAAATGCATGCCAGGTGTGATACCCTCTGCTCTCCAATGCACCCAGTCATTAAAATGATCCTGAAGAGTACATTTCTCTCCACTAGAATTTTCCTAGGGGTTCTGTCCAGGTGCATGAAATAGTTTGGAGGACCACACATACATTTGCATTAAAATTAGATCCTTATTTGCATATCATTTACATACACCTACGCAGACTGTGCCATCTATTCTTAGGCAGCTTTTAACAAAACATTATTTATTGCTACCATTAAGGTTGACACTTGTTTTTTTTTTCCTCCTTTACTTTCCATCTTATGCAATCTTTGACCCCAGAGTTTGACATCAAAGAAATACACAAAGATGATAATGATGGAGAGTGCAGAAGCTGCTGGATTATGGTAAGAAGAACAAAACATTTCCAAGAAACTTTCACATATAGACCAAAATTACACATTTTGGGATTAGGGGAGAAGTAGAGAGATTGTTTTTTGAAGGAAAAAGAGATGAAAGAGTATTTTTTAATCATAGGAATTTAAAATACTTGGTGGAGTCAATCATATATTTAAGGAGTATATATTGAGCACTATAATATTCAAAGGCTTAACTAGGTATAGGGCATTCAGCAGTAAATAAGACGTATTAAAACAGAACAGAAGAAAACAAAACAAAAAAAACCCCACCAAACTTGTGCTCATTGAGTTTACATTCTAGTTGTTGAGAAGTGGATTGGGAGGGGGCAAATAAGCCAATAAATGTGTAATAGAGTGTTTAAAATAGTGGTCACTTCCAGAGATTAAAAAAAAAAAAGAAGGTAGATAGGAAATGCAGGATGTGGGGATAAGGAGACTATAACTTCACGGAAGGTACTCCAAGAAGATAGCTTTGAGAAGTTTTCATTTCAGTAAAGACATAAAGGCAAAAGACATGCTGACATCTAAGAGAACATTAGTGTCCTTGGGAATTACAAGAAAAACTGATTAAAATGCAAATTATTGGGCTTATCACTCAAGGATCAGATCCAGGAGGTCTTAGAACTCATTATCTAAATTGTTTTAAGTATCCCAAGAAATTCCAATTCAAGAAAGCTGAGAAGGTATAGATATTTCCCATATACCTCCTGTCTCTACACACATACAGCCTCCCCCAGTATCAACATCGGTACCAGAGTTATAGGTTTGTTAGTATTGATGAACATACATTGACCCACCATTATCATCACAATTACATAGTTTACAATCATAGTTGACAGTTCACTCTGGATGTTGCACACCCTATGGTTTTGGACAAACTTACTTTTTTAGGTTTGTTAAGATAAAATGGGCATATGATTGCATAAGTGTAAGCTGTACAATGTGTAAGCTATACAAGGGGAACATTGTGGGGGGCAACAGAAAGCACCTGCTTTCTCAAAATGGCTCTCCTTCATCTTGGACTGCACCAGGGTTTCACGATCTCTTACCTGAATCCCCAAACTCTCATAAAAGCATTTTTCTCCATGAATGAATGACCAATTACTGTGGTTATGCAGGGAATATAAATAAGGGGCATCTTATTTGGCCATCTTTCTGACCTAGACAAATTTATTGGACACATATCTACCATTATGGTTTTATTTTTACTGCTGTAAAAATCCTCTGAGCTCTGTCTATTCATTCATCCCTACCTCCTAACTCCTGGCACCAGTCATCTTCTTGTTGTCTCCATAATTTTACCTTTTCTAGAATGTTGCATAGAACCATAGAAGAGCTAGTCTTTTCAGATTGGCTTCTTTCACTTAGTAATAAGAATTTAAGGTTCCTTCATGTTTTTTCGTGGTTTGATAACTCATTACTTTTTAGTGGTGAATAATACTTAGGATGTGCCACAGTTAGTTTATCCATTAATCGACTTGAGGACATTTTGGTGGCTTTCAAGTTTTGGCAATTATGAATAAAGCTGCTATAATCATTGGTGTGGACATAAGTTTTTAGCTGTTTTGGGTAAATACCAAGGAGCATAATTGCTGGACCTTATGGTAACAGTGTTTACTTTCATAAAAGGACAGCCAATTTGTTTTCCTAAATGACTGCATTGTTTTGCATTCTTACCAATAATGAATGAGAGTTCCTGTTTGTCCACATTCTCACCAGCGTTTGGTGTTGGTGCTGTGGATTTTGACCTTTCTAATAGATGTGTACTGATATCCTGTTGTTTAAATTTGCACTTTTCTGATACTTGATGTGAAGCATCTTTTCTTACACTTATTTGCCAGCTGTATATTATCTGTGGTTGAGGTGGTTGTTAAGGTCTGTTGAATTTAAATGATTATTTTTTTTTAAGTTTATTTATTTTGAGAGGGAGAGAGAACGTGAGCGGGGGGGGGGCAGAGGGAGAGAGGGAGAGGAAGAGAACTCCAAGCAATCTCTCTCAGCACAGGGGCTTGAACTCACTGTAAGATCATGACCTCAGCCAAAATTGAGCTGGACACAAGGGACCAAGCCACTCAGGCACCCCTAACATGTTCTTTAAAACTTTGGTTTAACAGTTATTTGATAATTGTCTTTGACAAACATTTTATTCCACTCCTTGCCTTCTCTGAAACTCTTCACATTGTCTTCAACAGAGTATACACTTTTAGTTTGAAGTCTAGTTTATCACTTAGTTATTCCTTTTATGGATAATGATTTTGGTGTATATCGAAAATGTTAAAATGTTATTGTCCTACCCAAAGTCATCTAGATTCTCTCCTTTATCTTCTAGGAGTTTTATACTTTGACATTTTACATTTAGGTCCCTGACTTACGTTGAGTTGATTTTTAGTGACATGTGTTAAGATCTATGTTGAGGTTTGTTTTTTTCTTTTTGCATATAAATGTCCACTTGCTCTGAAGACTATTTGTTAAAAGACTATCTTTGTTTCACTGTGTTGCTTTTTCTTCTTTATCAAAGATTAGTTGACTATGTGGGTCTATTTCTGATCTCTTTATTCTGTTCCATTCATCTATTTATTGTTTGGCCAGGGCCATACTGTTCTGATCACTACAGTTGTATAGTAATTTTTTTTATATATGAAATTTATTGTCAAATTGGTTTTCATACAACACCCAGTGCTCATCCCAACAGGTGCCCTCCTCAATAGCCAGGACCCACCCTCCCCTCCCTCCCACCCCCATCAACCCTCAGTTTGTTCTCAGTTTTTAAGAGTCTCTTATGTTTTGGTTCCCTCCCTCTCTAACCTTTTTTTTTTTTTCTCCCTTCCCCTCCCCCATGGTTTTCTGTTAAGTTTCTCAGGATCCACATAAGAGTGAAAACATATGGTATCTGTCTTTCTCTATATCACTTATTTCACTTAGCATCACACTCTCCAGTTCCATCCATGTTGCTACAAAAGGCCATATTTCATTCTTTCTCATTGCCATGTAGTATTCCATTGTGTATATAAACCACAATTTCTTTATCCACTCATCAGTCGGTGGACATTTAGGCTCTTTCCACAATTTGGCTATTGTTGAAAGTGCTGTTATAAAGATTGGGGTACAAGTGCCCCTATGCATCAGCACTCCTGTATCCCTTGGATGAATTCCTAGCAGTGCTGTTGCTGGGTCATAGGGTGGATCTATTTTTAATTTTTTGAAGAACCTCCACACTATTTTCCAGAGTGGCTGCACCAGTTTGCATTCCCACCAACAGTGCAAGAGGGTTCCCGTTTCTCCACATCCTCTCCAGCATCTCTAGTCTCCTGATTTGTTCATTTTGGCCACTCTGACTGGCGTGAGGTGATATCTGAGTGTGGTTTTGATTTGCATTTCCTGATGAGGAGCAACGTTGAGGATCTTTTCATGTGCCTGTTGGCCATCTGGATGTCTTCTTTAGAGAAGTGTCCATTCATATTTTCTTCCCATTTCTTCACTGGATTATTTGTTTTTCAGGTGTGGAGTTTGGTGAGCTCTTTATAGATTTTGGATACTAGCCCTTTGTCCGATATGTCATTTGCAAATATCCTTTCCCATTCTGTTGGTTGACTTTTAGTTTTGTTGGTTGTTTCCTTGGCAGTGCAGAAGCTTTTTATCTTGATGAGGTCCCAGTAGTTCATTTTCGCTTTTAATTCCCTTGCCTTTGGGGATGTATCAAGTAAGAAATTGCTGTGGCTGAGGTTAGAGAGGTCTTTTCCTACTTTCTCTTCTAGGGTTTTGATGGTTTCCTGTCTCACATTCAGGTCCTTGATCCATTTTGAGCTTATTTTTTTGTGAATGGTTTAAGAAAGTGGTCTAGTTTTATCCTTCTGCATGTTGCTGTCCAGTTCTCCCAGCACCATTTGTTAAAGAGACTGTCTTTTTTCTATTGGATATTCTTTCCTGCTTTGTCAAAGATGAGTTGGCCATACTTCTGTGAGTCTAATTCTGGGATTTCTATTCTATTCCATTGGTTTATGTGTCTGTTTTTGTGCCAATACCATGCTGTCTTGATGATTACAGCTTTGTAGTAGAGGCTAAAGTCTGGGATTGTGATGTCTCCCGCTTTGGTCATTTTCTTCAAAATTACTTTGGCTATTCAGGGTCTTTTGTGGTTCCATACAAATTTTAGGATTGCTTGTTCTAGCTTCGAGAAGAATGCTGGTGCAATTTTGATTGGGATTGCATTGAATGTGTAGATAGCTTTGGGTAGTATTGACATTTTGACAATATTTATTCTTCCAACCCATGAGCACGGAATGTTTTTCCATTTCTTATATCTTTTTCAATATCCTTCATAAGCTTTCTATAGTTTTCAGCATACAGATCTTTTACATCTTTGGTTAGGTTTATTCCTAGGTATTTTATGCTTCTTGGCACAATTGTGAGTGGGATCAATTTGTCTTTCTGTTGCTTCATTATTAGTGTATAAGAATGCAACTGATTTCTGTACATTGATTTTGTATCCTGTGACTTTGCTGAATTCGTGTATCAGTTCTAGCAGACTTTTGGTGGAGTCTATTGGGTTTGCATGTATAATATTCTGTCATATGCAAAAAGTGAAAGCTTGACTTCATCTTTGCCAATTTTGATGCCTTTGATTTCCTTTTGTTGTCTGATTGCTGATGCTAGCACTTCCAACACTGTTAAACAACAGCAGTGAGAGTGGACATCCCTGTCTTGTTCCTGATCTCAGGGGGAAAGCTGTCAGTTTTTCCGAATTGAGGATGATATTAGCTGTGGGCTTTTCATAAATGGATTTTATGATGTTTATGTTCCTTCTATCCTGACTTTCTTGAGGGTTTTATTAAGAAAGATGCTGAATTTTGTCATATGCTTTTTCTGCATCAATTGACAGGATCATATGGTTCTTATCTTTTCTTTTATTAATGTGATGTATCACATTGATTGATTTGTGAAGGTTGAACCAGGCCTGCAGCCCAGGAATAAATCCCACTTGATCATGGTGAATAATTCTTTTTGTATGCTGTTGAATTCGATTTGCTAGTATCATATTGAGAATTTTTTTTTTAAATTCTTCTTAATGTTTATTTATTTCTGAGACAGAGAGAGACAGAGCATGAGAGGGGGAGGGGCAGAGAGAGAGGGAGACCCAGAATCGGAAGCAGGCTCCAGGTTCCAAACTGTCCGCACAGAGCCCGACGGGGGGGGCTTGAACTCACAAACCGTGAGATCATGACCTGAGCCGAAGTCGGTCACTCAACCGACTGAGCCACCCAGGCACCCGGAGAATTTTTGCATCCATATTCATCAGGGATATGGGCCTGTAGTTCTCTTTTTTTGCTGGGTCTCTGGTTTAGGAATCAAAGTAATACTGGCTTCATGGGATGAGTCTGGAAGTTTTCTTTCCCTTCCTATTTTTGGAACAGCTTGAGAAGGATAGGTATTATCTTTTCTTTAAATGTCTGGTAGAATTCCCCTGGGAAGCCATCTGGTCTGGGCTCTTATTTATTGGGAGATTTTTGATAACTTATTCAATTTCTTTGCTGGTTATGGGTCTGTTCAAGTTTTCTATTTTTTCCTGTTTGAGTTGTGGAAGTGCATGGGTGCTTAGGAATTTGTCCATTTCTTCCAGGTTGTCCAGCTTGTTGGCATATAGTTTTTCATAGTATTTCCTGATAATTGCTTATATTTCTGAGAGATTGGTTGTAATAATTTGATTTTCATTTATGGTTTTATCTATTTGGGTCCTCTCCCTTTTCTTTTTGAGAAGCCTGGCTAGAGGTTTATCAATTTTGTTTATGTTTTCAAAAAACCAACTCTTGGTTTCATTGATCTGCTCTACAGTTTTTTTTTTTTTTTTTTTTTTTTTAGATTCTATATTGTTTATTTCTGCTCTGATGATTATTTCTTCTTCACTAGGTTTGGGGCATCTTTGCTGTTCTGCTTCTATTTCTTTTAGGTGTGCTCTTCGATTTTGTATCTCGGATTTTTCTTGTTTCTTGAGATAGGCCTGGATTGCAATGTATTTTCCTCTCAGGACTGCCTTCGCTGCATCCCAAAGCATTTGGATTGTTGTACTTTCATTTTCATTTCCATTTGTTTCCATATATTTTTAAATTTCTTCTCTAATTGCCAGGTTGACCCATTCATTCTTCAGTAGGGTGTTCTTTAACCTCCATGCTTTTGGAGGTTTTCCAGACTTTTTCCTGTGGTTGACTTTAAGTTTCATAGCATTGTGGTCTGAAAGTATGCATGGTATGATCTCAATTCTTTTATACTTATGAAGGGCTGTTTTGTGACCCAGTATGTGATATGTCTTGGAGAATGTTCCATGTGGACTCAAGAAGAAAGTGTATTCTGTTGCTTTGGAATGCAGAGTTCTATATATATCTGTCAAGTCCATCTGGTCCAATGTATCATTCAGGGCCCTTGTTTCTTGATAGTAATTCTTAAAGTAAGGTGGCCTCACGCCTCCACTTTTGTTCTTCTCATTAGTAATAAATTGACTCTCCTTGGGTTTTTTTGCCTCTGCATATAAACTCTAAAATCACTTTGTCAATATCCACAGAATAATTTGCTAGGATTTTCATTGGGATTACATTCAACCTGGAATCAAATTGAAACAAATATACTGGCAATGTATCGTGAGTCTACATATCCATGAACCTGGATATCCATGAACATGTGATACCTTTCACATCATACATATTTCATACATAAATTTTCACCTAAATATTTTATTATGGGAGCAATATTGTAAGTGGTAATGTTTTTAATTTCAAATTCAATTCTGCTTGTTTTTTGCTGATAGGCAGGAAAATAACTGACTTCTGTGTATTAACCATGTATAATGAAACCTTGCTATAATTATTAGTTGCAGATATTTGATTCTTTCATATTGTTTACTTTGACAATCATCTAATCTGTAAATACTGACAGTTTTATTCCTTCTCAAAATATGTATCTTTTATTTCACTTCGTTGTCTTAGTACATTAGCTACCACTTTCAGTACAATATTGGAAAGGGAGAGTGAGAGGGAACATCCTTGCCTGGTTCCTGATCACTGTGGTAATGTCTGGTTTCTCACCACTTAGTATGATACTAGCTGTAGGTTTTTGTTTTGTTTTTTTTTTTGTAAATTATCCTCATCAAGTTGAGGAGGTTACCCTCTCTTCCTAGTTTGTTGAGAGTTTTTACCATGAGTAGGTGTTGGATTTTGTTAAATGCTTTTTCTGTATATATTTATAATATATGATTTTTCTTTTTTTTTTATAAATTTTTTTTAACGTTTATTTATTTTTGAGACAGAGAGAGACAGAGCATGAACGGGGGACGGTCAGAGAGAGGGAGACACAGAATCTGAAACAGGCTCCAGGCTCTGAGCTGTCAGCACAGAGCCCGACGCGGGGCTCGAACTCACGGACCGCGAGATCATGACCTGAGCCGAAGTCGGCCGTTTAACCGACTGAGCCACCCAGGCGCCCCATAATATATGATTTTTCTACTTGAGGCTCTTAATGGGATAGATTACGTTGTTGTTGTTGTTGTTGTTGTTGTTGTTGTTGTTGTTGTTGTATATTCAAGCAATCTTAAATACCCGGTATAAATCCCATGTGGTAGTGGTGTAGATGTAGAATTGTTTTTATACATTGTTGAATTCTCTTTGGTAACATTCTTCTGACTTTTTTTCTATATATATTCATTATAGATATTGGTCTGTTTTTCTTTGATTGGAATGTCTTTGACTGCCTTTGAAATTAGGGTAATGCTGGCCTTGTAGAATGAGTTAGGAAGGATTCCTTCTGCTAGCTTCTGAAAGAGAATTGGTACAATTTTTTTCTTAAAAGTTGGGTAGAATTCAAGTGTTCAAGAGAAATTATCTGGACCTGGTGTTGCCTATATAGGAAAGTTACTGATTACTGATTTTATTTCTTTATAAGATAAAGGCCATTCAGATTTGGAAGTTACTTTTGTGGAAGTAGTAACAGATTTTCTCTTCAAGGAATTGATCCATACCATCTAGGTTACCAAGTTTTGTAGGCAGACTCAATATCATTCATTTATTATACTTTCAATGTTCACAGTATTAGTAGTGATACCCCCTTTTTGATTTCGAATGTTAGCTTTTCTCTCTCTTTTTACTCTGGCTAGAGGCTTATCAATTTATTCAAAGAACTATCCTTTGGTATTCACTGATATTCTTTATTGATTAGATTACAAATTGATTTTTGCTTTTTTATTTTTTCTGCTTCTGCTGGATTTTATTTGATCTTTGTTTGGTTTTCTGAGATAAAAGCCTAGATGATTTTCTAAAAGAGGTTTCATTTCTAGTAAATGAATTCAGTGGTGTAAATTTCTTTCTAAACATTGCTTTTGGTGCATACCACAAATTTTATAAGTCGTATTTTTTTTTTCGTTTTGATGAAAATATTTATACATTTCTCTTCAGGTGGTTTCTTTAATCCATGTGTTTAGAATTGTGTTGTTTAATGTCCATATAATTGGGAATTTTCCACATATCTTTCTGTTGTGGATTTTTAGTTTAATTCTATTGTGATTTGACAACACTCATTGAAGACATTTCCTCTTTTATATTTGTTGTGTTTTATGAACTGCAACATGGTCTATCGTGATGAATGTTCTCTGTGAGCTTGAGAAGAATGTGTATTATGTTGCTGTTGAATGAAGTATTCCATAGGTAACAATTATATCCAGTTGACTGATGGTGCTGTTGACTTCTACTCTATTCTTAGTGATTTTCTGCCTTAAGGATCTGTCTATATTTGATAGAAGTGTGTTGAGGGCTCTAATAGATTCATCTATTTCTCCTTGTTCTATCAGTTTTTGTCTCACATATTTTGATAGGATATAAGATTAAGGTTTATCATGTTTTCTTGGAGAATTGATCCCTTTATTATGTAATGTCCCTATTTGTTCTTGATGACATTCTTGGATCTTGGTTGGCTCTATCTGAAATTAATAAAGCCACTTATGCTTTCTTTAGACTGATTTTAGGATTACATATCTTTCTCTATTGTTTACTTTTAATCTAAATGTGTCCTTTTATTTAAAATGGATGTCTTACAGACAATATATAATTGGATCTTGGTTTTTGATCCATTTTGACAGTCTCTCATTTATTTGATACATATCAATTACTAATTTAAACTGATTGCTAATATAGTTGAATTATAATCCCCCTAATTACAGTTTTGTTAGTTTCCTTTATTCTTT
The DNA here is from genome assembly GCF_018350195.1 of Panthera tigris. Lineage (NCBI taxonomy): Eukaryota > Metazoa > Chordata > Mammalia > Carnivora > Felidae > Panthera > Panthera tigris. Next base: position 68,400,957 of record NC_056662.1, on the reverse strand, counting down.
ATTTGTATTTTTGTTTTTCCACACTTTTTAGGCATTTTGTGGTTTTATTTTCATTTTATTTTTCATTTTATTTTTATGCATTATGATTAAAAATTCATTTGAGTATAATTAACATACAGTATTATATTAGTTTAAGGTGTATGATATAATTGAACAATTCTATATGTTTCTAAATGTTCACTGAGATGTACTATTTATCCTCTTAATCTATTTAAAATTTTTTTAAATGTTTATTTATTTTTGAGAGAGAGCCAGAATGTGAGTGAGTTAGGGGCAGAGAGAGAGACATTCATTTATCAGTTCTAGTAGATTTTTTGTGGCGTCTTTAGGGCTTTGTATATGGTATGTATGTGGTATCCTGTCATCCGCAAATAATGTAAGTTTTACTTCTCCTTCCCAGTTTGGATGATTTTATTCCTTTTTCTTGGTTGATTGCTATGGCTAGGACTTGCAGTCCTATACTGAATAAAAATGATGAAAGCAGACATCCTTGTCTTATTTCTGATCTTAGGGGGGAAAGCTTGCAGTTTTTCACAATTGAGTACAAAGTTAGCTGTGGGTTTTTTGTAGATGGCCTTTATTATGTTGAGGAATGTTCCCTCTAAACCTACTTTGTTGAGGTTTTTTCGGTTGTTGTTGTTGTTATCATGAATGGATATTGTACTTTGTCAAATGCTTTTTCTGCATCTATTGAAATGATTGTATGATTTTTATCCTTTCTGTTCTTGATGTATTGTATCATGTTGATTGATTAGCAAATAATGAACCACCCTTGAGTCCTAGGAATAAATCCCTCTTCATGAGGTGAATTTTAAAAAATGTATTGTCGGATTGGGTTTGCAAATACTTTGTTGAAGATTTTTGCATCTTTGTTCATCCGAAATACTGGCCTCTAGTTCTCTTTTATATCTTGTTTTGGTATCAGAGTATTGCTGGCCTTAGACCATGATTTGGAAGTTTTCCTTCCTCTACTATTTTTTTTTTTTTGATAGTTTGAGAAGAATAGGTATATTAACTCTTTAAATGTTGAATAGAATGCATTTGTGAAGCTATCTAATCCTAGACTTTGGTTTGTTGAAAATTTTTTGATTACTAGCAATGAAGTTGAATCAATAATTGATCTATTCAAATGTTCTGTTTTTTCCTGATTCACTTTGAGTAGGTTATAGGTCTCTATGAATTTATCAGTTTCTTTTAGGTTGTCCAACTTGTTGGTATATAGTTTTTCATGATACTCTATTATAATCCTTTGCATTTCTGTAATATTGGTTTCTGTTTCTCTCTATTTGTGATTTTCTTTGGGTTTGTTTTCTCTGTTTTTTGGATTTGGCTAAAGGTTTATTAATTTTGTTCTTTTTATCTGGATGTCTTCTTTGGAAAAGGGTTTATTCATGTTTCCTTACCATTTCTTCACTGGATTGTTTTTGGGTGTTGAGTTTGGTAAGTTCTTCATAGATTTTGGATACTAACCCTTTATCTGATACATCATTTGCAAATATCTTTTCCCATTCCATTGGTTGCCTTTTAGTTTTGTTGATTGTTTCCTTGGCAGTGCAGAAGCTTTTTATCTTCATGAGGTCCCAATAGTTCATTTTTGCTTTTAATTCCTTTGACTTTGGAGATGTGTTGAGTAAGAAATTGCTGCAGCTGAGGTCAAAGAGGTTGTTGCTTGCTTTCTCCTCTAGGGTTTTTTGATGATTTCCTGTCTCACATTCAGGTCCTTGATCCTTTTTGAGTTTATTTTTTGTGTATTGTGTAAGGAAGTGGTCTACTTTCATTCTTTTGCATGTTGCTGTCCAGTTCTCCCAGCACAATTTGCTAAAGAGATTGTCTTCTTTCCATTGGATACTCTTTCCTGCTTTGTCAAAGATTAGTTCGCCATACATTTATGAGTCCAGTTCTGGGTTCTCCATTCTATTGCATTGGTTTACTGTTTGTAACTAACAAAGAGGGAGGGAGGCAAACTTTAAGAGACTCTTAAATGCAGAGAACAAGCTGAGGGTGCATGGGGGGGTGGGGAGAAGGGGAAAAAAAGGATGATGGACATTGAAGAGGTCACTTGTTAGGATGCACTGGGTGTCGCATGTAAGCGATAAACCATGGGAATCCACCCTAAAAACCAAGAGCACACTTTACACACTGTATGTTAGTCAATTTGACAATAAATTATATTTAAAAAATTTTGTTCTTTTCAAGGAACAAGTTCTTGGTTTCACCTATCTATTCTCATTTGTTTTAGTGTTTGATTTATTTCTTCTCTAATCTCTGATATTTCCCCCCTTCTACTGGACTTGTGCTTTGATCATTTTCTAACACCTTCAGGTGTAAATTTAGTTGTTTGAACTTTTTCTTGTTTATTGAGGTGTATCTGTATTGCTATAATCTTTCCTCTTAAGACAGTTTGTGTTGCATCCTCAAGATTTTGGTATCATTGTGTTTTCATTTTCATTTGTCTCCATGTAGGTTTTCATTTCCTCTTCAGTGTTTTGGTTGACCCATTCATTGTTTAGTCACATGTGATTTAGACTCCATGTATTTGTTTTTGCCATGTTTTTCTTGGGATTTCTAGTTTTGTACCTTTATGGATCAGAAGATGCATGATATGATTTTAATCTTTTTGAATTTAGATGTTTTGTGGCCTACAGTGTGATCTATTCTAGAGAATGTTCCATGTGTACTTGAAAAGAATGTGAATTCTGCTGGGTTTGGATGGAATGTTGTATATATATCTGTGTGGTCCATCTGGCTCAATATATCATTCAAAGCTATGGTTTTCTTGTTGATTTTCTGTGTGGATGTTCTATCTATTGATGTAAATGGTACGTTAAAGTTCCTACTGTTACTGAGTTACCATCATTTTCTTCCTTTATGTGTATTAATAGTTGATTTATGTGTGTGCTTTTATGTTGGGTGTGAAATATTTACAATTATATCTTGTTTTATATTGTTTATATATTATGTAGTGTCCTCCTTTGTGTAGTATTATAGTCTTTGTTTTATAAAGTCTATTTTTTTCTGATAAAAATATTGCTACTCCAGCTTTCTTTCCCTTCCATTTGCATAAGTGTATTTCCTTCCCTTCACTTTGAAATGCATGTGTATTTAGGTTTGAAGTGAGGCTCTTGTAGGTAACATATAGATAGGTCTTGATTTTTTTATCCATTTTCCAACTTTATATTTGAATCCATATTCCAACTATATATTTTGAGCATTTAGTCCATTCACATTAAAAGTAATTATTTATAAGTCTGTACTGATAGCCATTTTGTTAATTGTATGGCAGGTTTTTTCATAGTTCTGTTCCTTTAACTTGTTCTCTTCCCATGTGGTTTGACGCTTTTTTAAAAAATTTTATTACAAATATTTTTTTAATTTATTGTTTTATTTTGAGAGAGAGCAGGAGCCAAAGAGGGGCATAAAAAGAGAATTCCAAGCAGACTGTGTGCTGGCAACAAACAATCTCATGTGGGGCTTGAACCCATGAACAGTGAGATCATGACCTGAGACGAAACCAGGAGTCAGATACTGAACTGACTGAGCCACCCAGGCACCCCAGTTTGATGACATTCTTTAGTGATAGACTTGGATTCCTTTCTCTTTATTCTTAGTGTATTTATTACAGATTTTTGATGTGTGGTTTAGACCTAGAGGTTCACATATAACACCTTATGCATATAGTAGTCTATATTAAGTTGATGGTCACTTGAGTTTGAATCCATGCTAAAAGCACAACAGTCCCCCTACCACATTTTATGTACATGATTTTCTATTTTATTTTGTGAATCCCATGACTGATTTTTATAGATAAAATTTATTTCACAGCTTTTATCATTTAATTTCTGTTACAGTTTTATAAGTGATTAATCTACTACTTCTATTTTTGCATGTACCTTTGAAATGTTTTTCTTTGCTAATTTTCTTACTCCTGATGATAGCCTTTTCTTTACATTCAGGAACTTCTTTTAACTTGTTTGTTTGTTTGTTTTGTTTTGTTTTTGATGAGGCTGGTTTAATGGTGATGAACTCGTTTAACTTTGATCTGTCTGACAAAATCTTGAACTTCTTTTCTGAATTAGGACCTTGCTGGGTAGAATATTCTTGGTTGGAGGTTTTATCCTTTCAGCACTTTGAATATATCCTGCCACTTACTTGTGGTCTGAAAAATATCTACTGAAAAATCGGTTGATGAGGGGTTTGCCTTGTTTGTAACTGCTTTCTTTTCCTGCTTTTTAAAATTCTCTAGCGCTACTTTTTGCCGCTTGAATTATTTTGTGTCTTGGTGGGCATCCTTGGGTTTATTTTGTTGGTGGCTTTCTGTGATTTCTAAATGTAGATACCTCTTTCCTTCCCCAGATTAGGGCAGTTTGCAGTGATTATTTCTTCAAATGTGTTTTCTTCTCCTTCTTGTTCTTCTAGGATTCGTATAATGAAAGTGTTACTATGCTTGATGATACAGCTGAGTTCTCTTACCCTGTTCTCATTTATTATTAATTAACTAACTCATTAATTTATTTTGCTTCTCAATTGCTTTCTATTACTGTCTTTCAGCTTGATAATTCATTCTTCTGTCTCCACTTTTCTGCTATTGATTCTCTCTAGTGTGTTTTTAATTTCAGTTATTGAGTTTGTTTTTCATCTGAATGTCTTTTTTAAATGTTTATCTTTGTTAAAGGTCAGTGAGATCTTCCATTCTTTTCTCAAGTCCTGTGAGTTTGTTACTTTGAGTTTATCAGACATATTGCTTATAATCATTTCATTCAGCTCTTCTCCTTTGATTTTTGTCCTTTTATTTGGAACATATTTCTCTGTGTCTTCATTTTTGTATAACTCTGTGTCTCTCTATATTAGCAAAGTCAGCTAGGTCTCCTTACCTTAAAAGTAGGAATGATATAAAGAGGGGGTCCTGTGGTGCCCTGTAGCACAATATCCCCGTTTCACTAGCTCTAGGTGCTTCAGAGGTTTCCTATGTAATTTATGTGTGTCCTGCTGTGGTGGCTGAGGTATGTTTGCCTTTAGTTCAGTCCTGGACCACTTTGTGAGCTCACTAAGCAGGGCCGATCTCTGTGCTCTTAAGGAGTCAGTCTGGAGCCCAGTGGGCTTTTAACTGTGTGGTGTAAGTCAGACCAGATGCCTCCCTTCAGCCTGTTGGCTGCAGCTGTAGTTAGACCCATCTGCAGGGCACTCTCCCTGGGTTATCCCTTGAAAGGTTTTCATTGATAGGCAGGTCCTGTGGTCAAACTAGACGATGCCTGCCCCAGTCCATCTTCTGGGGTTGCCATTGAATTGGTGTATGTGTTTATCTTTCCCTTTCCCTAGGGCAGGAGTTATTTTGGAGTGCCACTGTTGCCTGTCAGGTCCACTTGCAAGGTGTGTCTCAGCCTGAGCTGCTTTGGAGTGATACCTGCCCAAGTGATAATTGCCATTGTGCAGATGTCACACCTTTTATAGTTGCTCCATAGTTGTGGAAATTCTGTACTTGTAAAATTTCTAGATGTTTTGCTCTTGGCTTTTCTAGTTTTGGAAGTTTCTATTAAATTTTCAAGCTCAGTGATTTTTGTCTCAGCCATGTTAAGTCTACTAATGAATCCATCAAAGGGATTCTTCATTTCTGTTTTAGTGTTTTTTATTGTTATCCTTTCTTTTCGATTATTTCTTAGAATATCCATCTCTGCTATGTTGTTCATCTGTTCTTACATGTTGTATACTTGCTCCACTGAAATACTTAGCATATTAATCATTAAAAAAATCCTGATTTTGTAATTCTAACATTCTTCCTGTTAGAAGGTAGAGGGACAGTAAAGTATCCCCAAAACTGAGAAGGCACTTTGATACCAGAAAAGGAAGCAGGCAACTCCATAGCGTTAAGACAGAGGTTTATACAGGGTAACATATTGATGGGGGTGGGAATTGGGCTGCTGCTGATCTGGGTGCTACATAGTTGCAAACTTCTCCACCAAGTTGAGTAGTTGCTGCATAGTGAGGGGGATGGTCATAGCGGTGGGGTCAAAGGGTTTAACATTTAACAGACCTTTTGGTGCCATCATGCACCACAGTGCGGGAGAAGGAGAAACTGTGTTATCTCTACTATTATCCAAACACCTTTAGGAAAGATCAAAAGAAGGCTTTCTGCATTCTGGTCAGAGTGTGTGTTAATATCCAAGGGACCTGGAACACATAGCCTAGAGACTTGTCCATAGTAAGCTTGTAGAAATTCCTTAATTACAGTTTAGATTTCCCTACCCCAGTACTGGTTCCCAAAGGTATCTGTTCCTTGGTTTCTTCCCCAGTAAATGGTAATTCTCCGTAGCTACCAGTCTGTACCTTCTGTTTTTGTGTTGGTAGTTTGCTCTGTGACCTCACTTCTCTGATAGACCTATGAAGAAGGGTTAATTTTTAAGTTTTCCTAGCTTTTTATTTGTTATTAGGCTGGAAGGGCAACTTCTAAGCAATGAACATGCTGGACTGGAAACCATAGACTATACTTGCATTGAAAAGTGTCTTAAATAATTTCAGGTAATACTTAACTAAAGGAAATACATTTCTGGGACCTCTTGTAGCACTAGAGTTCAGTCCTCTCAGGTTAGAATGTTCTAAGGATGTTAAAAAACTTTTGAAAGGCTAGTCACATTGCGTTACTCATATTAGGCCTTGAGCCTAGGCAGTTTGGGGAATTTCCTAGTATTATTTCACTATAGTAGTCTTTTTGATTGTGAATATCCTGCTTTGGACCAATGAAGGAAAGCATATTCTAGAGCAAAATTTGGAGAAAAAGAAATGTAGCAAGATTGTCAAATTCCAGCTAATGGTGCCATTCATTTCTTATCAGGATCCTGATAAATTTTATAATAATATTCCATTATTAAATATCACTCAAAAAACACAGATTGTAAATAAGGAAGCAAATCTTCACTATAGGACAACTCTGGACTACAGATGAAAGGCACTGTAGCATACTGGTGATTCTGAGTTCAGTTTTATAGCCCAGTTTATCTTAGGCTCAGAGCTCATGATAGTATTCATGATTTCACTAGCAAATTATTGGATCCCCAAATCTCATCTTTAATATCATATTGAACAATCTAACAATTATTCATGAGGTGACCTTGGGAGGCAGACAGTTGATTTCTTTAGGCAGCACTGCCTCAAGTACATGCTGCATTTGGATTGCATGGGGGTTAGGTTACTTAAGATGCCTCATTTAATGTGCGTTTTTTCTCTCCACATTCTTCCATCTTTCAGGGCCCAGTTCTACTACTAAGTTTTCCCTGAAGATTTCCCAAACAACTTTTGTGCATATTGATTTCTCTCTTTTCTGAGCTGTTACTGAATAATTTACTACATTGTTGATATACTCTCATAGTCTATTTTTTTCAAATAAAAATGTGTTTACTGAATAAAATTCCACATTTATAGGAATAAAATTAAGACAGAATACAGATAATAGTAACTTATACGTATAATCAGAAATTAGTTCTGATTTTAAAGGGCTGATGGTCTCCCTGGAAAAGGAGGGACAGAATCAAAATAAGAAATTTAGATTTAAAGACTTAAAACATTTTCAAGAAAAGTAACATCACAATATAGGGATATGTTTAACTGCCAAATGAATGGTCTAAACAAATAGCATCCATCCAGATGGGGGAATGGAGGGCAGAGAGCAGGTAAGACTTAGTAATAAGGGGTATCTTTACAAAGGTGGTAAAACCTGAGCTTGAAAGAGGGGTAAGATAGAGAGAATGTAGGGAAGCTGTGCTAGTTAGGAAGTGTATGTTCCATATGTTCAAACTTGTTTTGGTTATGTCTGCTGAGGCTTAACCAAGACTGTAGGTGCTTGGTTTCTCTTCTAAAGACAATAGCAAGGTGTTCAATAATTCAGCTTTTGACATCTTAGGTGTGAACATTTATTTGTGTGTCCTCTTCTCCTCTAGTTCTCTCTTAGATCTGGCACTCTGTTAGGCACACAGTGTTCAAAGCAAAAGTTCCTCTAAAAATTACGATATGAATCATGATTGCATTTCTAAATCCTTTTGTTGTTAAACTTTTAAAAGTTAATCTTAAAATGTGATATAAATGAATTCACTGGTTCCCAGGAAACTTGTTCTCTAAATAGCATTTTCAGTTAATGACCAGGAGAGAGGTTTTTTAATTTTCTAATTTTATGTATGTATGTATGTATGTATGTATGTATGTATGTTTTCTATTGAATACAAAGAATGTACCTATATCGAATAAATCATCATGGCTCCATATGTGTTTGAAAGTTAAAAGATACATTTTTTCTTAACCACCTTCTCACTTCCCTGACACAGTTCTTGAGTTAACACAATTATTTTTCCTTTGCGTCCTGAAATAATGCATCCTAGAACCTTTAGTTTCTTTTTCTGTCCTATTCAGTTATCTTGTCTACTAAAGTACAGAAAATTACTTAAAGGCACAATAATTGTTTTTTTCTGAATTAGTAGTTGATCCATTACTCTTTCTCTTGCCCTCTCCTATCCTACCAGTAAATGGCAAAGGCAAGGTGATTTTTCTCTAAAAGTATCTTCTTTCAGATACATGAACCATTAATATACTTTCTTCTCTCATCACTTTCTTTAGGCCAAGTCAAAAATCTCTAATCTGTGAAGGGCATCTGGGTGGCTCAGTCGGTTGAGTGACCGACTTCAGCTCAGGTCATGATCTCCCATCTCATGAGTTTGAGCCCTGCATCAGGCTCCGTGCTAGAGCCTGGAGCCCTCTTTGGATTCTGTGTCTCCTTCTCTATGTGCCCCTCCCTCCCTCCCTCTCTCTCTCTCTCTCTCTCCCTCTCTCAAAAATAGAGATTTTTATTATGTTTATTTAATCTCTGATAATTAGAAAACAAACTCAGGGACAGTTACATTATGATTGTCCATCCTGACCGGTGCTTACATGATATCCCTGTATGATTTCCCCCTGAAGAGGACATCTAGAGGTTTTTGTTACTGTTAATTTATCCTAGAAAGGTGGGGCAGGCAGAAGAAAAGAAGTAGGCCTTCACTATGTGGTTGATGTGCTAGCTTTTCCTAATGTTCCCATGGTAAGAAAACAAAGGAGGGTGAAATGCAGGTTGGGCGGAGAAGCTAGCTTACGCTATGTGCTGAGTTTAGGTAGAAGAAAGAAATCTTTTTCTTTACATGCACCCTTGAAACTGGGCAGTGGTATCTCCTGTAGTTCTTATGACTTCCTTTTAATGGCTTTGAAGGGACCCACTGAGCCTGGAATTTCTCCTCTAACCTTCTGATTTATCAGTGACTCTCTTGCCATTTTATGAATGTGTGTATAGACATACACACACACACACACACACACACACACACACACACACACACACACACACACACACTGTCCAAAGCCATCTTCCATTCAAGCTAAAGACTATACAAAAGTATAGATTAGTGTAAAAACCTACATCACAGGAGTCAGAAGACTTTATTTTAATTTCAGATTTACCACTAACTTTAAATCTTGGCAGAGGCACCAGCCTTTTCATTTATGAGTTGGAGTTAAAAAAAATACTTGCCCTACTTTCTGGGAGTATTTTGAGGGTAAATTCAAGAATATGTATATTTGAGTATTTAGAAATCTAAAAACCACATAATCAAGACGTTAATTATTACAGACACACAACTTAAAAGTAACTAGTTACATACTATCTTAAAGTCTGTAATCTTCCTGTTTGTCATCATGGAAAAGGTCACTGCCTCAAGTACTGAGTGGAGGAAATAAATGATGGCTATTTGCAGAACTATAATAGGGAAATGTGAAGTTTCTCTACAATTTACCAAACCTGTTTTTGTTACTCTACCTGTGAGTTCATCCATTTAACCAAAACCCTTAAACTTTTCAAGGTGTACATTTTTGAAGGCCAAATGGTACAGAGTAAAGTAACATCTCTTACCTGCCATTGAAAGGTTCACATGGTGACAAGGTGACATCTCTACAGAAAACCACAGCTCTGGGCAGGCATGCAGTGTTTCCCAAACCACATGCTATGTAGTACTGATAAGCTACAAAACAGATGTATGCTGCAGAGGAGGAAAAATTTTACCTCTACTTCTTTAGAGTTTTTGGCTCGGCTGAGAAATTGACAAAAAAGACAAATTAACAGGAGTTAATAGGAGAAATAAGTATTTATTTACTGTGAGTTTTATATGCATGGGAGACCTTATAAGAAATGAAGACACAAAGAAATGGCAGAACCTAAATACTTCTATAGTTGAACAGAGAGGCATTTGTGGAAAAGTAACTAAAATATATGGGAAGGCTAAAGAAAGATAAGACTGACTTGAACAAGGTCTATTTGTACATAGTTTTCTCAATTTCAACTTCATGTCATTGATTATAAGAGTGTTGGTTCCTCTCTTCATCATTTAAAAAGGACATTTATATGAAGGTTTTATCTCTTGTTTTCAGGAACAAGAAGGGGATGATCAGAGAGCCCTTCTTGTACCTGTGTTGTTAATTTCCTTTAGTACATAATAATCCCTGTGCCAAAGGGGTATATTTGGGGTTAGCGTGTTCTGCCACTCTTCATTGCTGTCATATTGTCTCTTAAAATCAATATTTCATTACCTGCTTTAAAAAATGAATATGGGAAAAAAGCTTCTCTTCCAAATTTGTGGCTGGAGCCCAAGTGTTTATCTCCCCTCTCTCATGAGACCCTGATAAAAAATGAGATTATATGAATAATTACATGAGAATAGGCCTAATAGGGACATTATCATAAAGGGAAAAGAGACTTTAATATATCTTTGGAAGATAAATAAAAAATACTGAGTCTGTAACCAGAAAATGCTTTAAAGTCATAGTCCAGAATAGGTGAATTTACCTACCTTGCAGAATCCTCAAGTATTTTAAAATTCAGGGTGAATAGGTATCATTGAAAGTGGAAGGAAATGTATTAAAACCTAGTGTGAAGTTAGTAATTCAATATCTGTCTACAGAATAGCCACCTCTTGTCCTCCATTCTCATATTTTGCTCCCCTGCCCTTCCCATCATTGCAATTGGAAAACAACCTAACCTTGTACACAAGTCAAAAACCTGTTAACCTATTACTCCCTGCACTTTGCCTGTCTGAAATGGCACATGTCATAGGCTTGCATTGCATTTGAAACTCTTGGAAGAAATGGCCATGAAGAACTCCAAGAGGATTCAGAAAAATTCCATGGTACTATACTGTGGAAATAGAAACATTTCCAATATATTAGCTCTTCACAGTGTGGACCCACCCACCTTCAGCTCTGTCATTCACTACCTATGTGCCTGTGTGTCATTAAGTAAGTTGCCTCTGTCATCTGATTCTAAATCCCTAAACCATAAAAGGGGAGTAATTATGTCATCTCACAAACTATTTAATATACTCTCCATGGCTCTTCTCATTCATGGAGGCTGTAGGTTCGTGCAAAGTTCACAAAGACTATGTACAAACATTAAAATAACAATGAAACTATTTGGAGCAAAGTTTTAGAATAATCTATTCCCCAAATGTACTTCTGTCCTTGGGTCTTTACTATGGAATTTAAAAATAACAAAAGAACGTTGATTTCAGAATAACTGACTTCATTTACAGACCAGCATTTTAAAGAATATAGGCTATTCTTCTAGGCAGTTTACATGTAATTGCTAGTACTCACATGATAATATTGTACCAGTAATTATTTTCCTCTTGGGCATAAAGTTTAGTCTCAAGTAAAAAGAGACTATTAAAGCTGCTAGAATTATTTCAAGAAGGATACAGAGAGAATGGCAGCGTCTCTGCTGGAATGGAGATGATAACTGGCCATGAACCCATATTCTGAGTGAGCACGTTCTGTGTGCCGACAGTTTCCTATGTATGCCCCTGAACCCATTGCACCCAGCCAGGGCAAGACCAGTGAAAGCCTTTGTTCTTTCTTACCATTATGTTTATATCCCAAACTCTGCTTTTCTTGGGTTAAGGATGCTGGACTTCATTTCATGCCCCAGAGGCAGGTGTAAGAAAATCATGCCAAAGAAACTTGTTACTCCTTAAAATGTATAAAGGAGGTCATTTAAGGCATACAACCCTAGATACTTACATGGCCAAAGTAGCTTGTAGGTCCTTCCTTTTTAACCACAAGAGTAAGCCAGAAAACTCCCCTAAGTAAGACAGAGACCCTCACTTCAAATGTAGATGGCGATGTTTTGTCTAACATTCTTTGTCTTTTTGTTTATTTGTTGTGAGAGAGTGTGCACATGTGTGAGCAGGGGAGGCGCAGAGAGAGAGGGGGATACAGAGAATCCCAAGCAGGCTCTGTGCTGTCAGTGCATAGCCCCGTGTGGGGCTCAATCTCATGAGCTATGATGACCTGAGCTGAAACTAAGACACTTAATTGACTGAGCCACCCAGGTGCCCCTCAAATGGTGTTCTTGAACCTGGCCTTGACTACTCTTAATTTTCAGTACCTACCCCTCCCCCCACTTTTTATTTTGGATTGTAGAGGATAGAATAGGAAGCAGAGACCAACATGAACATGTTTACTCTGAATAAGACAATATTTGGAACCAGGTACTTTCATTGTGAAACTTCTCCATTCATTATTGGCATCATCTACTTTACAATGGACCCAGTAGAGAAGTTTAGGTTAGTGAGATGCAGTTGTATGAGGAAACTGTGGTCTTACCACTCATCCCTTCCATCTCTCAAGACTTTAGTGTTCTTAATCCTTTGAATAGACCTTTGTCAAATTCTTATCACTTTAAGGCTACTTTGAAAAATCAGAATTTTTAAAGAAATTTAATTATTAAGGTATAATAGACCTAACACCATGTTAATTTCAGGTGTACAATTTAGTGATTAGGTATTTTTATATATTGGAAAATTATCACTAAGTCCAATTAACATCTGCTAAATTGCACTATTAAAAATTACTTCTTTCTTAATAGTCCATAAAATAAAAAGGATTACTCTGTGACAAATTTTTGCCTAAATGAAATATTCTAAGTCAGAAAATGGTCATTTTTGCATGTTTTTCCCCCCAAGGGAAAAAAAGCTCTGCCTTTATCCTTAACATCAAATATTCCTCATGATTAACTATTCAGTATTGTGTCTACTTCAGTCTGTTCTAAACCTGCATGGTCAGCAGCTTCTACATAAACTGGGTCAGTCATACTCATCTCCAATTAGGGTTTTTATATCCATTTCTTTTAATTTCAGATAATAATTTCAGATAGCAGAGGAGATGGTTTCTTGACCACTGGAAAGCATAGAAGACATTTTGCCGCTCAAACTTAACATTTTCTGGTGTTAGAGAAAGGTGATCATCTGGCTTAAAAGGATCATGGTCAGGGAGCTTATTTGTAAACGTTGTTGAGCATCTTGATGATATATTGGGTTTGTTTTTAATTTTAGAGCAATGTTTTGTCAGATTAATTAGGTACAGTTGTATATAACTTTGATTATTAAGCCAGTTAAAAATTTCAAGCCAATTGCCTTTGTTTTTTTGGATGCATAGTGATAGTAAAGACATCTCCCTGGTGGGAATGATGTAAATATAAAATTAGAATGGAATGCATAGGTGTTCTTGATGTTTAACTTACCTGTAAAATCAAAAATCAGGAAACATTAGTTATCTATTGTATCTTTTATATTATCTAGGAATTCTGTATTCAGCCACATTGCACCTTGTCTCTGCATATGTATTCAGGATGTCCACTGAAACCTCACTAGTTTAGATTCTCTCACATTAATTTTGAAGTGAAATCTAAGCTAAATGACATAATAGAGATTATGAAGAAAATATTTCAGTTAGAATATTTATAGTACTGTAAAAAAAACTGTATAATCAAGAAGGGCTGGTAGAATGAGTCTTTTATTTAACAACCATGTGTTTATTAAAAATCAAGCACTGGGGTTGGCACTATGAATATAGCAGAAAGAAGACATTCTGCCCTTAGGAAAAAACTAAAATTTACTTACAGCTAATTAATACGACTGGTGAACACAAAGTTTTTAGTTGATGACAGTCATTTTGTACAATGTTCCTTTTTAACACACTAGCAATAACAAACCATTTCTAGAGTGAAACTGTGAGTGAACCGACAATCATCTTTTAATCTGAGTGGAGGAATTTTGTGTTCATAGGAGCTCCCAAATGTGGCATAGAATAGGGTCTGTAATAGCTTGTATAGATTGAGAAGCTAATATGCAAAAGGGTTCAAGGACTGACTCATGAGTTACTGCTGTGTAAATAAAGTTGATTTGACCTCAATTAGAATGACTTCATAAGTAGCCATTAATATGGTGGCTTTAAACTTTATGGACAGTGACCCACACACAAAAAATAATTTTACATTGCAACCAGCTACACACATGTGCACTTTATTGAAAGAAAATATTCATAAATAAAACATGTAGCATGTATATGTGATCTAATATTTTCTATACCATTCTTATGTAACATATTTCATTTTTTAAAGCAAGGCTGTTTGTAATACTGAGAATATTTTATAAACCATGAATGGGCATTACCTTGATAAAATTAATCTGATTTAATTTTAGGTAAAACCTAAATGTTGGAGTACATAAAATGCCGTAATGAGTACATTTCTATCTTTGTATATATTTTACTACAATTTTATTAAACAAATTACCACTTCTTAGGAATATGTGTAATGTTTTTACAAGTGATGGTAAATAATTCTAACTTTTTCCTCTAAGTTTCTTGAGACCTAAAAAAAAATTGTTCTTATTTTGAGTTCACTGAGCACATACTTGAGTGTTTTTTATTAACTATTACAAATTATTTTCATGGTACATTCTTTTCACTTGATTCAGTTACTTTCTTAGAATCAAGCACATTGCTTGATCTTAACAGGAATGGTGAATACAGAAATGCATGGATGGATGAATGAATGAATTCTGAGTTCTGTTTTGCCGTATTTTTTTGTTGGGTAAATTTGCCTTTGAAGGAAATAGGACTGGGTGAAATGGAGATGAGCCTTGGAGGTAGGAAGGAAATCTTGAGCAAGATCTAGAGACCAGAAGGAGCATTTACCATATATACACATAGCAATGAGGTGGGTCCCAAGACTGAAATCAGAGTAAAAGTGAGTGAAGGAGTAGAACAAAATGAGGGAGAACAATAAGGTAATGTTGAGGACAATAAACAGCACAAGGGAAAAGAGAGAAAATTAAACCTACTTGTGCTGCCTACTCCTGAAATCCTTGATTCTGAGCTAGCCATACTTAATGCTGCCTAGAGGCATTTTGTGGCTATGGGATGAAGTGTCTCCATCTTTACAATGGGTTATGAAGACATCATCAGGGCTCCCACAGTAAGGTCTGCTGATATGGAAAGGATTAGAAGAAAATGGGTTTTGTGGCTTTAGGATCAGTACTTAGAAAGGCATCCTTTAATGATCTTAATAAAAAATAGGTCAACCCTAAATAAAGTTGGCATTTTATTTTTTTATAGCTCTTAATCAAAACTTCTAATTACTTTGTTTCATTTGTTTTTCCTATCATTTCATTCATTAGTAAGCTCCATTAGGTCAAAACTGTTTTTTTATATTCACTGTAATATCTTCAGGAATAAATACAATGTTTTACGCATGGTCATTGTGCAAATGTGAAGAAATAGATGAATGGAAAGGAGACACTGCAGAGCTAGAAAGCTAAGCGTATATAATATTGACTGAAAGCCTTTTCTTTTGAGTTGAGTTGGAAAGCAGATATTGCCATACTGAGCAAACACAACAGAAATATTCATAAGTGAGTAAAGCAAACCAAAACACAAATAGTCTATTGTAGCATTCGTTGAATGGCTTTAAGGGGCTGCCAGCAAATCCATTAGGAACTCTGTTTATTGAGCATTAGAACTCAGACATAAAGAAAAGGGAAAATTGCTTCAGGATGAGTTGCTTATTATACCTGGAAAATTAATTTTTCCAATTAATAATTGTACAATAACTTTAAAATATTTTATAAACTCAGGGTGCCTGGGTGGCTCAATAGGTTAAGCGTCTGACTTTGGCTCAGATCATGATCTCAGGGTTCGTAGGTTCCAGCCCCACCTGGGGCTCTGTGCTGGCAGCTCAGAGCCTGGAGCCTGCTTCGGGTTCTGTCTGCCTCTCTCTCTCTGCCCCTCCCCCACTTGCACTCTGTCTCTCTCAAAAATAAATAAACATAAAAGAATTTTAAATATTTTATAAAATCAACATGTGCTCTACATGTGTATGGTTTATATCCCAATTTTCTACTTCCATTAAGAGCTTTCCATTAATGTATATAAGTCTCTATTCAATGAGCATTACTTTATGAGGTGATTTTCTTGTCATTTAATAAGGTAATGTTAGAAAATTGCAGAAGAGAGGTTAAAAAAATTCTTTACGGTTAAATATATTGGATTTGAATCCCAGCTGTGTGATTTCACAGAAGTTTTAACCTCTCTGAATTTTTGTCTCCTCTTCAGATAAGTGGAAGTAATGAAGCAATTGGGTAGCATTCTTATGAAAAAGAACAAATAACCTATATAAAATTCTGGGCATGAACTATAAAACCAGTCTGGGGGAACAGGCATAAAGATCTTTAATTTTAATTCAGTTGGTTTTCAATTAGTAAAGGTGGGGAAGGGAGACAGGGAATTAGGTGTTTTTAAGGACTTGTAATTATAGGCATGTTGTTGGGGTTATTTCATTTAATTCTTAATGTATTGTCTTTGCCTCATTCTCTGTTATCATTTCTGGAAAATCTCTCAGACTTGGTTTTCTTATTCTGTCTCTTCTACCTCAACATCCATTATTTAACCTTTCTTTTAAATATTCTAAAATTTCTTCATCTTCTGTGCTTTATTCTGCTTGTTTGTCTTTGTTATTATTATTTTTTTTAATCTAGCTCTGGTTCACAAACTCGCTCTTCATCTGTTATTAATCTACTAATTTCCTCCAATTAGTTTTAAACTTCAATCATCTTTTATATATTTCTATAGACTACCTTTAATTTTCAGATTTGCCTCCTTTAGACCCGTCTTTTAGGAAAATCATTTAAATTACACTTACTGTATAACTTTTTAGAAGCAGTCAGCTGCTTCTGTTTATTCTTTGTAATTCTCAGTTCCAAGCTGTTTTCATCCAGGCTCTTTCTTGAACAAATCTCACTTGGCTTGGAGCTTGAGAATGGCCCCCCATGCACATTTCTGTTAATTTTTGCCATGTGTTTGAGGGATATTATTACATTAATTTCTTGCCTTTGCATCTCTGACACCAAGAGGTGGGTATAATGGGAAGTTTTACATTTTCTCAAGGTATGAACCTTTTTTTTTTTTTCTTTTGGAAAGTTCTGTTTTGTTGTTGTCTAGATTCCAGGAAACCACAAATACCTTTTATCCTTCTCATGATAGGTGGAACTTTGTACCATGAAAGTGCTGCCTTAAAAGAATTAACAAGCCCCCAAACTCATCTCTTGTCCTTACATTAACACTCAAATGCTGGCCCTAACCATGTCCCATTATAACAAACAGGCCCTCCCCTGTCCTCCAAATACTTAAATGAGATGTGGAGGCCTTCTAATGATTGAACCAATATTTTTGGATTACCTATTCTCTGAAGACACTGTGAATTCTCCTGTTACTTTCTTCTATACTAAAACATGCCCACCCCTCACCTCCAGTCCAGGGAAAATGATAGCATGAAGGTTTTTAGATGCCTAAAATTTCTAATAATTTTGATATTAACTCAATTTTAGTAATCCTTTTATCTCCATTCTTAAATTGTGCTAATGTCAAGAGCCATATCATGAATGAATTGAAACGACTCAATTTGTAATCATTCTTAACGACTTTTATTACTTAGGAAGTGGTGATAATTTTGGAGTAAAAAGTGAGCCCCAAAAAGAATAGTTGAGCAGTATTTAAGTCTCCAAATTGTCTTTTTTATTCTTTTTTTTGGTTTGGCTCATTTTCTCCAACTCTCACTTCAGTACTTGAAATAGGGATTATAAAATCTTAACCCCCAATGATTACTTAAAATTAAAGGGACAGTTTTTGATATTGTCATGTACCTATATTTCAACCGAACTTTAAATATAAGTACACTTACCAGATATTAGGGCAATTTTGATACAGATAGTCTTAAAAGACTAAAAGCCATTTTCCAGAAAATAAAAGCATTTGGAGATAAATGATACCTTAACAAACTAGAAATCTCAGATTTTTAGCTATGATACTATTAATTTCTGAAAAAGAAAAAATTGGGATCCTTTGTATGATTTGCATATATTTATTTATAAGTTGCAAAGATGGATTCTTAATTCCTTTAAAGCAAAGTCTTCTACCATGATTCAAGTCATCAAGCAATTTAGACACATGGCTGTATTTCCCTAAATCTTACCCAATGCTGAGGAATTCAGTACAGCATATACGTTTTGTTTTTTTTTTTTTTTTTGCATGCTGATAACCATAATCAAAATAGTAACTCTACCTTAAAAGAACATTTAACTAAAAGGAAAGTGCAATTTATAAACTTAAGCAGAAATTAACAGGAGTTTGAACGTAACTATTACAGATTGAGTCTACCAAAAAAGAGAAGTCTGGTCTACAGATGGTGAATGAGGAAAATAAAAACCAAGAATTCTTTTTATTCAGGCCAAAATTCATACAAAAAAAATTTTCCAAAGCTTTGATATCAAAATTAATGTCTTTCCATTGAAATAATGAAAGTAATGCACAATCGGAATGCTGTTACAAATAGATCTAATATTAAGATGCTGTCAGAGCTGATGTGAATATAATTGGTATAGTCATTTGGGAGAACTCTTGGCAGTACTCAGTGAAACTAAGTATGTATATTCCCTAGAACCCTGCAATTCTACTCCCGGGTATTGGTGTTTCAGAGAAACTCTCACATAGGTGCATGGGAAACATACAACATTTATCACCAAGGTTGAAGCCCACCTAGAACTTATTCCAGGGAAAAGGATAAGTAAAATGGTGGGTACCTAAGATGGAGTACTGTATACAAATAAGAAAAAAATTAACTGGATCTACTTATAGCAACATGGATAGGTCCACAAAAGATAATGTTGCATGCAAGAAAGAAAGAAACAGGATGAGGTACATTGTAAATAAGTATAAAATGTAAACCAAACATGAATCAATGCCCTATCTTACTTATACACATGTGTGCAAATGAGCATATTGAATTTACAGAAAAACTGAAGGGTAAAAAGCTCATGTTGAGATAGAAACAGAATTGGGAATTGGAGAAGAGAAAATAATGTAAAGAAATACAAAGGCTAATAAGCTAACCAGGTGCCTTAAATAGACTGAAAGTAATAGCCTGTAATGAATTGAGACAAATAAGATGATGCTATGCAATAAATAGTAGGTTAAGGTATAGAGAAGAGTGGGAGACATTTCATATATGCAATTCATCAAAAATAAAGGGTTCTGTTTTCATTCCTAGGATAATCCAGTAAATGTGAAATAAATTTTAAAAATAATGTATGTACTTAAAAACATATGTAATACCTTTTTCTATGTTGTAAATTTTATGCTAAGCACTTTACTTCTATAATCACAGAAGTGGTGAGGAGGGAAACCTATCTGCACCACTCTTTTTAAGGGACAGCAAGAGACCAAAACCATTAAAAAGACAAATATATTTTACTCCCCAAACAAAAGGAATAACAAAATTTCCTGAACTTTGAGAAGGATTATTTTTTTACTATAAAAATAACTAATAAAAATCTATGTACTTAATGGTATATCCTCAGTGAAAGCTTGTAGTTACACTGCTCCATGGTAAGCATCCTGTCTCTGGAGAACATCAGGATAAAAATGATTGGAGGTGCTTTAAGCACATGAGTGGTTCTCCAGAATGAACTGAAAGTCAGTTCAGAATCTTTAATTCATTTCCTGGGTCTGAGTTCTTTAGCTCATGACTTTTGGTTAAAAAAAAAAAAAAAAAAAAAAAATATATATATATATATATATATATATACACACACACACATATATATATGTACATATATGTATATATATGTGTATATATATATGTGTGTATATATATATGTATATATATATGTATATATATATGTATATATATATGTGTATATATATATACATATATATATATACATACATATATATATATGTGTATATATATATATGTATATATATATATTTTCATCCCCTTCCCACCTGGTATCAGGAACTTTTAATTGATGAGAATGCTTAATTTAAATATCTAGCCTTTGAAACAAAAGCCAGAAAAATGCTAGAGTAAGGCTTTAATATAAAGTTTCAAAGTCAGAAAATATCAATCATTGCCCTCATCAAAAAGGAAAAAGTAAGTTAAGAAAAAAGGCAAAGGTAGAGAGAATATGAATTAAAAACTTGTCACATGCTTCAGAAATGTCAAGTGATTTTCAGTTTAATTTTGAGGCCAAATTACTTGAGGGAGTGTCCTTAGAAATCGTCACCATCTTAGAGACTTTTGGTGAATGAATCTATTTTCCCTTGTTTTCTCTATTACTTCTTTGGTCAAACTGGAACTAGAAACTGTGTACTGTTTTTTTTCTTAAGTTGGGAATTTGGAAAGCATACAATGTCCTCTATGGTCATTTCATTTAGAACCCTTATATTTAGGATGTATATTAATTTTAAAATTTAATGAGCTGAGATCATATTGGTCACAGGAAAATAGTTCTATCAAAGGTGCATTAAAGGAGAGAACTCTTTGAAACCATCCCTCCCTATGCTGCTTCATTCCTGGCAAGACCACTACTCTGTCCTGGGCAACTCTATCTAGTCCTGGTCTTAACACATCAAAGTGCCTAAAATCTCCTACCCATTAAATAGTATATAATTAAATCGATTATCCTCCTCCCTCCAAGAGAAAATCCAGACTAAGGCCATCATGCCCTTCAGTCCTTTTTAACATCCTGGAAATTCAAAAACATAAGATTCAAGATCCTTCCTCATTATCTGGATTTAGAACTTGATACAGCTTTGTATAGCCCTGGCTCTGACATGACCACACATCCAAGTTTGACAGTAAAAATTATTCACAATTCAGGATCTATTGTGAATAAAAACCCTTGATATCCTCAATTTTTTGTGTGGAGCTTCAATTCACCTTCTTAAAATTGGGCTCTTCTTTGAAGACCTTGCTTGCCCTTGTCATGTTCTGAAAGGGTGGTGACATTTTCTCTCTTATCCCATGTGCCAGTGGTCACAGAGGCTGAGTAGATACTCTCTTTGCACTTCACTGCTACTTTCAGATCATTTTCCTTCTTACTTTTCTTATATGCCAGCTCCACTGGGGTGCATACCATCAGATAATACTTAAACTAGCCTTCCTTGCTGTAGTCACCTGTCCTTTTGGGAACTGTTTCTACTCCCTCAAGATTTTAGTACCTCTTAAACCTCCTCCTCCATCCCACCTCTTTTAATAACTCATTCAAGTATCCACACAATGATCCTTCCCCTCTCCTGGGTCTTCTCACCTCCAATTATTTTGTCTTCTATCCCATGTTAGCTGCCAATTTCTATGATCAGACCAAAGATATCATCACTAACAAGAACTATGTTCTTTTTACAATCTCAGTTTCAAGCATTACATGGTCAAGACACCTCTTTTACATCTCTTCTCTTCATTTTGTTGTTACACTGGGACCACCAATCCATTGACACTAACACATTAGCTCTTGGGCTGGCTGATGTCCTCACATTTTTTCTTGCCTGTCTTGTTTCAATAGACTTCTCAGTCATCACTCTCAGCTTGTCTTCCGCGCTCTGTCTTCAGTCCTACCAACTTGACAAGATCTCAGCCTGATGATTAAACTTCCCACCTACTTAGTACTGGTAATATGGCTGGAGAAAAACAAATAGCCAATTTGAACTCACTTTGAATTCATGACTACAACCTTAAGTGGATTATCAGGGTTATTGGGAAATCTATTTCCCAAATTAATTGGTCCTCTTTCTAAGACAACTGTTTATGTTCTTGCTCATCAAATTCTTAACATCCCCCTCTCCATTTTGAGCTGATTTCCTTGCTTCATACTTAACTAGTGAAAGACACACAGTAAGAAGGGTATGCTTACATGGGTCTAGCATTAAAACTATCTACTTCCATCTGCACCTGTAAAACTTGACTTATTCCAATTAGAATGGCTGACTCTCCTTGTTCATATTTAAGGTCCATCTCTCCATTTCTAAAGTGAATGTCACTTTCTCTGACACACTAAAGAACATTCCTTCTGTAATGTTCCTTTTCCCCCTGAGGAATTGATCTTTCCCATCATATTTGATCATTCTCATCAGTATATAAACATGTTTCATTGTCTCTCATTAAAAAAAATTATTTTGGCCCAATGTCTTTATGCAGATACTATTCCATTTTTCTGTTGCACTTCAGAGAAAATGTCCTCAACTTTATTCATCTCTATTTTATTTCTCTTAAACCTACTCTAATCAGGATGTGTTTCAAAGAATTTACTAAATTGTTTCCTGATATTATGACCAATAAACTTCATATTGCCAATTCTATTGACTTATTTTTTTCATTTTATTTTTTAATTCCAGTGTAGATAAGATACAGTGTTATTTATTTCATGTGTACATTGCAGTGATTCAACAACTCTGTAGATTCTTCAGTGCTCATCATAAGTGCACTTTTGGGGTTTTTTATATATAGTGTCATGTCATCTGAAAATGGTTCAAGTTTTATTTCTTCCTTACTGATTTGGATTCCTTTCACTTTATTTTACTTTTGTTGTTGTTGTTGGTGGTGGTATCTGATTGCTATGGCTAGGATGTCCAGTACTATGTTGAATAAAAGTAGTGAGAGCCAGGGCAGCTGGGTGGCTCAGTCGGTTGAGCATCCGACTTCAGCTCAGGTCATGATCTCATGGTTCGTGAGTTCCAGCCCTGCATCACGTTCTGTGCTGACAGCTTGGGGCCTGAAGCCTGCTTCAGGTTCTGTGTCTCCCTCTCTCCCTCTGCCCTGCCCCTGCATATACTCTGTCTCTCTCTGTCTCACAGAAATGAATAAACATTAAAAAATTTTTAAAAATGTAGTGAGAGTGGACATCCTTGTCTTACTCCTGACATTAGAGGAAAAACTCTGTTTTTCCCCATTAAGGATAACGTTAGGTGTGTGTTTTTCATATATGGCATTTATTATGTAATTATGTTGAGGTCTGTTCCCTCTAAACCTACTTCATTGAGGGTTTTTTAAATCATGAATTAATGTTGTACTTTGTCAGATGATTGTTGTGCACCTATTGAAGTAATCATATTTTTCTTATCCTTTCTCTTATTGTTGTGATGTATAATCTTGTTTGATTTGTGAATATTGAGCCACCCTTGTATCCCACTTGACTGTGGTGAGTGATGATTTTTCATGTCTTGTTAGATTGTTTGCTGATATTTTGTGAAGGATTTTTTGCATCTGTGTTCTTCAGAGATGTTGACTTGTGGTTCACTTTTTTTGTAGTGTTAACTGGTTTTGGTGTCATTGTAAATCTGACCTTATGGAATGAATTTGGAAGATGTCCTTTTATTTTTTGGACTAGTTTGAGAAGAATAAGTATTAACTCTTACTTAAAGGTTTGTAGAATTTGCCTATGAACCTGCCTAGTCCTGGATTTTTGTTTGTTGTCAGTTTTTTAATTACTGATTCAATTTCATTGCTGGTGGTTGATGTGTTCAAATTTTCTATTTCTGCCTGATTGAGTTTTGGTATTTGTTTGGTGTATATTTCTAGGAATGTAATTGCAGGTTATCCAATTTGTTGGCATCAAATTTTTCATAATATTCTCTTAGAATCCTTTGTATTTCTGTGTTGTCAGTTATTTTTCTTGCATTTCTGATTTTGTTTAAGTCCCACCCCCACCTTTTTGGATATGTCTGGCCAAAGGTTTATCAATTCTGATCTATTCAAAGAATCAGCTCTTGGTTTCATTGATCTATTTTATTTTTATTTTAGTTGCTATTTCATTTATTTCTGCTCTAATCTTCATTATTTCCTTCCTTTTGGTGGTATTGGGTTTTGTTTGTTCTTTTTCTACCTTGTTTAGGTATAAGGTTCGGTTGTTTATTTGAGATTTTTCTTGAAATAGGCCTGTACTGCTATGAACTTCCATGCATTTGCTGCATCCCAAAGATCTTGGACCATTGTGTTTTCATTTTCATTTGTCTTTGTGTTTTTCAACTTCCTCTTTGATTTCTTGATTGACCCATTCATTGTTGAGTAGCATGTCATTTAACCTGTTCATGCTTTTTCCAGGTTTTTCTCCTGCGGTAGATTTCTACTTTCACAGCATTGTGTTTAGAAAAGACGTATGGTATGACTTTGATCTTTTTGAATTTGTTGAGAATTGTTTTGTGGTCTAATATGTGATCGATTCTGGAAAATATTCCATGTGAACTTGAACAAAAAGTATATTCTGTTTTAGGATGGAATGTTCTGAGTATAGCTGTTAGATCCATCTAGTCCAATGTGTCCTTCAAAGCCACGGTTGACTTGTTGATTTTCTGTTTGAGTGCTCTATCCATCAATATAAGTGGGGTGTTAAAGTCCTCTACTATTATTGTATTACTATCAATTACTTTAAAGTTTATTTATTCCATAAGAGTAGTACTATTCATATACATTCGCATGATAAATGTTTCTTCATCTCCTCACTTTTAATCTGCACATATCTTTATGTCTGAAATGAGTCTCTTAAAGGCAACATATAGATAAGTATGGGTTTTTATCCATTCTGGCACCTTAGGTCTTCTGGAGCATTTAGTCCATTTACTTTCAAAGTAATTATTGATAGGTACATACTTATTGCCATTTTGTTTAATGGTTGTTTTTGTAGTTCTCCTCTGTTCCTTTTTTGCTCTCTTCTCTGAGTTTAGTGGCTTTCTTTAGTGATGCGTTTGGATTCTTTCACATAACTTTTTGTTTGTCTATTACTGGTTTCTGATTTGTGTTAACCGTTAGGTTTATGTATAGCATCTTATGCATGGAGCAGTCTATATTAAGTTGATGGTCAATTAAGTTTGAACCCATCTTTACTCCTCTCCCTCTGCCCCCCATGTTTTAGGTATATGGTGTCATAATTTACATACTTTTATTTTGTGAGTCCCTGGACTGATTTTTATAGATACTTAATTTATTGCTTTTGGCTTCCTACTTGTCTTACTCCATCCTCGGGTATTTCCTTTCCACTCAAAGCATCCTCTCTAATCTTTCCTGTAGGGCTGGTTTAACTTTAACTTTCTGTTCTGAATGATAGCCTTGCTGAATAGAATGTTCTTACCAGCAGGTTCTTCCTTTCAACACTTTGAATACTTTGCAACTCCCTGAGTTTCCCTTGTATGTAACTGTTTTGTTTTCTCTTGATCCTTAAAGTTTTTTTTTTCTTTATCATCACTTTTTGTTATTTAATTACTATGTGCCTTGGTGTGGACCTCCTTTGGTTGATTTTGTTGGGGGCTCTCCAGGCCTCCTGGATTGATTTCTGTTTCCTTCCCTAGATTTGGGATGTTTTCAGCTATTAGTTTCTTCAAATAAATTTTCTGCCCCATTTTCTCACTTTTCTCCTTCTGAGACCCCTATGATGTGAATGTTACTATGCTCGATGATGTTGCTGAATTTTTGACGTCTCTTCTCATCATGCAATATTTGTCTGTCACCTGTTCAGCTAGATTGCTTTGTATTTCTCTGTTGTCCAGCTTGTTGATCTGTTCTTCAGTTTCCTCTATTCGATTTATCCCATCCTAGTATATTTTTAATTTCAGTCATGGAATTCTTCATCGCTGGTTCTTTTTTTTTTTTTTTTTTTTTTATGTGTTCTATCTTTTTGTTGAGGTTCTCACTGAGATATCCATTCTTATCTCAAGTTCAGTGAGTGTCCTTATGACATTTCTTTAAAATATTTATCAGGCATATTACTTATCTCCATTTTGTTTAGCTCTCTTGCTGTGATTTTTGTCATGTTCTTTAATTTGGGACATATTCCTCTGTCTCACTTTTTTACTTGGTGTCTGCTTTTATGTGTTAGGAAAGTCACCCATGTCTCCTGCTCTTCAAACTAATGGCCTTATGAAGAAAGGCCTGTATTTGCTTTTAGTCCAGTCATCTGTGATGTTTGTCTTTGCTTGCTGTGGGTATGGTTTGGTCCCAATGTTGTCAGTGGGCCAGTCTGGGACTCTCTTGGACTTGAGTTAGTCAGACCAGGCATTTACCAGAGATGTGGTAATACCAAATAGCAAGAAACTTGGTATTTTTTGTCCCCCAAGGGGCTTAGTTGGTGGGTGAGGTTACAATCAGACATGATGCCTGCCTCCAGTCCACTGTTGGGTTACAGTGTGACTGCTGTATGTGTGGTTATCTTCACCTCTTCCTGGGGCAGGAATCACTTGGGAGTGTGCTGGTCCCTGTAGGGGTTGCTTGTGGCACCATTTCAGATAGACTCTAGCCAAGGGCTAATTAGAGGGGGCAGTTCTGCAGGATAATGCTGGGGTGGGGTACATAGTCCCAGCAAGGTTCATGCTGATTGCTGAGACGGGACCTACAGCCATCCTGGAAAACTTCTGCAGAAGCAGGCTAGAGGGGGCAGGTCTGCAGAATTGTCTATGGGGATGGTGTGCTATTAGCAAGCTATGTGGAGAGTGTTGGCACTGCACTGGGTTCTGTAGATGTCTACATAAGTAGATTGGCAGGTTGGGGAGGGATATGGTGCCCACCAGCTCTTCTGTTCTTGGGACAAGTCTCCCAAAGATCTCTGTCCCTCCAGCACGTGCTGAAATGAGTAAATAAATCCCCTTACCATATGCCCCAGGTGTGCTGTTGAACTGCTGTTTCTATACTATATTTAGTGGAGCTGTTTTTTGTGCTCTCTCTTTAAGGGAAAGAACTCAGTTTCCTCTCCCTTCTGCCTCTCCCAGAGCTGAGGCCACTGATTTTTAAAGTTGCAGGTGTTAGGGCCTAGTGATTATAAGAACTCAAAAATTTAGGCACCTGTGGGTTTCAGTATCAAATGTTATGGAGATTTGTCTTAGCAGTGCAGGTCTCCCATGCTTGCAGTGTCTGGTTTGAAGTCTGCTCCTCTCCCCTCTCCATGCCTGTGGCATTCCTCCCCCCCACAGACAATATTGCAAGTCACTTTGGCTCCTGACTTTGTCTTCTCCCTTTCTACCCTCTTGATTTTGGCCTCTTCTCTACATTTATCTGTGGAGAGTCTGTTCTGTCACTCTACAGTTTCTTTTTTGGATTACGTACACTGATGTGGGTGTTAACTAGGTGTAATGATAAGATGAGGTAAGCCTGGGATCCCCTCACTTGACCATATTCCCTGGAAGTCCGTATTGACTTATTCTTAGTTTTCACTTTATTTGATCTCAAAATAGCAATAGGCATGCTTGATTACTTATTCCTGAATACTTCCTTCATTTAGCCTCCAGGACAATAATCTTTTCTTTTCCTCCTCCAGGAGTATCACTTATCCCCAAGGTTCAAATTTTTCTCTGATTTTCATTGTGTTAATCAAGTCCAATTTTAAATACTGTCTTGAGCCCTGATCTTGTCCACAAATCAGACTCCTTCAATCTCTATACTTGGATTTATAAGTGATGTTTCAAATTCATCCTACAAAAGATTGAAGTCTTGTCTTTTGCTTGATTTTTCTCCAGGTTGTCCCCATTTGAGTAAAAGGGAGTTCCATTCACTCAATAGCTCAAGATCAAAAAGTAAGAATCACCTGTAACTCTTCACCTTTTTCTTAAAATTTCTTTCCCACTTTTTCAGTTTCAATCCAGTTTAGTGACAAAATGTGTCTGTTCCCTGTTTGAAATATAACTAGGATCTAATTATTCCTCATACCTCTCTTAATACTGAGATACTGTCTCAGTTGAACCTTTCCAATAACTTTCTAGCTGGTCTCTCCTTGAACTTTTGTCCCCCAGAAACTAATCTCCCTGTAGAGGCCAGACCAGTTCCTGAGAAAGGCAATTCCAGTCAACTGACTGCTCAGTTCAAAATTCTCCAAAATCTTCCAAGGTCACTCAGAATACTCTGCAAATCCTGAACTTGGAGGCCATGTATGATTCGTTTATCTAGACTCCAATTTCTTCTCTATTATTCCTAATACTTACCTCTGGGCTCATTGTGCCAGCCATACTGCTTTCCTTTCTATGCCTCACACAATAAACCATGTTCCTGTCTCAGACCTTTGCATTTTCTGGGAATTTTCTGACCCTCTGAGCTCTCCCTCATCTACATGATTAGCTACCTCATTTTATTATGGTCTCTATTCTGAAGTTGACCCTTTATTTAGGCCATTTCTGACCAACTTAACTGAAAGAAGATCACGGACTCTTCCATCTGTGTTTATTCTGGGTTACTTAAAAAAATTTTTTTTAACCTTTATTCATTTTTGAGAGACAGAGTGCAAGCAAAGGTGGGGCAGACAGAGGGAAACACAGAATCTGAAGTAGGCTCCAGCTTCTGAGCTGTCAGCACAGAGGCTGATACAGGGTTCAAAATCATGAACCGTAATATCAAGACCTGAGTGAAAGGTGAACCCTTAACCAGGCACCCCTGGGTTACTTTAAAAAAAAAAAAGTTAATTTATTTATTGTGAGAGAAAGAGTGTGCAAGCAGAGGAGGAGCAGAGAGAGAGTGTGAGAGAGAATCCCAAGCAGGCTCTTCACTGCCAGCACAGAATCCAATGTGGGACTTGATCCCACAACCCTAGGATCCTGACCTGAGTCAAAATCAAGAGCCAGACGTTTAACCAACTGAGCCACCCATATGCTCTTCTTCTTTTTCATTTCTTTATAGCCTTCCACTCCAGGGACCACTAATATACATTTGAAAGTAGCCATAGATTTGTCCGATGAAATATTTAGGGCATCTAAAGAGTTCAAGTAATTTCTCAGGTGAGTAAATATAAAGGGTATCTTTTACTTGAGATCTTTAACAATTCATGGCTGGAGTTACAGTGATTATGGAAGGGATGATTTCCTAATGAATTTTTATAACTATTCATAATTCTAAGCATGCTGTGCTTACAAACAAATCTTATACCTCCATTCTGACCCATCAACCCCTTTTGTTGTGACTGTTTTCTCAGAGTCTTGGCACAAAGAATGACATCAGTTAAAACAAACAAACGAACAAAAAAACCTACTACTCCATCCCATTCATGGCTCAGTTTCAAGCCCCTCCACTTATATACTGTTGTCTCCAATTCATGGATATTACATCCTTCATTTATCACCTTCTCCCAATTTCTTTTGACTCTTTGTTAGTTTTATTACCTCTGTATTATAGCTCCTTTTCACACACCATCTCCCTTCTTGTCACTCTTGTCACTTCTTAGTTCGTTGTTTTGTTTTGTATTTTTCCAGAAAGGCAGCGATGCCAGGTAAAGGCAATTCTTTATTCACATATTGCCTACATTTGAGAACTTGAATTTTAATTTAATGAAAATAAACACCCACTGTGACTTACTTTATTTCATATTCATGATCACCAACTTCAAGTTAGCCTTTGGAAAGGCCTTTGCTGGTCATCTTGATTGCTTTTTTATTTCCCTTATTTTATTTGTAACCTTTATTTCCTTCTATTTCCTTTAGGTTTCACTAGCTATCCTTTTTCTATGTTCTTGTAATAACTTCTTTGATCGTTGATTTTTAGCGCTTCTTCCTTTTTAATGTATGCTTTTAAAGCTATAACCTCCATCCATAAATTAGTTTACCTGTGTCTTACAGGTTTCCATGTGCCATATTTTTTTTACCATTTAGCCAAAATATGTTCTAATTTTCATTGTGATTTCTTTTTTGATCTAACAATTTTTACAAGTGTTTTGTATTTTAAACATTTAAGGTTGTGTTCTCACTATTTTTATTAGTTTCTACGTTAATTCTGCATTCAGGGAACATACTCTGAGATTTAAATCCTTTGAAATTTGCTGAAACTTTATTTAAGTCTAACAATTTTTACAAGTGTTTTGTATTTTAAACATTTAAGGTTGTGTTCTCACTATTTTTATTAGTTTCTACGTTAATTCTGCATTCAGGGAACATACTCTGAGATTTAAATCCTTTGAAATTTGCTGAAACTTTATTTAAGTCTAACAATTTTTAAAAGTGTTTTGTATTTTAAACATTTAAGGTTGTGTTCTCACTATTTTTATTAGTTTCTACGTTAATTCTGCATTCAGGGAACATACTCTGAGATTTAAATCCTTTGAAATTTGCTGAAACTTTATTTAAGTCCAACCCTGTAAAAAAAATTTTTTTTAACAACTATATTGGGTCTACTTGAAATGGTTGTGCACTGTATAATTATTTGGTGTCATCTTACATGGGTGGGTTACACTAAATTTATTAACTGGATTGTTCAAATGTTCTGTATTCCACCAGTTACTAAAAGAGGTTTGTTAAAATCTATGGTTGGTATATGTTTTTCCATTCTGTCTAATTTACTTAATATATTGTGAAGCTACATGACTGGAAGACTATAAATTTAGAATTGTTAATATCCTTCAGTAGACTGAAACTTGTATCATTAGGAAATAGTCTCTTTGCTTAAATTCTATTTACCTGATACTAATATGGCAATATAGCTACACCAGCTTCCTTTTTGCTACTGAGAAATGTTTCTTCCAATCTTGTGCTTTTAGCCATTTTGTATCCTAAGAGTTAAGATCAATCTCTTGTAGTTTGTATAGCAGATAGTATACATGCTCCCTACATGTTCCTTTGGACCACTTTACCATTTCTGTGCATGCCACCGTATCTTCCAACATCCAACACTTAAGTCAATTCTGACGGCTGCCCTCAGGCTGTCACACCCACTTTGCCCATAGGCAAAAGTGTCTAGAAGTACCTCAGAATTACAAACCCCAAGTTGCCCAAAGGCACCCCTTAACTTGTGACAGACAAGGGTGGAAGGATGAGTACCTCACCTCACTTGAACTTTGGCAGGGATGTGCATTTTGCAATACTTGCTAGGCTTTCCTCACTGTTTTAAGCGCAACAATCATGCCCTCTGGCAGCTTGCTTAACAGCTTAGACTTTATATACTGCTTTGCCTTCCCTATATCACATCTTCCTCTCCTACCCATGCTCCAGTACCTTCTAATAAGCTACTTGCACTTGATTCCTTGGTACAGTGTCTATTGCTAGACTAATCCGAACTAAGAGGACTTAAAAAAAAATTTTTTAATGTAGTCTGATCAATGTATATTGATTCAACTCTTAAATTATTTTTCACTTAATAAAATTACTGATTTAAGGATTTAAATCTATCAATGACTATTTGATTTGTATTTATGCCACCACTTCTGGGCACTTTATTTTTTAATTGCAGATTTTTTAAAGAGTTCTACCACTCATTGGCTCCTTAGCTATACATAGTTCTGCTAATTTTAGTCCTTCTTAGTTACTACAATATGCATTTTAACTTATTGTCTGATATAAATTAGTACTGCTACTATTTCCTTTAGCCAGTGTTTTATTAAGAACTTCAGGTGATTTGATGACCATAGGAGACCATTGAGATATATAAACATATATTATGTGGATGAGTCAACATTCTAAGCTGGATATCTTTAATCTAGAGACCATGTTTTTAAGGCTAACACAATGCTTGGCATAAAAGATGCTCAACAAATACTAAATTTCTTCTTACAAATAAAAATTGAAAATTGTAAATGAAATCTTAAACAATTATTCTTAGCCCAATGTTTGAAAGGAACAATTCCCAACATTCTATCCTGTCTAATTTTAAATAAAGAGTGAAAGGAAAAATATTTGTAGCACTTTGGAAAACCACAGCCTATTCTGTTAGTGTTAGAAGTAGGGCTTACTGAGTCTTGATTGATTAGGACACGACACACTGAAAGGAGGATGTGTTTTCAGGTGTATGCTAAATGATACATTGTGAGATCATTCATCAGTGATTGTCTTTGTGGCATAAGGTCAATATAAATAACAAAATTTTCACACTCCAAAGTCCAAAAATGGCACAGTTATATGGCCAATAGTGTCAGTACATGTGTGGGGGAGGGAGAAATGGTAATGAGGAGATAGTGTTTTAGTGTGAAGACTCTAATAAATCTTAAATTTCTGCTTCGCCTCTAATGCAAAGGGATTAGAGGAAATAAATGCACAGTTGCCTGTATCACTAGTTTCATTTTTAGTGGCAAGAACGGTAAAGAGGAGAAGATTAGCATTATATATGCATTTACATATATATGCACAAGTATGAAACTGAAGAATAAAGATGAGGTTGAAAATGAAATTAGCTACTCACTGACTGTACAGACATGAACAAATACTGAAATCCAATTTAGTAGAAACCTTTCTATACTGCTACCTCCTCTAGAAGAGTGTTCTGAATCAAACGGTTTTATTTTGAACATTTCATACAAGATAACCCACTGCCCAAGTCCCTTTTTCTGCAGAGTTAAGCTCTGCCTTACATGTTCCATGGCCTTTACTTCTTTGATGCCAGCTATGAGTGAGGAAAGGTGGATATTAGCTCTCCTACCGTATATGACACTAAATGTGTAAGTGCTTTGTGAGAAAGCTTTGCCAGAACAACTGCATGTGTTTCAGTGTCTGAGGTTTTTTCTCCTTAAGCAACTTTAGACTAATGAGGTCAGTCAGAAAAAGCTAAATAGTTCTTGATATTGGGCTGGAACAGAGACAGGATGTAAACAGGACAATGGCTCATGATATTGTAGTAAACTGGAGTAACAGCAGCGTTGGTAACAGAGATAGAGAGGAAACAATCCCTGGCAAAAATGGGAGGTCAGCAGTATCTGTCCCCATCACCCTCGCGTAGCTTCTCCTTTTGATTACTCCAAAATGATCGATAATATTCAAACAGCTGTTCCTTAAAATTTTTCCATTTATAAGAGTAACTAATATACACAGTAGTTACTACCCTATTGTGGAGATAGGTACACGAGGCTTTCAGAAACTGACAAATTGTGCTATTAAAACATACAACTAACTCCCTTTTGCTCATTTTTCACACTTACCAGAAGTATTTTTTATATATACTTAGATTTGCATATAACTTTTCTATGGAAGAAAATGCATTGATTAGGCTCATGCAAATTAGGCTCCCCTAGATAATAAATGATATATAAAAAACATTTTTCTCATTGGTACTGGTCTCAGAATTATTTGTCCTTAAGATACAACATAAAATGTTTTAACATAGCAGGTACTTACAGCAAATCCAGTCAAAGATTTACGTTAAAAGAAGAGAATTCTTGTCAATGATATTTCAGGCACCCAGCGAGAAGGGTTAATTTGAGCAATGGGAAGGACTTGAAGTCCTAACATCTACCAATAAGAATATGTAATATTATTTGGAGAAAAAACAATCAAATGTGTGGAGTGATCCAGGAGAACTGGAATCATTTTATTTTCCTTTAACTTACTATAGATCATAGGAGTTACTAAATTTTTATACTGGAGGTATTAAGAACAACTTTTATAATGTATCTGAAAGGGTTTCAGGATATTGAGTCTTTAAAAGTATGCCATCTTGCTGTTCATTATTAAAATCATGAGGAAACAATGTATAATAAGTAATATCATTTGTGGAAACTATATAAAATTTCCAGTGTGCATATCCAATGTAAACTATGATCCAGGAACAGTTTGTGTGATTTTTATGGTAAGTAATGTTTAACAAAGACTAAAGCAAAGATGTTATATCCTCTTTGCCATTTTTGTGTGTTTTAATCTGTTTTATTTGCATCATTATTGTAACAGGTGCACAAAAGTTCAAATTTTAAACAAAGGATTGTGTTCATGAGTCCTATAATTTAGCGTTGCATTTTGCTTTCAAAGCCTGAATGATAAAATTGCATGTGAATTTTCTGTGTAAAGTAGTTATACCATCTTCCAAATGCCAATTTATGGCCATAATTTTAGCAGCCAGTTTGGGAAAGTGGACTCTTAACCTGTCTTGAAATGAACCTATGCTAATTGTTTTTTGGAGTTAAAATGTACTGATTTGAGTTAGATTTGTAGCATAGTTTTTATTCTCAGCACCACATGATTGTTTATTTTCTTCCTTTCCCCTACTACTAGAATCACAAAATTTCCCACAGATAAATCATTTAAGAAAGAATCTGAAAACTAAAAAAATAGATCAATAGATTGATAGGTCAATAGACTTAGCTATGGGTAGATAATACACTTTTCCTTGATTTTCTTTTTTTTTTTTTTTTGGAAGTCAAGAACATTCCTTAGGGGTTAGGAGTACAATTTTAATGAAAAGTATATACTGTTAAATACTATTAACTTAGATTATGTATGTGAGGCTCTTGGGAAAAGCCCCTTTCACAACTAGCTGAAAGAAAATGACTACCCAGTAAGTGCACCCAACAACTTGTGCAGGATGAATACTTACCATGAAAATTATAAAATTGGATTAAAAAAAATAGAATACAGTTAAATTGGGTTTTGTTGGGATACAGTTCTATGAATTTTAATGTATGTATAGAATTGTGTAGTGACACCCCAGTCAAGAGATAAATCAGTTCAATTAGGGAAGAATCTCCCTGACCCTATCCATTTGTAGCCATATCCCTCTCTTATGTCTGACAAACTATATCACTATAGTATATTTTTGTCTTTTTAACTTTTTAATGTTTTTTAAAATTTATTTTTGAGAGAAAAAGCGACAGCATGAGCAGGGGAGGAGTAGAGAGAGAGAGAGAGAGAGAGAGAGAGAGAGAATCTGAAGCCAACTTGAGGCTCCAAGCTGTCAGCACAGAGCCTAATGCCGGGCTTGAATCCATGAAATGCAAGATCATGACCTGAGCTGAAGTCAGATGCTAAACTGACTGAACCACCCAGGCACCCCTGTATCACTATAGTTTTATCTTATTGAGACCATCTTCTTTCACTCAGTGTAATGACTTTGAGATGCAGCCAAACCTTTATATATATCCATAGTCCATTCCTTTAAACCGTTGGCTAATATTATATGGTGTGGATGTACCATGGCTTGTTTATTCATTCACCCATTGAAGGACATTTGGGTGGTTTCTAGCTTGGGGTGTTAAGATATAGAGCAGCTCACATGGCTGGTGGGAGGGACCCAGGGCGGTGGAGGGGCAGCCTGCCCAGCAGGGTGGATTCCCCGAGTCTGACTTGAAAAAGCGGAGGGGCTGGACTGCATGAGTTCTGACAGCCAGCAGGACTTAACATATGGAATGATAGAAGTCAACAGCTTTGCTCAGAGAGTGGGAGGGTGAGAGGTCACCAGGAGGAAGAGGTGTTGAGCCCTGGAAGACAGAGCTCAGCTCGGCGGGGAGCAAAGGCACTGGCCAGCACCATCTCCCTCTCCCATGCCCCAGGCAAAATCCCAAAGGGAACCAGTTCCCATTACCGAACTTGCTTGCACCGTGAAACACCCAATGCTGTGCTTCTGTGGATCCATCCTTCCAATGGGTCAGCCTGCCTCCCTCCCAGTGCTGCAAGGCCCCTCCCACAGGGGACCACTGAGGGCAAAGTGAGCTAAGCCTGCCCCTCCCACCCCTGTGCACCTTGCGGATCCACCCCAGCTAATATGCCAGTTCCCATCAAAGCACCTCAAGCCTGGCAGTGTGCAAGTAGCCCAGACAGGGGCCATACCACTCCACAGTGAGTCCTACCCCTGGGAAAAGGGAAGATAAGGTACACACCATTCTGACTGTGGCCCCAGCAGTGGGCTGGGGACAGACATTAGGTCTGACTGAGGACCTGCCCAGCAAAACAAGTTACTCCAGACAGCACAGGGGAAGTGACCTGCAGTTCCACTCCACCCCAGGGACTATCCAAAATGATGAAACGGAAGAATTCTCCTCAAAAGAAACTCCAGGAAGTAGCTACAGCTAACGAATTGATCAAAAACAATTTAAACAATATCATGGAAAAAGAATTTAGAATAATAGTCATAAAATTAATCGCTGGGCTTGAAAAAAGTATAGAGAACAGCAGAGAAACTATTGCTACAGAGATCAAGGGACTAAGAAATAGTCATGAGGAGCTAAAAAATGCTATAAATGAGGTGCAAAATAAAATGGAGGCGACTACAGCTTGGATTGAAAAGGCAGAGGAGAGAATAGGTGAATTAGAAGATAAAATTATGGGAAAAGAAGAAGCTGAGAAAAAGAGAGATAAAAAAATCCAGGAGTATGAGTGGAGAATTAGAGAACTAAGTGATGGAATCAAACGGAACAATATCCATATAATAGGAATTCCAGAAGAGGAAGAGAGAGAGAAAGGGGATGCAGGTGTACTTGAATAAATCATAGCTGAGAACTTCCCTGACCTGGGGAAGTAAAAAGGCATTGAAATCCAAGAGGCACAGAGAACACCCTTCAGATGTAGCTTGAATTGATCTTCTGCACGACATATCACAGGGAAACGGGCACAATACAAGGATAAAGAGAAAATTCTGAAAGTAGCTATGGATAAACACACTCTAACATATAAAGGGAGACCCATAAGACTAGTGGCAGACCTAGCTACTGAAACTTGGCAGGCCAGAAAGGAATGGCAGGAAATCTTCAATGTGATGAACAGAAAAAAAAATATGCAGCTGAGAATTCTTTATCCAGCAAGTCTGTCATTCAGAATAGAAGGAGAGATAAAGGTCTTCCTAAACAAAAACTGAAGGAATTCATCACCACTAAACCAGACCTACAAGAGATCCTAAGGGGGACTCTGTGAGTGAAATGCTGCAAGGACCACAAAGTACCAGAGACATCACTACAAGCATGAAACCTACAGACATCAAAATGACTCTAAACGCATATCTTTCAATAATAATACTGAATGTCAATGGACTAAATGCTCCAACCAAAAACCACAGGGTATCAGAATGGGTAAAAAAAACAAGACCCATCTATTTGCTCTCTACAAGAGACTCATTTTAGACGTGAGGACACCTTCAGATTGAAAGTGAGGGGATGGAGAACAATCTATCAGGCTACTGGAAGTCAAAGGAAAGTGGAGTAGCCATACTTATATCAGACAAACTAGACTTTAAATTAAAGGCTGTAACAAGAGGGGAAGAAGGGCATTATATAATAATTACAGGGTCTATCCATCAGGAAGAGCTAACAATTATAAAGGTCTATGCGCCGAATACGGGAGCCCCCAAATATATAAAACAATCACAAACATAAGCAACCTTATTGATTAGACTGTGGTAATTGCAGGGGACTTTAATACTCCACTTACAACAATGGATAGATCATCTAGACACAGGATCAAAACAAAAACAAGGGCCTGAATGATACATTGGATCAGATGGACTTGACAGATTTAGAACTCTGCATCCCAAAACAATATACTTTCTTCTCGGGTGCACATGGAACATTCTCCAAGACATATCACATACTGGGTCACAAAACAGCCCTCCATAAGTATAAAAGAATTGAGATCATACCATGCATACTTTCAGACCACAATGCTATGAAGCTTGAAATCAACCAAGGAAAAAGTCTGGAAAACCTCCAAAAGCATGGAGGTTAAAGAACACCCTACTAAAGAATGAATGGGTCAACCTGGCAATTAGAGAAGAAATTAAAAAATACGTGGAAACATATGAAAAGGAAAATACAACAATCCAAATTATTTGGGAGGCAGCGAAGGCAGTGCTGAGAGGAAAATACATTGTAATCCAGGCCTATGTCCAGGAACAAGAAAAATCTCAGATACAAAATCTAACAGCATACCTATAGGAAATAGAAGCAGAACAACAAAGACCTCCCAAACCCAACAGAAAAAGAGAAATAATAAAGATCAGAGAGAAATAAACAATATAGAATCTAAAAAAAAACTGTAGAGCAGATCGATTAAACCAAGAGTTGTTTTTCTGAAAACATAAAATTGATAAACCTCTAGCCAGTCTTCTCAAAAAGAAAAGGGAGATGACCCAAATGGATAAAATCATGAATGAAAATGGAATTATTACAACCAATCCCTCAGAAATACAAGCAATTCTCAGGGAATACTATGAAAAATTATATGCCAACAAGCTGGACAACCTGGAAGAAATGGACAAATTCCTAAACACCCACACACTTGCAAAACTCAATCAGGAGGAAATAGAAAGCTTGAACAGACCCATAACCAGTGAAGAAATTGAATCAGTTATCAAAAATCTGCCAACAAATAAGAGTCCAGGACCAGATGGCTTCCCAGGGGAATTCTACCAGACATTTAAAGCAGAGATAATACCTATCATTCTCAAGCTGTTCCAAAAAATAGAAAGGGAAGGAAAACTTCCAGACTCATCCTATGAAGCCAGTATTACTTTGATTCCTAAACGAGACAGAGACCCAGTAAAAAAAAGAGAACTACAGGCCCATATCCCTGATGAATATAGATGCAAAAATTCTCAATGAGATACTAGAAAATCGAATTCAACAGCATATAAAAAGAATTATTCACCATGGTCAAGTGGGATTCATTCCTGGGCTGCAGGCCTGGTTCAACCTTCACAAATCAATCAATGTGATACATCACATTAATAAAAGAAAAGATAAGAACCATATGATCCTGTCAATCGATGCAGAAAAAGCATATGACAAAATTCAGCATCTTTCTTAATAAAAACCCTCAAAAAGTCGGGATAGAGGAAACATACTTACACATCATAAAATCCATTTATGAAAGGCCCACAGCTAATATCAACCTCAATTCGGAAAAACTGACAGCTTTCCCCCTGAGATCAGGAACACGACTGGGATGTCCACTCTTACCACTGTTGTTTAACATAGTGCTGGAAGTTCTAGCATCAGCAATCAGACAAAAGGAAATCAAAGGCATCAAAATTGGCAAAGATGAAGTCAAGCTTTCACTTTTTGCAGATGACAGAATATTATACATGCAAAACCCGATAGACTCCACCAAAAGTCTGCTAGAACTGATACACGAATTCAGCAAAGTCGCAGGATACAAAATCAATGTACAGAAATCAGTTGCATTCTTATACACTAACAATGAAGCAACAGAAAGACAAAGAAACTGATCCCATTCACAATTGCACCAAGAAGCATAAAATACCTAGGAATAAACCTAACCAAAGATGTAAAAGATCTGTATGCTGAAAACTATAGAAAGCTTATGAAGGATATTGAAGAAGACATAAAGAAATGGAAAAACATCTCATGCTCATGGGTTGGAAGAATAAATACTGTTAAAATGTCAACACTACCCAAAGCTATCTACAGCTTCAATGCAATCCCAATCAAAATTGCACCAGCATTCTTCTCGAAGCTAGAACAACCAATCCTAAAATTTGTACGGAACCACAAAAGACCCCGAATAGCCAAAGTAATTTTGAAGAAGATGACCAAAGCAGGAGGCATCACAATCCCAGACTTTAGCCTCTACTACAAAGCTGTAATCATCAAGACAGCATGGTATTGGCACAAAAACAGACACATAAACCAATGGAATGAATAGAAACCCCAGAATTAGACCCACAGAAGTATGGCCAACTCATCTTTGACAAAGCAGGAAAGAATATCCAATAGAAAAAAGACAGTCTCTTTAACAAATGGTGCTAGGAGAACTGGACAGCAACATGCAGAAGGATGAAACTAGACCACTTTCTCACACCATTCACAAAAATAAACTCAAAATGGATAAA
This sequence comes from Panthera tigris, assembly GCF_018350195.1. Lineage (NCBI taxonomy): Eukaryota > Metazoa > Chordata > Mammalia > Carnivora > Felidae > Panthera > Panthera tigris. The sequence goes on along the minus strand of NC_056662.1, from coordinate 68,361,296 downwards.
GGACCTGAATGTGAGACAGGAAACTGTCAAAACCCTAGAGGAAAAAGCCGAAAAAAACTCTCGGACCTTAGCTGCAGCAATTTCTTACTTGACACATCCCCAAAGGCAAGGGAATTAAAAGCAAAAATGAACTACCGGGACCTCATCAAGATAAAAAGCTTCTGCATTACATAGGAAACAATCAACAAAACGAACGTCACTCCTCATCAGGAAAATACAAATCAAAACCACACTGAAATACCACCTCATGCCGGTCAGAGTGGCTAAAATGAACAAATCAGGAGACTATAGATGCTGGGGAGGATGTGGAGAAATGGGAACCCTCTTGCACTGTTGGTGGGAATGCAAACTGGTGCAGCCACTCTGGAAAACAGTGTGGAGGTTCCCCCCCAAAATTATAGATAGATCTACCCTATGACCCAGCAGTAGCACTGCTAGGAATTCATCCAAGGGATACAGGAGTGCTGATGCATAGGGGCACTTGTACCCCAATCTTTATAGCAGCACTTTCAACAATAGCCAAATTATGGAAAAAGCCTAAATGTCCATCGACTGATGAATGGATAAAAAAAATTGTGGCTTATATACACAATGGACTACTACGTGGCAATGAGAAAGAATGAAATATGGCCTTTTGTAGCAACGTGGATGGAACTGGAGAGTGTTATGCTAAGTGAAATAAGTCATACAGAGAAAGACAGATAACATATGTTTTCACCCTTATGTGGATCCTGAGAAACTTGACAGAAACCCATGGGGGAGGGGAAGGAAAAAAAAAAAAAGAGGTTAGATTGGGAGAGAGCCAAAGCATAAGAGACTCTTAAAAACTGAGAACAAACTGAGGGTTGATGGGGGTGGGAGGGAGGGGAGGGTGGGTGATGGGTATTGAGGAGGTCACCTGTTGTGATGAGCTGAGCCCTGGGTGTTGTATGGAAACCAATTTGAGAATAAATTTCATATTAAAAAATAATAAAAAAAGATTTCCTCTTAAAAAAAAGAAATAGAGCAGCTCATAAACATTTGTGCTAGTGTTGTGAACATATGCATTCATTATTCTAAGATACATATCTAGAATAGGGTTGATGCATCGTATGGTAAATGTACATTTAGCTTTATAAGAGACTGTCATACTGTTCTCCAGAGTGGATGTACCATTTTGCATTTGTACTAGCAATGCATGAGAGTTCCACATTTGCTCTGCATCCTTGCTAGCCCCTGGCATTGTCACTGTTTTTAATTGTAGATGTTCCATTAGGTGGGTAGTGGTCTCTTTTAGTTCTCTAATGGCTAATTATGTTGAACATAGTTTTCTTTTCTGTAATAAGTATATCCTCATTGGTAATATATCTATTCACATATTTTTACTATTACTTAATGAGTTATTTTTTTACTGTTGAGTTTTGAGAGTTATTTATATATAGGAATGAGTCCTTAGTCTGAAATGTGATATTTAAATATTACCTCTCAGTCTGTAGCTTGACTTTTATTCTCTTCTGAGAAATTGTTATAAAGGAAAAGATTTAAATTTTTATGAGGCCTGATTTATTATCCCTCCATCTACCACTATGTATTGTGTTTTTTTGGTGTAATCTTCAAGAATTCCTTGACAAACTCAGGTCACAAAGATTTTTCTTCCTTTTTTCTGTAAGTTTAATAATTAAATGATTTACATGTAGATCTGACACATTCTGAGTTAATTTTTCCATAAAGTATGAAATTTAGGTCATGGTTCAATTTGTGTATGTGTGTGTATGTGTGTGTTTTTTGGTTTTTTTGGGTTTTTTTTGCATATGAATGTCCATTTTTCCAACACCATTTGTTAAAAGGTTTCTTCATTGAATTTCTTTTGCGCTTTTTGTAAAATCTGATTGACCATTAAAAAACACATTTTTAAATATCATGTGGGACAAAGAAGGAATCTGAGAAATTTAAAAAAATTTTTAACTAAAGGAAAAGGAAAAATACAACATATCCAAATATATGGGATTCAGTGAAAGAAGTGCATAATGGGAAATGTATGGCATTGAATGCATATATTAAGAAAGAAAAACGATCTAAAAATCACTGATCAAGGTTTCCACTACAGAAAACTAGGAAAAGAAGAGCAAATAAACTCCAAGGAAGAACAAAATAAAAAATACAAATGAGAGTAGAAATTTATGAAATTGAAATCAGGAAATCAATGGAGGAAATGAACAAAACCAAAGCTGGTTCTTAGGAAAAATAAACAAAATTGATAAGCCTCTAGACACTGTTTTCTATACTCTCTTTCTTAATTAGCCTAACATCAAAAATGAAAGAAATATAAGCATAGATTCAATGGACATTAGATAATAATGGAAAACTATAAAAAAAACTGTATACTCATGAATATGATAATCTAGATAAAATAGATCATTTCTTCAAGGACACAATTTTCCAAAGCTCATACAAGAAGAAATAGATATCAGTGTAGGCCTATATCAATGAAAGAAGTTGAATATATATGCTTCCAAAATAAAAATTACCAGGCCCAGATGGCTTCATTGTTGAATTCTATCAAAAATGTGGAAGCAATTATTTCAGTCTGCTAAAATCTCTTTCAGAAGACAGAAACAGGAGGAATAATTCCTAACTCATTCCATGAAGCAAATACTACCCTAATTCCAAAACCAGACTCACATGTTACAATAATAATTCACATAGACTGTAAATTTATTAAAGTGGACATGAAACATAAGGGATAAGAAACTGAAGAAATAAATGAGAGCATTTTTGTTTCTTTACACGTTAAAATTTATTTTTGATGCACCGTGTAGGAGAATTGGCCATCAATAAAGTACTGATGAACAGTCCCATAGATACTTTCATTTCATGTTTCTTGTCAGCCTTCTGTGCCTTTAATCCTAGCAAGTAACTTAGACAGGTGTTGTAGATGTTGAAGGACAGTGATCTTTTAAAGGTGTTTTTAAAGATAAAATTTTAGGTAGAATTGTATAAATTATATTTATTGTGTAAGCTTGGGGTCCAAGATGACATTTTAACCTCCTTATGAGGAGACATTATGTAAAAGAAAATACTTTTCCCACAAGGTAGCCAAAATAGGTCAGTCAAAATGGTAATGCCATCCATTAAATATGTATGCATCATTAATAAAATTATGAGCATAAAATCACTAAAAAGACATTTTAAGGAAAGAAAACTAGACAAAGAACTCTCATGAAGGTAGATCCAATTAGCAAATCAATTCAGTAACATATAAAATGAATTATACACCATGACCAAGTGAGATTTATCCCAGATAGACTAGACTGGTTCAACATTCAAAAATCAGCTGATGTAATCTCACACATCAACAAGCTGAAGAAAAATTCATGATCATATCTAATACACATATAAAAAGTACTGAACAAAATCCAGCAATTCATGAGAAAAACTCCATAAACTAGGAGTACAGAAGAACTTGCCCAACTTGACAAAGAATATCTACCAAAAACTACAGATAAAATCATTCTTAAGAGTGAGAAACTGGGAGTGTTCTCACTGTCATCGGGAACAAAAGGCAAAAAAGTCTCCTTTCAGTACTTTAACATCATACAGGAAACCTTAGGTACAGCAATAAGACAAAAAAGGAAATCTAAGGTATTCATAAAGAGAAGGACAAATTAAACTATCCTTGTTCACAGGCTTACATAATCATCCCTGTAGAAAATCTGAAAGAATCAACAAAAATTTCCTGGAATTAATAGCCAGTTATAATAAGGTTGCAGGGTGCAGAGTTAATGCACAAAAATAAATTTCTTTCCTATATGCCAGCAATTAACAATTAGAATTTGAAATAAAAAAACAATACTATTCATGTTATTGGCCCCAAAATGCAGTACTTAAGTAAGGCATAAAACTAATCAAATGTTAGAATATCTAAATGAGAAAAACTGCAGTTTAAATTTTGGAGGTATTATAAATGATCTTGTTTTTGTAATTTTAGCTCACAAGTATTCATTGCTAGTATATACAATTTTTGCTTTTCTTGCACAGTGCAACTATACCAAACCTACCTATCCTGGAAATAATTTTGTAGATTATTGAGATTTGTGTTGAAAATCATGACATATGTAAATAGGGACGGCTTTATTTCTTCCTTTTCAATCTACATGTTTTTCATTTCCTTTTCTTAACTAATCACACTGCTGAGAACTTTTATACAATGTCGAATAAATTTGTATAAACATCTATGCTTTGATTTTGATATTAAGAGGAAAACATTTAGGGGCGGCTGGGTGGCTCAGTTGGTTAAGTGTTCAACTGCAGCTCAAGTCATGATCTCATGGTTCATGGGTTTGAGCCCCACGTCAGGCTCTGTGCTGACAGCTCAGAGCCTGGAGCCTGCTTCAGATTCTGTGTCTCCCTCTCTCTTTCTCTGCCCCTCCCCCTCTTGTGTGTGCTCGCACATGAATGGATATTTATGTATCAAGTATAAATTGGACAGTTAATATGGTAGATAACATGGATTGATTTGTGAATATTGAACCAGCTTCATGTTTCCAGGAAAAACCCCAATTGGTCATGGTTACTTCTGGATACTATTTGTTGACATTTTTTGAAGAGTTTTGTTTGAAGAATTAGTTGAGCATTTTTATATTGTCAGATAATGTGGGATTTTTTTGTACTGTTTTTGTCTAGTTGTAGAATCAGAGTAAGAAAGGTCTGTTAGGGTTTTCCTTTTTCTGTTTTATGACAAAGGTTGTGTAAGTTGGGTGCTAATTCTTCAAATGTTAAGCATTTGGATCTTAATATCCAGAGCCTGGATATTTCTTTTCCAGAAGATTTTTCACTACACATTAACCTCTTTAATAATTATAGGACTATTTATATTATCTATCTCATGTTGTGTGGGTTTTTTAATTTGTGACTATTGACTAATTGTTCTAACTTGTTAAATTGATGTGCATCGAGTTCTTGGTAGTATTCCCCTATTAATCATATAATGTGAACAGGATTGGTAGTGATACCCTATCCTTCATTTTTGATGCTGGTAATTTGTGTTGTCTTTTTTCTCTGTGAATATTGCTATAGATTTATCAATTTTATTGATCTTTTCACATAACCAGTTTTTTTGGAGTTCATTGATTTTCTTCATTGATTTTTGCTTTCTATGTTCTTTTGCTTGTTTTATGTATATTTTGCTCTTTTTTTAAACATGGAATCTTAGAGGCACCTGAGTGGCTCAGTCAGTTGAGCATTTGACTCTTGATTCTGACTCAAGTCATGATCCCAGGGTTGCGGGATCTAGTCCCACCTTGACGTCCATGCTGAACATGGAGTCTATTTAAGTTTGTCTCTGTCTCTTTCTCTCTCTCTTCCCCTCCCTCCCTCTCTCTCTCTCTCTCTCTCTCTCTCTCTCTCTCTCTCTCTCGTTTCCCTCTCTCTTCTCCGTCTCTTCTCCACTTGCACACTATTGCTCTCTTTCTAAAAAGAAAAAAAAAAAGAAAAAAGAAAACAAAGTTGCAAGAGAAATAAAAATGACTTAAAACTATGGAATCTTAGATTATTGATTTGAGACTTTTAAAATATAAACATTTAATATATGTTCTTAGTATTGCTTTAGCTGAAGCCTACAAATTTGCTAAGTTGCATTTTCATTTTTTATTAAGTAAAAAATATGTTATCACTTCTCTTAAGGTTTTTTCTTTGATCCATAGATTATTTAGACATGTTTTTAATTATCTTTTTTTGTGTGTATTTCCCTTCTGTCTTTGTGTTTTTATTACCAGTCTAATTCCATTATGGTCAGAGGAACTGTTTTGTAATGATTTAAATTACTACATATTTAGTAACATTTTTTGACCAAGATTATGATCTATCTTGTTGAATTTTCAATACTCACTTGATTGTGTATTTAGCCTTTATTTAGAATGTTCTATAAATATCAATTGTATCCCATTTGTATAGTATTTTTTAGTTATTCTGTATTTTTACTATTTTTTTTATTTCTATTGATTACTGGGAGAGAAGTATTGAACTATTTAACAACAATTGTTGAATTTTCACTGAATTACTATTTTAGGGGATTTATCATTCCTCTTCCTTGTTCTCTGTTTTTGTTGCATGAATTTTGCAGCTGTTACCTAATGTTCATTTAAAATAGTTTTGTCTCTTTGGGAATTGACTCTTAACCATTATATAATGTCCATTTTTATCCCTGGTAATTTTGCATGTTGGGAAACTTTCATATAGTTATTGCAGCTTTCTTTTGATTAGCTTTTTTTTTTTAACTTAGAACCTACCTATATCATTGTAGTAAAGTAAATTTCTTGCATGCAGTATATGTTGTGTTCATTTTAAAATCATTGCTCTATATGACAATCTCTACTTAAATGATGTTTTAAAATTGTATGTAATATAGTGGGGTGGCAGGGTGGCTCAGTTGGTTAAGCCTCCGACTTCAGCTCAGGTCATGATCTCACGGTTCTTGAGTTCAGTCACCATGTTGGGCTCTGTGCTGACAGGAAGAGCCCGGAGCCTGCTTCGAGTTCTGTGTCTCCCTCTCCCTCTCTGCCCCTTCCCGACTCACACTTTCTCTTTCTTTTCTCTCTCTCAAAAAGAAACATTAAAAATTTTTAAAAGTACTTTAAAATTGTATCTAATACAGTTATTAACATTTTTGGATTTGTCTTTTTAAGATTTTGTGTTTGTTAATCTGTTTTCAATTCCTTGTTTCTCCTTTCTCTGCTTCCCTTTTAGTTATTTGGATAGATTTCATACTTAATTTTAGTATATATGTTATGTTTTTTTTTTACCTACCTTGTATATTTTGGTGGTTTTTCTAGCAATTCAAGTTTACTTATTAAAATGTCATAGTCTATTCGTTCGATCAATATTTTGTCAATTCATGTGTAATATGAAAAAATACCATTGGGTAATTCTATCATTTTTCTCTTATAAGTATCATTTATATATTCTAAATTCCAGTAAAACAATTTTATATTGGTTTCTTTTAACCATTAAACAAAACTTAAGAATAATATTATGTGACATTTACCAAATACTAATTGTTTCTGTGTTCCTCCTTCATTCCTGATTTTTGAAATGTCTTTATTTTACCTTTTTACTTGTGTTTGAACAATTACCTTAGCCATTCTTTTAGATTGAGTTTACTGAGTTTAGGTTTCTTTCCTCTCAGAATGTCTTTTTTTCACTTTCCTCTTTAGAAATATTTTTGCTGAATATGCAATTCTTGGTTGATCTTGTCCTTCAACACTTCAAAAATATTCCATTTATTTTTGGCTCCATAGTTATTATAAGAAAATCAAAACCATTTTAATCATTGCTTCCATCCAGGTAACATGGCATTTTTCTTTGATTTGTCCTCAAGATTTTTTCTTTGTCTGTAATTATCAATAGTTTTTTGTGTTTGGGCATAGATTACTTTGAGTTGTTCCTGTCTGGAGCTCGCCCAACTTAAATTGATGAGTTTGTACCTTTTACTAGATTTTGAAGTTTTCAGTTATTTCTTAAAAAAATTTTTTGCACTGCAATTTTTCCTTTCTTTTTTATACTGCAATGACCTGAATAGTAGGCTTTTTGTAAATGTCTCACAAGCTTATTCTTTTCAATCTTAGTTCTCTCATTCTGAATGAATAATTTGTATTGACCTATCTTCAAGTTCACTGATGCTTTTGTTTATCACTTATATTTTAATATTGAGTTTGGCCATGAAAAAAATAGTACTTTTTTCAGCTTTTAAATTTCTTTTTGGTTCTTCTTAATATCTCTTTTGATGGTATTTTAGATTTCTATTTGTTTTGAGAGCATTCACTGTGAAATATTGAAGCATACTTACAATAGCTCCTTTAAAGTCTTTTTCAGATAATTCCAACATCTGTGTCTTCTTAGCATTATCCATTGTATCTTTGTTTGCCAAGTAATACTAGATTGCCTCTTGACTAATTTCAGTATTTGGTTATGAGACTCTAGGTCTTGTTTAAATGCTACAGGAGATGTTAAATTAATTTTGCATTTATTTGTATTCTTTAGCTGGCACTTGACACGGTTAGGGTCAGGCCACAAGTTTTGACTATTCTTCTGCGGGTTGCTTTTGAAGATTGGTTCCACTTTTCAAGTTTTTACCAAGTTGGGTATATCTGTTCCGTGGGTAGACTATTGATGGGCCAGTCTGTGACCTGGGTGGTAATCTATTCCATTGTTCAGTTTCAAAACAATAAAATACTTTCAAGATCAGATCCATGCATATAGAACTTAGAGGTAAGGTTTAAGTTCACAAATGGCTATGGAGTCACTTTCATGACCTTTTATCTCCTCAGCACTTTTGGTTCTTTGAGCCTCTTCTTTTCTGTGTTTTATCCAGAAAGCTGGAATTTTATTTCCCTGGTCTACCACACATTTACCATGGTTGTGACTGCATCTGGGACTATAAATTAGACAGATATATACAGGAGAAAAGTAATGAAGTTTTGTCTCATATTCTTGCAACCACAATGTTTCCAATTATAGAGGAAGGCGATGCTTATTAGAATTTCGGCAGCCTGTAGATTCCCGGTTCTAACACTTTTGGTGCCATCATTGCTAGGGGATTTATTTGTGGTTGGGGTGCAAGAGAAGGGAGGAAAAGAAAAGAAAAAAAATGGAGGTCTTTCATCTATGTTCTTTGACCATTAGGAGACCATTTTCCTCTTTGTTTTGTTGTTTTTTTTTTTTTTTTCATTTGCCTCTTTTTGAGCCAGAACTAGAGACCTCCTGGAGTAGATATCATGGTTAGTAAAGGGTGGGAGGATATGTACCAATTATTTGATAAGGTACATCAAATTTTGGCCTTCTACCCAACTTACCAACTATTATTTACTTTCATATTCCTTATTTAAGGAATTTAAGGAATTCCTTATTTAAGGAATATTTAAGTTGCTGCATGCATTCTGTCTAGTTTTCATTATTGCATTTAGTAGGATGGGGAAAATAATATGTGCTTATTCCTTACTCAGAAACAAAATTCCCATGTGAAATATTTTTTTAAAAATTAAGTGTTTCAGTGCTGTATCTTATTTTTATATACTTTATAATATTTGTTTAAAGTTTATTTATTTTGAGAGAGAACAAGTGAGGAGGGGCACAGAGAGGGATACAGAGAGAGAATTCCAAGTAGGCCCCACACTGTCAGTGCAGAGCCTGATGTGGAGCTCGAACCCACACACCATGAGATGATGACTTGAGCCAAAATCGGATGCTTAACTGACCAAGGCATCCGGGTGCCCCACTTTATAAATACCTTTAAAGGAGCTGATGGAAAAAAAGACATGAAGGATTTCATTTTCATATTGGTTAGTGTTTCTCTACTGCTTTCTGCTCTTTCATGCTGCAAAATAAGCAAAAACAAATAGATTATTTGAGGGGGGAGTCATGCCGATACTTAGCTTCTCTTTAGATTTTAGCCCATACTCTGACAAAAAAGCCCAGCACTATGTACTGTTCTTATATGTTTGAAATTATTCCTATCAAAAAGGGTTAGAAATGGTCACAGAAACTTTAAGATGAATGCCAGTGGAAAATCATCTAAACTCTTTAGAGCTTATGTTTTGTTACAACCTTCATCCATTTTTTGTATGACAGCCCTGTGCATCACACAGAATATGACCTATAACATACTTAAAACATTTCCTCAACTTGCTGAAAGAGTAAACCCAACACAATTCTTCAAGCACACCTGGAATGTCTTTTGTGCATAAGACACTATGATGAATGGAGATAAAAGATGACCAAGACACGGTTCTGACGTCCATAAATTTGACAGTTATGTTAAGACAGACCTGTTAAGTTACTATAGGGCAGACTGAAATAAGAAAAAGATATACTGGGAAGTTAATCAGAAGGAAAAATCTGAGTAGAGGTAAAAATGTTGAATCAAAATAAAATGCCACATAAAATCTGTCTGATTAAAGTCCATGTAATTTTATGGAAAGAACACTAATTTGGAGTCTGCAAACCTGGGTTTCTTTTTTCTAGCTATGCTATCCTTTGTCTCTCTGATCTTTGTATACTTTCTCAAGTTTTGTCACCATACCTGAAAAACAAGGGACTTAGCTGCTTCTTAGGATCACCTATCACATAGAGAATTTTTACATAAAATAAATCTATCAGGAATTAGCAAGTATTGATAATTTGTCATATTCACTGCAGATTTTTTTAGATGACATAAACATTAAGTATAAAGTTAGGTCCTATTTAACCTTCCTCTCCAGTAGTAGTTACTATTTTAAAGTTGGTTATATCTTTCTGGTCGAGATTTATGTTTTGACTATGTTTTTGTGTCCACATTATTGTGCCAGATATTCTCTTTTACATAATAGTTTTCCCATTATAATGTGAATATTCAGTAGCTCATTTTTTTGAGGAATGGAACTTAATCTTTTCACTTAAAGTTTATTTATTTTGAGAGAGAGCGAGCATGAGGTGGGGATGGACAAAGAGAGGGGAGAGAGTATCTTGAGCAGGCTACATGCTGAGCATGGAGCCTGATGCAGGGCTTGATCCCACAACCCTGGGATCATGACCTGAGTCAAAATCAAGAGTCAGATGCTTAACCAACTGAGCCATGCAGGAGGCACCCCTGGAGGTTTATTCTTGCTGATGAATATAACCAAATTCATTCAGTAAATACTACTACATTATGTGCTCACTTTGGCAGCACATATAATAACACTACTACATTATAAGAATATACCGAAATACACGTCTCTCAATTAAGGATCTGTTTCTTTATTCAAAATCATACATATATCCTTTGTATCCTTGAGCCCATATGAAGAATTCTCTAACATTTAGAACTAGAATTGCTGAATCCTAGTGTACGCACATTTTAAAGTTCATTAGACTTTGATAAACCGTTTCCAAAGTGATGTTACTGCCAATGTGTAAGAATTAGGATTTCTCCACATATTCTGATTTTTTGTTGTCTGACCTGAAAATGTTCTGCATATGAGATATTCGTTTATATGCTAGATGTTTTGAGTAAACCTCCTTCATGATGCTAGATAAGTCCCTTAATCTAATTTGCTAAAATTTATATGCTGTATGCTAGGTTTTTACTTGTTTATATAATGCATAGAAATTTTTTTATAAATATAGTAGGTTTTTAACAAATCTATATTAGACTGTTAAGTCATTAAGAACCATAGGGTGCTCAGATTTGTTGAGGACTCTGTGTTGACTTTCCCACCTTATAAATAGTACCCTCTTTAGCTTGTGGAGCTGCCTTAATGTGGATGAACTAAGCAAAAACTATTTTATCTTATTAAATTCATTTTTAACTACAGGCATAATCACAAATTATTCTCTTTCATTAATGTGCTTAACCAGTGAATTACATCATTGAATACTCTGAAATTAAACATTTTTCTTTTAAGCTTATTTATTTTGAGAGAGCGAGCATGAGAAAGCATGAGCACATGAGTGGGGGGAGGGGCAGAGACAGAGGAAGAGAGAGAGAATCCCAAGCAAGCTGCATACTGTCAGTCACAGTCTGACATTGGGCTGGATATTACAAACCATGAGGTGATGAGCTGAATTCAAGAGTCCCATGCTTAACCAACTGAGCCACCCAGATGTCCCTGAAATTAAAACATTTCTTATACTCCTGAAATGACCCTTACTGAATATGCCCATAAATATCAGACATTATTAGATTTGGATTATAATATTTTCACATTTATCAAAAAAGAAAAAAACAGATACATCCTAACTTCCAAAAAATGGAAGTTTTGTTCCTCTTTCTATTTTCAGAAAAGTTTTGAAGTTAGGGTGTATTGATTCTTTCCTAAATTGAAGATGCATTATAATCTGCCAAAAATTTTTCTTAAACACAATAACCAGTAGCCTTACAAAACAGATTGTAGATATTTTGCTTAATCTCTCTGAACCTCAATTTCTTCATTAATGATGATATTAATCACACCAGCTTCATACGATTTCTGCAGGAACTAAATTATACAATACATGAAAAGTACACATTCAATTTAAATGTTGATCATAATTTTTAAATGTAGAATGGAAACTAATTTTTGAGGATTTTGACCGAATGACACTAAGGTATGGTAATGACATTAAGGCATAGAAGTCTGCACATAACCAATAAGTGGGAATACTCCAGAAAGAAGATGGACAATAGAAGCCTTGTTGTATAATCCATGTTCACCCAGCATTTCACATCTAAAGACTTGTATAAAGGGGTATGGGTGTGGATTTTGTGTTCATATGCAGGAATGAGTTTGTGTGCCTAAAGTCAATCTAGACACAATTCCTATTGATTTTGGAAAAAGCACTGTTTATTTTAGTCCTAGACCTCTCTATAGCCATGCTTGCTAGAGGCAAAATAACCTCAGGATGTTGGCTTTGATGTGAAGACAAATGGCTTTAATGTGTTAACATTCTGAAGCAACAGCTGTAGTTTTGATTGAAAGAAAATGCCCCCAGGATACAAACAACTGTGCTAAATAAATTTCACATGGTCATCCAGGATATAGCTGGACCATCTCATCCTCTTTCCAATGGGTACATGCTGAGAAAATACAAACTGAAATATTTTCCTTAATGAAAAATTACCATGGTACTTAAGTCACACACGATGTTCAAAAGATTATTGTGAATTTAGAGATTATTGTTGTCAGTAGCCCTGAATTCCAAGTCAAAAGAATTTGTAATCCTCAGCCACTATGATTTTGGCGAGTTTACTTTCTGTGTCTTTACACATAAGTGAATGTGTGCACATTAGATCACTGCTTTTCTTCATAAAATTATGAAGATCAAATATTACTTTATTGTAAAAGGAGGGTGAACTAGCATATTAAGTTATTACTAACAGATGGTGACAGATAATTTGACACTCAAATTTTCGGTGGCTTAATTCAAGATATGTTCTGTTTTTAACTTGCTATTGTGGCTGTCATTTAAATTAAGACTCTTCTGCAGCTGAAAGGGGCACAATAAATTCAATGGGAAAGTGGGCACAAAAACTGTCCTCAGTAAACTTGAGCACCCTATTGTTCACATGGCAGTCTAATAGAGGTGTTGCTCAACAGGTGGCTTTTTCTCCAGTAGTGAATCAGAGACACAGTTCTCTCTAGATTTTTCCTCTGTCATCTTCCATATGTGGATTATAAAACCATTCTAGTGACATTAGTATGCTGATAGATCATCTTTCCAAATAAGGAGGTGGGGGAAATGAATCCTAATGTGCAGCATTTGCGGATGTCTCTGGTATAAATACTCTTACTATGGTAAATTTCAAGCTGCCAGCAGTATAACAACTGGCTCAGAATATTCTGAAATAATTAATGATTGGGTTTTGTGGTCTGGTGGAATCCACTTGCAGAGTGTCACTGGCAGTATGTCTTCTCCATTCTAAGCAGCTATAATGGGTAGAAAGCATAGAAGATTATGCATGGGAGATTTTTTTAAGTTGTTTCTGAGAGGAGGGAGGGAGGAAGGGACAGAGAGAGAGAGAGAGGGAGAGAATCTCAAGCAGGCTCCATGCTCAATGGGGAGTCAGATGTGGGGACTGATCCCACAAACCGTGAGACCATGACCTGAGCTGATATCAAGAGTGGGAGGGACACTCAAATGACTAAGCCACCCAAGCGCCCCACATGGGAGATTTTTTAATGGGCCAAGGCTTGAAATAGATGTTAACATGTTCACTTGTATTTCACTGATGGGAATTCATTCACCTGCAATGAGTACCAGGGAGCCTGTGACACATATTCCATGGACCCAGGAGGAAGCAGGGTTGAATTACATATATAGTGAGCCTACTTCTACCACAACTAGGTAATATTCAAGAGGACCTCTTGCTAAATACAATAGAAATAGGACTATGAACCTCCATTTTTCTGTCTCCTAATATGCAAACACTAAGCCTTATGTGTACTTGGAGTGCTTAGGGTAATCATCTGTAACCGAAAATAGAGAGTGTATACCGACTATGTTGTATGAAGCTTTGAGAAATAGTTTTCTTTATGTCTCAGTGAAATAATTCTGTATATGTATTGCTCGTAAAATGACTATATAATACGTTTTTTTCAACATCCAAACAGTTTTCAATGTAGAAGTCAAGATAGATTGAAGTTGCACTTCCTCGATTTGGAATTGACTCAAACATAGTGTCTCCCTACTTAACATCAGTTCAATTCTTACCATGAAGTGACACATTTGAAATAAAAAAAAAAAAAAGAAAAAATTTCATTGGTAGCTTTACTAAAATGGCAATAATGAAGATGTGGAGCAAAAAAACTACCTATCATTCTGATAAAATTTCCATGTATCACCTTCAAAAATATACTGGCTAAGTTTGTACCTAGATCTCCACTGATTTTGTTAACACATATATGACAGTATGTATAATAAATGACATAAAAATCCTGTCTTCTTGAATTTTAATTTCAATCAATATTGACATTAAGAATATTTTAAAAGACTTTGGTGGAGTATCGAAGTGATGGAAGTAAGACAACTTGGTATCTAATCTAACCATAATGGTATCATTTCATCATGCATTGAACTCAGATTTTCAGGGCATACCTCTCACATTTACAATGAAATTCATTTTTCAATTTTTTTCTCCTAGCTGGTGAACTTGGTAGACAGTGTTATGATATTAACATGTTAAAATACAACAATATTTTCAGATTATAAATCTGAAATTAGTCACTCACAGTGTTTCTACAGGATTGACCATGTGAGTCTACATCCACTAACTCACTTGCTTCCTTAACATTGATGATCTATATGGTGTAAAAACTAGTTTCCAGTAATAGAGAATAGTGGGTGACAAGCACTAATCTAAAACCAAAATGTGCAAACTTGAAGTCTGCCTGCCAGTTAGTAGCTCTGTCATTAGGAGCAAGTCACTTTAACCTTCCTGTGACTCAGTTTCTTTTCTGTGAAATGGAGGCTGTGCAATTTGAGTCAATGCTTCAAAGTTTTGCTATGAGGATTAAATAAATGAATCAGTATATATATTTAAAAGTCTTGAGAATAACAATAGTAACCAGTAAGGGTTTTACAAACATTGTGTTTATACTTGTATTCATTAATTTTTGGTAGTAAGATCATAGTCAATTTTATATCTTCAAGTATCTGTATTTTAATTTTCTAGAATACACGTTTGCTCAGTTAAAAGTGAAGGAAAAACAGGTGACTTGCCAGTTGTTTTGCTAATACTTGTTCATCCTAGGAGTTGGTATGATTTTACTAATTTTAATTCCAAAAGAGGTGAAGGCTACATTTAACCTAAACAATTATTATGATATACTATATAATTAAAGTTCCTTTTTCATGATAATAAATCAACAACCACAAAATTAATTCCTGATTTGAATACCAGACAATAATTGACCCTTTTTACAACAGCAAAGTCACATGAATTATTTTTTTCTGTATACTGTATATTCCTGTGATCTAAAATTTGTCTTACAAATTTTAACTAACTTTCACAAGAAAGCAGTTAGTTAGGATTATAGCAAATAATTATATTAGTTGGGTTTAGATTTTTTGCTAATAAAGAGAGCATTGCAGTTTTAATCTGTCACTGTGATCTATCACATTCTTGCTGTTGAATTCCCTGGTGTCTCCACTATAAAATAGACTAACAACGCTGAACTTAAAAAAAAAAAGTAGGTATAATTTGTTTTCTATATATAGGAAAACCAAACATTGATGGAACACAAAGTCCTTTGGTGCTTCTGTTCCTCTCAGATGTGAATTACATTGTCCAGTAGCACATCACAGACTTGCCCAGAAGTAGGTTTCTGGCCTCATGTTGGGAACTATATATGAGTAACTCTTCTCAGTGACAAAATGTTAGTTGCAATCATAGTTGAAGATTTTAGAGCTTTATTATTTACATTAGATTTAATGTTAGAGTATCTGTCTGGTGCATATTGTCACCAACCACTTTTACATTTACATGGCGTGTCTTAGAAAAATAGAAGTTCTAGTCTGTTGTTTGCCACTCATTAGCTTTAAAAGCTCTAAATGCTCCAACGAGCTAGAATGTTAGAATAGACGGGTAGCTTGAAATCTAACAACTCCCCAAGATTCTTTAGGAAATCAGATAAAAACAAAAAAACCTTTGGACTAGAATACGTGTATTAAGATGAGGAACCAAGAAATCAAATCTGTGGAAGTAGAGGTACCTGTTGAACAGATGCAGTGTAATTGCAATATTAGAATCAAAGCCAGGAGGATAGTGTCCTTGCTTATAAAAATGTACGAAAGAATAGAGAATGCATATGACACTTCAGAAACTGTAGGATAGAATGCAGATGGAGGGTGATAACATTATTGCTGCATAACATAGTATTATGGAGGGTGGTAGGGATGAGAGGAGGTTAGCAATTTGCGGTTAAGAGGTGGTTTGTGTTTTGGTTAAGAGCACTAACTGAAGATAGCTTCAGTTTGAATTCTGGAATACCATTTGCTTGCCCTGTGATTTGAGCAAGTTCATATTCTGTGAGTCAGGTTCCCCTTCTCTAGAAATAGTATCTACTTCACAAGGGTTGTTACAAGGGTTAAATGAGTTTATGTATATAAGACAATTTGAAAGGTTTCCTAGCATACTGTATCTTAGTATATAATGTTTGTTGCTATTTATCTAGTCCAACTCCAAATTATTAAAATCAGAAAATTTACAATCCTAATCTTTTCCTATTGAATAATTATTAATTTTAATATTAACCATATTAAAGTTGCCTTTGCTTCAAAATTTTTCTTTCCTACAGTGTATAATTGGTAGAGTTGGGTCACAAATTCAACTCAAACCAGAGATCAAAGCAAAGAGAGAAATCAATTACAAGATTCAATGTCTTTAAAAGACCAAAGAATAAAACAAAGCCCATTTGCCCCCCACTAGAATTAAGGTTCAAGAAAAACTTTTCCTATGGAGCCTCATAAAGTGATTCTCCTACATTAAGAACAAAATGTTCTTCACTAGCGTGTTGACAACAAACACTGCAGATATAGATTCATGTTCTAAGGTGTAGCTCAGTTAAACAATTCTAGTGGGAAACAAAGTACTGAGGTTTCTCATGGTCTTGTTAGAACCAGGAGCAAATATAGAACCTATGGAAGACTCAATGGACTATAAAGGGATCAAGTTAGTGGTTTTAAAAACTGGTCTCAGAAATCTTAGTCTCTGTCTTAGATGCCAGATAGAGAATGAGAGAGGGTACTGAGGCAGGTGCAGCAGAGTTTTGGGCTTCTATTCCTGCTTTACACAGAGCAGCTCCTTGCTCATCAATTTCATTATGGGATTTGTCGTTATTTGAATAGAGGATCCATTGCAAAAGAAAAAGTGTGAAGTAGGTGTAGGTTCATTATGCTATTATTACAGTAGTGAAAAAATTGCAACATAAAACATAAAATCACAGAAATATAGTAATAGTAGTAACACAAATTGAGTTCTGAAAGAAGTATTGTGTACAAGTGTTAATGTTGGGTCACAAATTCAACTCTGATTTTAACAAACAGCCAAGAGAGCAATCAATATTAAGATTCAATGTCAAAATGAGCTAATAGGTAGCTGACCTTACAGGTCACTTGGTTCCAACAAGACCATGAGAGACCTCAGTACTTTGTTTCCCGCTAGAATTGTTTCACTGAGCTACACCTTACAACATAACTCTGTTTCTGCAGTGTTTGTTGTCAACACACTAGTGAAAAGCATTTTGTTCTTAATGTAAGAGAATCACTTGATGAGGCTCCATAGGAGAAAATTTTCTCGAACCTTAATTCTAGTGGGGGGCAAATGGGCTTTGTTTCATTCTTTGGTCTTTTATTTTAAAGACATTGAATCTTGTAATTGATTTCTCTCTTTGCTTTGATCTCTGGTTGGAGTTGAATTTGTGACCCCACTCTACCAATTATACACAATAGTTCTTTGTATAGTAAATTGACAGTGATTTTGTTTACTGATTTTTTTTTTTTTTTTTTTTTGCTTTCTTGATTACTTCATCTCTCTCATTGCTCTGGGTTCTGCAAGTTGTTTTGTAAACAACATATGTGATTATTGGGTTAAGTAGTGGAATTACCATGTGATAAGTAAATGTTCTTATAACCTTTGATATCTTACTGTAGCGTTTGATTTATTTGGTGGAAGAAAGAGCTTTTACCTTACCTCAAAGCTACTTTTCTTATGAATTATTGTGAATTAAATGCATAAAAATGAACCTAAATATCCAAGATGAATAATGGATGCATGTGATTGTTAAACATATTGTACATAGACCCTCTTGTTTAATTCTAACAGCTCTCAATAAATACTGACGCATTACTAAATATTAGCTGTGGTTAGAGTATTCTAGCCAACCACATTACTGGTATCTTTAGTTTCCATTTACTAAAATAAATTGAAGGTTAATTTGCAGCAAAAGCCTTAGCAATAGAAAACTTATTTTTCTTTACTAATTGTGTCACCAAGATCTTAGAGCTTGTGGGCAAATAATAGTCTCCTATAGTGCACATTTTAGTCAATTGGATTTCTTCATACCAATCTTTCTGGGCCTATGCTGTAATTGTCCTTCTGAAATGGTCAAGACATATAGTTGGAAAAAAAAAAATAATGTCCATTAGCCAGAAGACATAACAGGTTCTCAAACACATAAGGATTTGTAGGGCTTTGTTTGCTGCCCATAATGAATGAAATTACCACACTGTTTATTTTCACCCAATAATTAGTTTTTAATTGTAAAAGGTCAGAATTACTGCCAGGGCTTTTATTTGAGTTGACTCCATCATTCCGCTCAGGGATAATGCGGTATTTACCGTGGAGTACATGTTGTTTACTGCAAGGATTACTTTCACACTCACGTAGTTCTAAATGGTAAATTAACTCAGGTAGAGGCTGTTAACATGTGCCATTGAACTGACTGTCCACAAACTGCAAAAGCAGGTTTGATTTTTTTCAGTAACAGATTGAGCAGTAAAGATGTGTCAATGTCTGAAAAGATGTACTCCACTGTATGTGAAATACATTCTATTCCTGTTTTCTTTGTAAGAAAGGGAAAAGAAAGGCAGAATCCTCTCGTTATTCATCCCAGCTTTAGGAAATGAATGTGTCTTTGGCTCACTATACTTTAGTTTTTAATTGCCTATTTGACAGTAAACCTATTTCCATAATGTCCTGTCTACATTTCATGTTTCATTTGATGTGCTCCTAACTCCAGAGGATAGCATTTGGCTGGTTTTGCTTATATAGTGTATTCTGTGTTATAGCTTTGTTTGGTGCTTAATAAAAATCACCATTCAAGATGTTGTTTAGGATCCTTAGAGCCTTCTGAAAGGTTTGCATCCTTGGCACATTGTTTTCAAAGAAAGTCCAATTGAGAAACAAGAATATGGAAAATTCATTTAAAAAAATTGTGTACTTCTTATGCCCTTACCCCACCCCCCAGAACCCTGGTCCAATAGCTTAACTGATGATGCTTTGTACCCAAGATTGTCCATTTTCTTTTTTATCTCACAGGAAGTTTCATTTTCATGTCATGAAATCACAAAAATAACCCAGGTCTAGTAAATATAGGAATAATACATCAGTATGTAAAACACATGAAAAATACATTGCAGATTGGGGCACCTGGGTGGCTCAAACACGTAAGCATCTGATTCTTGATCTCAGCTCAGGTCTTGATCCAGTGTTGAGAATTCAAGCCCCACTTTAACTCCATGCTGGAGGTGAAGCCTACTTAAAAAAATAATAATAATAATAAGTCACAGGTTAATTACTTTGAGGCAAATTTTGTGCATCCAAGGCTTTGAACCATCTTGCTCAGAATCACATGTTTACACAGCGGTGTGTTAGGAGCCACTGCAGTGGAGACAGGTAGGCCCAAATGGGTTGTGTAATGAAGCCCCATACCACTGGGCAAGTTCTGCATTCAGTATTCCTATATGTTGTGTTCATAGACAAACGAGTTTTGGGGAAAAAGGACAAAGAATGCATTAATTTTATGGATGAGAAAACGGAGATCTAGAAAAGGTAAAGAAAGGACTTGCCTAGGTAATGATCAGCCAGTGTTACCTATATTTGTCACCATATATGTTTACCGCCCTTTTGGAACTTTTTGCCTAACATGGCTGTTACCCTTAGACTAATATGGTTTTGTTACTGACAAGGAGCCATGTTCTGTAGGAGTCACAATAGTTGCCTTCTATGACTTTCTTTTGAGATGCATGGATTTTCAATCAACAACATAGATTTTTTTAAGGTAAAACTCACCTACTATGTACATATTTTAAGTATAGAGTTAAATGAGTTTTCACAAGTGTATACACCCAGGTAACCAATAGCTACATCATGATACTATTTCTATCATGTTTTCTTGTCCTTCTTCCCCTTCATTCTACTGGATGGAAGCAAATATCTCTGGTTTCTGTAACTATATACTAGTTTTTCCTGTTCTATAGTTTCATACAGGTGCAGTATACAGCCCCTACTTTTTGACTCTAGATTCTAATGCTCAACATAATGTTTTTGAGATTCATCCATATCATTACATGTTTTAGTAATTATTTTTTTATTGTATAGAATTTTCCATTATTTGAGTATACTGTGATTTGTTCATCCATCCTTTTGCTGATGGACTTTGAGCTTTGTGTGAATGTGTGGGGGTGGGGCAATGTATGCATAGAGAGCTCCTAAGAACATTTTTGTATGGGCTTTTTATGAACATGTGTTTGCTTATCTTGAGGAAATATTTAGAATGGAATTGCCGGGTTCTAATAAATCTGTATGTTTAACTTTATAAAAAAAACTGTCAAATAGTTCTCTAAAATAGTTTTCATGGTATACTCTCATCAGAAATATGAGAGTGCCCATGTGCTTCATATCATGCCAACATTATCAATCTTTTAAATTTGAGCTATTTTGGTGACTATGAGACAGTATCTTATTTAAGTCCCTATTTGCATTTCCCTTGTGCCTGATGATGATGGGCATTTTTCAAATGCTTATGGGTCTATCTTTGCTTTTTGAAATTTATTCAAGTCTCATGGTCTTTTTAAAATTCACTTGTTCTCCTTTGTGTTATTGATTCATATGTGTTCATTAAATGTTTTGAATGTAAGTATTTTGCAAAATACATGTTCTGAAAATATTTTTCCCAGTCTGTGATTTGACTTTGTTTTATTAATGGCAGCTTTTGATAAAGTTCTTATTTTGAAAAGATTCACCCTTCCCTTATTATTTTTCTTTTTTTAATTAGTGCTTTTGTGCCCAGTACATTTTGCATATTGACGAATAAGAAGTTATTGTAATAAGAAGCTCCTTCTAGATGCTTTATTTTTTTAGCTTTTATGTGTAGGTCTATGAATCATCTTAAATTATTGCATATAGTTTGACTTTGGGGTTGAGGTTCATTTTCATCCTCCAGATTCTTAATACTATCTTTTTTTTTATTATCATTTATTCTCAAGTTAGCTAACATACAGTGTAGTCTTGGCTTTTGGAGAAGATTCCTGTTATTGATCACTTACATACAACACTCAGTGCTCATTGCCACAACGGCCCTCTTCAATGTCCATTGCCCATTTTCCCCACCCCCAACCCCCCACCCCAAGAAGTCCAACTTTCATTCTCTGCAGATGGTACTCTCCATTAATACTGTTTGTTCAACTTCTTTCTCCATTGAGATGCATTGATACCTTTACTGACAATCAGTGGACCACCTATGTGTTGATTTATTTCTGGATTTCCTATTTTACTCCGTTGTTTCATCTACTATTAAGCCACTACCACACAGTCTTAATGTAGCTTTATAGGATAGGTTGAAACCAGGTATATAAGTCCTCTGACTTTATCTTTTCTAAGATATTTAGGCTATTCCAAGTCTAATTTCCTCATACAGTTCATATTTGGCCTATCAATTTCTATAAGGAGATATCTGGGATTTTTATTGGACTGCATTAAATTTATAAAACACATGCAGGAGAATTGAATCTTGATAATCATAAGTATTCAAATTAATATTGTATACTTCTCTCCTTAGGTCTTTAAAAATGTACCCTAAGTGACATTTTGTTTCATTATAATAATCTTGTATTTTATATGTGCCATTTATTTCTAAGTACCTTATGGTTTTTGGTACAATATGTATGGTATTATTTCATTTTTCCCCTATTAATTCTAGTTTTAGAACAGATACCTTAGGATTTATACATAACCACTATGTTGCTTCTAAATAAAGGCAGTTTGCTTTTTAATTGCCTGTAAGCCTTTTGCTTTTTCTTCTTGCCTTAAAGCTCTTGTTGAAATGTCCCGTACAGTGTTGGTTAGGAATTATAGGGACATATCTTTGCCTTGTTCCTGATATAAGGAGAAAAAACATTGAATATTTTACCATAAACTAAGATGTTATTTGTGGGGCTTTCATAGATATCTTGCTTTTCAGTCTGAAGATGTTTCATTCTAATCCTAATGTACTGAGAAAAAAATTTTAATCAAACCGATGCATAAATTTCTTCAAATGTTTCTTTCTGTATCTTGTGATTTTTCTCTTTTACTCTGTTACTGTGGTAAATTACATTGATGAAATTTCAAATATTACAGCAGCCTTCATATCTGAAATATACTCTACTTGGTCCTTATGTGTTATCTTTTTACAAAATAGAGTATTATTGGGTTTGATTTGTGAATGTTTTCAGAGATTTGTGTCTGCATTCCAGAGAAATGTTTGGTCTGTAATTTTCTTAAAATCTTGGTCGCTTTTATGTCAAGCATATGCTGGTTTTATCAAGTAGCATTCTGTTTTCTTGTATTTTGATTTATATAAAACCTGTATTATTTCTTGAGTATTTGATAGCATTACCAACAAAGATAAATTTATGTTTGAATTCATGAGTAACTTGTTAATACACGAGTTTCTTACGTTCATTTAATGATACTCTCACTCTGACCCCTAACAGAAATTATCAGGGTAATTCAGTTAGCAAATTATAATGTTTTTAATTATAAGATATCTACTATGGCTGTCTTCAACTATTGTTTATTTACAATTGCTTTTTAATGTTCTACATCATTTTCTGAACTTCCCTATATAAAATTCTTCATGGTAAGGGCTTGTCTTCTATGACTGGTAATAATCAAGATTCCTAGCATATTGCCACGGTGTCTTGAGTACTTGGTAAATTCTTACTCATTTGATCTTCTATTAAGACTCTAAGGAAAAATGTCCTTTATTTGTCTTTAATTAATTCTTTGAAGTATCAAGAGAATCCCCTTAGTTCCATTATTATTAAATTTGCTGATTATCAAATCTCTGTTCCTCATTAAAATTGATTTTTATCATATCCATTACTCATTCCACAATAAAAATATGGTGTATCACCAACTTGTATAAGCACATTCCTTAAGTTTTGCAAATTTAAAATTATTTTTTATTCATTTTTTTCCATCCATTTACTTCTAAAACAACCATCTCTATATCATCCATTTTATTCCTTATTGGATTACTTGCAGAAAACTAGAAGATAATTTTCAGAAATAGAATAGAACATAAATATTAAAAATACACCTTGAGAAAGTAAGTTACTCAATTATACATAGAGAACTGTACATAAACACACACACACACACACACACACACACACACACACACACAAAATTCCACCCCCTTACTAGGAATGATTCAGAAATGGTTGTGTGATTCATTTCTGGCCAATGGGATGTGGAGGATGTGGGCAGAAGTTTAGTGAAGAGTCATTTTAATCATTAAAGGATAGCTTTGGGGGAGCCTGTACCTTTACTAATGTAAAGAAGAAAAAATGTATATCTTCCTCTTCATCTAAGTTTCTCTAAGACCATTAGAGGAGCTGTCTTACATTGAAATTGCTACTGTGATTAGCAGATGGGAGTAATAACTAGAACGTGGACACCTGATAATAATGAATTTCTCAGCCAACTAATCTTGAACCCTGCCCTATCCCTCAACTTGATCTTTTGAATTAATTAATTATATTACTATTTAAGCCTCTTGTAGCTAGAAATGTCCCCAATGTTACATTTATGATTCAGAACACATAATGAAAATGTACATGGTGTATGCATGTGCATGTATATCTTTAGGATTTAGGGGACATCAGTTTTTGAAGTGGCAACATTTATGCACAAGTAGAGTGGAAACCACTGGAAAAATGTGTGTGACATAGCAGAAATAGGTTTCAGAAAAATTAGGAAAGATCTTTACAGACTTTAGAAATTGTGGTTTGAGTATCGTATTTAGGGAGGAAGCAAGACTGAAAAAGATGAAGGAGAAAACTGGCTCAGAGGAAGTGGGTAGATAATATCACACTGATTTTAATATGGATATGAGCTGCAGATTAATTATTTTAAGTACAAACTTGAGACTTCTGTTTCCATGGTTTATATAATTTCCTATGTGGCCAAAGCCAAGAAAAAAATGACTGAGTGGATGTGGTATTATATCAATAATTGCTATTTACTTAAATAGAACATACAAGCTGAACTTATTTAAGTCATCAATAATTGCTATTTAGTTCTCATTTTTATCTTTATTTTTATTCTGAGTGTCATATGGCTCTGAGTGTTGTAGAATTTTGATGAGCAGTAAAATCCTATCTCAGGAAATTTGACAACAAGGAAAGCCTTTTTATTAACCTACTGTAATAAAGATTTGGAAGGTAAGCAGAACAATATATGTATTATGTAATTGGCCTATTTAATCAACCTTAGTCATATTCACAATTTTCAAAAATAAAAACATCTTGTTTCCAAAGCTTGCCTAGGATTTTGAAGAAAAGAACCTGGAATGTATTCTACTTTATGGCCACTGCAGCTAAACCACAGAAACTCATACGTTTTCAGTTTGGTAGAACTAAATTTCTCAAGTGTGATAGCCATAACCATACTCAATCTGCTCTTCTCTGTAATGTCATTTTGCTTTGTCTAATTTTTCTTAGTGCTTATTTGAATGATAAAGTTTGGGAGGTGGAAACTTTATGTGGCCATTCATATTGCTACTTTTCCTTTAAGGCTATAAGATTCTTTATTTTTTCGGGGCGCCTGGGTGGCTCGGTCGGTTAAGCATCCAGCTTCGGCTCAGGTCATGATCTCACGGTCCGTGAGTTCGAGCCCCACGTCGGGCTCTGTGCTGACCCCTCACACCCTGGAGCTTGTTTCAGATTCTGTTTCTCCCTCTCTCTCTGCTCCTCCCCTGTTCATGCTCTGTCTCTCTCTGTCTCAAAAATAAATAAACGTTAAAAAAGATTAAAAAAATACTTTATTTTTTCAAAAGGAGAAAATCAAGGAGAAGGGTTCTTTGAGTAACAAAACCTGGACAATGGGTCTATACCCATTGTTTGTTTTCCAAGAATAACATGACACAGGCAGATCATCTTCCCAGAATTTTGCAAGTCCAGAAATTGCCATTTCTGCTTCTTCCCAGCCCCTCACTTGGTGGAGGATGGGAAGCTTTCTGTTGCTGCTACCAATTTCACTTGTCATCTGTCACCTCTTTGTGTGTGATGGAATGGAATTACCAGCAAGCAAAAATGTTGCAGTTGAGGCCACCTTATCCTAATCTTCCAAGTATTTATCTCTGTAGGCACAAGACAACCTGCAGGGTTTTACATACTCATTTTTGAGGTATATATTACTTGATGAATTTTCACAAATATGGAATTTATAAAAAGATTTTCTACTTCAAAAATGAATGGAGGGGTAATGACAATAAAACAACCCACCACCAAATCTAAAATGGGGTCAAAGCTGACAGTTTAATATATAACAGAGCAGAGTTTATGATTTCTGGGTCAGGAAAACAGAAAAACAGTGCGGAGAGAATTCATCTACAATTTAAAAATACTTCACTGCAAATGTGCCTTCAAATCTGTGCCAATTGTTCTTGGATCATGAGTCATTCTGTAGTTACTTTTCTAAGGGAAGGAGAAGGGCTTTCTTGTTGAAAAGGAATATCGGCTGGTTCAGTTATATAGGCGAGATGTGAAGCAGGACAAATGGTTAAATATTTCATTTTGTTTTGGGGATTTTTGTCATTATTTTGTACCTATGTTTCAGGCTATGTTTGTACCACTGTTTTCAGCTACAAAGCAGTCAAACAAATACAACATGCCTCACAGAGGGCTTCTGAAAGATTGAGCAGTGAATAGGACACTAGGCTGGAATAAGGATGTCTGGACTCATTTCCTCCTGCTATCCCAGTGCTCTTAACCTCTGTGACTCCCATGTGCTTAGTGTCTAAATAAGATTAATAACCTGGAGATTCAGGGAGAATTTGTAGAAATTCTTTGCGACCTGTGATAGAAGACATAAAAACAAGTCAGAATTACAGCTCTGTGATGTAGAGTTTGTAGAATGTTATTAAAGCAGAGGGAAGTCATGAACCTCAAAAATAATATTTACCCTTAATTTGTGACGTAATTAAAAAAAACTCCTGTTCCTCTCAAAACTGAGGGCTGCTATGTAGAGATTAGCTTCCACTTTTCAAGGTCACTCCCCAAGTGGATTCTGAACCAAAGCAGAATAGAAAGATTTCAGTAACTATGAGGTTAAAAAAAGAATACGCAAATGGAATTCAGTGAAAGACTAGGCTCCATGGAGGGCACAGAGCTGATGGAGATTGATATCCGCATTACACTGATAGAAAGCCTCAAAGTTCATACCTATCTTGGTACATGATGCACCTTGACTGCGTGGAGTGTACTCCCTGTACATGTAACAAAAAAGAGAAACCATTACAGTTCATGTATGATAATAAAAATGGCAATTACACTTAAGTACACAGCACTCTGTACCCATTGAACTGCTAAGCTTTTTGTTTTACTGTCTGTCTTGGTTTTCATAACACATGATACAGATATTTTATCCTCTTTACAAATGGGGAAACAACTAAGGTATAGCAAAATTGAATAATTTATACAATGTCACACTGCTAGCAAGTGCTAGAGTAGCTCTTGAATACTGAAGCCTGTTTTCCGGTCCCCAAGATGGCACATTGAGTCAGATATCCCCACTTCCACACATATGGTCCAATCATGTGGTACAGCTGAATGGACAGACAGAATACCAAACCCTGCTAATGGACTATAGCTGGGAGGGGAAACCAGAGGTCTCTGAAGGGAATAACAGTACATGACAGCCAACATAACCCCAAATAGAGCTGTGAAGCATGAGAGATATGAAGAAAAATGGCATGAAATTATGTGGAGATTTGACCAGAAATGAAGGAGAAAATAAGGAGAGGTAGAGAGAGGAAGGGAGAAAGATGAACAGATAGGATTAGTTTATATATATATATATATATATATATATATACACACACACATATATACATACATATATGTGTGTGTGTATATATATATATATTTACATATATATGTATATATATATTTATATATATACATATAAAATTTATTGTCAAATCGGCCAACATACAGCAATTTACAGTGTGCCCTTGGTTTTGGGGATAGATTCCCATGATTCATCGCTTACATACAATACCCAGTGCTCATCCTGACAAGTGGCCTCCTCAGTGCCCATCACCCATTTTCCCCTCTTCCCCCCACCCCATCAACCTTCAGTTCTCTGTATTTAAGAGTCTCTTACGGTTTGTGATCCTCCCTCTTTGTTAGTTACAAACAGGATTAGTTTCAATTACAATCAAAACAAAAGCCAAGGAAAAGTGGCTTAAGTTTTTTTTTTTTTTAAGTTTACTTAATTATCTTGAGAGAATAAGAGAGTGTATGCATGCACCTGTGTGCACAACAAAGAGAGAGAGAGAGAGAGACAGAGACACACAGACACACACATACACACACACACACACAGAGAGAGAGAGAGGGGGGGGGAGAGAGGGAGAGGGAGAGGGAGAGGGGGAGAGAGAGAGAGAGAGAGAGAGAGAGAGAGAGAGAGAATTCCAAGTAGGCTTCCTGCTGTCAACACAGAACCTGATGCAGGGCCTTATCCTATGAACTGTGAGATCATGATCTGAGTTGAAATCAAGAGTTGGTCACTTAAATGACTGAGCCACCCAGGCAACCCTAACTAAATAAGATTTTTAAGTTTTTAGTTAAATTCTAGTTAGTTAACATACAGTGTAGTATTAGTTTCAGGTGTACAATTTAGGGATTCAACACTTACAACACCTGATGCTCATCACAACAAGTGCAGTCCTTAATCCCCATCATCTATTTTACCCATCCCCCCACCCCTCCCCTCTGGTAACCATCAGTTCTCTATAGTTAAGAGTCTGTTTCTTGGTTTGCCTTTCTTTTTCCTCTATGATCTTTCATTTTATTTCTCAAATTCCACGTACGAATGAAAGCACAGAGTATTTGTCTTTCTCTGAATGACATTTCACTTAGTATAATACTCTCTTGCAATGACATGGGTGGAGCTAGAGTATTATGCTAAGCAATATTTTTAATAATTTGTCATGCTGAAAGTCTGTACTTAAGTGTTCAGATTTTTTAGAGCGGCTAACGTGACCGGAGATCCAGGCTTCAACACATGGTTACAGCTCTAAAATGATGACACAGTTTTCAGCCTTGTATCCACATATTAGACAGGAAGGGGAAGGAATTTTTTTAAAGGCGTATTCCACCTCCTACAAGTTAACTTCACATAGTTAAATACATTTCTAATTATGTCAAGGTGGCCAGAGCATAACCCCATAACCACAGCTAATTTCAATGAGGGCTGGAAAAATTACCTTTAATCCAAACATCCGTGTGCCTAAAATTAGACTTTTATTACTTAGGGAGAAGAAATCAACGTTGGGAAGTAGATGGTAGATTCTGTATGAAGAAAGCATAAAAACAGTAAATACAAGGTGTCAAGGAAAGAACAGAATATGAAATAACACACACCCAAGACATGCAGGGTATTACTTCACAAGTGCTCTGTGATGTTAAACAAGTTAGAAAAAACACTAATTTTCCAAAATGAGATATTCATTTCCGAAGGACATTACAAAGGAAATTGCAGAGGTAAGAAAGACGATTGACACGTCAAACTAATAAGGTGAAAACAAACAATGGAATGCATAGATCTGAAATAGCAGATAATAGCATGTCCAAAAGACTTCAGATAATCAGAATGTTGAGGAAATAACCAATAAATAAACAAATTGGAGAGGATGTAACAGGTACAAAAGATGACCAGTAAAAATCTAACCTGACCATAGCTTGTGGAGTAGAAATCCAATGGATAGAACAATACTGGGCTTGAAAAATAGGATATAAAATTTCTCTAAGATAAAATAAGTTTAGCATTTAATACTGAAATGATGTAACCTAATATAGGAAAAGAGATATAAAATAATTACCATTACTGTTCATCCTTGTTATTCTGAGTGAACTTTTCATTCATCTAGGTGGATGGAGGCATTAAAAGAAAAAAACAATTCACTCTGAATTCATCTGAATTCAGATGAATCCACCCTAGCATTCAGTGGCAGAATATAACAGAGAAGCATCTATTTAGCTTATGAAAAATAAAGTGTGAACCAAAAAAGTAAACTCCGCAAAGACAGAGCTAAAATACAATATCAGCAGAGAAACATCCTCAAACATAAAAGAACCAAGGGAATGTACCATCCATGCTTCCTTATTGAAAAAAGGAAAAAAAGGGAAAAAAAGGAAATCCAACCCATTAAAATATGGATAGAAATTTAAAAATCTGGAATGGTAAACTGGTTAACTTATAGTCACCATTGAAACTATTTAAACACTGAGTTGAAACTAAAGAGCCATGAGAACTATGATTATAGAATGGAATGTGAATGTTAAACACTAATATAAAATCAATAATATAATTTCTAAAACTTGGGGATGAGATAAAAGTACTAAAATAAAAGTGATTACATCATTAGAGTAAAAGCTACATCGAGACCTCTAAATTAAAAAAAAAAAATTCATCTTTTTTTATAGAAGTATAGTTAACATACAATGATTGGGGCTCCTGGGTGGCTCAATTGGTTAAGCATCTGACTTCAACTCAGGTCATGATCTCGTGGTTTGTGAGTTCAGACCCTGCATCAGTCTCTGTGCTGATAGCTCAGAGCCTGGAGCCTGCTTCATATTCTGTGTCTCCCTCTCTCTGCCCCTCCCCTGCTCATGCTTTCTCTCTCTCTCTCTGCCTCTCAAAAATAAATAAAAAATGTTAAATTTGGGGAAAAAATACAATGTTAAGTAAGTTTCAGGTGTACAATACAACTATTGTATATGTTATTCAGGGTTCATTATGATAAATGTGTTCTTAATCTCCTTCACCCATTTCATCTGTATCCCCATTCATCTCCTTCTGGCAATCACCAGTTCTCTGTATTTTAGAGTCTGTTTTTGTTTGTCCCTGTTCTCATTATTCATTTGTTTCTTAAATTCTACCTGAGAGTGAAATCATAGAGTATTTGTTTTGGCCTTTGACTTACTTCATTTAGCATTATGCTCTCTAGATCTTTCCATATTGTTACAAATGGGAAAATTTCATTTTTATGACTGAGTAATATTCCATTGTGTATATACACCACATCTTATTTATCCATTCATCTGTGGATGGACACTGGGTTGCTTCTATATATCTGGCTATTGTAAATAATGCTGCAATAAACATAGGGTGCATATATTTTTCAAATTCGTGGTTTTATTTGTATGTATACCCAGTAGTGGAATTACTGGATCATTGGATATTTTTATTTTTAATTTTTTTAGTAACTTCTATACTGTTTTCCACAGTGGCTGCATCACTTTACATTTCCACCAACAATGCACAAGAGTTCCCTTTTCTTCACGTCCTCACCAACACTTGTTACGTCTTCTTTTTTATTTTTTCCTTTTTTTTTTTTTTTTTTTTTTTTGGTGGTTATCAGGCATTATCTCATTGTGGTTTTGGTTTGCATTTCCCTGATAATCAATGATTGAGCATCTTTTCATGTGTCTGCCCGCTGTGTGTCTTAGCAAAAATGTGTATTCATGTGTTTGGCCCATTTTTAATTGGATTATATGGGATTTTTTGGTATGGAGTTGTAGAAGATTTTTAAAAATATATTCTGGATATTAACCCCTTATTAGATCATTTGTAAATACCTATTCCCATTCGGTATATTGTCTAAAAGACGTCATCTTTGCAATCATTTTCGTAATCTCTTTTAAATCTTTTATGGTGCTTTGAAAAATACTACCTATCATGGTAAACATTGATCTCATGTTGAACATTTGATTCAGTTTCATTTATTTTTCCCATTGTTTAAGTAAGATAAAACTTAGTTTTCATCAGAAATAGCATTCTAATCATCCTAAATACATATATCTTTATTTGCAAGGACACTGACCCCCCCCCCCCAAAGCTGATTGTTTAATAATTTTTTATGGGTGGTAGGATTCAGGGATTTTTCTGGTAAATTAAAACATTGTTCAAATTTTTGTTCTTATAAATCATTGAAATAGGACAATAAATCATTTTCAAAAAGGAAATAGGGTGGTCAGTGAAGGTCTCTCTGATACAATAGCATTTAAGAAAATATCTGAAGTAAGAAAGCAAGAGTAAAGATACCAAAAGATGAATATACTGGACATATTTGAGGGACTTCTAGAAAGCTGGTGTGATACAGTAGATTTGACAAGGTATAGAGCAGTAGAAATTGAGATTATGTGGGATCTTATAAATCCTTATAAAACCATGGGATTTTATTCTGAATGAGATGGGAATCAACTGGAGATATTTTAACATAGCAATTGTGCGTTCTGGCTTATATTTTAAAATGTTCCCTAGATTTCTTTGTAGAGGATATAATGTAGGGCAAGACAGTAAGAAAGAGGCAAGACAAAGCGCTGCTGTGATAATTCAGGTGTGAAATATTGTAGCTTGAACCACAGTGGGTAGAGGTGGAGTAGAAGATAAAAGTTTAGATTCTGGACATACTCTAAAGGGAGATCTCATGTCAAGTGCCAATGTATTGGATCTTAAATATGAAAGAAAATGGACAAAAGTAGCAAAACTTTTGGCTGGAATAACCGGAAGCATGCTTCTACTGTTTACTGAGTTAGGGAAGTGTAGAGAATGAACAAGTTTGAGGGCTTGAACATAATAAATTCAGTTTGAGAACTTGAAAGTTTGAAATTTTTCTTTGATATCTAAGTGGGGAGGTTGAATAGCTACTTAGGTTTAGGAGGATGTCATTCATGGAAGGGTTCTGGAGTATGGCCCTACGTTTGAAAATCATCAGCCTGTGAATGCTAGTTAGAGCCTTGTGATTGAATGAAACAACCAAGGGAGTGTCTGTAAAGAAGAGGTCCATGGAGTACAGCATTAGCAAAACAGACCAAAGTGGAGGCCCTAAGTAAGTTGTTGGGAGAACCTAGAGAGTAATTTTCAGGACACCCAATGATTAAAGAATTTTAGGAGGAAGGAGTAAGCCACTATATCAAATGATGCAGAGTACAGGGAGATGAAGACTGAGAATTGGATGTTGAATATTCGAACTTGGAGATGATGGGTGACTTTAACAAGAGATGCTTTAGCAGAATGGTGGGAAATGAAACCGGATTAGAAAAGGCACAAGAAAATAAAAGGAGAAGAATTCAATTCTAAAACATAAATATGGTTAGTTAGGTATTTGATTATTTCCCCTCCTCTTTCTCACTTGTTTCAGTTTTGAATTCTTCTCGGATGACTTATCATTTCCATTTCTTTTTAATGTAACCTGTTTGCTTAGAATTTTACTCAAATTTATTGTCCTACATTTCTGTTGAGAATTTTATATATCCTGTCATATGTTTCATTTGTTTCCAAAGCTGTATCAATTTCACTGCTGTTTGTTCCTTTTTTAAATCACCCTATTCTTATTTAATTCTTGTGATATCTTCTCTTTTATGAGATACCTTGTCTTGCATTCTCTCCGTGGTCTACATTTCTTCAAGTTGCTTTTTTCCCTTTTTCTATGTTTTGATTCCTAATTTACATGTGAAAAACTATCCATTGCTATGGACTTATATTTAAGAGTCAGGCCCTAAAACATTTATTACAAGTTGCCTACCTGTGAATGCTGTCAACTAAGAACTTTGCTGGCAGATGATCTGGCTGCACAATTTCGCTTATGAGTTTTGCATACATTTACGTCTTTTTCTTTAGGGCTAGTTAGATTTCTTACAAAAAGTTTTTTTTATGTTCTTCCTTGAAGTTTTAAAAACACTGTTTTCAGAATTCTAGAGGAACCAAATTTGGAAAGAGAAATAAGGATTTCATGTAACACGTAAATTTAACTTAATTTGCCTATTTTCACAGTGGTACAGAAAATCAGTTTTGCCTGGTATCCTCCTGCCCAAGAATTCTCTATTATTCTTTAAAAATAATTCTTTTTTTAAGTGTTTTTTTATTTATGAGAGTGAGAGGCTGAGCCTGAGTGGGGGAGGGACAGAGAGAAAAGGAGACATAATCCAAAGCAAGTTCCAGGCTCTGAGCTATGGGCACAGAGTCGAGATGGGGCTCCAACTCCTGAACCATGAAATCATGACCTGAGCCAAAGTCAGATGCTGAACTGACTGAGCCACACAGGCGACCCGTTCTTTAAAAATTATTGATGTTAAATTCTCATAACATAAAATTAACCATTTTAGAGTTGACGATCCTTTGGCATTTAATTCATCTACAATATTGTATAGTAGCCACCTCTATATAGGTGCAAAACATTTGCATCACTGCAAAAAAGAAATTCTATACCCATGAAGCAGTTACTCCCTGTTTTTCCTTCTCTCCAGCCTGTGACAACCAACAATCTGTTTTCTGTCTCTATGTATTTATTCTATATATTTTCTAGAAATGGAAACATGCAATAAGTAACCTTTTGTGTCTGGCTTATTTCACTTAATATAATGTTCTCAAGGTTCATCCACGTTGTACTATTATCAGCACTTAATCCTTTTTTTGTGGCTGAATAATGTCCGTGTGTGTGTGTGTGTGTGTGTGTGTGTGTGTGTGTGTGTGTGTGTAATTATTTGCTGACCCACGTATGTACTGGTAAGC
This sequence comes from Panthera tigris, assembly GCF_018350195.1. NCBI lineage: Eukaryota > Metazoa > Chordata > Mammalia > Carnivora > Felidae > Panthera > Panthera tigris. The sequence continues at coordinate 68,327,260 of NC_056662.1, read as the reverse complement.
ATTTGGGTTGATTTCACCTTTTACCTGTTGTGAATAGCACTGCACTGAAAATTCATCGTACATGTATTTGTTTTCAATTAGTTTGAGTGTATACCTAAAAATATATTTAAGAATATATATTGAGCAGTAGAATGGATGGTCATATGGCAACTCTATATTTAACTTTGTGAGCAAACGTTTTCCATGGTGGCTGAAACATTTTATGTTCCCTCTAGCAAAGTTCGAAGTTTCCAATTTTCAACATCCTTTCTGACACTTAGTTTCTTCCTGCTTCCCCACTACCCCTCTTCCCCCTCCCCCTCTTCTTTCCTCTTCCTTTTCTTGCTTTCTTTTTTCTTCCTCTTCTTCCTCCTCCTCTTCTTCCTCCTCCTCTTCTTCTTTTTTCATTTCCTCTTCCTTCTCCATATTTCTTCTTTCTCTTCTTCTCATTCTTCCTCTTCTACTTTTTCCTCTTCTCCCACTTTTTCCTTTTATTTTTTCTCTTCCCCCTCCCCATCCTTCTTCTCCTTCTCCTTCTCCTCACTCTCCCCCTCTCCCCCTCTCCCTTCATCCTTCTTCTCCTTCCCATCCTCCTTCCCCCCCATCCTTCTTCTTTCCCTTCTACTCCTCCTCCTTCTTTCTCTTCTCCTTCTCCTTCTCCTTCTCCTTCTCCTTCTCCTTCTCCTTCTCCTTCTCTTCCTCCTCCTCCTCCTCCTCCTCCTCCTCCTCCTCCTTTGTCTCCTTCTTTGTCTCCTTCTTCTTCTCTTTCTTCTACTTCTCCTTCTGTTAGAGCCTTGCTAGTAGTCTAGTAGGTGTTGAAGGTGAAGGTGGTATCTGTTGTGGTGGTTTTAATTTGTATTTCTTAAACGACTAATAATCAGTATTTTTTATTTTCTTATTCGCCATTTGTGTCTTTGGAGAAATGCTTATTTAAGTTCCCTGTCCATTTTATAATTAGATGGTTTGCATTTTCATTGCTGAATTTAAAGTGTGCATTGTAGGACCACCTGGGTGGCTTAGTCAGTTGAGCTTCTGACTCCTCTCAGGTCATGATCTCACAGTTTGTGGGTTAAAGCCCGCATCAGGCTCTGTGTTGACAGGTCAAAGCCTGAAGCCTCCTTCAAATTCTATGTCTCCCTCTCTCTCTGCCCCTCCCCTACTTTTTCTCTTTCTCTCTCAAAACAATAAATAAACATGAAAGAGGGCATTGTATATACTTGATACTAAATCCTTATCACATATTTTATTGGTAGATATTTGTACCTAATCTGTAGGTTGTGATTTCCCTTTTCGATAAGGTCCTTTGTACATGTTTTTAATTTCAGTGAAGTCCAATTTATGTCTGTCTTTTTTTGCTTATACTTTTGGCGTCAACCCATTGCCAGATCCAGGGTCGTGAATGTTTATCCCTATGTCTTCTAAGAGTTTTATGGTTTTAGCTCTTATTTTGGGATTGTTATCTATATTGAGTTAATTTTGGTGTGTGGTGTGTGGCATGAGTCCAGTTTGTATTATCTTTTTGAGAACATATTTCTCTGGTCTTAAGCTGAGGTTAGGATTATGTTGTTCACCTGCTATGTGGACACTTGGAAGAGATTTGGGGGTCTAAGACTGATCAATCCACTTGTTTCAAGTACTACTTTGAGAAGTACTTGAAGTGAACTTTATCTGAACATTTTGGGACCTTTAGCACAATTTGTGCTGCCTCTTAATTTTTCTTATTGCTGTCCTGGGTCTTGGCTATTTGCATTTACTAAGTCAATTACCATTTGTCTTTCTGTTCTACCACTTCCAAACAGAAGTGGGTTTTTTTTTTTGGTTTTATTCTTTAATTATTTTACTGTCCTTATAATGGACTTTTAGCAAGGGAAGAGATAATGAGTTATTGAATCACTATCTTTTGCTTAAAGACTCCCCATTGTGACTCCTAGTATAATGTGCCTTTTTTAAACCTTTAGTGGGTAGAATTTTTCTTAGATATGTGAAGAAAATTGGGGAAAAGCAAATTTCATTCTATGTTAAAGTTTCAGAGGTAAACCGTATTACTTACCCCTTTGGAATCAACATTGTCTATGTCAGTTGGAAACAGTGTGCCTCAAGAATTTATGAGCCTCAGGGCACAGAGTTGCAATTTTTTCCCCTCTACTGAATACCTTCATGGAACTTTGTTTACCTGTTAATTTGGAAAGTACATTGCACTTTTTTTCACGTGAGAGAAACCCTTTTAATCAATGTGGTGTAGAACTTCCTGTCATAACCAAATTGAAAAAAAGTCAACAAAGTGGTGAAACCCCACTGGGAGTCAAATAGATGAGTTTGTTTCTCTTCTGAACTTCTATAATTTTTCTTGAAAGAAGGAGAGAGTGCTTCTATTACTTTAGAAGCCCCACTAGAATCTGGAAATTATTTTGCAAAGAAAAGGTCACTATACAGATAGTTAAACTTAAATAGTGGCATCAGATCTTACATAAAAAATTTGATAAAAACTCGGTGTTTTTACTTTCATAAAGAAATAGGTTTTATAATTTTCCTAAAAGATGTGAAATGTACATAGAAGGAACCCTTAAAGAAATATGTAAGTATGAAACAAGACATTGTCCTTGGGTGATATTTTTCTTCATTGTTTTTGCATTCTTTGAGATGTTCTACAATTACTATATTTGTGAATGTGTTTGTGTGCGTATGTTAAATCAAAGCTTCAATATTATTTTTCACAGCTTGCCATCTAAAAAATATATTTCTGGCTGTTAATAGGCTCATAATAATTTTTTGCTATGATAAAACACAGAAATTGGCAATAATTCAACTAAAATTTATTGAGTATATATTATGTATAAGGTACTGTGCTATGAACTGTGGAAGATGCAGAGAGGAAAAAAAAGACATGATTCTTTTCTCCAAGAAACTAGTTCACCACTGAATTTAATACATACAATAATTGAGGTAATAAAAGGGGTTCTATGAACTATGGCACTGTTTTGAAAATTGCCAGTGCATGAGAATCACCTGGGGAAATTATTAAAGATGCCAATTCCTTATCCCTTCCCTAACAGACTAGGAATTTACATTTTAGTAAGTATCCCAACAGGCTTCTAGTAGATGATCCTTCAAAGAACAATGAAATAAATGATAATGAGATGAGCACTGATTGAAAAGATACATATATTGATATGGCTCTTTCTTTTTGCCTGTTACTAGGATTGTGTTTGGGTAACTTGTTTAACCTGTCATGTTCAAATTATGTGAATGCAAATTGAGACCATCATACTTACCTACGTTATAGGGATACTATAAGCAATGTAGATATTATTACTAATTTAGCTAGTCCTCTGTCAAATACATAGTAAGTGCTCTCAGGTATATAGTATGGCAATATCGTGTTGGAGAGGGAAGAAATGCTGAATCTAATGAAGCTGGGGAAGTAGAGAAGCTTCATGCAGAAGGGGATTTGGATTAGGTCTTGAAGGTTGAGCAAAATTTTGATAAAGTGAGATAAGGAAGAAATACATTCTGGTCAGCAAAAACATGGTGGGAAAACTAGGTGTGATTGGGAAGCTCTGAGCTGTGGATGATGATGAGCAGAGAAAGCTTTGATTGTCATGGAAGACAAATGTGAAGACATACCTAGTGGGCAGGTCATAAAACATCTTGAAGATCTACCTAATGAGCTTTAAAGTACTATTAAATAGTTGTAAATTTAATGTAATTTGAGCAAGGGAGTAATTAGGGTAGATAGGGTTTTAACATGATGATTTGCTGCTCACATAGAAGGTATGTTTAAGGAACAAGAGAGTAGAGGAAGGGAGACCAGCTCACAGACCATGGCAGCGATTCAAATAAACAGTTAGGAATGTCTGAACTCAAGCAGTGAAGAAGAAATGGGTGGGAGGTGGGGAGGGGGGAGGTAGACATGCACGAGGGCCATATCTGAAAGGATAGCTGGAACTCATACAGAGGAGATATGGAAATTGAAGAATAAGCAATTTAAGTTGACCAGTAGGTTTTGAAATTGGGTGAGTAGAAAGATTGTGATACCATGTAGAAAACACAGAACAGAGTAAGAGAAATTGTCCAAGAAAAAATATAAAGACTTCCATTTGGAGCATGTTATATGGCTGTCCTAGTAGAACAATCCAGTGACAATATCCAAAAGGAATTTAGTAGTGCAGGGGTGAGGTTACAGCTGAAGAATTGGAGGAATAAAGAATCAAAGGTTATTCTCAGGATGGCATAAATTTGAAGATACAGGAGTGGATGTGCTTTTTCTAAGCTTCTTCATAATAATGCCAAAGATTTCATAGTGCTGTGTGCCAGGTAATGTCATAAGCATTTGCCATACTTTAAATCATTTATGTCCATAACAGCCTGGAGAGGAAGGCACTGTTATTGTCACACTTTTACAAAGTGTGACCCAGAGGGAGTCAGTAGTTGTCAGAGGTTACACTTGTATGTACGTGGTAGACTCAGGATCTGAACCCATACAGACTGGCTCCAAACTCTTTGTTCCTAACCTTGATACTCTGCTGTTCTCAGTAGAAAGAGTAGTGTGGGAAAACATACATCCAAGGCTGCAACCTTCAGGAATATTCATTTCAAGTCTGAGTGGGGAACTCACACACCCCAGCGTTAGACTGGCGTGTAGGGCAGGGCAAGACAACCAGGTGGTCAAGATGCAAAGGGAGGAAGGAGAAGGAGAACAAAACTGCTGGTTGGTAGACAAATACTACACAAAGGACAAGAAAAATGACGTTACCTTTGTTTTTCTTACAAGAGAAGTGAAATATCTATGGTGATTAAAAATAATTTTTTGATCAATAGAATATGATTTTGAAAGGGGTCTTACCTTTTGTTTCCCCCTACTTTTTAACAAAGTCATATTAAAGGTCACTTGTAGCACTTAATAAAAAATATGTTGGATATAGAAGGGTAGCAAAACTAAGCCTTTGAGAAAACTAATCATCTGGTTGCATGTGCTGGATGTTGCAATCTACTTGGCTCTTCTCTTGCCACCTGGTTTCTCCCCAGTACCTCCCTCTATGTGTCTGCCTTTCCACAGTTTTTTGTTTTTGTTTTTCATTTTTTTTTTCATCGTACACTCCACCATGATATCTCTTCAATGCCTTTATCTGGTTGATATGTAAAAGATTTATCTTAGCCCAAACTTAACTAAAAGGAAAACTATTTCAAAACCTCATGAGGCTGCTTTCAGAACAATCCATATTCTGTATATGTAAACACCTTCAATATTCAGTGCCAGAAGTCCTTTTAGGCAGTATTTGATTGCCAGTATTTGGTTACTGATTCCACTTGTCCATTGTGAGGCATGTGTGCTATAGATTTGACCCTTTGCCTAAAGTGTCTTCATTGTAACATATTGACCCAGTGCATTCTACCCTTGGGAGCTCAAATCAACTTCTTGGCCCTGGAGAAAATTTTGAATCCAAGCATGGAGTACAGGAGAAAATTGAGATTTAGACTGGTCATCAGAGCAGTCAAAAATCAGTCTTGACAAAGATCCTGTATTAATCTCAGCGCTTTAGTTTTCTACGTAGTACTGGGGCTTTTGGAGTTGCCCTGTACAAAGCAGGAGTTAGCTAAGAGTTTCTACCTCTTTAATCCTAAGTGAGTTAATTTGCATACCAGTTCCACAGTTGACAACAGACCAAAGTTATTCTCAACATAATTTGTTTTATTTTATTTATCTTAAAGTTTATTTATTTTGAGAGAGAGAGAGAGCATGCATGAGAGCAAGTGAGGGAGGGGCAGAGAGAGAGGGAGAGCGTGAGTGAGATAGGGAATCCCAAGTAGGCTCAGTGCTGTCAGCCACAGAGCCCAAAGTAGGGCTTGATCTTACCAACTGTGAGATCATGACCTCAGCCAAAATCAAGAGTTGAGTGCTCAACCGACGAAGCCAACCAGGCGCCCCTCAAGGTACTTTAAATATCCCTACTCATTTTCTCTAGGTTACATCCATTTCCAGCCTTCACATCTTTTCATCTTGTCTTAGTTCCAGCCTGCATCCACCCAAATTTGAAATTCATCCTTTACTAGATTTGATTAAAAAATCTGTCCATATCTATATTTCATGAGAACATTTTGCTGAGGATTTATAGAAGCAGTTGTGGAAAGTCTTTTTAATTTACTCTTGTATACTGTTTCCCTTTCTTCCTTACCTACTTTCTCCTCTCAACTTACTTTTATTCTTTTTTTTTCCCCTCTGGTAGAATTTTATTTGTTCCTTTCTGTAAAATCTTGGCCATTATTGACGCCTTTAGTGTCTGAGATTTTTGTCTTAAGAACAGTTTTTGCTGCTGGCCTTTCAAGAAAATACAGCATTTTCCATAAGAGGCACTTTTATGTATAAAATTTTCTCTATCTCATCATACTCATGAGACCTATTTCTAAGTTTCTATAATATGTACCACAAGACCCTGTTGTGCTCTTTAAGTTGCCCTCCAAATGAACTCCCCTTGAGTTGTCTACCTTGCCTGAGTAGTGAGTTGCTCTAGATCTTTGTCAAGTTAGTCTATTGACTAATGGTATCACCATTCTGCTTGTGTGATTGGGGAACTCAACTGACCTCAAACCCTCATTTGGTCACATATCCCTGAGCACCCCTCTCTTCTTTTCCTTAATTCAATGTTCTGACACTTGGCACTTGACTAACCTCAGGGACCTGGTGAATTTCCAGACTTCACCTTCCCCATTTTTGTTCACCTTACTGTTTACTGAGTCCAAGTTCCAATACCATGGAAATGCTCAATAGGTATTTATCATCAATGATGAAAGCATGCTACTCTTTCTGCTTCAGGAAATCCATGGCCTGGTCACTGCAAAGTGTGTTTTTCCTAGGTTATTCTACTGCTTTGCTAAGAGGGCATCCTGGGGTATGTTTTAATGTTATGGTCCAGAACATACATTACACCCAGGCTCTGATGACATGAAATAAAATTTGGGGACAAAATCCACAGGAAATGAGAGCTAGTTTGAACCTAGATACTGTTTGTTTGTTTGTGGTTCTTTTTCTTTTTTGTTTTTGAACTAAGTTTCTTGTCCTCTTGCCTTAAATATAGCAGTGAAGAAAGTTGTGAGTATCTAGTTTTATGAATAAGAATATAATTACTTTAAACTGGTTTGATGCCTCTTCTCAAGAGTGCCATGCTGTATCCCAATAATTCTATTTATTTACCTTAGGGAATTTTTTGCCAGTGTGCAGAAGGAAACATGTTCAAGAATGTTCATAGCAGGGGAGGGCAGAAAAATGGCAGTGCCCATAAGGCAGACTCTGTTAAGGGGTGGGGAATGACTGGTAGCAGTTTGAGTGGCTCTGGGCAGGGAGCCTGGATTCTCTTGGCCTTACTGTTGTGGCCTCATCTTGGAGCAGTGGGTCTCTGTAGCACCTGTTGCACATGTTGTGCCTACAGCAGCTGCCGGTGGCCTCCAGTTGGCCTCTAAGCCACAGAAAGAGATGGCGGTCTCGATTACAAAAGATCAAGATGGAGAGAGTTTGTATTCAGACCACCAGCCTTGTACTTTGGATGAAGCCTAGTGACCAGCAAAGAAGAAAGCTGACTTCCATTATGAAGAGGAACAGAATATACTGCTGGTGTAGGATTTGGAAGATATATGGGAGCAGAAAGTTTTACCCTTCAAACCTGGAGCTCACATTCCAGAAACTGATAAAAAGAATGACCAAATCTCACTGCACCAAAAAATAGACAGGAACCTTGTTCTGCTGGTCAAAGAGAAGCTTGGAGATCAGGATGTTTGGATACTCCTACAGGAAGAGTGGCAACCCAGGGAGACCTTCTGAGGAACAGCTGAGTGAATACTGGCCACACTCTCAGAAAAGGACATGGAAGCCAAGTTCCTGGCAATTGTACCCTGTGGCCACTACAAGTTCAAGTTCCCTCAGGCCATGCAGACAAAGTAGGCTCAGGGCCAAATTATTCTTAAAGCAATGCTGTTAATTATTCCCACACCAGGAAGAAGGGCCATCATGTTAGATCCCTAAGGAGGAGCTGGGTGACTATTTGAAACTGAAATACCTGGCCCAGGTTAGGAGGTTGTTCTTGGGCCTCTGATGAACTGTGGCGCCTGACAGCAATACTTTGACAGATCTACAACTGGCGCCTCAAGGACATTATGTGGTTGCCCCATCTTTGCAGGGAACAGCATACAGCAAACTAAATTGAGAGAAATAAGTGAATTGATTCTTGGTGAAAAAGTGTTCATAGTATTAGAGGTAATGACAAAGAACTGAAAATAGCTCAAATATTTCTGCGCCAAAAAATCCATAAATAAACTGTATTTTTATACAGCGCAATATTATATAGTGAAAAATTAATGAACTACATATACATACATTTACATGGATGAAACCAGAAGTAATTTCAGTAAAGAAGTGAGTTTTATAAAACTATATAATAAGTAAAATAAGTAAAATACTCTTTAGACAATTAAGTATATTTTTCCCTAGTGAGTTAACCAGAAAAATGAGATTTCCTACAATTAAGAGGAAGAAGGGATGGAATTAAAGTCAATATTTTATTCTATAAGACTCTGTCACAATGAATTGTTCTTCCCTCCCAAACCTGGGAAACCAACAGTGTCAATTCTTCTTGTGGGAAACCTGAAAAACAACTGTCCACCAAGAAGAGAACACTGGAGAACCATATGGCTAACCATGACCGGGTGACTTCTCTTGGTAGTTTTTTCCTCTAGCCTTGAGCTGAAAAATTCCCTGAATTTGGGGCACAATAGGGGGACAAAGAATGATCTGCAAAAATAGGAAGTTTAAGGAGGAAAAGTATACTTAAAATATACAGGAAAAAGAAAAATGCAAACCCCATCTCTGCTAAAACATTTTTAAAAAAGCACCAATAATCAAAGGAATGTAAAACAAAAGTAGTTAACAAGTGGATAAAATTGGCAAAAACTAAATTAGACTGTACATTTTAACACTGTGTATTCACCTACACTAACAGAGAACTAAACTGATACAAGGCTTTAGGAGACATGAGTTTGTAGCAATGATTTTTAAAAACATTTATTTTCTGTGACTGATAATTCTAATTTCAAAAGTAAATGTAATTCCAAGGTTTTTTTATTATTATTAGTGATGTGAAAGATTAGGAAAAGTATGATTGTCTGACAATTATAAATAGTGAAAAGGTTATGGTTGTGTATCCAGATGTTGAAATATTATGCATTATCTTTTAAAATTGCTGAAAAATATTTCAAGGCTTGAAAACGTGTTCCTAATATAATTAGAAACTGCTACTATAAACAAGAAATTGAGCTATAATCTTCATATGATGTCAACTATATAAATATATATGGACATATTCATGAAACAAGTTTTCCTTCAGGCAGTCACATTATTGCTGAGATTCATCTAATTTATAATTTCAAGGTTTTCCAATTTATCTAAAGTGAACAGTTCTTTAAAAAAAACTTAAATAATAAGAAAGCCATAAACTTTTTAAAATGATGCATTGCAGGCCTTAGAGGATTTTCCTTTCAACTTGTTCAGCTAAGCCTTCAGTGTGTCAGAAAGAGCACAGGCCAAGCATCAGGAGATCTAATTTTGCCACTAACTAACAAGCTTTGTTAGAAAATCTCTTTGAGCCGATTTCTTTGTCTTTAAAGTGTCCAGCCTATCTCAGAGGGTTTTTATGAGGATCAAATGGCATAATGTATTTGTAATCTCTTTAAAAGTATAAAGTACTCTACTAATGCTGGTAAGACAAAACACTCTCTTCCCAAAAAGGGATGGGAAACTCCTAGGTAATGTTTCTCCCAACACTTGTCCGAAGATCACAAATGGTGCTATTTGAAAGGGTACAGGTATGATTCACCTACCTTGTCTTGAATGAAATGAACTTCAGTCATTCAGATGGACAAAGTGGACAAAGAATCCAGGGGCAGAAATATAAAATTTAATTCTCCAGAGTCAAACTAAGTTCTGTCACTTGACTTAGTATTTTAGGATGATAGCAAGGTGGAAAAGTCTAATACGTCTCTAACCCAAGTGGAAATAGGACATATAAAGGATAACAGGGGAGCAGGAAAATACTATGAACACCTTACTTGGGCCATCCTTACTTGAGGAAATAAACACTTCAACGTTCTTAACTTAGTCTTGATGGTTTTATGGCACCTTAAAATAATGATATAGTTGGAATATCATGGGCAGAGTAGGAAAAGGGATATGGTTCTGGGGAAAGCTGAGAAAGCAAGGGAAGTTAAAGATATATCTAATATGAACTTGTATAAATTTGACTTCCATTTACAGGTGATGGAAGGAAGATTTAATCTTTAAAAAATTTTTTTAACGTTTATTCATTTTTTGATAGACACGGAGTGTGAGTGGGGGAGGGGCAGAGAGAGAGGGAGACACAGAAACCGAGCAGGCTCCAGGCTCCAGGCTCCGAACTGACAGCACAGAGCCTGACTCCAGGCTCACACTCATGGACTGTGAGATCATGATCTGAGCCGAAGTCGGACGCCCAACAGACTGAACCACCCAGGTGCCCCAAGGAAGATTTAATCTTAAACCTTCAAGCTAATAATTCAAAGTCTCCATTCTGTCAGTCTGTGTCACAGTTGACAGCCAGGTGATTAATACAAGAATTGGGTGTGCTAATTATTATGGAGAGTACAGAAACTAATTCTCGGACAGCCTGGAAGTTTTACTCCCCAAAGAAGAAAGCGCTAAAATCCTAAGTCAGAGTCACTGTGATACCCAATACTGTCATGGTTTAAAACTGATGTTTTTCATAATTAGGGACATGTTCATTTCATTAGATAATGTGGAAGACAGTATGGAAAAATCATGTTTATTATAAAAACAAGCACAATGTAAGGTTACACTTTTGCTAGTGACTTAGAAGGTGAGTGAAATTCCTTAACCTGCCTCTAAAACTGTGTTGTGTTGCTCAAGTTGTGTCATGTTTTCTTTTGAGTAGAAGGGATAAGATGATGTTTCTCATCTCCATCACATTCATCACCTAGCAAAATTGAGACAGAAATTCAGATTCCATATGTGAGAATATAGAGTCATTTTGTATAAAAGCAGAAATACTAGAAAGATATTTTTAGCATCTTATATTCCTGAGAGGTATTTTAAGTATATTAAGTGTACCTCTGAGTGTTCAAAGACCACAGACGACACATATATCAAAGTGCATAGTTATTCTGGTATGAAGGAAAACATGAACACCTAGGAAGTTAATATAATCAAGGCGAGTTGGAACAGCATAAATAAAAAAAATTACATGAATATGAAACCCTGATTTCACTGAAGATTAGTTTCATGAATTCATTTTTTAAAAATTGGATATTTTACTAGACTTGGTGGCACTTTACATACTGGAAATTTTGAGATCAGTAACATTTTGAGATTAAATAAAAGAAACCATGCACTGACGATTCAGAAATAAAATAAGCCACATATTATTGAAAATGACAAGAGAGGGGGGCACGTGAGTAGCTCAGTGGGTTGAGACTCGGACTTTGGCTCAGGTCATTATCTCACAGTTCATGAATTCGAGCCCCACATCACGCTCTCTGCTGTCAGCACAGAGCCCACTTTGGATCCTCTGTGACTCTCTCTCCCTACCCTTCCCCTGTGATCACTCTCTCTCAAAAATAAATAAATATTAAAAAATTAAAAAAAAAAACAATGAGATTTCTCCGTCTCCTCTAGTGCAGATAGTTCTAAGCCAAATTAAGGAATGGAATCAAATACTTAATAATAGGTCTAGTCTGGAATCAAACAAAATCCTAAGAAGAAAAGAAACCAAAGGATTTGAAACTTTTGTATATTAATTTGTGAAAAAAAAAGTTATTACTAAGAGGGACTTGTGAAATTTTTTAATTTCATATTGTTGTGAAAAAGAGAAGTATGTGTCTAAAAGTAGAAGTCCTAAGCCGTGGCATTGGCTCTGCCTTTTGGCAGCTGGCTGGCTGGCCAAATCTACTCTCTGAGCCCCAATTCCCTCACTATGAAATGGGCAGCAAATAATACTTCCTTGACAACTTTAAAGGGTTTTTATAAGTATCAAATACATCAAATGAAATAATCAGTTTCAAATACATTAAGCTGCAATGGGTTCTACAGAAGTAAAGTAGCACTGAGGAAATAGATTGACTTAACAATAGATAAACCTTTTAAGTACATTTTAAAATTATTTGTGAATTAAGTTTTGTAGAGATAATGCAATTTTAAATTTTAGAAGGATATGCTATTTAAAGCCATCTTAATGGAAATCAGCTTGTGAAATTAAAAAGTATATTTTCATATACTCAATTCCTTTAAAGTTGGCATATTTATACGTCTAGTCTATGCAGCATTCTGTACCATAGTAGAATTACAAATTAATACTCTGGAGAATGTTACCTTAAAAAATGAGAACCTTTATACTTAGTGGGTTTTTTTTGTTTGTTTGTTTGTTTTTAATTTTTTGAGTACAGTTGACACAATATTACCAATATTAATTTCAGGTGTACAACATAGTTGATGCTCACTGGTGGTGTAGTGATGAAGATTTAGTGCTCTGAATCAGTTGCTCATACTTTGTTCAAGAAGGTCAAAATGACTCATTTGCAGTTAGCAGTTTTTGTAAACAATAAGCTGATAAACTTTTTAGGGTATTCCAGAGGGACAAAGTAAAAGATACTTGGAAATTCCAACTTAGAACCTTTTAGCCCATGTTAAAATTCTTTTGTTGGCTGATAATTATTTTGGGAAGCTTATAGTGTGTACACCATGTTGCTCCTATGGCCTTCTGGGTTCAAAGAAGTCTGTATTTAATAAATATTAATTTTAATAATCTTAGAGGTTAAATTATTGGTGTGAACTTCTTTAACCCCATAACAGCCCATTTCATTCTTCTAAAGAGAGTTTGTTGTGTACCTGGATGGTTTTCTCTTCTATATTTTGCTTTAAAAATTTTTTTTTAAATGTTTATTGTTGAGAGAGAGAGAGAGAAAGAGAGTGCAAATGGGGGACGGGCAGAGAGAGAGGAAGACCCAGAATCTGAAGCAGGCTCCAGGCCCTGAGCTGTCAGCACAGAGCCCAACACGGGACTCGAAAACATGAACCGCAAGATCATGACCTGAGCTGAAATCAGATGCTTAACCAACTAAGCCACCCTGGTGCCTCATCTATATTTTGTTCTTAATGAAAAATGTAATAGTAGGAAAACTTGTTACAGTTTCTAATACATAAATAAGAAATGTGGAATTCAGCTTTTTTTTCTCATGACATTCTTTGTGTATGTGCTCACACCTGGTGAGCTTCTGGAAGATCATTCACTGGGGTTGCTCTCTGATGCCAGTCTCTAAGCTTAGCTCTTAGATTCATCATACATTTCTTAGCTGCTGGTTGAAAGTTGGATGACATATATAAATTTTTGTGTAAATAATTTATTTGGTAGACAAGATATGTTCTAATGTTCATGATATGTCCCACATGAAAAATAAATGCTTACACATAGCTAAAATCTGTCTGAATACACATCCACCCCCACAATCAAAATAAAATAGAAATGCTCAGGAAATACAACTTGTGCTGTGATCTTAAAACTGAAAAATTACATACAACACTATTTATTTTCACACAGTTTGGATGACCTAGCAAAAATTACTGAAAGCTGTGTGTCAGGTATTTTTTGCTTGATTTCTATACAAGTTGTTTTGGGCTTGGATGACTTACAAAAGTAAAAACTTTCACATTTCCTGCAAACAAAATTATATGACCCCCTTAGAAATATTTTTGACCGCTATGTATTTCTTCCTTCTGACTGATTGATGTTTGTACTCAAGGTAACAATCGGTAGTCTAAAAGTCAATCTTACTGTGTCTTTGGGGCACATTTTCATTGAGGAAGAGGAGAGAAAACGAAACAAATACCAAAGCAGCTGTAATGTGGGGATAAAGACACTAAAGAAAATAAAATGAGTAACATTTCATGCCAGACTTTCTCGTGCTTGGTTCTCAATGAATGTCAAACTGCAATAATGTGAAGAAAATTGTCAACTACTGGAGACTGATAGAACTAAAGAGAAACCGTGTTGGAGGAAAATTAAATGTGTACAAAAGCTGGCCAAGAAGCATAGGTAGAGAGAGTAAAATAAAAAGATGAAAAGAGGAGTAATGAAAATGTGATGTGCCAAAGGTGCTTAGGTGAGGAAAGTTTGAAAACAGATGTGGTAAGTGATTATTCAGTCTATTTGGTATTTATTTGTTTAAAGGGTAGATTTTGAAGTATAAGAAGGAAGAACTTGATGAGAACTACTTTCACTGTCTTACTTTTTAATATATAAATGTTTTTTTTTCATGTATATCTGCAAGCACACATATATACATATATGTAGATGTATTTTTGATTTTTCCTTTAAAGAACAAGCAAAATACAAAAATTTGCCCTGCACATCTGAACTGTAGCATCTGGCACATACAAAATGAATGTTCCACTAAGTACTTCTATAAGGCTCCACTGATTTGAATGAACTAGCCAATTGGAGTTTGTCTCCTCTTCTCTCTGGTACATTGATTTCAGCCTGGACATATTGATCCCAGACTTTCTAGGTGGTTCACAAACAGCTCAGGTTAAATTAACTTGAGGACAGTGTTTGAAAATGCAGAATTACTCTCACTTTTTCATGCTTGTTATTAAGCATTGTTTCCAGAAGATCAATCTTTTAATTACATTGAATCTCCCTACTAGTGGCTCTCAGTAACAAGTAGTATATTGTGCAATGATTGGAAAAATAAAGAGGGGAAAAAATGCTTTATAGCACATTGCCTTTCCAAAAGTAACGCCTCCAGGCTACTGAATATAGTCTGGTCTTCACCAGTATATCTAAGATTGTGGTCCTCTCATTATCAGTATACCAAAAGTTCACCTTCATGAGTTCACACTTGATAGAACTTATAATAAGTACCTGCTAATATTTAGCATGTGTTGTGTAGTGGGAGTTGTCTTTAAGCATGTTAAATATTATCTACCATGAGGTTGGCTCTGCTGACCTTCCTGATTTTAGAAGTAAGGAAACTAAGGCTCAGTGATACTCAGTAATTTACCTATGACCTTATAACAATAAGTGGCAGAGCTATGTTAAATTTAGTTCTGTCTACCCTCCAAGGTAATGATATTAATTCTGATGCTATTCTTTTTTATGTAAAATATTTTTCTTTGAATAGCTTAATGCATTGCCATATTTTTTATTCTTTGTGTTGAGTCATTATTTCTGGTATGTAGTAAGTGCAGGAATCATAGCACTTTGCAGATGGGAAAGCAGAAACAAAGAACATTCAAGTGGCTTGAATAATATACATAAGAGAGGAATAGAATTAAATATATCTATTCTCATTCTGAATGTCATTTTGTTTAAGAGATGCATTTAAAATGCTACAAATTCTTTGCAAATCCACACTTGTCAGATGGAGTCTAGTCCCCCTCTTCTTTGAACTGGTTGACTTGACCAATATGATATAGTGAAAGTAATGTTTTTGTACTTCTTTTTTAAAAATTTATTTTAATGTTTATTTTTGAGAGATAGACAGAGCATGAACGAGGGAGAGGCAAGAGAGAGAGGGAGACACAGAATTCAAAACAGGCTGTAGGCTCTGAGCTGTCAGCACAAAGGCCCACATGGGGCTTGAACCCACAAACTGTGAGATGGTGACCTGAGCCAAAGTCAGACGCTTAACCAAATGAGCCACCCAGCCATCCCAATGTTTTTGTACTTCTCAGGCTTTGGGTTTTTCTGTTTGTTTTATTTTTTGGTCGTTTTTTTTTTGTTTTGTTTTGTTTTTTACTTCCAAGGCTTTGTATAAATCCCAGCACCTTCTGCCCAGACTCACCCCAATCACTCTGGGGAAAGCCAGCTGCCCTGGAGGAAGCTACTCTGAGATAGACATTCTGTGAAGAAGCGCAGGCTAGCCATATGGGGAGGCCACAAGGGTCAGAAAAAATAGCCCTGGCTAGATCCAGCTATTGTAATCATCTCATCCCAGACACCAGACAAGCAAATGAAGAGGCAGTTGTGGACCTATAAGTCCAGCAGCTACAGTGTGGAAGATAATCTAAGAACCCACCCAAAGGCCAAAGCAAAGTATCTCAGGAGAGCTATCCCAGACATATCCAGTTATTTGAGCCATTCTATTTAGGCCCTAGCAAGACCAGGAGAGTATACAGTGGACAGTTGTTCCACAGAATTCTGGAATGTAGTGGTGTTCTGCTATCTCACAAGTTTAATCTATCTGCTCCATAGATGAGGTGTTCTATTGTGGGCCTTAAAGGTTTAGCTCTTGAGCTATAATAGTAGCCACAGATTTCCCAGGAGGCATTATCCTGAGACACTTAGGGCTATGTCCTCAACCAGATTTGAAAATCAATTACAGGCTTTCAGTTCCCTGTGAAGTTAAATAAGGGGTACGGATTCTTCTCATCAGACTCTTTTTTTATGATTCAGGCTTTTCAAAATGTGGGGACCTTAAAAAGTAGTAAGAATCAAGTGAGATGACAGACTTAGGTGTATTTTGAGAGGAGACATATGAATACATGAATATGGAGTTCTGATGATGGAAGGTGCATATTATACACTATCATATCTAACAGGAATTTTTAATGCTTTAGGTATTAATACTGTGCTTTGAGGTACATTTTCTCTGCATAAACCTGACCCCACTCCCTTTGAATCTTACTGCCATTTTTCAGGACTCATTTATGTTATTCAGATACTATGGTGGTGAGGGATATACATTGATCCAAGAGAATCTGGGAGGTAACCCTCTCTTTAATGGAAAGTGTGAGCAGATATTGTAGGCAGGCTTGATTTCATACTTCTAAGCATCTGTCATCAAACCGTAGACTTAGGATATCACCCACAGGCTAATATCCAGTCACAGGAGCTACAGAATATATTTATCTCTTGTACATTTAATTCCTAACCTTTGAAATGTCTGGGAGCTACATTTTTCTCAGATTGGAGAAAGGGCTAAAGAGTAGCTCCGTGCTATACAAAACGAAAGAAGAAAGACGTGCTGCCTTTTCACCTGTGTTATCTCTTTATGCTGATTCTAGTTCCACTCAAATATAAGCTGGGATGAAATAGCAAGTTATAAAAAGTATTACTGTCACTGGAAACAGAAAAGTAGACAATGCAGAATTTTTGAGGACATTCCCTTGGAAATTCTGACCTATATGGAGTCAAACTTTAGCTTTTCTTTCTGAGGAGTTGGTGCAGCAACTTTTGGTGTATTTCTATTACCTGATGATTATCCTCCCAAAATGTCTGCTATTTATTTATCAAAAATCTGCCTGGCTTAGGTGAAGGGTGAGCAGTACTTGTAGGATTTCAAAATACTGAATCTACATCAGGCTTCTGAAAAGATTTTGACAAGGACCATGTGCCACTGTACCTAAAACATTATAGATTGGCTAACATCTCAAAATTTCATGATGTACTGGAATGAACTGACATGGGATCGAAGGATTCACAGATGTATCAAGCGCTGAGAGTAGGAAATACTGTAACTTAAGTAGAGTGGTGGGAGAAAAATGCTTCTTTGCCAAACATTAGCTTTATCCAGAGCATTTCAGTCAAAAGTTGAACTCTCACTGGCCTCTCCCAAAACTCTTTCTCTAGCCCACAAGTTAGGAACAAAGCTTAAGAATACTAGGACAAAAGAGCACCATAAGGAATCTTCTGACCGACTGGTTCTTCAAGTACAGTCTATTGTTGATCTCAAAGAGAGAAACATGTGTCCATGGGCACGAGCTGGTCTAAAATACAAGTCACTCGTGTTTATTTAAAATTTTATCTCAGCTTCAATTTGAACATACATTTAAGAGCTCCAAAATAAACATAGACAATGCAGTCACAATTACTGACGTAGGCAGATAATATTTTGAAGGTTTTTTTTAATGTGTGATAAAAGAAATATTAACAGGTAGAATAACTGGTCTCTGGAGTCTGATTTGAAAATGACTAGATTATCTCTAAGAAGTACTATAATTAAATTGTCTGATTAAAAGCTGATCTAATTCCCTTGTCCTGAGAGCAACGACCAAAATCTCTAACATAATGTACAACACCTTGCAAGGTCTCAGACCTGTCCATATCTCCAGTCTCCATTTATATCACTATCTTTCTCTCTCTGCACGTGTACCCTCTAGCCTTCTTTTAGTCCTTATAATGGTCTATTCACTCTCCTATTCATTATCACAGCCAGTTTCACATTGTTTCAGCCGCAGTAAAAATTAAACTAACCATATTTCACTATCTTCCTACAATATTGTCCCGATGTTTTGCTTCTTCCCTTTCCTGTAGCCTTCCATCCTACCATTTATATTAAAATGTAAGAGCAAGACAAACACTGTATTAAGAAGTATAATTCATAATATTCTAGATTAAGTGAAATCAGCATTATGTGGAAATCGCAGTCTTCAGTGCAGCCCATAAAAAGATGTTAATACTGTATTCCATGACTACTGTAGCCACTTTATGAGGGATCTATCCAAGAAATACAAAGACTGAACCCAGAAAATGTAGCAATGTCTTTTCTCTATATGTTAGAGTACAGAATGAGTTACTAGACTACAGAATGAGTTATTTCAAACTGCAAGAAGTATTTTGCATGGCAAGGAAACACACTAGTACAGATGATACAGAGTATAGATATAATTCCCAGTATTTAGTCTGTCAGTCAGTTAGCTGGTCATAAAGTAGAGGCAAATCTCTGTGTGATATACATACTAATTTCAATCTGGCAACTCTGGCTGTTCTGGAAGATAATTTTAAGTCATACAGCAACGAATGTGTATATGGGTAAGTTCCTATGAGAAACTAACAGAATTTCATTGATGGGAGTGCTATAAAATTTATAAATAAATTTAAGTGAGGTATTTTCAGAGTAAATAAATAATGTAGCTAGTGGCAATGGATATAGCAAAACATGTAAACATGGGGTGTGTGTAATTGAAAGATTAATCCTCTCATTTTTGTCTTAATCCCAGGTACATGGGACTAAACCTTTGGGGGTCATTGCCAACCCTTGCTCAACCACCTTGAATTTTCAGTTCAAACTGAGCTATTTCCTTTATCTCTCTTGGTAACTAGACATCTAACATTATCTTACATGGAGTATCATGTTTATTCTTGAATCCAGATTGAAATTTTGATCTTTGAGTGTAGTTTAATTTGTCCCCTTCTCTGAGCAAGAATCAGGCAGGAAGTGAGTCAGTCTGTACTTGGGAGCAGAAGGGTCTCTTACATAAAATTTTTGAACATGGAGCAAAGGTGTGTGAGTGTGTATGTTGGGGAAGGTAGTGGATGATAACAATAGCTGATACTTTGTGAGATTCTGGTCCAGAGGGTGATGAGATAAAGATGTAGGGAAGAAGATGGATGGAGAATAGGTAGGCAATGGCTGGAGGTATACACTAGAAGCTAAAAACAGCCTGGAGATTCAGGCTAGTCAAGAGTAAGAGCCAGTGAAAGGTAATTGGACTTACATTGGAGGCCAAGGTCCTGTGCTCAAAGCAGCTTTTTGTATATTATGCAGTACCTTAGTAGAGGGGCTTTGTTTACTTAAAATGAGTGGGCTAGGTGTAAAAGCTTGGATTCTAAATGATTGCTGCCCTATGGACTCTGACCATAGGACGTCCATGCCCTAAACTGTCTTTCCTGGTGGTTGGATCCTGAAGTCTGCCAGTCTATCGGGACTTACCATTCACATCCTTCAATCTCCATGTCCTCAAGTTGTATTGTCAGGTCTACTATGCTTTCATAAATTCAGACTTGTTACACATTCCTTCAGCTCCCTCCATATTATCCTTATATCAATGGCCATTGTTTTTAAGAAAATTCCAAACTTATTATATAGCTATAGTAATTGTGTAGTATTGGTTAAGGATTAGATGAATAGATCAATGCAATGGACTAGATAATCTAGAAATACATCCATAGGAATATACATAATTGGTTTTTGATAAAAATGTACATGAAATTCATTGGATGAAAGGTAACATTTTCATGAAATGGTGCTGGAGCTGTTAGATATCAATAATACTAATAATAAAACAAATCCTGACCTGACTCTCACACTGTACACAAAAATTAACTCAAAATGTATCATGGATCCAAATGTAAAACGTTAAACTATGCAATTATCAGGAAAACTCAGGAGAAAGTCTCTGCACTACGATTAGGCAGAAAGTTCTTGGAGTTCACACCATAGACACATTCCATAAAATGAAATATGGATAAATTAGATTTCATTGAAATTTAAAAGTGTTGTCTTGTGAAAGACTCTGTTGGAAGAATGAAGGCAGGAGAAACAGAATAGGAAAGTGTACTTGCAAACTTATATCCAGCAAAGGACTAGTATCTAGAATATACAATGAAATCTTAAAACTCAACAGTGAAAGATCAAAGGGCAAAACAAATAAGACATTTCATTGAAAAGGAAATGCAAATGGCAAAAAAGCACATGAAGAGATACTCAACATTATTAGCCATTAGGGAAATGCAAATTAAAACCACAATGAGATAACACTATATATCAAAATCACTGAAATAAAAAAAAAATAACATTATGTGCTTATAAGGATCCAGAGAAACTATATCACTCTATATTGATGGTGGGATTATAAAATGACCTTGCTTTTCTTAAGAAGAGTGTTGTTAGGTTTTTGTGTAGTTTCCAAAAAAACATCATATGACACAGCATTTACACTCCTTAGGCATTTGTTTTAGAGAAATAAAAAGTTAGGTTTATACAAAAACTTGTATGTAAATTTTTATGACAGTTTGACTCAAAATAGCCAATAACTGGAAACAACCAAGATGCCTTTCAGTAGCGAATGGTGAAACAAATTGTGGCACATCCATATCATGGAATGCGACTTGCCAACAAACGAAGATACTATTTTTACACCCAACAAATTGGATGAATCCCCAGAGACTTATGTTGAGTAAGAAATAATCCCAGAAGATTACATAGCATGAAATTCTACTTATACAATTGTGTTGGAGCAACAAAAATTTTAGAAATGGAGAGCAGATTAGGGGTGCAATAGGGAGAAGGGAGGTAGATGTAGTTAGAACAGGGTGAAATGAGGGAACATTGTGGTACTGTATCAATGTCATTATTGTTTGTGACATTGTACTGGGGGAGTTATCATTGGGAGATGTTACCACTGGCAGAAATTGAGTAAATGGTACACAGGGTCTCTTTGAGTTATTCCTTATAATTACCTATGAATCTATAATGTCAAAATTAAAAAAAAAATTAAAGCCTCTAAATGCAGTGTGGAGTATTATTTTAGGAAAGCAGCTGCGGGTAATAGGAGGTAGTGAACTAATGGAGGAAAATAATGGATGTTTAAGTTAAGTTAGTGGCTTTGGTATTTGAGGACTATAACGGTTTGAAAAAAAATGGGGATGGTATAATCAATAGGATTTCCTGAATGTTTGGATGTAGGAGTAAAGGTAAATAAGGTGTTATGAATGAAGTCTGTCTTTGGGGTTTGAATAATTGGATAGATAGTGCTGATGGTAATCACTATTCATTTAAGAATAGGAAAAGTATGAGAAGAAGCCAAACCAAAATACGTATATGTGTGTATATATACATATGTGTGTATATGTATATAAAATGCCAAAATGTGTGTAAGTATGTGTGTATAGATATATGTATATATAATTAATGTAAGTAATATATATGAAATATATATATAAACATACAATAATGTCAGACTTTGGAGAATATAGTGCTGTAGTCTCTCTACTACGTCAGAAAGGAGGGTGGTGCACTACATTTACCACAAACTATCTTTAACTGCTGCTATTATTCATTCAGCTTTCTTTTTGTCACAAACTGTATTATCTAAGCAGTAGATGTTTGCAGTGGTTGTAAAAACTTTTATGTATCTCATTGCTTAAAGATCTCATTTTATTTTATGTGCACTAATGAGAGTGGTGAATGATAATGTACAGAAAAGATGAGATTTTTATGTGAGTAGTCATCCTCATTTTACCTTTTTTGCTAATATGCATTTTATATGTTATACTTTCATTAGATACATGTGATATTGATTGGTGCAAACATGTTATGTTTCTGACACACACCATGGACAATCACACCCTACTCATACCTCCCCACCGCAGTCCCTGCTGCTGTAGCGGAAAAGGAGATCCATCTTACTTCACCACATTTTGGCTAACTGCCCTCAAACCCATGAACAGAATATCTAGTCCCTAAACATTCTCGTTGATTTCATTGGTGTGCAATGAGAGAAGGGATGAGCATCTGGAAATTGCAGCTCTCTCTGAAAGGCATAATTTTCCATTAATTTCAGATGAGAGCTTACTGGCTCTCAACTAAAATGCACTGCTGAGTTCTTCTAACCTAAAGACAAATAAGGGTGAGGCTTTAAATTTCGAGAGTAGAGATTATTTGAATAACTGCATATTCTTGGATCAAAATCATACATATTCTGACATAATTATTTTTAAAAACATGAAATCACATTATTTGTAATGGAGAGGGCTAAACACCACTGCTTGCATTTCATATTGTATTTTCTCCCTCTGCTGGCCAAGTGCTACATCAACATTGAAATAAACAAAGAAAGATGTTTTCTTCTGCATTGTATAATTAGGCTCTAAAACTGGAAACATCTATTGAAAGGAAGTGTCATAAAATGTCTTGTATATTTTTCTCACCTTCAGTGCCCTCAAGCATTCTCTGCACTCTCCCCTAAAAACAAAACAAAAACCTTCTGCCCTCAGGAAAGATTTATATTAGTAATGTCTACTTTGGTGTAATTTTAAGCCAATAGGCCCCCTGGAAGAGTCGATTCAATTTCACGAACATTTATTGGGTCTATATGTGTCAGGTGCCCTACTAGTTGCTGGGCACATAAAAGTGAATAAAGTACTGTCCTCTATGCCTCAGGAACTCACAGTCTAGCAGGGAAGGGAGATTCATAAACACTTAAAGTTCAACATAAATGCTGCAAGAGAGAATTGTACAAAGCACTGGGAAATTACAGATGAAGAAGGAATTTGTAGCCTGAAGAGTCAGGGAAAACTACAGGAAAAACAAATAAACAAAAGTCAGACAATAGTGATCTGAAGCTTAGAGGATTTTGCCTGATATATTAGGGTTGGTTTTGGGGGATAATGAAACACGATGGGCAAAGGCATGAGGGGACGAGGCTTCATTTAGAGATAGCAGTGACTAGGCATTTGGCATAGAGTTAGAGTTTGTGGGTCAAATGGTTGGAACACAGGCCAGAAAGTTAGGGTTGGACAGCAATTTAATAAACTAGATACATATTCTAAGGAATCAAGACCTTGCCTTATGGGAAATAAGGGTTCACAGTTATTTATTTTTTTATGTTTAGTTTTGAGACAGAGAGAGCGAACACACGCACATGACAGGGGAGGGGCAGAGAGAGAGTGAGACACAGAATCCAAAGCAGGTTCCAGGCTCTGAGCCGTCAGCACAGAGCCCGACACAGGGCTCTAACTCACGAGTCGTGAGTTATGACCTGAGCTGAAGTCGGACAGTTAACTAACCGAGCCACCCAGGCATCCCTGATCACAGTTATTTTTAAAGCAGACACTTAACATGATGATATTACTGTGTTTGCAGTCTTGGCTTGATTTTGTTCATTATGAAAGAATTTGCAGCATTGGTAAATAAAGAAGGAGGGATGGAGATTTTATGACAGATGTCTTTTTGAGACATGACACATCATAGTAAGTAGAAGCTGGACTATCGGCATTAAAGGTTGAGATTCAGGTCTTGGCTACTTTTCTCCATTTATTTACATTCAGTCTTTGAACACTTAAGGAAAGGAATTCATGTCAAGTTGACAGAAGTGCAGGAGATGGAAGGCATACCATTGCAATGTAATTCCATAAATGCCTAATGTGCAAGTAAATATTAAAAAAATATGAGAGTATGTTATTTCTAATTTTCTGAAGGACACTTTTAGATTGGTTGATGCATAAGTAACATGATTTTCTTGGGACTGCAAGATCTCAATTTGCTTCTGAAGTCGTACTTTTTATTCTATGTTGTATTAGAAAAAAATCTGTAACATGCAGATAGAAATGAAGGCCAAGCATCTGAGCTGCCGCTATGTTAGTGTTGTATCCCTGAACATGGACTCACTGTCACTTAGGGTCTTGGGAAGTTTTTTGTTTTTATTCTGTCTCTGCAGCAAGAAGACCTTGTCACATTTCCAAAAAGGAAAGATACTATTTTAGTGGCTTTCCCCCCCCTCTCTTCTCTTTCTCTTTCACAGCTAGTTGACCACATATCCATGGTTAAATTAGTAGTATTCAGAGAACCAAACAACCTGTAAAGAAAACTAACCATGCCTTCAGGAAATATTTGATACCTAAGTTGCTTTGGAGGTCAAGTTTTGCCTCTTTTCCAAGAACCAATTTTAGGCTCAAGAAAGTCAAGTGACTTTCTTCTCTCTCAGTGATCTCACCAATGAAGTGAAGAGTTTGTGTTAGATGATCACTGAAGTCTCCTCCAGTTCTAAAATTCTGTATTTTTGACATCCAAACAGAGTGTCCCTGTTTGGCTCTAAGAAATTATCCCACCCTTTGTCCCCAGGCCCTAAACTGGAAAAGAAGTGCTATAGATCTCCATCAGACAATGTCACAGCAGATGAACCCATCCCAAACACCCTGAGTCCAGACAGCAGTATGATTGGAGACCAGCAAAATGTAAGTTCAAATATTTAAAAGTTTAAGAACTATCTGTTAAGTAAAACAGGTTTTATACTATTAACAAAAAACTTTATAATGACAAGAGTTTTAAAAAGGTATGGGGGCGCCTGGGTGGCTCAGTCGGTTAAGCGGCCGACTTCGGCTCAGGTCATGATCTCACACTCCGTGAGTTGAGCCCCACGTCGGGCTCTGTGCTGACAGCTCAGAGCCTGGAGCCTGTTTCAGATTCTGTGTCTCCCTCTCTTTGACCCTCCCCCGTTCATGCTCTGTCTCTCTCTGTCTCAAAAATAAATAAACGTTAAAAAGGTATGAAGTTGGGCTTATTTTAATGTCAGAAATTTGACATTAAAATATTAAAAGTGGGTTAACTCAATTATTTTTGGACATGTCTGCATGTTTTGTTTTGAGGTGGTAATATTTGGATGAATAAAGAATTTAAAATGACTGACTCAAAGGGACGCCTGGGTGGCTCAGTCGGTTGGGCCCCCCACTTTGGCTCAGGTCATGATCTCATGGTTTGTGAGTTGGAGCTCCACATCAGGCTCTGTGCTGACAGCTCAGAACCTGGAGCCTGCTTCGGATTCTGTCTTCCTCTCTCTCTGCCTCTTCCCCACTCACACTCTGTCTCTCTCTGTCTGAAAAATAAATGAATGTTAAAAAAAATATTAAAAAAAATAAATAACTCCTAAATTAGCAAACCTTTTTAAAAGCAAATTTATTTATCTTGGCTTAATTTCAGCAAAATGACTGATTTTATAATCAAGATTTTCACATAGTTTGTGTTCAGGTAACACTAGTCATATAAAGGATTAAAAAATAGCATATATTCAATGTGTATACATTATGCTTACAACAATAAAGTGAAAGATTAAACAAGTGAAATTGTTTTTCATGTTTTAAGGTTTTCCTTTATGATACGCACATTTTCTATTAAAATAAAAATATTACATTATAGTTGATGAATATAATTTTAATTAAATTGTATCAATAAGGATAGGATATTTAACTGTTGAAGTAGTAAACTTATTAACTTTTTAAATACAAATAACAAGATTTACACTTCTAGTGTTGAAACTCCATCTAAAAACAATGGAAATTATCAGTATTAGTCTTAAATTTGTTATTTCTACCCTCCATATCTATAATTTAAGAATAATATTTATTTAATATAAAAAATGGTTTATAGCTCTCCCCCCTGTAACTGTTAGGAATACCACTTCGAGTATTCAGAGCCACCAGTTAGAATATCAAAAAAAGAAGCAAGAAAACAAACACTTGGCACTGCTGAGAAATAATAATTTGGGGGCACATGGGTTGCTCAGTCAGTTAGGTGTCCAAATTCGGCTCAGGTCATGATCTCATGGCTTGTGAGTTTGAGTCCTCTGTTGGGCTCTGTGCTGACAGTTTGGAGCCTGGAGCCTGCTTCAGATTCTGTCTCCATCTCTCTGCCTCTCTCCTCCTTGTGCACACACACACACACACACACACACTCTCTCTCTCTCTCAAATACAAATAAACATTTAAAAAAAATTTAAAAGGAAATAATATTTTGTTAAGGAATTTCTTATATTTGTGCAGTCTCAGAGGATGTATTCAAACAGGTTTATTAATTTGTGTTTTTTTTGTTTGTTTGTTTCTTAACCTAAGCACTTGTACATTCCTGCATGGGCAATGGCACAACCCATAAACCTTTATGGCATTTGGATGCAGTTGCCTTTTTTTTTTCCTGAATGGTGTTATTTATAAGAATTAATGTTTGGCAGAGAGGGAGGCAAACCATGAGAGACTCTTAAATACAGAGAGCAAACTGAGGGTTGATGGAGCAGGGGGGGAGGAAAAGAGGGGGAAATGGATGATGGGCATTGAGGAGGATACTTGCTGAGATGAGCACCGGGTTTTGTATGTAAGTGATGAAACACAAGAATCTACTCCCAAATCCAGGAGCACACTTTATGCACTGTTAGCTAACTTGACAATAAATTATATTTGTAAAAAAATTAAAAAAAATTTTAATAAATCAATTAAAAAGAAAAAAAATGGGATTAGGTTCTGCCAGACTTGAGCACTCAACTCCAAGCGATAGATGCCTCCATGTGTCTTTAATACATTTTTGTGGTCATATGTTTATAATATGTGGACCCTGTGAAGTGTGGTGCCTGAGTCAACACCTCTAGCCAGATCTAAGAGTGGGACCCCAGCATGGTACAGGACAGTCTTGTATAATACGTGTTTATATTCTAACATTATCTTCAGTCATGCTTTCCCTAATCCTCTAGTAGCTAGATGTATTTTTGAGTGCATGACTTTGAAATTACTTCTTGAGTTGATTTTTCTGGCAGGGACCCCTCCTCTCATGTCCTCAGTAGGGTGGGAAAATTAAGGGCAAAGAGGGAGATCATTGGGCAAAGTATATAATGCTGTAGGGTAAAAGGTATTGAATAATGTGATGTGACTTTTGTATTTTATACACTATTAAAATATAATTTTCAAAAGGAATGCTTGTATAGATTAGAATGACTTAAATTTGTTGTTTGAAAATGGGCCATTTTATGACTGTTGAGTCTTATGACTGAAGGCAGTCAGGAAAGATATGAAAAGTTGGATCACTACAATTAAATGATGGATGGCCATTTAAAAAATGATTAAAAGGTTAGAGAAAATTAATCATGAGAAGAAGTAATAATTAGAGAAATTAATATTCTCTGATCTGGTTGGTCAGTCAAAGAAGAAAACCCTCCAACTTTAAGTGGGGAACTATATTTTGGGTAAAATGGAACACAAGTCAATATACCCATCATGTGTATTAGCCAGAGTAAACATATCCTGCTTCTCATGGCAAAAACAGCTCTCCTTAGGAGTGAGTCATGGCTATGTTTTATAGTTGAAGTTTGAGTCAGTGACTGACAGTACTGAAGTTATTAAAAAGCAAAAAAAAAAAAAAAACCCACGGAGTTAGAACTGGAAAGACCTTAAAGAAAACAAATAACTAGTTTCTTCAGTTTAGACATTAGGCATCTCTACTCCAATAGGCTTGATTTAATTACATTTAAGTTTATTTAATAGAGATGTATTTATATGAATTTTGTTCTAATTGGTAATTCTAAGTGAGATAGGAACCTAGTTATTTTAATTGTGCTTCTAAGTTAATGGTTTCATTTTTATAAGCTAAATGCATGAACTCCACATTTGTGGAGTTGAAAATCTTGAAATCTAATGCATCTATTGAAGGTTGTTCTGTCTTTGTCTTTATTTTAAAGTAATTGGTACTTGCTCTCTCCTGCAGCATAAAATTTCAAAGTGCAGAAAACACTCTGCAGCTGAGATGTGAAAGGCTAGTTAAGAATTGCTCTCAACTCTTAAATATAGTAAGTGGCAGCAAGTATGTTTATGAGGAAATTAGAAGGGAAATTTTATAAAGCTCCAGAGCTGGTTGAGATTTTAGCACAGATGACTGATAACCCAAATATCAAAAGAAAATATAAACAAGATAAATAACATCTCAGGATATTATTTATCAAGAATTCAGTGACAGTTTGGTAAACAAAATATTAGGCACCAAAATTTGAGGAAGCAAGTTTGGCTTAGGTACACACCTCAGGAAGGGTCTTACTGCATTATACCTGTCTGAGGTGAAGCAGGAACTAACCATGGTTTATCTTCGTGTAAACTCCTCATTGTTGGTGTAAACCTTTGTGTATGGCTATGGGGCAGACAGAAGCTTGAGCATTTAAGATGAGAATATTTACCTCTGAACCTCACCAATTCCTTCTTCCCCTTTTCTTTCTAATCTCTGCATGGCACTTCCATTCGTCTAATACCCCACTTGCCCAGCAACTTTATTCTAACCCCCTCCTTTTCCTCACACTCAACCACCAAACAGTTGTTTTGGTAATTGTTAAAAGTTCCCTTATCCATCCTTCTTTATTTACCTCCCCTGTTTCTGCCTTAATTCAGATTGATTCATTAATCAACATCTATTGGGATCTACTCTGTCAAGCTTCATGTTAGGTATCAAGCCTGCAAAGACCTATGAATCACAACATCAGCAATTGACAGTCCAAAATTCTCCAGCTTATTTAAAACAAAATATAAAAGAATACAGATGAAGTGAGGAAAGGAAGAAAGATTAAGATATTAGTGGATGGCTGTTGATTTCCTGAAGGATTATTAAGATGGTGTCCTAATTATATTCATTATCTCTGGAGTACTTCACCTCGAGATATCTACTAGAGTGCAAGTAGAATGCCTGCCCAAGATGTAGATCTCTTCATGGAAATCTTTTCAAATTCTTAATGGTTCCCTACCATCTAAATAATAAAGCACAGATTAGTAAGCAAGATTACTGAAAGCTCTCTGGGGTGTTGTAAAGCTGTGTTTCTCTGTCCCTAACTCTTGCCATCTCTACACTACACTTGAAATCTATACACTTTCTGCTCTAATGAT
This sequence comes from Panthera tigris, assembly GCF_018350195.1. Classification (NCBI taxonomy): domain Eukaryota; kingdom Metazoa; phylum Chordata; class Mammalia; order Carnivora; family Felidae; genus Panthera; species Panthera tigris. The sequence goes on along the minus strand of NC_056662.1, from coordinate 68,298,068 downwards.
GGGTAACTAAGGTTTCTCATAGTTTTTGTGCCTCTATACCTCTGAACACATTGTTCCCACTGTTAGAATGTCCATTCCTTGTGCCTTGTTGCAGACCTTTTGTGACCCAATTTATTGAGTTTATCTTTTTCTTAGCCTTCCTTCTTTCTTCCCCACATGTTGAGAAAGGTGAACAATCTCTTTTTTGAGTTTACTTAAATATTTGTCACATTCAGGGCAATTAATTAATTTTTACCTGTCTCACTCACCTACTTGGCACATATCTTACTCATTCTTTAAAGCATTCCTAGGATTTAGGAATACACCTAGAATATAACAAACCCTTAATACAAATAGGTGGCAGTAATAATACTCAAATGAATGAGGAAATTTTATAACATGTCTCCGTTACTCTATTCTGGTTTTATTTTTTTAATTTTTTTAATTTTTTAATTTTTTTTTCAATATATGAAGTTTATTGTCAGATTGGTTTCCATACAACACCCAGTGTTCTTCCCAAAAGGTGCCCTCCTCAATACCCATCACCCACCCTCCCTACCCTCCCACCCCCATCAACCCTCAGTTTGTTCTCAGTTTTTTAGAGTCTCTTATGGGGGCGCCTGGGTGGCGCAGTCGGTTAAGCGTCCGACTTCAGCCAGGTCACGATCTCGCGGTCCGTGAGTTCGAGCCCCGCGCCAGGCTCTGGGCAGGCTCTGGGCTGTTGGCTCGGAGCCTGGAGCCTGTTTCCGATTCTGTGTCTCCCTCTCTCTCTGCCCCTCCCCGTTCATGCTCTGTCTCTCTCTGTCCCCAAAATAAATTAAAAACGTTGAAAAAAAAAATTAAGAGTCTCTTATGCTTTGGCTCTCTTCCACTCTAACCTCTTTTTTTTTTTCCTTCCCCTCCCCCATGGGTTTCTGTTAAGTTTCTCAGGATCCACATAAGAGTGAAAACATATGGTATCTGTCTTTCTCTGTATGGCTTATTTCAGTTAGCATAACACTCTCCAGTTCCACCCATGTTGCTACAAAGGACCATATTTCATTCTTTCTCATTGCCACATAGTACTCCATTGTGTATATAAACCACAATTTCTTTATCCATTCATCAGTTGATGGACATTTAGGCTCTTTCCATAATTTGGCTATTGTTGAGAGTGCTGCTATAAACATTGGGGTACAAGTGCCCCTATGAATCAGTACTCCTCTACCCCTTGGGTAAATTCCTAGCAGTGCTATTGCTGGGTCATAGGGTAGGTCTATTTTTAATTTTTTGAGGAACCTCCACACTGTTTTCCAGAGTGGCTGCAGCAATTTACATTCCCACCAACAGTGCAAGAGGGTTCCTGTTTCTCCACATCCTCACCAGCATCTATAGTCTAGGGAATTAAAAGCAAAAATGAACTACTGGGACCTTATGAAGATAAAAAGCTTCTGCACAGCAAAGGAAACAACCAACAAAACTAAAAGGCAACCAACAGAATGGGAAAAGATATTTGCAAATGACATATCGGACAAAGGGCTAGTATCCAAAATCTATAAAGAGCTCACCAAACTCCACACCCGAAAAACAAATAACCCAGTGAAGAAATGGGCAGAAAACATGAATAGACACCTCTCTAAAGAAGACATCCAGATGGCCAACAGGCACATGAAAAGATGCTCAACGTCACTCCTCATCAGGGAAATACAAATCAAAACCACACTCAGATATCACCTCACGCCAGTCAGAGTGGCCAAAATGAACAAATCAGGAGTCTATTCTGATTTTAAAAGAACAGTTCTTCCTATGTAATATTTTTGTTGAAAGCTATATATTAATGTGTACTATTAAGTTGAGCTATAATTTTGATATCTAACATTTTATATTGCCTATTAACTGTTGACAAGTATATCCAATTGAATTAGCCAAAACTGAAATATCATAAATTTCACTTCAACTGAGATATTAGGACATTAATGCAGTCTTATTCTGAACTATATAGCACAAGAGAGTATCAAGAAGTAGTATAATGTAAGAATGCCAAACAAGGCATTCTCTCTGGTACAAGGGAACCAGAATGAATGTGAAATTTCCCAGAAGGAAAATACTAGGGCCAATATCTACATTGGTTGGTTTAGAGTCTTCATAAGTATTTTGAAGAGAACATCTATGGATGTATCTCTCCGACCTATTCAGCCATGTTTCTGATAAAAGAAAAAGTTCTAGACTTAATGGTAAACAAAGAAACAGGAGCACTGTGATCTAAGCACTAGCTTCAGATCAATGGAATATTATCAGTCAGGGTCTGGTCAGGTGATAGAAAACACACTAATAATTTTAAAAGAATTTAAGATAGTTTTTATATTAAATTTTCTAACAAGGTATAAAAATATTAAGTAGGTAACACAAAAACCTCTAAGTTATCATGAAATAGCTACCACCACTAGAGAATAAAGGGAAGAACTTGGAGTAATATAAAACAAATTTTTTAGAGGAAGGTCCCCATTGGGACTGAGACCCAGACCTCTTGGCATTTACCTGCTCTTATGGAAGAAATGTTGCTTCTGAGATCAAGTATTGCTGGAGTAATTGACAAGAACCACAAGCAGGGAGGGAGTAAAAGGAAGGAGTAAGTCCTTTCTCACTCCTCCAGCCTTGCTGGTTTTCTCTCTTGCTCCCTACTGGGTTAGCCTAACAGAGAGCCAGATCTCAAAGCAAAAATGTGTTTGCAGAGTCCCAGCCTGTCATCTGAAAATGGTGTTGGAGTGTGGATTTGGAACTGAAGAGTAATAATAGCCTAATAACTAGCATGAATATCTTAATGGCAACTGCTGGGAGGACAGATGGGGTATGGAATGAATACATGTTACCATACCTCAAAGCCATTGACCATGGATAGGAGTACCTCTCTTTCTGCCCACTAGTTGCCCTCACTGATCCATAGCCAGTAGTGTTTCCCTGCTCTCTGGGTCTCAGAATCGGGTCTAGATTCACTACGCTGTACTGATAATCAGCTGTCTGGCACCTGGTTGCCTCATACAAACCAAGCACTTCATATTATTCTTGGACAAAGAACTAATCTTGGCTATACAGTGGTGCCAGAGGAGTGATCTGAAGAGCCAAGCGAGTCCTGAGTTATTGATTTCATGTTCAACAGTTTCTCAATGAACAACCAAAAAAGAAAAGCTAACAAAGTAATCATTATCGAACTTGTTCCTATCATGCAGAAATATTAATACTAGCAACGACTGTCATCCCCTCTTACGGGTGGGAAATGGGGTGGAGACATACACACTTAAGTCCCTAAAGAAAGATTTAAAACCCTACACCAACAAAAGTCATTAAGGGATGGATAATGCTCAAACAGGAAAGAAAGGAAGGCTTTTAAACCCTATGTTCATTGAATCATTTTGTAAAAAATTACTGTTCTTTTCCATCTTTGTGTATCTCTTGTTATTTGAGGGTTAGAAGTCACCCATCTAAGAATCGAATCAATACCTGCCTTACAATACAACTTAACCTTGAGTACTGCTAATGCTTCTACAATCCCCCTTTAAGCTAGTTAAAACTTCCAGGTAGTCAGGAAAATTAATATAAGCTTACTATCATTGAGACATGAAGAAAGCATAACAAACCTAAACAAATCAGACAAATGATATCCTACTAGTGCTTAAAAACCTACACTTAAAGTCATTTAAGGCTTTTCCTATCCAACCACAACTTATCTTTCCAGGTTCATTGTACACCTTGCTTCCAAGGATTCTGATAAACCAGCACTACTGTTATGCCATTGTGTTAAGATAAAAATGTAACATGTTAGTCCTATTCCCTGGGACTGCAAGGTTTTCCTATCCTTCCTCCCTGGTGAAATCTTTTGAACTGTCCTCAATACTCCCACTGAATCAACTCGTCTATGAAGTTTGACATGATTTTCTCCCATTTCTTTCTTTGTTCTCTAATAAGATCCATGTAACATTTGTATCTTTGTAATTAGAATTACACTTCTTAAATCTAGGATGCCATTGATTGCAGTGTGCCCCATTACTTTACAAGCCACTAAGAAATAAAAATGGTTCACATGAAACTATGGTGCTTTCAAATGCATGAAGCTTCTCAATTTCAGAGTTGATAGAGTGGAAATAAAAGGCATATTTTAGAATTAATAAAATGTGGTAGTTGTGTATAGGACTGCCTTCCTTGCTGTATTGCTAAATTGTGAGCTCTATGACAGCAGGAAAAATGACTTAATATTTTGTCCCTAATGTCAAGTGTACTGTTTGATTCTCAGTAAATTCTTATTACAGTATGTCCCCAATAAGATGCAAACTGTAATTGTATTGTTAGCAGTACTTTCTTAGCCTGGACTTTGTTCTGTGATCACAACCGATAATGCGTAAGGTACAAATAAGTGAGGCACTATCATAAGAACCAGACTTTCTTCTCTCATAGCTTCATGACTTTCACGCAGGGCTAGTTATATTTGCAGGGTGACTGAGCATTTATGTATGTAGTTTAATTTTAATAGACATGGGAAGGCTTCTAAATCGGCCACCTGTTGCCTGAAAACCCCACTTTCAGGTAATCCTTCTCTTGTAACAAAAGGTACAATTTCCTGAGGGGAAATCTCATTAAGCTTTATCAGGTAGAATCATTAAGGGAATTAGTTCACTAGGTCCCCCTTCAACAGCAACAAATAATAGCCAATTCAAAAATAGTTCCTGTAAAGTAGAGTCCTTCAAGTTTATTTTTAGCATTGCTCAAGAAAGGCAGATTTGGACAAGAGGTTTCAGAGCTAAGGATTACAGGAAGATACTGTGGGTGGCAGACGAGAGGCAGAAATGGAGGCTGACCACGGAACAGCAAGGCCAAAGACATACCTTGGTAAGAGCCTGGGATCAGCTGGTATGCTACCTCTGGGAAATATGTTTCTTTCTTTCCTGTAGTCCTTTTCTTTATTTCTATTAATTGCTTCTATTCTGCATTCCTGCCATTTACAACACCTATTGACCTTATTTGAATGCATATTGCTCTCTGATGTTCCTTTAGCCCTTTTCTTTCCAGTGCCTCTCTCTTCTTTCCTCTCTATATCCCAATTTCTGGAACTTCTGTATGTTTTCTTTTCCTTCATATTAGTTTCCTAGAACAACAACTGTACTGGGGAATGAAATACATATCATCCCATGATGCATATAGATCTGGAATTTTCAGCTCCTTCCTCAGCCTGAGCCCTGTTATTTTTCCCCATGTCAGCTTCAGTGCAATTGACTCTAATTTAAGTAATACGGGGAGTAAACTCTTAAGTCAAATTAGGTTCTCTGAAATAGGTGATTTTTTCTTTTTTAATTCCACATACCTTTTTTTTTTCTTTTTTGTCTTTATAGATATGACTATTTGGACTAAATATGCCCTTCCATGTCATATAATTGACTTGAAATATTGTTTTTGCACCTGTGTGTGTTGTTTTCCTCTCCATATTTAAAGTAGTTAAATAAAAAATACCCTGTTGCTTATCTCTGGCAGCCCTATATATCAGCCAGCACCTCTCTACTTGGGGAAAAGAGTCCTGACAGATGTCTCCTATGTGGCCAGGAGGGCATACCTGTCCACATCATGAATAATGCCTTGCATTATATGACACCTTGGACCTACTCTAAATACTTTTACTTATATTTTTTTTCATTTTTACCACTTTCTTGTTTAGTTCAAATTTCTGACATTTCTGGTACCTTTTTACTCATTCATTTTTGTCTTTTCTAGCCATCATTTCATTTCTGAATAACATTCATATAGGTTTTTATCGCTATAATTCTGTATGATCAAACCTGCAATTCTGAGAATTTTTTTATTCTAAACTATATTTCTTTCAAAACATACTGCATTAGCCCACCTCTAAAACTTCTATTTAATCCTTGGGAATTGAATTGCTGCTAACATGTCTTGCAGAGTTATCCCCAGTAATTTTATAATCATAGCTCTCCTAATGTGATCACTGGGTAAACACTCTGACATCTTTCCTTTAATTCTTCTCTTGACAAGGCATCATCACCATCTGGATAATTATTATTAAGTTTCTTTTTGTTCTGTCTTCCCCTCAGAGATGGCTTCTCTTCACCTTCCCCACCTCCAAGTCTGACATTTCTCTTATAGAACATTTCGGAATCAACAGCTCTTACTCTGAAATTGGGAAGCCTTTGAACACTCCTCCTTTTCATTCCTTCTCTGGGCCCTTCATTTTCTCCCTTTCTCGTGTGCTGATTATTACTAATGATTCACTGTCTGTGGTAGGTAGAATTCTAGCATGTCCCCCAAGATTCTGACTAGCTTGTGTACTTGCCCACACAGTCTTCTCTTCAGTGGGGAGGGTAGGCCTATGGCCATAATGGGGTGTGACCACTCCATGCTGTGGTTAGGTAATGTGGCAACAGGGATTTTATAAGTGTAATTAAGTTGTAAACAAAAGGAAGATTAGTCCGGTGTGCCTGACCCAGTCAGGTGAACTCTTAAGAGAAACAAGAAAAGTACCACCAGAGGATGTCTAGCTATCCGTGAAGGGGACATAGGGGGAGAGGGCCATGTGTCAGGAAACTCTAGGCTGACGTTAGAAGACAGGAGTGACCCCCAACCAATAGTCAACAAGAAAATGGGATCTCAATCTTAAAAATGCAAGGAATTGAATTCTGATAACAACCACTTGAGCTAGGAAAAGGACCCTGAGCTCCAGGTGAGACCCAGTCTGGCTACCACCTTGATTTCAGCCCTTGTAGACCCTGAGCAGAAAACCCAGCTATCTTGTTACCAGATCTCTGACCTACAGAACAGGCTAAGTTAGTTACAGTTTGTTATACAACAATAAAATTTTTGAAAAACAACAAAAAATATGTTATTTCTTCTCCTTTTGCTGCCCATTCTTCATTAATGACTATGATTTCCACTCGTCCTAACTGCAATTTCTTGAAGACAAAATGCCTTAAATCTACCAACACTCAACTTTTCCCTTGGGCCTGTTAGTGTTCCTCCACTTTGATCCTTACTCTGTATCTTTATTCAGCCTCTCTCTCTCTGTACCTCTAGGAATGTGTGGATGTTTCAATTGCCAAAGTAACAGAATTAATCTGTTTCATTTATTTGCTTTCCCTCATCAGCAACATTCCTTTGTCCTACCTCTCATTAGTAATCAGAGTTGAGTTCAAGAGTAAGCCTGTTGTGATGACATATTTAGTGATGCTGTAGTGAGATTGATTGATTGATGGATTGATTTACTGATTCATTTGCTTTTTCATTCAACAGAATATCAACCTAAAATTTCAGATAATCTCCTAGGCACTGTTACAAAGATAAATGAGACACACATTTTGGTTCTAAACAATTCATGTTAGGGGTGCCTGGGTGGCTCAGTTGGTTGAGCGCCCAACTTCAGCTCAGGTTGTGATCTCGCAGCCTGTGAGTTCCAGCCCCACGTCAGGCTCTGTGCTGACAGCTCAGAGTCTGGAGCCTGCTTTGGATTCTGTGTCCCTGCCTCTCTCTGACCCTCTCCCACTTGTGCTCTGTCTTGCTCTGTCTCTCTAAAATAAATAAATGTTAAAAATTTTTTAAACAACTCATGTAACAATAAAAATAGGGTGGTTTTGAGAATCAAAGAAAATATTAAATAGAACTTTAAAATTTTGCAAATTTAAAAATCTTAATGTTCATATTTGGAATAAGATACACACATACATGAGGAACAAACATCTTAGGCATTCACAAAACAAATAGCAAATCACTTTAAGAGAAAAATTCAGGAAGTATATAAATTCAATATGTTTTATTCCTGAAAATATCAATTGGTGTTTTGTTTTTCTTTGAAGAAGTTCTTCACAATATTTTAAACAACTATTAAATGTAGAGCAATATATCAAGTGGTCAGGAATAAGTATGAGGGGGGCAGAATAAAGGGACACAATCTTGCCCTATAAAAGCATATAGTCTATTTTCTGCCTAGTGACTACATTGCCTATCCTCATGGGTGATTCTATAGAGTGTTGTACCTTATCCATGTAAGTATTTTTGTGCGTACAACAGTCCAGGCACATACTGTAAGCAGGGAATTGGTTTGGTAGTAGCACATCATTGTGTCATTTTCTGTCAACAAGCATGTTTTGACTTGCACCATCCTGTGTAGGCAGAGGGTGTGTAAGTTATCATAGCCCTAGGATATGCAGTTAAGCATGAAGTTACCAGAATGGATATCAGTGAATTGGGATAAAAAACAGTACAGCCTCAACAGAAAACCAATATATTTCATATGAAGAGTATGAATTTTCCATGGAAATGAGAAAAAAGAATTCCTAAGAGAACTTATTTTCCTTGTCTATTTATTTCTGCCCTGTAGGAAGATGATAATGGGAAATATTTTAATAACATTGTAGGCTGTAACAAAGGCAGCACTATTTTTGAATGATAATACTTTTTCTAGAGTCATAAATATAATCAACATCTCCCTTTTAGAATATGTCCATCATCTTGAAACCAGTGTGGCCGTGATGTTTAAGTGACTGAGCACTGAGTGTACAGTGAGAAGGCAATACAGCAGTGTTCAGTTATTTGTGCCCTGTAGTGTAAACTGGCTCATCTAACATCTGTGAGAACATGTGAAATCACTAGACAAGAAAAGGTCATTGTGTGCAGCGCATGTATCCTAGGTAACAGTTTTTATCTAAATCAACATTTCTTAATTGTTCCATGTTGGAATTGCTAATTGCTTATTCCCCTTCTAACCTAGTGTGTTACCAGCAAAAGTTAGCATAAACAGTTTCATTTCGGCAGTCCTAAAAGCTAAAAATACACCTCAAGTACTGCTATAATAAAAATCCATGATAAATGTTTTAAAAGTCCTAGTTTATGAATCATTTGATATGACCAAGTTTCAGTATCAAAAAACTTTTTTTACAATCGCTTTAAATTGGATGTAATTAGGATCTGCTCCATTAAAAGTTAAGGCACTGCTGTTAGACTCTGTACAGTTGTCCTTCTAACTAGATTGTAGTTTGTTTAGTCAGTGAAGCTGGTTATTAATGTCTCATGAGCAAAAGGACTAAAAGTCTTCACAGAGATGTAATCAGAATGGGAGCCAAAAAGCCACAACCCTGTTAAAATAGTTGCAATCCAAAACAGAACATTATATGGAATAACTTCACGGATAAAAGTTAGTGGTTGAACTGGGAAGGGGTCTTCTTATCAATTTTTATTTAAACAGAATCATATCGTTAGTGTGTACTTTGTTTTATTTTGTTTGGTATTGAAAGAGACCTTAGATTTTATGTTGTACAGAACACTTTAAAATATCCTCATATATAGTCCTGTGTATGCACATATGTGTCTACATATGTAATTATATATACACATATACATCCGTGGTTATACACACCTGAGGAAATTTCATTCTTATCCCTATTCAAGTACTACCTATAATCATTTTCCAGATTCATTTTCTAGGCCAAAACTTTTGTTGAATATCCAGACTTGTCTGTCTTGCATCTTACTAGACAGCTAGACATCCCACAAATATCTGAAAACACGTCAAGTCCAAAAACTAATGGCATCTTCAGGTTTAGCTGTCTTCCAGTGTACCTTATATAATGAATGCTACCACCAACAACCATGTTTCTCATGACAGAAACTAAAGAGTATCTTAGAAACGCTCACCATCAAAACCTCCATGCCTATCAATCACCAGATTCTGACAATTTTCCCTCTGAATTCTTCTCAAATACATTATTTTTATCTTTATTTTGAATTCCTTAATTTCAGCTCTTTCCATGTTTTAACAGACTATTTCTATAGATTCCCTGTAAACCTTCCTCCTTCTAGGCCAAGTTTCATTTAGATACTCTCCACATATCTCCATGTGGATATGATCTTATTAAAAGCAAATCTTAAAAGTCAAAGTAATTTTTAATGACTCTTTAGTATCTTCACAATAAAATTTAGCCTCATTAGGAGGGCATATATAATGCTTGCTTCACTATTACTCTTTAATATTCCATGTTCAACTTCACCTGCTAGCATTCCCTCTTGGAGAACATATTAAGGAACAATGACTAAGGAACCAGAGCCAATAGGGAACAACAAAATCTGGAAAGGACAAACTAAAAACAATTAGCAAAATAGTATATGTAAACCCAACTAAATAAAAAATTGCATTAAATAAAAATACAGCAAATATTCCAACTATACAACAAAGAATTTAAGGGTGGATAAAAAATTAGGGTTTGATAACATGTCATCTATAAGACACATATTACATATAAAGATGGAGAATGTTTCAAAGGAAAGAATGGAAAAAATATGTCAGACAAACACCAAAATAATTTGCATAGAATAGCCATATTGATATACATCAATATTAATATACAATATCAGATGGAGTATATCTTTTTTTAATGTTTATTTGAGATAGAGAAAGAGAGAGAGAGAGTGCACGTGTGGAGAGGGACAGAGAGGGAGACACAGAATCCAAAGCAGGCTCCAGCCTCTGAACTGTCAGCACAGAGCCCACTGCGGGCCTCAAACCCATGAACTGTGAGATCATGACCTGAGCTGAAGTCAGATGCTTAACTGACTGAGCCACCCAGATGCCCCAAGACTGAGTATGTCTGTCTGTCTTTCTTTCTTTCTTTCTTTCTTTCTTTCTTTCTTTCTTTCTTTCTTTCTTCCTGAGAGTGTGTGCACATGTGCATAAGTGGGGGAGGGGCAGAGAGAGAGAGAGAATCTCAAATGGGCTCTACATCCAGGGCAAAGCCTAATAAGGGGATCTATGTCATAACCATGAGATCATGACCTGAACCGAAACCAGGAGTTGATGCTTACTAGAGCCACCCAGGCATCCCAAGACAGAGTATTTCTAAAGATAAAAAGGGGCATTGTATGATAAAAGGTACAATAAGGAAGACATAATACTCTTAAATGTGTATGCAACTAAGTGAGCTTCAAAATACATGAAGTGAAAACAGACAAAACTAAAGAGTAATAGACAGTGATATTTTAATACCATTCTCTCAGTAATGACTAAAAAATTTAACCAAGAATAAGAAGATGGAAGATACAAGTTAGATTGTCAACTAACCTGTCGTAAATGACATTTGCAGGCAACTTCAACAAGAATAGGAGTATAATTTTTTTTAAAAAAAAGAGAGAGTGCAAGTGGTGGAAGGGGAGAGGGAGAGAGAGAATCTCAAGTAGGCTTCCACACCCAGTTTAGGGACCAACATAGAGCTTGATCTCATGACCATGAGATCATGACCTTAGCTGAAATCAAGAACTGGACACTTAACAGACTGAGCCACCCAGGCACCCCAGGAATATAACATTTTTGAGGTGTCCATGGAATATTTTCCTAGACAGATCATATGCTTGATCATAAGCAAGTGTCAATGTGTTTCAAAAGATTAAAACGTTGGGGCACTTGGGTGGCTCAGTCAGTTAAGAGTCTGACTCTTGACTTCAGCTCAGGTCATGATATCAGGGTTTGTGAGTTCAAGCCCCACATTGGGCTCTGTGTTGAGAACATGGACCCTGCTTGATATTCTGTCTCCCTCCCTTGGTATTCTACCTGTTCCCCACTTGCTCTCTATATCTCTATCAAAATAAATAAAAATAAAGCTTAAAAAATTGAAATCTTAACATGTTCTCTGACCAGGATATAATTAAGTAGACATCAATTACAATCACTATAAAATAAACAAATACTAAAAAATTAATAGACTTCTAAATAAGCAAAAGAAGTCTCAAGGGAAATTTAAAAATATGTAAAACTCAATAACAAGATAACCAATAGATCCAAATTTGTGGGCATGCTTCTAAACAAGCAACTTGGGGGAAATTGAGAGATTTAAATGCTTAGAGGATAAAAGAGGAAAGAAATAAACCCATGATCTGAGTTTTCACCTTAACAGGTATTTTAGTCTGCTTGGGTTGCCATAACAAAATACAATAGACAACCCCAGGATAAAGGGAAGAAAACTGACAAGTAAGTTGAAAAAATATTTTAACTCTTGACTATATCAACAAAAATATTTTGTCTCTAGATTTAAATAATCCTGTCAATTGATGGTATTCATAGTTCAGTATATAGAATAAATTACTGTTCATAATAGATTCTTTCCCCCAGGTTAATCACTGATGACATATTTATAAATTATTGATTATTGTGTGTTGTACTTTAATAGAGAATTCAACCTTTTCCCCTCCTAATCATGCTGCTTAATATAAGGAATTGACAAGCACTCAGTTTTATCATTAATAGGTGTTGACCACATTTCCTCAAAACTATGTAATCAGCCTCTATATCATCTTACCAAGAGAATGGGTATTTTTAGAAACAATATCAGAGAAAGACTAAATTTGAATCTTCTTGAAGAGGAGCTTAAAAGTACTCTTAACAGTTAACAAAAGTTCCAAAAGATTGATCATTGGGCAGATATTTCTCAGCTAACCCAATATTGTTTATTGTACAATAACAAAATCAAACCCATAAAAACTGTATTCGTTGGAGATAATCTATAGGGAATCTCCACAAGAAGATGTTCCAAACCAATAGGCTGCCAGGCCACAAGCCATGACTGCATAAGATGTAACATAAAAAAGAGACCCCTGCCCCATCCCCCTCAAGAACAAGATCACTGATGGTCCCATGATCCTTTCTATGGTTTTATTCTCTAATTGTACTTTTAAAAGATACTCGTATCATTCAGTCATGGTTCTCCCCAAATCTTTATGTTTGATAATTACCAGATATTTGATTCTTCAGGTACTGGCTGTGTTAAATAATAAAAATCCAAATTAAAATTACAAAGTCACTGGTTATCCAAGGCAGATATTAGCATATATCTCTTTTAGTTTCCAAATGTTTACCAAGTGTGATATCTCCTCAATGTCTAGAATCTTAAATTCTGCTCTTTGGCTACCATTAAACTACATATTTTAAAAATGTGATCATTCAGCAGTAAGAACAAGAAGGTCCAGCAATTCTGGAAATAAAGACTATCATATTAATATTTGACATACAATCATGAAACATGGAGATTCAGTGAAGATCTGGAATGATCTTATTCTCTTAAAATAATGGACTGTCCTCCATCCTAAGCTAAAGCATAACCAGAAGTAGGACTGGGACTAAGAAATACAATCAAAACTACATCTTGCAAAATGTATTATGATTTGCAAAAAAAATAAATAAATAAACTGTACCAAGCCATACTGTGCAACACAAAGGATCTAAGCATTTACAACTACATGGATGGAGCTAAGCTGTATTATGCTTAGCCAAATAAGTCACTCAGAGAAAGACAAATACCATATGATTTCACTCATGTGTGGAATTTAAAAAGCAAAAGACATAAACATAGAGCAAGGGAAGGAAAAATAAGAGCAACAGAGAGGGAGGCAGACCATAAGAGACTCAAATACAGGGGACAAACTGAGGGTTGCTGGAAGGGTATTGGGTAGGAGGATGGGTTAAATGGGTGATGGGCATTAAGGAGGGCACTTTTCTGGATGAGCACTGGGTATTATATGTAAGTAATGAATCCCTAAATGCTACTACTGAAACCATTATTTCACTCTACGTTCACTAACTTGGATTTAAATAATAATAAAAAAAGAAACAAAACAGATGTACACAAGGGGAGAAAAAAAGAGAGATAAGCTCAAGTTACTTTTAAAACTGATTTTCAGAACCATTCTATTACAAGAAGCCTAGAGCAACACTAACTCTCCATGTTAGTGTTTTAGGTTTCAAAATTTGCAGGTTTTAAAGAGAAGTTAACTGTTTCACAAACTTGAATAGGTTACAAATCTTGACCAATCTCTTCCCAATACTATGCTTAATAATTTCAACCTAAAATCAGCCTGATGATTTAAGTAGCCTTAACATCTCTTCCTTTTTGAGACCCTACAGAGACCCCGTGAAGATAGTGTTCTCTTCTGTTCAGCAAATTTACTAAATTCAGCTTAATATGACCAAAATGTTTCCTTGGTGGTCTTTGCATAGTAATTCTAACATTGAGTAAATTTAGAATGGATTTAATAATAAAAGTAATAGAAGGGATGGATTTTTTTTGCTTAAAGATTAAGTAAATGTATAACCTCATCACAGCTTTATTGATACTCTGATCTTCATGCTGTATTGAAGAAATGGGGGGGGGGGATTAAACTCCCAGAATATATTGAAGTGGAATTTACCTGTATCCCTAATTGTTCACACATGAATGGTCATTGATTTTGTCTGAAAAATTGACTGTTCCTGAAAGTCTATAAAAATATTTAAGTAATAAACATTCACAAAAGTTTTCCAGTTTTTCCAAGAACTGCTTAAAGTAGCTATCATGGTCCCAACTATAGTAATAAGATATCTTAATATAGATTATAAATGGGCTCTAGTGTTGGTAAGTCTTTAAGATGGACTTTACCATTTGGGATCCAGAGATATAACCATAAGAAACATATGGAGAACTCTAAATTTTCACAGTATGTTATAATCATTATTAAGTTAGTTTGTATCATACCCCAGTGAGACAGTAAATACTGCTACTCTTTAACAAATGAGAAAAGTGAGACATAATGGTCAAGTTTCATTTCTTATCTATTGTACAAATTAAGTTTTTTCTGTCCTTCAGCCATTTTAAGAGTAAGCACAGACTCTTGCACTATAGTTATTTGTTCGAAATCACAAGTGTCTAAACACAGACGACAGGTTCACAATGTTTAAAACATTAGTGCATCAGTGAGAATGATCTCAATGAGATTTTAATATGTTTTATTTATAGAGATCAATATAAACCCTAGTTGTCTATTTTAGTATAAAATATCATATAAATAAACTGCTCAGTACACATAATGGCTCCATTAGTAGCAAAAGAGTTCATCTTCCAAGAAAACAAAAGGTCCCTCCACTAAACTACCCCAACAATTGCCAGCTAGGCTTTATAAAATGATGGTTTTTTATTATCACCTCACACAATAAAAAAAAAAAAAAAAAAAAAAAAAAAACTTTTCCCTGATTTTCTTTTTTCCGTTCTTGTAACAAAGCAGCAATCAGAGAAATTGGATTGGTATGGCATACATGCAGAGCAGAACTTATTTTTTTCTTTGATAAACTGTATTTACCATAAAAATATTTTATGCATTTTACACACATTGTCTCATGTAATACTTATAACACTCCTGATAAAAGCTGGGTATATTCTAGTCTATGTATATACAAGTGGGGAAGCCTGAGACACAAAGTGCTTCCGCTACTTTCTTGAAACAAGCAAGGAATAGTGGGGGTAAAAGTTCATGCCTTTCACTCTAAGTCAAATAACGGCTTCAACACATGATTGTGTCTCACGTCTAGAACTTTTTTTTCCAAAATTCAGTGACCATGGTTCTTAGTAAAACTTGTCTTGGCAAGAATAAGTCTGTGATCACAAAATATGAGTACTATATATTAGTTCAAAAGCAAAACTTTCAAAAAACTGTTGCCATATTAAAGATAAATGTCAAAACTTTTAGGCCACTATAATACCCTTTAGATGTATTAAATGCCATTCTGATGGTCTGTTTCTAAAGATAAAACTTTGATGCTAGGAATATATTTTTTCTTCTGGATTTTAGATTTCCAGAAAGGTAATATAATTCTCTTTAAAACAGCCACATGGTTTTATATTCTAATTAAACTTCTCTGTATCAAGTTTAGAAAAATGGGTCATCCTTATCATACCTGAAGCAAGAGATTATCAGTTAGTTTATCACACTGCCTTAAAATATATTTTAGTTATATTATCATAACCCCTAGCAATATTAGAGAAACTCATGGATTCGCATTTCTAACGTACATCTGAACCAGCTCTCCTTCATCAAACTACATGATTTTGAGTCATGAATGGGGTCCACTCTTCAAAGGCACTTATTTTGAGAGATTTTTTCGTAACTGGGATATAAAGCAACTAAGAGCGTATCATTTAGTAACTGATGTACTTGAATTATTAAACATGCCTCTTACCTGAAGTCTCCTGGAGTGTGTTCCACATTTAAATAGGGCTATAGAATTAAGTTTATGTATAATAAAATAGAGTTTAGAAATTAAATACATGACTAAAATATTTTTAAATGTAAGAGGGAAAAGAATATTCTAATCAGGAAAATACATGGTGTTTTGTCTTAGTTAAAAGTTTAATAAATAAGAGCTATAACAGATGAGCAAAGAACGCGTTACTCATTGAAAGAAACCTCAGAAGATAACACAAATAACATTTATTGAATGTGCTGGTCTTTGTGCTTAGCATTTTACATAAACTCTCTCATTTGATTCTCACACAGAGTCTGTGAGGTAGTCAGTGTTGTTATCTCTATTTTACATGTGTGAAAATACAATTAAGTCTATATTAGTTTGCCAAGGCTGCTGTAACATAGCACCACAGATTGCATGGCCTAAACAAAAGAAATACATTGTTTCACAATTCTGAATGTTAGAGGTCCAACACCCAGGTATACTCAGGATTCGGTCCTTCTGAAGGTTGTGAGTGAAGACTATATTTCAGATCACTCTCTTTAGCTTGTAGATGTCCATGTTCCCTGTATATGTATTTCTGGGTCTATATTTCCCCCTTTTTAATAAGGACACCAGTCCTGTTGGGTTAGGACTCACCTTAATAATCTCAATTTAATTTGATTACCTCTGTAAAGATCTTACCATCCAAAGTGTTACATTGTCATATACTGGGGATTATGACTTTAACATGTGAATTTTGAGAGGACACAATTCAACCCATGACAGTTATTCTATAGTTAAATTCAATAAGTATTTTTAAAGCCTACTATGTACTATGAAGTATATTCAGTATTTGGGAGAGAAATAATACCATCGTATCTGGTAAGAGATAGGGATGTGTTATCCTCCTCTTCAAGATGATGTCAAGTCTGACCTAGCTGTCTGGATTCTGACAAGGAGCCAGAATCCAAAACAAGCTCTGCGGAACCATGATTATATCAAAGAATTCCAACCAAGAAAGATGGGTGAGTTAAGTCAAAAAGTTTAGAAAATAGGGAGTCCAATGCCTGGAAAGACAAGAGCCAGAGTAGAGGTGGGACCCTGTGAGGACCCAGGTGAATGAGGTGGAGATCAGATAAATGAAGTTTTGATCAAGCAAGATCAAAGGGTCTTTGTAAATGAGCTTAGAATTTCATCAATTGGCAATGGTTACAAAAGTTGAATGATGACATAATTTGTTCTCCAACTAGAAACATGTTTTGGAGTAAAAGAGAGTGCTATAAAGAGGTCATTGGGGGAAAACAGGCATAAATAGACTGTTTTAGGTAATCAAGGAAGAATGGTCACCTTTGACAACAGAAATGTTATGATTTGGGAGGGTTAGCCCAGTTTCAGGGTTTGAATTGCTTAGAAACAAGAAAACAGTGTAATGTAACTTTATGAGCACAGTACATCCTACATATGTACAAAGAGAGCATAGAGGAGGGAATGACGAACAGTGAACATGATGACAGAAGAAGTAACATCTGAGTTAGGGTTTGATATATTAGAGTTCCATCTATGAATAAAGATGAGGAAATGTTTTCAAGAAAGAGGAACGAACATGTGGAATAGCATGGAGACAGCAAACATTACAGTGAGTTGTAGCATCTTGCTTAGGTTTAACAAATATTATGTAAATACCTATCTTGTGAAAGATTCTGGTCAAAGAGAGAGGGTCAGTGGTTAACAATATGGTACTGGTGCTGACATTCTTTTGGGGGAAGATAGACAATTTGGAAAAATGGTTCATTTTTATTAATATTCAAAGGAAGATAATACTAGTTCCTTTATTGTTATCTTTTAAAATATGCTATATTCATCTTTTATTATCATAAATGCTTAGTGATATTAGAAGAATGCATAGTATCACATCTTTAATATATGTCTAAATCAGCTCTTTTCCAACAGACAAAATAATTTTTTTAAGGTTTATTCATTCTTGAGAGACAGAGCGCAAGGGGGAGAAGGGTGGGGGCAGGGAGGCCCCAGAATCTGAAGCAGGCTCCAGGCTCTGAGCTGTCAGCACAGAACCTGACGCAGGGCTCGAACACATAAACTGCGAGATCATGACCTGAGCTAAAGTCGGTCGTCTAACTGACTGAGCCACCCAGGCGATCCTAGACAAAATGGTTTTTAATAATAAACGACTGTATAATTCCAGGTACGTGTATGTGATACCTAGAAAATAAAGGAGAATAAATATGCATAAATTGTGAGCAGCTTGGGCTGACATTTTAAACAGGGTGGTCATGGTATTTGTCTGACTTTAGGTTGGCTCCCTTCTCTATACTGTAACTGTTTTGATCTTTTCATCACAATGACCTGATAATTTCAGGATATCAAGAAATATGAACAAATTAAATGATTTCAAGTGCCATGGTTTCCATACAAAGTACAAAACACATCAATGTGTAGTTTTTCCTAGTCTGCCTTATGTGTTCTGCCTAGAAGGTGTGTGATTTCAATTGTCCACATTTTCCTATCAGCAGAACTGATATTCCTCATTCACGTTTGATGGCAGATGACAGATTTTACTTGTTTGTTTGTTAGTAGCAGAAAACATAATTTTTCAGTAGGAAAAATGACTCATTTAGAAAATGGAAGGCATTCTTTGGCCTTTGATCAAAAATTTTTAGGGGCACAATTTATAGACTCATATCAGAATCAAGCCAATAGCCTAATCCCATGGCAAAAACTCTATTCAATTAGTTATCTAAGTTCCTTGCTTTTTCCTTACCTTCCTCCCTTCTTTCTTTTTACTTTCTTTTCTCTTAAGCTTCCTTTCCCTCTTTTGCTGTCTCCTTTTTAGTTGGTAAGTGTATTGGAGAGAGCAGCCGATAATAGCAAATCTAAGAAGAGATCTAAGAGAATACACAAAGTATTCATTCCACCTTGAGACAGATGTAGTCATGTTTGATACTATTTTGTACTTTTCTTCTGCTTTAAATAAAGAAGGCCCAGTGATATCAGTTGAAGAAGGGCTACAATTTCTCAACATCTCTCTTTGAGAAGGGGATATGGTAGTTGGAGCTGAGGTGGTCAGGCTTCCTGTGGAGATTCTCTACATGATCTCTATGAGTGGTTTCAGGGGATTCTAAACCAATTGATGGTGCCATTGTAACTCTGAGGCAGACTCTGGCAGGAGACTGGTGGTACTCAAATCCTGAAGGGTCCTGAATGGCAGGTGGAAACCTGAATGCTAGAAAAGATGGGAAAACAAGGCAAAGTTTAAAGCTCCAAAGAAATAATAACAGATTTTGATTTTAGACAAGTTCCCTTTGGTAAGAGTATGAAGAATGCATTAGAGGTATAGTAGTGTATTTAAGGAAAAGATTACCTCTGGCTGAGTAATGGAATATAGTGACCCGCACTAAGACAATGGTGGTGGGAGAGAAGAGGAAGGGATAGATATAAGAATTAGGTCTTCTTTCCACAGTATCTTACAGAATATCTGGCAATAAATGTCCCTGAATAAGTGCAATAGAATTTCTAGGATTTGGATTAAAACTCTTGGGGAAAATGGTAGTGAAATGTTTTAAATATGGTCCTCTTTAAGCTCTTTTTATTGACGAGTAAGATTTAGGTTTTATCATTTAGTTATGGAGTTACATGGCCATTTCCCACAAATACCATTCTCTTACATACAGATGAACAGTTGTCTTCCTTGCTCTTTAACTCAGTCATATAAATAATTTCACAATTCAAGCAGGAATTATTAAGACCAAAATCCTAACATGAGACTTAGATCTACATAGTTTCTCTCCTCTTGTTCTTGCCATACTATAGATGTGACCTAGTAAAGTGCAACCATCTATTCCTGATTCAAAACAAGTGTTTTCAGATGGCTCTTCCAACTCAGCCAATTAGATCAGAAATTTTAATTCCTTCTGGAACCAGGCAAATAGACTGTGGCTGTGTCCTGACCAGTGTGCTTCTTTTCCTTATTTTTTTTTCCTTTCCTTTTCTTTAAGATATGATATTGATTTAACAAAAGAAAGTACACCTTTAATTTTGTTACTGACCATCTGAATAGACCTTCATGTGTGTTCAATTCCTGTTTAACTGCAAACAAAAGCTTCATTCAGTACTGGCTCTACAATCAGAGCCATGATAATGTGACCACCGCACACTGCTTTATGTTTTCATTATTTTCTCAGCACCTAAATAAAGTGTCAAGAGTTTTAATACTTCATGAGAAGTATTCTGTAAATTATAGTAATATACTGTACTTCTTTGACCTTTTCAATATTGTGTGATTTGGTTGGCTGGCCTCTCTATTTATAGCCCTGCTGAGCAGAAGGGAAGGAATGAATATCCTGCTGCTAATGAAAATATCATATATTGAAAGAGTCAAATGATGATACTGTCTTGGTCCAGATGACCGTATTTCACAAGATATACAGCATTAGGCATTGTAATTCTGATAAATCATTCTGCTGACAAAAGGTATAATGAGATTAGAAAATAGCCAAAAATTAGTTCATTTACTGACAAGGTTTGTACCCAGGCTAAAAAGAGTGTGAACTTTTAACAAAATCTCATTAGAATCCCAAGTTTAAAGTCACATTCCTTTTCATACCCTGCCAACACTTAAGGTGGTACATTTGGAATTTACACTAGTAAGTCTGGTCGAGAAGGATGATGGAGAATTTTCTCTTACAGCCTTAAAAAGCATTGATCAAATTACATTTTCTCTTATTTTAATTTGGAATTTTCCAGCTTTGTTTTGCCTTTTGAGATTAAGGAAGGCATCCTTTAGCTTTTACATTAAATGGTTTTAATGGTAGAGAGAATGTAATAGAAAACATTCTGAAAGGGTTGTTCATATCATTGTCTTTCTGGCTACGCATGTCTGCTGATTCATGCTATGTTGCCTGCCTAAGGAATACTTAATGGCATTTCTAACACTCATAGGCTATTCATGAAACAAATCTGTATCACTGTTATTCAACTTCTTTTAGACTATGCTTTTACCTTGCGGGAAAGGGAAGGAATTCAGAAGCCATTTTTAATCCCAACAGGGGAATCTCTTCTGCGTCAATTTGTGTTAACTACTTTGCCATTATTTAAAAGTAACTTTTGACCCGAGAAAGCTTGGAAGAGAAGATGGACTTTCTGGCAGTACTTGTTACTTTGTCATGATACAGTACATTAGTGTGTGCACGGGGCTGTCCCATCATATTAATTAATATGATCACCTGGCTCCTTTCACAGGCATCTGAACTCTGCCCCAAGACATCAGTGTATCATCTACAGACCAAACTTTGAGAAATGTGGCCCTGCACACCTCTCTGTTCTCAATTGTTTTTTCTGGCCCTGCACACCTCTCTGTTCTCAATTGTTTTTTCTCTTTCTTTCTTTCTTTCTTTCTTTCTTTCTTTCTTTCTTTCTCATTGTAAACGAAGAGCTTTCACTTTCAAGGAGACTTGCAACTTCCCCTTCTGAGAAGTTTCAGAGATTTGCTCTGCTGTACAAGTTCATTTTCAATTAGTGTCTTGGATTTACTCATTTGAAAAGCTTATGGGAAGCCATTATGTATTAAAGGATTTTAGACAGGTTAGGTATGATTTATAACAGAAGGTGGAATTAGACAGGTTTAGTTTGATTAAACAGCACATCTGTTGGGGTGGTGGTGGAAAGATTTATGAAGTAAAATCGAGTCAAAGAGAGGAAAATGAAAAAGCTAGGTGTAGCATGAAAGAGGATAAACGGAACCTATGTGATTGAAGGTACTTAATCATATCTGTGACTGGGTCTACCTGAATTCCTAGTAGATGCTCAGGTACTTTTGTAACTTTGTCTCATTTCATCCTGGCAGTAATCACCCAGGATAAACTTGCTATTCTCATTCAGAGAAGAGAGAACTGAGATTCTGAGAAGTCAAATGACTGGCTCAAGGGCAAACAGCCAGGCTAGGACAGAACCATGATTCACACACAGGTTGATGTTGTATTCTTCCCGCTGTTAAAGTACATGTTCTTTCCATGTCTCAATAATGCTCTGCAATTTGTGAGTTCATTTTTCTCAGACTGCTCACATGTGGCAGTGTTATGAGTTTCATCTGAAAGGCTGAAGACATTTCAATGTGCCCATATACAGAGAAACCCGTGGGGATTCCTGCTTAGAGCATAGGTTGTGTCCCAACTGATAAGAGACTTAAAGGGTAATATAGGTCTCTTCAGTACCTAATATCCAGGTGCCTCTCTCTTTAACTAATCATACATTGACACACATCTGACAAACAAATCCTTATTATTCATAGGTATTACTTATCGCTTGCTTTGCTGCAGAAAAGATTTCAGTTGGTTTATCCCTGGAAATGCTATCTGATAAGGGCTTAATTATCCTTCTTAGAAATAATAATACTTCCACTTGGATACAGAAGATTTTTAATCTTTACTAGTTACCTGATTGAAAAAAAAAATAACAGCACAGACTTGAAAAACTGTGAGAAAAAATAGATATTTTTAGTCAGCAAAGCATTCCTAACAATGCATAGAAAGCTTATCACCTCGTCTGTCTTTAAGATTGGTCTTGTACAATTAACAGTTATAGTGATTTTTCATTTATCATAAAGTACAGGCCCCAGATCAGAAGGACAACTGGACTAATCCAAATTAACTAATCCTTTTATCTCTACTGCCAACATGGTACTCTTTTGTTGAATGTGAGAGGAAACTCACAACCACTTTAAGAGAATTTACTGAATATCCGTATGATATCTGGGCAAGATGTTCATGCTTAGGAAGATCTTGTGAAATCAACTTTGGATATCCAAGTTAAAAATATGTTTTAAAGAGAATGTATGTATACTATAATTACCATATTTGCTTCAAGTAGATAGCTTCTAAAAATGAGAGAGAAACAGAGCATCATTATTCTTTGTTTGTTTCTCTAATGCCATTGATTCCTGCACACACTTAAGGGATTATTCAAATTTTTTGGTTATTCAGGAATTTCACAGAATTAAACACTATTCAAGGTAAGTAGGCTATTAACCAAGGATTATAAAGTTGATTTAATGTTATATGAGGTAATTCCACTTTGCTGCAACAATATTTGACCTGTGTATGAGGTTGAATCAAGTTACAGTAAATAGCATAGCATGACGCAGCAAAATCATATCCTGTATTTTCTTTACAGCAATAACAGAACAGTTATTTTTCATATGATCATTTGTAAAATTTCAGCATCATGTATTGGTGCTATTTTACTTTTTTGTTAAATGTTTATTTATTTTTGAGACAGAGAGAAACAGAGCATGAACGGGGGAAGGGCAGAGAGAGAGGGAGACACAGAATCAGAAGCAGGCTCCAGGCTCTGAGCCATCAGCCCAGAGCCCGACACGGGGCTCGAACTCACGGACCGCGAGATTGTGACCTGAGCTGAAGTCGGACGCTCAACCGACTGAGCCACCCAGGCACCCCGATTGGTGCTATTTTAATGCTACATGTGGGAAGTGGCTACAGAGGATGCATGGTTCCTGTCCTTAAGAATAAAGAGAAAAAACTAACAAGACTAAGAGAATATCACCTACAGGCAAAATCCCAGCAGGCTGGGCAGTCTTTTTAAACACTGTTATGTCCACTGTGAATCATGCATGGCTAAAGCATTAGAGAAAATCTGTGGGATATGAGTTCTCAGGACTTTCTGCTAGGTGTTTCTATTGGATAATATTTATCACCCCTAGGTGATGAGCCCCAAATACTGAATTATTCAATAAAACCTCAGACAGCCCTTGCTTCAATGGTGAGCATATAGAACATTTCCCGTTACCTATCTGTGGGCTTCTTTGATTATGAGCTCCATATAGTAAAGAAAACACATTTGACTGCTGCTAGAGCTTAGTGAAGAGATTACCCATAGTATGAGTTTTTGTTTTCTGTTTTAAGTGATTTGGTACACTTAATGGTACCCACTAACCATGTTAGAGATAAGTATCTGTCAACAGTTTTATAGTAACCAACTCCTGTCAGGATCTATAATTTCACCACAGAAAAAAGTCTCTCTGGACTGAGATTTGACATGTAAAATCTCAGTTCAAAGGGAGACAGAGTAGAGAGAAAAAAAAATACATTCAGGAGCTTAAAGTGAACTCTTTAAGTGCTAGATGATTCTAGCCACACACTTCTCCACAAGTGCCAGAGATAACTTTATGGTCCTAACCTTTATTTTAAATTAGGGAATCCATAAGAGAAGAATTCGGTTTTCTGGCAGATATATTTGATATGCAAGAAATAATTCTTGTGAATAAGTAGAGTTTAAGAAGTGGAATTTGAACTCTTTTATCAATTTCATTATTTTATCAAAAATCTCCCACCTCAGGGTAAGCAGTTGGCAAGTTTATAGGTCAATCAGCAATATTTATGTGTTAAATAGTTGAATGCATGCTTAATGTCTAGGTTTTACTGTTTAAGAAGTTTACATCTAGAGTGGTAATATAAATCACAAAATCTAAAGAAAAATACCCCAAAGTTCATAATATGTTATAAATCATCTCTTCTTTTCTCCTAGTTATGGCTTTATTGTTTCTTCCTGAGATTTCACAATTCTACTCTATTTCCTTCCCCAATTTCTTCACAAATTACTTTCCTCACTCCCCTGATTCCAGGCTTCAAATATTGTCAAGGCTTAGAAAAGAAAAATAGAACGATTTTAAATAAGTAAGATTGCTAATAATAAGAGCTTAAAGAATGTCTGGCCTATACAACATTCTCCATAAATGGTACATGCATATGTTTGTATTATTAGCCTTATTATCATTTTGTTACTATATATAAAAAAGTCCAATACAAACGAAAACAAAACCGTTGAATTAGCAAGGTCCAGATCTAATGAGAGTGAGTATTTTGGTAATCAATAATGAAATCAAAAGAATTGGGCATTTGCTCTGGGCAGAAGTGCCCCTGTCATTTAGGATTTATACAGTCTTAATTATGGTGTGTCTACCACAAGACTCATTCTCCTATTTTTTATGCCTGTGCTGGCCAGAACAAGAGGAATATCAGAAGCTTCTTTGTCAAAGGGTAATCTAGAACTTGCTCCATTACTCTAATCTGCATTCTGAGAACCTAAGAAGGTACAGAACACTCACACAGTCACCAAACATGACTTTGCTGTCTCTACACTGGGATGTTCTTTCTCTCTACTGCTTAGCACATGGTATCCTCAGTGAGACTGGAGCTCTACCATAGACCCCTAATTGGAATCTTGTGTAAATTTTGCCAGTATCTTTTCTCTCCCCTTTTTCCTGCTGACTAGGCTTTTTCCTCCAAATACTAGAGAAATACCCAAACATATTGCTACCCGTCTCACATTCAGTGTTATGAAGCTGATAACTGCCTTGATTCCTTTGTGAAATAGGACCTCATGAGTATCAGCTCTAGTCTGAATAAGCTATAGTTTGCCATGCCTATTTAGACATTGAAAATTGAATAGTTTTTCATTGCACATGACATCCGATCCGATATTTGGATTGGTTATTTTAGCTCAGATTCCAGCTTCTTCTCCTTCCCTAATAGACTGGAACCAATCTTAGAATTTCATTTACTGTTGGGCAGAGACAGATCACTATTTTGAGAAATTCAAAGCTTATAAAATGTGGAAAGGGAGCTTCTTTTAGAGCAAGAATACATAATTTTAAATACAAATTTAGTTTAGGAGCCCAAGCAAATGAGGGGATTGACCCAAGGCTTAAGCTACATTAGCTTCATGGTAAATATGCATCTGTGAATTAACAGGGTAATTAATGGTGCTCATATATTTCTCTCCTAGAGAAGTGTATCAAACAAAAAATACAGTTTATTCAGCCAAAATAACTTTTAAGCCTTTACTTTGAAATATGTAGACTTGCAGGAAAGTTACAAAAATAGTACAGCTAGTTCTTACATACAATTCACTCAGTTTCCTCCAATGTTAATATCTTACATAGCATGATATAATTATTAAAAATAAGTTAACTTGTTACAGTACTATTAACTAAACTATATACTTGATTATTCAGTTTTCACCAGTTTCCCCACTAAGGTCTTTTTTCTCTTTCAAGAGTCAAACCAGAATGGCGCAGTGCAGTTCATTATGCTGTCTTCTTAGTCTTTCAACCTATGGTAATTCCATAGTCTTTCCTTATCTTTTGTAACATTGACACTTTCGAAGAGTACTATGCAATTATTTTGTGGAACGTGTCTCAATTTGTTTTGTTTTTTTCTGATATTTTCTAATGACTGGGTTGAAGGTTTGCACTTTTAGCAAAAATATTATGTGATATACCTTTCTTCTCAGTACATCATATTAAGAGGTACATGATGTTGATTTGTCTTATTACTAGTAATGTTAATATTGGCCCCTTTGGTTAAGATAGTGTCTTCTGAGTTTCTCCATGATAAAGTTAATAATTTTTTTCCTTCAAAATATTGAATATCTGCAAATATTCCATTTCTCTTTAAACTTTTCCCACTAAATTTAGCGTTCATTTGTGAATTATTTTATTAGAACTGCTCTGTAGTAATAATGGTGGTTTGCTGTTTTCTTTGTTCCTTCTGCATTTATTAGTTGGAATTCTCTGTAAGACAGCAGTAATACTAAAGATGAGATACACTATTTATTTGTTCAATTACCTATTATACTACTCAGGGCTATTTATTTTCTTTTCTAGATTATAATTTAGTATTATTATCCATTCAGTTTCTCAAATTATTCTAGCTTTGGTTATTGGCAGCTCTTTCAGTCTGGCCTCTGTGTTAAAAACAATTTTTGAAATAATTTATCTCTTGTGTTTTTTTAAGCACCTTGAAGAAGATACTTCACAATAAAATTTCTTAAACTTTATGTTCCCTACTATTCAATGTCTCTACGTATAATAGCTACACCTACACCTAAATCCTCAAGCTTATGCCAATCCTTATCGCTCCTCCTGTACCAGTGTGCTGCCTGTAGTCCTTCTGTGTACTTGACTTTCCATTACAAAAGCCCAAGAATAGTCCCTCCTAGGAACCCTGGAACATGTGAAGAATGGAGAAGACTGGCCAGGCAAGCATTTTCTTTAGCTGCCAGACAAATGTGGAAAGAATGACTAATTTTACTCCGCCCATATACACATACCGGACCTATGACTAAGTCCTTAACAAACTTATCTTTAGCTTGCACCATTTACCTTATCGTCTATTTTAGAAATGAAGAAATTGAATTTAAGTGACTTGTCCAAAGTAGAACTGCCAGTAAGTGATCTCCATGGTGACATGTTGCAGAGTTGGGCCAAGACTACTTTAGCTGTGTGAGTTGTAAAGAATGACTGTACTTGAAAAGACAGGAATTAGGGGAGAGGAATTATCAATGAGCTACAGGATGGGCAATTTCACGAAAATAAATAAGAAATGATTATAAAGAGATTTCCCCAGTGTCCCAAGTTCAGTATCATCAGACTTGTTCATTCAATAAGAGGTTTTGTGAGGACATACTTGGGGGCATAAAAGCACAAAATGAATATGGAGATTTTTAAAAGTTAAGCAAAGCAATTCGTAAAACTATCTTCACTTGTGAGGGAAATGTTCATGTATTTCTACTTCTAAGTAGAACTGAAAGTTTGACAGATTTTGTTTTAGATCACTTTGAATGTTCTGTCACAGAAGGAGTCTGGGCTGGTGGGCCAGGGATACCTAAAGCTTCTTGAAACAGTGATAATGATGGAAGTTAAGTCCTTGATTTTTGAGATCCCTCACTCCAGATTTCACACAATGATGAATCACCTCATAATCTGTTTCTTTCAAAAGGTATGATTACAATTGTCCTACCCTTCATTACTTTACATTATCATGATTTATTTGAAAATGTTGTGAATATACAGTGATTTATGCTTATTTTTCATAATGGTTTTTGAGGCAAACCTAAATATATATATATATATATATATATATATATATATATATATATATATATACACACACACACACACACACACACACACACATATAAACATATAAAGTATATAAACATATGATGTATGTTTATATTTTATGGCATAAAATATTCAAATCTCCTTTCAATGTCCATCATATGTATATGGCTTGTCAAGAGTGGATGGTATTGACTCTTATTTCCATAGGCTATCAACTTAGGAAGGTAGAAAATATTTAATTTTCATGAAGAGGCTGTCAAAGTTCAGAGAAAATATTACAGAAATGAAGAAGAACAAGGATATGCAATGATGCTGTGTCATATAAAATTCACAAGAGAAAAGTCTGAGGCATAACATACCACATCATACAGTATACACAGATGATGCCTATATGTGTGCTAACTCTGTTATAGATTATAGAATGGGGAAAGATAATCTCTGTCTTCCTTGGCTCCCTAGAATTGCAGCTTCTCCATAGAATTGTATCACTTTCTAAAGTCTAGAGCCAGTTTTCAGAAGACTGTGATTTAAACTGGATTAAATCTGTGAGGGATTTATGTAAGAAAAGCATTTAAAATCCATCTTAGGAACGAGATAAAGACTTGGACATTTTGAAGTGATTGTGTGGACGTAAAGAGCAAGTAAGATTTTCAGGCAGAGGGAATGACTTAAAAAGTGAAAGTCTGGGACATATAAAAGGAGTAGAGGGTAGTATTAATGCAAAGTAAGTTTGGGAAAGTGGGATGTAATGAGATGACCAAACTTGGAATTTGCGTTTTAGTCTATGAGAAGAAAAAAAGTCAAAGAAGTGTTTTGTTTGTTTCTTTGTTTGTTTTTTGTTTTTTGGGGTTTTGTTTCTTTGTTTTATTTTGTTTTGTTTTTTGAGAGAGAGAGCGTGAGAGATGGTTGGATAGTTTTACTTTGTATAGTCTGAAATTTCCTCCTTGAGTTATTTATAATTTTGGAATGAGTTGGGTTTGTTTGTTTTGTTTGTTTTTGTATAGCATAAGAACATGATCAGAAGTATACTGTGAAAATTTGAATCTGATGTTGAGATGTTTGGAAAGGAAATATATTACAAGCAGGAAGAACAGGTAGGAAGTTAGTCTAGATAGAAGATAATAAATATTGTATTTGAAATGTTAAAATATGGAGTGGGTAAGATGGATGAGAAAAGTATCACTAAGTTAAAATCTGCAGGGATGATCTGCTTGTGAATTATTAATTTGTTTTTATTTTAAAGAAACTAGTAAAGTTATTTTTATATTAATAAGAAAAATTGAATCTATCAAGACTTAAGATTTAATTTAGTTTTTACAAATCATTTTAAATGCATATTTAAGAAATATATTTTATAAATGGATAAAAATCTATCATTCATTAAGAAGATACTAAAATTGACTTGTACAACCCATATTGATATTTTAATTCTGAATCTCTCACACATGATAGTTCCTCTGTATTATCGATTTGCCATTTTAGCATGTATTTGAATACCACATTTTACTGAAACATTAGTTATATCACTAAACTTAATTTAATTTTAATATTTGTGTATCATATCTATAATTATGTAGTAAGTAATTCATTCGGGATTGGAAAGAAATAATTTTTACATTTTTATTTTCCTTATGGCATCTAGAATAGTTGGTTAGCCATAGCAGATGAATTTGTGTGTGCTTATTTTTTAACAGATTGCATTAAAGATTGAGTTAATATGGGTAAGTAAGAAACTGTCAGTGTAATAGATGTAGCAGCAGCAAAATATTGGGTATTTTTCTTTTTGAAATTGTCCCAAACTTTATGAACATTGATGTTGGTAAAAATGAAGGTTTATTTCAAAAGAAATATTTATTCTCTCTTTTTTAGGGTAGAGATTGTAAATTGTATTACATTTATCATGAAATATAATTGGCAAGTTTCAGAAACAACATAATAATTTGGTATTAGTGTATACTGTTAAAAGATCACCAGAATGGGGCGCCTGGGTGGCTTGGTCGGTTAAGCGTCTGACTTCGGCTCAGGTCATGATCTCACAGTCCGTGAGTTCGAGACCCGCGTCGGGCTCTGTGCTGACAGCTCAGAGCCTGGAGCCTGTTTCAGATTCTGTGTCTCCCTCTCTCTCTGCCCCTCCCCTGTTCATGCTCTGTCTCTCTCTGTCTCAAAAAATAAAAAAAAAATTAAAAAAAAAAAGTTAAAAAAAAATTTTAAAAAGAAAAATAAAATAAAAAAAAATAAAAGATCACCAGAATGTCTAATTAACATCCCTCATCATACAAATCTATCAATTATTTTTTCCTTGTGAAGGGTGCCTTTTAAGATTTACTCTCTAATTCTATTTTTTTTGAAAGAGAATTTATGAGGGAAACTTGAAGTATTATATTTCCATTTTTGAGTTTAATCATGTGGATCAAGAGTGATGAGTCATGGCAGGTCAAATAGAAGTCTATAACATTTTGAAACTCCTAACAGTAAAGTGAGTTTTCTAAGATTTCTGCAGGATAATGTTAGATTCCAGGATCAAACTTCCCAACATTAAGAAGCTAAAACAATATGATATCATTAAAATTCGAGAATATTGCTACTAAACTTTTTACATGTATATATATGTATATACACACACACACACAAACACACATGTGTACACACACACATTCTTTAAATACACACACACATGCACATGCACACACACCTTCCTATCTCCTTGCTCTGGAGACACAAAACAACATAGATCTTATATTTTAGATGGGAGAACTTTATTAAAACACTTGGTTTGAAAGAGTTGTGGGAGAAACCTCCTTGGGTACATAGTAATGTCTCAAAATCATTTCTTCATGAAAAGTGTATATATACATTCCATTCTTAGAAGAAGAAAACGAATTTTATGTTGTTGTTCCCTCTTCTCTATCGGTAGCATTCATTGAATAGTATCAGCACAAGAACCTGCCCTCAAAATGATTTTGTAGTTAGCCATTATCAATCTGACCTTCAAAATATTGTTAGGAAGTGTTCTTGGCTTCTGTTTACATATTAAACACACTTAATAAATATTAAACACTGTATAAGCAAAACTACTCCCTTACAGACCTGGAACAAAGGAAAACTTTATTCCAAGGATTTACCATATACAAAAATTGTATGACGTACTGTTGGATTTGTGTATACAAGTTGTTATTCTTAAAGAGCTTCCAAAGTGGCAGAGATAAAGCACGTATATAAATCACTGTGAAGGTAGCACATGCTAATATATGAGTAGGTCATATAGTTAGAACTGATAATAAATGTTGTAACATTTTAAAGAAGGAAAACATCAACTCTAGTTGGGCTTATCAAAAGCCTTACAAAAACTAGGAGTCAGAAAAAATAGGGCATCAAAGTCTGTAGGATTTAGAAAGTTAAATACTAGGACATTGGGAACTAAGGGCTGAGAGAATAATAAGGCTGTCACAAATATGGAAAAATCCAATAGAATTTGGAGTCTTAGAGAAACTGGGCCTGCTTGTGCCGCATTCCAAACATTGACAGATTTAGGTTTTGAATAATTACTTTGGGCCTGAACTATACCTGGTGCCACACTTCACAATTAAAATTTGATCTTGATGATCAACCTCACTTTTTATTTCTGGTGTACATCCCTGGTTTGTCTCACCAGCTTGATGCCCTATTCAGTCCCCTCCATTTTTGACCTGGGCTCCTTTTTCTTTATCTACCTTAGAATACTTGGAACTACTTCTCCTTCTGCTTAGTGTCCTACTGCCCTGTGGCAACCTCATACACATGATAGAATGGCATATATCATATTCAAGTAATGCTAAATTGATTCACTTGTTGGGAAGAGAAAATTTGTATGGTTTTGTATTGAGGAAAAAAGTTTCAAAAGTTAAGGAAAAACACCAGAGAAGACCAAGTCCTATAGATTTCAATCAATAGGTCAAAATTACTTCATTTTTTTGTCATTTTTTACAAACTATACTATATTTTACTTATGTTTCCTTTAAATTGACTCATTTGAAGATTTTCCATTTACCTTAAGCAACATTATGCATATAATCATTGATTGAAGTAATAATTAAACTTCTTATCCTCACAAAAATATTAAAATTATTGTCTCCTCTTAAAACCAATGTTGTGTGTTTCATTCTTTGTTAAATACTGTTACAATTAATGAACAGATATTAAAGCTTTAGCCAGAGTATTTTAGCAAGATGGATGTATATAGGATGATTAGAGGTAGGAAAATAGAAGATTAAGGTAAATATAGAATCATGATTTAAAATAGACCTACATTAGAGTATTCGTTGAGGGAATAAAGAGAAGGAAATAATATATGAGATGTGATAGGAAGCTGATAGGTATTACTGATAATTTGAATTGGTTGGCAAATTTAAAGTGTTAAAGTAATGTTAAATTTTGAGTCTTGGTGTCTGGAAAAAATGGTAGTACAATCAATACAAATGGAACTATCTGGAGGAAGCACTGGTTTGTGAGAATAGATATTATTTTAGTTTGGGAGTCATTAAACTAAGGATCTGGTAGACAGGAGTAGAGCTCCTGGTTAATGTTGATATGGGTGTTGGTTGTTTAGTGATGATAGATACTAATCATAGCAGTAGGTGACATCCCTGAGGGGGAGAGTATGTTGAAAAGAAATAGCAGATGACTGAAGAGAGAACCTTAAATGGAGGTCTCTATCCATTATTGTGTGGAAGGAAGAACAAAAGGCAGCAATAGCAACAGAGAAGCAATGATCAGTCATGCAAGGGAAGAATCAATATAGTGTGCTATTATGCACACTGAGGAAGAATATCATCTAAAAATGGAGTAGTGGCTAAAAATTAAACACCTTATGTTTTGTGAGCATTTGAGAATGTACAGAATGCTTTTGAACAAAGTGGGCATCAGGATGGGAAGGAAAGGTATCTGGTCGTAATGTAAAGACTTGATCAAACACCGAATGTAGGACAGCTGGTAACAGGTAAAGATACTGATAAAGATATCTGAGAGCAAATGGCCTGATAAAAGGGCTATGTTTTAGCCATAGAAGAATGGATAGTGGGATAGGATGCAGCTCGGGAGGACATCCAGTAATGGGGATGTAATCAGGGTGGGATGCTATCTTGGTGTAGGAATAGCATTATAGATTCAGTAACCAATTTTAGTGTACAAGATTGAGCTTTGGTCAAAGGAACAAGGCTGAATTACAGCTCTTAAAATTAAAAAATAAGGGCAAGATTATCAGCAAGTTTGACTTAATACCCTTAGGATCCTGAACCAGGACTTTTTTTCCACCCACTAAAGAGATTTCCCCAGAAGTTGGAACAGGATTTAAAAGATAGGTAAGAATCACATGACTTTACATAGGGAATAAGATTCTGCATAAGCTGGAGGCACAATAGATTCATTTTTTTGTTTTATCCTCATAACAGCTTCAAGGTATATAGTTAGTGTCAGAACCAGAAATAAAAACTACATTTTAAAATTCTTTTTGCAGTGCTCACATGAGCAGAGTGAGGTCAAGGAAAGTGAAAGAGACAATTCATTAATGGTGGTAATTCCTGTTGAGGGTTTCAGGGGGAAAAGATTCATGGGAGTCCAACAGGAAACAGCACAGAAGTTCAGAGAGGTGAGGGTGTGAGGGTACCCTAGTAGGGGTGAGTAAATATGCCAATACATTAATTAATAGGAATTTCCAAAATTGTCTTGAAACCTATATAAAATGATGTTTTTGTTTTTGGTAATTCTAGTACTGTTGATTTAAAGCTTCAAATAGCACAGATAGAATAACTTCTGGAAGAAACACTAACTGAAATAGGTCCTCCCTTTCTAGACACTAGATGAACTTGGTTGGCCAATCCAAGGTATTTTTCTGTGCGGCAGAAAGTAATTTGCTGTTACAATGTTTTGTTACTACTGTTAGTACATGTTTAATTAATGAGGTGTCCACAAGATAATCTGTCAAA
The DNA here is from genome assembly GCF_018350195.1 of Panthera tigris. Classification (NCBI taxonomy): domain Eukaryota; kingdom Metazoa; phylum Chordata; class Mammalia; order Carnivora; family Felidae; genus Panthera; species Panthera tigris. The sequence continues at coordinate 68,264,206 of NC_056662.1, read as the reverse complement.
AGCTAACCTATGTTTCTCCAGACTTTGTTGTTTAGTGAGAGTTCTTTTCTATCCAGGAGGTGTTGACCTCCCAACCAGATCTGTGCCCTAGTGTTTTGTCTTTTGTTTGCCTTGATTTAGTGACAGAAAAGGAAGGAAATAGGCTGCCACTGAATCTTGTGTCAGGAGGTATAACATATTAGCACATGTTACATGTTTGGACTGTTCTCTGAAGAAAAGACCATGTAATGAAAAGGTCCTAATGTCCTCCAAGATCCACTTTGTCCTTGGTGAGCTCAGATCCATCTGTAGAATCCAGGTTAAATCCCCTGTTCCTACAGCACCAGCATTCCTAACCTGATCCTTTGACAAGAAGTGTGATCTCAAATTACTTGTGCTAACTGGTTAGTTTTCTCACCTATTCTAGTTTCCACCTGTCTCCACCTGTGTCATGGGACTGCTAAAAACGTTAGTGGCAAAAGAAGCTGATATAAAAATTAGAATTCCCAATTTTGACTATGAGAACAAACTGCTTTTGAGTTCTCCCTTCACTAGGATATTAGTTGTGCCTGGGTACAAGGAGTCAGTCAAAGACACAGGGAGACAAGGAGATTTTATAGAGTGCCAAAGCCATGCTGAATTTATTTCTTTTAATTGTGTTCCATATTCCCCTTTTATGAGTATACCCATATAAAATGGTACATAATATTTAATGAATATAGGCCTATAAGATCTTCTGGATTTAAATTCTAAGTATGCCTATGAATGGAGTTCAATAAAATTATTTTATTGGTTCAAAGGAATGCACCCACAGATGCTTTCCCACTTCTTTACAGTTTAATTTAAAAAAAAAAAAACAATCTGCTATGGGAACAGAGTAATTAATGTTGTCTGTCTCACAAGCCAAGTCTATTCACCAAATTTACAGCTAAAAACGCAACTCCAATCAATTCTTACTGTGTCTTAACATCATGTTTTTCATCCCTATCTCATTCTTTTGTTAATTAAATAAGATTTGTTATTTTCTGGCTCACAATTCAAAGAGCTCACAGAACTTGCCTAGTTCAGAATTCAAGGGCTCAGTACTATTTTTATGTTGAGAAAGAATCAATTTAGTTTAGAAGAGATTACGTGCAGAATAACAGTCTAATCAGAGACCTGAGGGCTGTGAAATATTGTTACATTTCTGTTTCAAGTTATTCCTCTTGTCTTTCTTTTTTCCCACTGCATTAAACTGTGGTCAGAGTAGAGAATGCCTTTTATAAATGGTTTAAATGCCAGGAGATGATCACTAAGAAATGCAAAGGTTGATAAACAGCATTTGTGCAGACGGGTTAAGTACCAGGTAAAAGTCCATTAATGCTTTTTAATAATACATACTCAATTATAACTCACCTGGGCCAGACCATCCAGTCATCAAATGACAACTGCAACTTGTGTACTTGCTCCTTTAATAGACAGCACATATGCCCTCTGCAACTGCTTTGTTCAAACAATGCCCTGTGGTCATGTGTCAAAGCTTGTTTTTAAGTACCCTTACTCGTTTTCATTCATTTAGGGGTCCACACTGTCTGACATTGTCTGACCTCCAGGTTCTTCTTCCAGAAGCTCTTGCCTGAATTAAAATTGACAATTCACGTACTGAAGCCCATGTTCAGTGCTGTGAATCAAGATTCCATTTTTAAAACGAGTATCTACTAAGGAAAGAGAAGTAAAATAGAAATAAATGCCTTGAAACCAGAAGATGCAGTCCTTTGGATATTTTATGGGAAAAAAAAAAATTTCCTGTATCATGCACATTTAGCTAAAAGCATTTTACCTAAATGCCTGAAAGTATCTTGGGTTAAATAAGTATAAAAATCTTCCTAGAAACACTAGTAATACAAAACTAGCAATAAAATGAATTCTACTCTAGCTGGTTGGTTTGTTGGATCAGTTGAGCACATACCTCAGTGTGGTACATAGAGGTAGAGCCATCTTGCTTCATCTCAGCAGAGGTATTTTTAGCAAAGAGAACTGTTACATGAGTCTAGAGGTGGAGTCAGCCTTGCATAGCCTGGTGAGTGGAGTCAGATTTTCACACTAACTCTTGTGTAATGATGAGTTGCATTATAGGCACCTCTAAGTGAGATTAACGAAGAGGAGAAATTTGACAGTTGGTAAATTTCTTCATCCATTTCATTGAATCACTGCAGGCTTACTACATGGTCTAATATTCTCCTTTGTCCTGCTTTTGATGAAGGAACCATAAAAAGTACTCCTTTCTGTAGCCAAATAACAGTAGGGAATGGAAACATAGTATCTTCTTCTATCTCAGACCTTGTAAAGAAGACTCTATGTCCCATCCCTGTTGGTATTACTGAAAATGAACCTAGGTATTTCTTCCTGTCTCATCTATTCCTCTATTCCTCGTTAGTTCGTTCATTCCTGCATTTACTTAGTGCCTGATATATTTGCTCTTTTCCTCTGTGTTATTCCTTTTCCTTGAACCCAAAGATAGATTTATACTGAATGAAGTTTATATTCACCTTTTGCTTCAAGTGATTCAACTCTCTTGCTCCAAGACCTAACCCTTCTTTAAAACTGCTTAGCTGGAAACTACAGCCAAGACACTCCAGCCTTCTTTTAATGTAGAGGTTGGCAGACTATAGCCTTTGGGCTAAAAGCTAGGCCATAGTCTGTTATTGTTTTTTTTTTTTTAAGTTTATTTATTTTTGACAGAGACAGAGTGCAAGCATGAGCTGGGGAGGGGCAGAAGAAGAGGGAGACACAGAATCCGAAGCAGGCTCCAGGCTCCAAGCTGTCAGCACAGAGCCTGACACGGGGTTCGAACTCACAAACTGTGAGATCATGACCTCTGGGCCAAAGTCAGACGCTTAACCAACTGAGCCACCCAAGAGCCCCCATAGTCTGTTATTGTAATAAAAATTCGTTGGAACACAGTCATGCCTGTCCATTTATATATTGTCAGTGGCTAAGTTTTTATCTGTTTTGGCAGAGTTAAGAAGTTTTAACAGAGACCATGTGGCCTGGAAAACTTCTTTACAAAAAAGGGATGCCAATCCTTATTCTACAGGGTTTGGACAAGAAGATGGAGGGATGATGTTTTCCTTGCCTCCATCCAGAAAATTGTGTCATGACTCCTCTTGTATAGAGGAAGCCATTCCCAGGTCAGAAATGAGTTCCATTTTTTTCTTAAAATAATTATTAGATAATGCAGATAGTTCTAGGTCATGATTGCATTCCCTTTGTGTTATACTTACGTATTTTGTTATTCTAGCTAAATTATTTTTGCTTAATCACTAAAGAGGTATTCATCATGGTAATAAGAGGAACCAGAAAATTTTTTGTACTCAACTGGCTTATGGCAAATGAAACACAAAGGCAATTGTTTTGTCAGGAAGTTTCACAGAAAAATGCATATTTCTGCTTCCTATTAAAAGTTTGAGTAGAAGACAGCCTGGGCCTGCATTCCCACTCAACAACAGTGGATTGGGGATGAATAGATATTGCCCCCATGAGCTGGGCCCGCACCCTGTAGCATGCCCTGGTCATCCTCATTCCACATATGCATAGGCACTTATCTGATCCATGTAATTGCTCCTGTGGACACCTAAGTGTGGGGCCCGATCTCTTCTGGTTTTCAGCACTTGTTGAACATGTGCAAAGCCACACTTGCCAGGGCTATTGTTCTAAATGGATAGCTTAGAGCACTGCTCGACCTTATATGTCTTCGACTTTATAAAAACTACATTTGGATTATAAGCTTGGTGAGTTGCTTCTCATCAAACCAAGGCACTTGAGAAGAAGATGTTTAATAAAGCCAGAACTCTGAAATACTAGACTTGCCTATAAAAGTCCTTTGTTCTAATGAGTCAAAGAAGAAATAGGAGCCATTAAAGCCTGACCAGCAAAGATGTGTTGTTGTTTTATGTTTATTTATTTATTTTGAGAGGGAGAGGAGAGAGGAGGGTCAGAGAGAAGAGAGAGAGAATCCCAACTGGTCTCTGCACTGCCAGCATGGAGCCTGAATTGGGGCTCCATCCCATGAACTGTGAGATCATGAGCTGGACCAAAATCAAGAATTGGACACTCAATCAGCTGAACCACCCAGGTGCCCCAACATGTGTTTTATTTGCAGGACAGGGTAGTAAATGGGAAACTATGCACGTGAGTATTTATAAGTTTTAGAAGCCTAGAAAGAGTAAGAAAGCAGATGTTCTGCCTGAGGCACCCTAAAATAAAGTACTTTCAGTGTTCCTCTGAGTAACAAAGAGATTATCCAGGGAACTGATGGAGTTTTGCAATCCCTGTTCCATAGGGAATAGCTCTGTGGTCTCCAAAAGGAGCCCTGACCCATTTTGCTTGGTGGCATTTTATCGCTTTTTCCAATCTCATCAGCTCATCCATGTGGTTCTTATTTCCCATCCATTGGCTTGTCTTAGGCAGAAGAATATGTATGGGGTGGGGGTAAGGGTATGAGTGAACTCTTGTACCTGCTTGAAGGAGATAGAGCTTGCATACTGTCAAACGAAGTCAAGAAGATCAGAGTCAAGAAGAACTATGGGAGCATCAGGAGAAAGGAAAACAAGAGGGAATGTTGCCTAACTCATTCTCAATGATGATGTTATTTCACTTATGGACAATATGGCCAAATCTAGCTCCTCTCACCCTTCCCCCCGTTTCTTTGTCTGTCTGTCTGTCTCTCTCTCTCTCTCTCTCTCTCTCTCTCTCTCTCACACACACACACACACACACACACACACACACACACACACTTAGAGCAGAACAGAACTAAATGTCAGCTAGACAAGAAAAAAGAAGACTCAGCCCTCAGTGATAAGCAGACATTTAATATTCTCTGCTTGAAATCAGAAGAGAGGAAAAAGAATGTTCAGGGTGCATATTTTTATCAACATTTTCTCAGTTACTTTAAGGTTAAAGATTTCCTTTGTTCATTATAAGATGCTAATACATCTTTACTGTGTCAGGATGTAGATTCCTCATCTAATATGGAGGAATCCATTCCACAATTTTCAAAGGGTAGGAATTTGTCTTTTTTAAAAATAATACTTATTTGTCTGCCAGTACTTAACATGTACATTCCTAGTATCTGTATACAAAACTGAGTTTTTCAAGACCTCTGGTGTGATTTTATAATTATAGTGTGCAACCATACATATTTCATGCTGCACAAGTATTTAAGAATAAATGACATGCTATGTATAATGAAATCTGTGTTATGAAATGTTATGAATAAAATAATTAGATCTAGATGAGACCTACATGAAAAGTTGTTCATATTCATTTCATTTCTGAATCTCTCTTCAAAAATATCTCACAAGACCTAAAGCACAGAGAAGCAAAATGAGGGAAGTGTAATGGTTCTGGGGTCATGCCCTTGATTATTCCATTATTTAAAATAGACAGACAGAGGGAAACCTAGCAGGTGACACTTCTGTAAGGAAGAGAACCAAGGGATTGTGGTATTATGGAAGACAAGAAGAGTTAAGTTTCCTTTGGTGCTGTGATAATAGGTAAGAAGATAGATTTGGCAAGATGGAGATTGCTGTTGGCCTTGGTAAGAACAGTGTCAGAGAACTAGTAGGGAAATGCATACTATTGAGTATTTAGGTATACTGTTAAGTATATCGGAGGCATTTTGTTGGGAAGGAGAACAAGAACATAGGACACAGGTAAAGGAAAATATAGGATTCATAACTTTCCTTTTAATATGAGAAATATAAAACTACTTTTGTATACTAAAAGGAATAAACCACTAGAGATAAATAAGTAAAATAGACTGAGGGTGATAATTGAATAAGTTCTTGTGAAGGCAGGTGGGGGTGAAATCCAAGAGAAATGAAAAAATGTGGGCCTTTAATGAAGGACAAGAAAACTGTTGTAATTGGAGGGAAGTCAGAAAGAATGGTTATCAATACAAGGAAGTTGATAGATTTGATGGTGATCTGATCACTTGTATTTTTTTTTTTCAATGATTTAAGAAGCAAGAGATCTTTCTTGGGAGTTTGACACAGATGTGAAACAATTGTTTCAGAGTAGGAGTCCTCTAGGATTGTTGCATCAATTTGAAATTAATGATCATTAATATAAAGTTAGACCCATTAGCAATTTTACCTTGAATGTGGGCTGTAGGCATCAACTAGGTTGATAATCAATTTGATCAGACTTAGGAATTTATTTTTAAGACTATATTCTTCAATTAATCTTTTCACATAAAGTTGTTTGTTGCCTGAAAATCCAGTTTCATGAAGAGTCAAAACCATAATACTCACAGGGAGGTGAAAAACAAGAATAAGCCCAGATGCAAGTTGGTGTGATTAGGTTCACAGAGGGCCTTGCTTTTGAACATTTAAGAAGGCTCTATCACTTAGGAGGAGTTGGGTTTTTACCACAGACTTCTGTGTATTCCATCACCATGTGTGTCCACTCTAGTCCTACAGGGAAGAGTCTCTTAGCAGGAAGACTTACTTTTAGAGTTATATTAGTCTGCTCTGGCTGCCAAAACAAAATGCCATAGACTGGAATAGAAATGTATTTTCTAACAGTACCGGAGACTACGATGACCAAGATCAGGGTCTGCCAAGGTTATGTTTCTGTTGACAACTTTCTCTCTGGTTTGCAGAAGGCTGCTTTCCCACAGGGTAGTCCCATGGCCTTTCCTGTGAGTGTACGCAGGATCAGGGTGCCACCCTCATGACCTCATTTAATTTTAATTACTTATCTCCAGATAGTCATTGTAGGTGAGAGATTCAACACCTGCATTTTGCTGGCACACAATTTAGTCCATAGCAAGGTTTTTGCAGTGTCTTAGAATAGCAGAGTGGATGAATGCTTTGGTGACCATGGTCCATTCATCGCTGGGTCCTTCATGGAACTGAGCCTGCAGTAGAAGCTCATCGTACTGGCGTTACTGAGTGAGAAGGAATAGTTTAGTGTACACAAGGTCTACATGCCCTGTAGGTAGTTTGCTTGCTTTTCCACCTCATAGAGTGTATATCACTGTGCGTGTGTATCGTTAGATTTGATTCACTGTGGTTTTGTTTTGAGTTTTGCATCTATGCACATGAGGGCTATTGATCTTCATTTTGTTTGGTTTTGGTAATAAGGTAGTCTGTCTCATAAAATAAATTGGGAAGTGTTCCCTCCTCTTCAGTTCTGGAAGAGTTTGTTTAGTGTCAGTATTATTTTTTTCCTTAAATGTTTGTTAGAAATCATCCATGAAGGCAAAGCATCTTGGAATTATCTTGAGGGAAAGCTTAAACCATAAATTCAGTTTAGATCATTGGCAGATCTTGGGCTGTTCACCTTCTCTATTTTTTCTTGAATGAGCTTTGGGAGTGTGTCTTGAAAGGAATTTGTTCATTTCATCTAAATTATTGGACTTGGACTAATTGTCATAAAACTGTGCATAGAGTTTCCTTATCTTAATAATGTTTAATAGTTTATATATTTAATATTTATATTAAATTTTATTACATTTAATTTATATTCTATTTTTATTTTCAGTATTTAATTTAATAATATTTAATATGCTCATATTTTATTAGAATCAATAGTTATTTCCCTTTCTCAGTCCTGATAATGGGAATTAGTGTTTTTTCTTTCTTTTTTTTTTTTTTTTCCTGGTCAGTATGGGTTTGCCAATTAAATGCTCTTCCTAGAGAATGAAGATTTGGTTCTGTTCATTGTCTCTCCTATTTTTTCTGTTTTCTATTTATTTCTGCTCTAATATTACTTATTTTCTTCTTTTTCTAACTATGGATACATTTTATACTTTTGTCTTTTTCTTCAGGTAGAAACGAAAGGCATCTTTATTGCCATTACATTTTTCCAATTTCTCAGGCCAAAAGTTTAAGTCCTCTTTGGCACTCCTTTTGTTGTCACACCTTTTATCCAACACATCTTGGAATTCTGTTGTCTGTATTTGTAACCTAATCCAGTACTTCTCACCCATCTCCAGTGCAATACTCCTGTTCTACTTTATTGTTATGACTTGTCTGAATTATTACTGTAGTGTCTAATTATCTCCCTGCTTTTATCCTTGCCCCTCTATATTCTCAATGCATAGCCAGAGTGATCCTTTAAAAACTATTCAGATCAGGTCACACTTCTGTTCAGAATCGTCCAATACCTTCTCATCTTCCTCAAGCCAAAGTTCTTTTTATGACCTATAAAGCTGTAGATGATGTGGCTCTCTATTAACTCTCTGGCCTGATGACTTAGAGTACTCCTGTCTCTTAATCTGACAGGCTAACCTTCTCACTATTCTTCAAGCACAGCAGGCATGTTCCCTCTGCATATGTCCTTTGCACTAACAATTTCCTCTGACTAAAAAAAATCTTTCCTCAGATAAGCATGTGGCAATACTAATTCATCTCTTCCAAATCTTGGCTGAATTGATCATTTTCAGTTACATTTTAAGTTTTAAACATATATTTCCCTCCCTTGGAATTCTTGTCCATGGAACTCAGGCCTAACTATGCCTGGTTCTGTTTTGTTCCATGTAACTTACTGTCTTCTCCATGCTACATTTCCTTTATACATTGTTTTTTTTTTGTTTGTTTGTTTGTTTTGTTTTTTTCTTACTTCCCCTCTAGAATGTCAGCCCCATGTGGGTAGATGGTCTTTTCTGTTTTGCCTGATGTATTTCTAGTGCCTGAAATAAGTTAAAATCAAGAAAATACTTGTGAAATAAATTAATGACAAGTTTTAAATGTCTGCTGTGAATAAAGCCATTCATCTTTTATTTGGATTTTCAGGTCACTATAATCATCAAATTTATAAGTAAGTATGTGTATTTCTGGTTATTGCCTTGATCTATATTGTAGGCACTCTCAGATCAACATCTGATCTCTTTGTCATGTTATGTGTGCCGCTCTCCTAGCTTCAGTGGGCTTCGCTTACACTACTCCTACCTGGGACTCTTCTCTGAACAGTCCTTGAGCTCCTGAAGCTGCTTTGCCCATGTGGAGCCAACAGCTGGAAGTGCCCTTAGCTAATGCAGGTATAGTGCTATGACAGCCTAGCTCACTGCCTCTGGTGAGAACAAACTTTGAGGTATAATTTGTACTGCAAAGTTTCCCTGTGTCATCAGGCTGATATGACCATAGCGGGACTTTGTGTTTGTACTCTTGCTTGGATTCTTTTTCTTTCTTATTCTTCTTCCTGCATTTACATCCTAGTTTCTCCTGGGGCACTTTCTTTTCTTTTCTTTTCTTTTTTAATGTTTATTTATTTTTCAGAGAGAAAGAGACAGAGTGTGGGGTGGGGGAGGCGCAAAGAGAGAGGGAGACACAGAATCTGAAGCAGGCTCTAGGCTCTGAGCTGTCAGCATAGAGCCCAATGTGGGGCTTGAACTCACATATAGCGAGATCATGACCTGAGCCAAAGTTGGACACTCAATCGACTGAGCCACCCAGACACCCTATCTCCTGGGGCACTTTCATAAAAAGTCACTTATATGTAAATTCTTATTCCAGAGGCTGCTTCTGGAGCCTGACTTAAGATAGTTTATCTAGGAGCCTCACCCTAGATAGTCTATCTATCTAGGTTATATTTCTAGAAGATTAATTGGTGGGAAAGGTGGAATTTTATTTCAAAAGTTCTTGACCCAACACTAACTTCTAGTGAAGCCTCAGCCTCAAGGAAAGGAAGTAAAAGGGATTATATGATGTCTTTTTTAGTTGGTTGACAAAAGCATAATGAATGTGTGATCCCCAGCAGTTTCACGTATCTCAGAATTGTAACATTTTCTGACTTCTGAATCCAAAGGGTTTTTCTGTAAATGTTTCTCTGTTTTCTCATTCAACAAATACCGTTTTAACAATCACACACACACACACACACACACACACACACACACACACACACACATTTTCTGGTTTCTGTTTATGGGGATCTTTACAGTTTCACCATGGAAATTAAATGTATACATATGAGTACACTTAGGCAAATGATAATGGGTGTATCCTTACTATAGTCTAGCCCTATTAGAGGAGGAAAATCCGTATTATTTGGAACATGGTTCTTGTCCCTTCAGGTACCAGGAGGGGAGCCTAGACAAAGGATGAATAGAGTAGAAATATTTATTATTAGGCTAAGTGGCTGACTAGAAAGAGAAGTATAAAATATATTTAAAAAAAATCATGACTTCCCCTTTTTTGGAGCCTGGAGGGAAACGGGTATTATTATTGCTTTTCTCTGAATATTCCCTGAATGTTCAGTATTTAATTCTTTGAGCAACTATGTAGTTGCAATTATCCCTATGCAGGTAAGTGAGATCATGGGGTGGAAGAAGAGCTCTTGTGCTACCTTTCTCTTAAAAAAGGTGCTTACAACATTTTTTTATAGCTGACTTCTTCACATACACCATGTGAGAATACAGCTGTATCTGTTAAATGGAGCAAACAAGAACACCTTAGCTGCATTAATGAGAATGTTTCTTTTAAAAAAAAAGGTTGCAGAATTACTCTTCTACTTACTTTCCAAAACCAAATCTATTTAATATTCACTAAATATTAAGGGTAATTATTTGTCTACAATTAAAGTAAGAAGTCTTTCTCTTTGTTTATATTTTAGATATCTCTGTTTTTTCTTCAATGAGAACCACAGCCTTGAAAGCTCAGAATACATGGAATATCTCTGTGTAATCTTTGATTAGAACTGTTCAATCAATATAATAAGGCAATTGAGAAATACTTAAAACCACCAAAGTATTCAGCCATATATTTAAAATTCTAACTATTAATTCAACTTATTAATTCCCATTAAAAGATAGTGCTTTAAATTTACTCAAGGCTGTAATATATTTAGGCAACAGTCTAATGGGGTTCTTCTGTAATGATTCAACAATGCATGTTTGGTTCTCTTCCTTTCTCTGTCTCCCTCTCCCACTTGCCCCATTCATTAATTATGTTCTTGGGAGGGTAAATTAATCTCGGTGCCTCAGTTTCCTTATCTCTACAATGGGGAAAATAATAGTATGATTGCTGTGAGGATTTTCTCTAATCCAGAATTTACACCGATCAAACTCTCCAACTGCAAACTCCAAATTGCTTATGAGTCGGATTATCTCTACAAAAACCTTAAAAGCTAATGGTCTAGAGAGGCCAAGAGAGACTAAGAAAGGGAAAAAGAGAGTAGCACTTCACATTTCCCCCAGAAACTCTTAAAGAAATCTCTAACATTTTTGTGAACTCTTATAATGTCTCCCTCATGTTCCAAAGTCTTCAGTGGCTCCCCATTTCCCACAGAGTAGAAACTTGTGGCTTGATACTTAAGTATTTTATTAATATCGTCTCCATTCATTTTTCACCCTGTTTACCATCACATCCTTGTGCTTTATTCCAATGGATTACTTACTGCATTCTGAAATTTCCTAACGTTACATGCATTTCCTGTTTTAGTTTTAACCTGACTGTTAAAATCATTTGTATTTGAAAACTCATCCCATATTCTCTCTTCACAGAAGCACAAAGACTTTTTTCCAGCATTTACACACATCCACACTCATTCCCCATCTTCTTCTTCTCAGCAAACACAGATGAATTTGTTGTGCCCTCTTCATCATTGTACTTCATAGCAATCTTGTGCCTGTATCATTGTGACTATTTGTGCCTATATCTTTGTGCTGAATTGTGACTATCTCTTTGCAATACAGTCATTTATATTCTTCTCTCCCCTTTATTAAGTGTAAAATTGTTTGAAACAGAGATGATTCTCACTCATCTCTGTTTCCTTGGAAATGCCTACTGCAGTGCCTTGTAATAAGTAAGACCATGATACGTATTAGGCAATTAGAATTAAATCAAGCCATTCTTCTCCTCACTGAGCAATTCAGAATCCAACATTGCTCACACCCACCATTCTTCAATAATCTACCAATTGTGCAAAGTGAAAACTTGGTCTATAGCCTGCCCCTCCTTCTTATTAGCTCATGTACTCAGCATCAGGAGCCTATCTGTAGTATAAATTGCCAGAAGGGGAAAAAGGCTTTGATTACAGTTGTCGCTTTTTCTCTTTGTTGGCTTCCACAGGGTTTGTCTTGTTACTGAGGCATTCTCCCAGTAGTCACATACCCAGCTAATGTTTACACTTATAATTATTCATGTCATTAGCAAATTTATTTCACCTCTCATTAGAATACACTAAAACTAAAACGTTCATGCTAAAATAGAACAACAAAACCAATAAGGCATCACATACAATCTACTCAGATAATCTGATAAGAGCAGAGGGGATTTAACTTCAAAGGGAGAAAGACAAGTGAAGTTAAGACAATTCTGCCAGGTTATCATGTTGCCTTTAGTAATTTGTTTGAAGAGAATGAGTGCTGGTTCTAAAGTTGACGCTATAGAAAATTAAGTGAGAATTAATCATTAGGAGGGTGTCATGGTGCTGGAGAAAGTAGAAACCAAGAGGTAATTGACATTTTTCTCAAAAGGGCCTCAGATTAACTATGCCCACAGGGAGTTTGGGGAATTGTAACCAGGACCTAATAGTAATAGTGACATTTCTTTGAAAAGAAGATTTCAGCATCCTTGCTATTTGGAACTCAGGAGTTGAATGCTTCCAGACCCTGTAGAAACTATGGCCCTTCAAGGGAGAAATAACTCAATTATTTTTTGAGATGCTTATGAAATCTTTCAGCAATACAGAGGGACTTTAGTCATTCATCCATTCTAAAAATATCTAATGAGAATCTACTATATGGCCTACGTGTCTTCTAGGGACTGAGGGACAAAACATTAAACAAAATAGATAAGACTCCTTGTTGTAAGGACTTCTTTCTAATGGTAGGAGACAGATATGAAAATAATATAAGTAAAATATACAATATGTTAGATAAGGATGGACACTGTGCAGAAAAAAAAAGGTTTCACATACATATTCAAACAGAATATGGTAGCTAAGCAGATATCTGAAGAAGGTAAGGGGAAACAGCATTTGCATCACTAGGATAAAAGAATTGCATGCAGAAAAAGTATAAAGGAACTCAGCAGTGAGCATGATTGGTTTGAAAAAGGAAAAGCAAGGAAGCCATTCAGACTGGAACAGAATGAGTGAGAGAAGAGTAGTAGAAAATGAGGCCAAAAGTTAAGGGAGACCCAGATCTTAGAAGGTCTTATTGGTTACTGCTGGGACATTGACCTTGGTCTGATTGGTAGAAAAATAAAGTTTTGAGCAGAGGAGTGACATGTATTTATATTTTAACACAAATCACTGTGTGCTTTGTCGAAAATAGCAGGAGGGCAAGGTTAGGTTATTACAACAATCTAGGCAAGAGAGGTCATTGCTTGCACCAGCTTTGTAGTAATGGAAGCGGTGAGAGTTTTTGGAATCTGGATTTGTGGATGGATCCAACAGGTTAGTGTGAAAAAGGATTCAACAATGGTTAGAAATTCTTACTTTGAACAATTAGCAGTGTTGGTAAATGGAGTTTTCATAAATGAGATGAGGAACAGATGGACAGATGAGAGTAAAACAGGTTTGAGGGGAAAGAATTGCATAAGGTAGGAGTGCTTTGGGTTTGTGCAGGGAACTACAAATAGTTTAGGTGACATAAAGCATGGTGAGCATGAGTGAAAACCATAGGAAATACAGTTGGGCAGGTAGCATGGGATTACATTCCATAGGCAGTGGGGCCACATTGGCACTGGGCAAAATCCTTAGGAGTCCTTTACAGTTGCTAAAAGCAGGTCTTATTTTCTTCAGTATAAAACCTTGACATGTGGCTTGTCCATTCACATCTCCAAGGTCGCATTTCAAATTCAAACAGAATCTTCCTGTCCACTTTAAAGGACACATTCTGTTAAAAGACCCCAGGGACTCAGCCAGCTTTGCATTAGTGCCCTTTGGATGACTCTTCCCTGAAGCCTGGAAAGGAGGAAAGGAAGGGGGCTTCCCAGCTGTCCTGCTAATTCTTTTTATTGCTATCAGAGGAAAGAAGAGGTATCCCACATTTCAGTGTTGATCACTATAGAGAAACAGCTAAGAGGCAAAACCAAAATAAAGTAAAACTCATAAAGTCAAGCTAAAGAAATCTTAGAAAAGTCTTCTAGGACTGGTGTCTACTCTTTAGAATTGATTGCCTTCTTAGATAACCAGAAGTGAATTGCTGAGATAATGTACTTTATTTGATATTCCCCAGTTCCACATTGACTTGTGATGCTCAGCTATAACTATATGATATGTTACCATTTTTATTATCAGTGAAAATAATGATTCAATGTAATAGGGTGTTTTATGAAATAACAGGGATGTGTGACAAGACCCAGAAGCCAGTGCCACATACCACCTGGTTAATTGGAGAAGAAGGGTTTCAGTGTCAGAAGCCCCTAGAGGACGGAGACAGGTTGCTCAGGTAATGTGGATGGGGTATAGATTCACTCCCTTCATTATTTTAGGCCATTGAACACTGGCCAGACTCAAAGCATTCCTTAATAACTACTCTGACAGCTAGTTGAAGTTTAACCACAAGTGAGTAGAAATTTGTGATTTTGAAAAACTCATTCAAGTAGGTAGAATAAAGTGTGCTGCTTTCAAAAGCAATTCAGTGTACTAAAACTTAAAGTCAAGGCAATGAAACATAATAGTCTCAGAACTGAAGTACCACTATTGTTGGGGGGAAAAACTGTTTACTTTTACTTTTCATTCTGTGTCTGTCTCTGCTATTGATTTAATGTATGACCTTAGTCCAGGCAATTCACCTCCCTCTGTCTCATTATCTTTTGAACTAGAATAATAGCATCAATTTTCCTTTTAAGGCATGATAGGAGGAATAGGTGCTTATTATAAAGAAGACTCAGTTACTGAAGCACTGCTTACATGAATATTTTCATGAATAATTTTGAAGAAACATTCTGAGTTACAAGCATTTGGATATGGCCTTGAAGGAATGTCTTGTCTATAGTTTAATAGGTAAATCTGGCTAAACCACATCATGTAGGATTTTTTGTTGATTCCCTTTTGCTGTTGTCACTGTGGCAAATAATCATGTGGTGAATAGTCAATCTCACTGAGTGAAAGAGTACAGGGCCAAATCTCAAGAAGGGATCTACATTTCACCCAGAAAATCATTCCTTTTTAAAACCCTTAGTTATGAAGAGATACAATATGATCTGCAAATTTTTCTCAAAGTACTGTCTGCATTTGTGCCCATTACCATGTGGTGCCTTTCAGGAAATAACAGTTAAATGAAAAAGCAGAAACAAAAGTTTAATGAGTATTTACCATGAGCCAGTGTTTTACTTGTATTAAATCCTCACAGAAATTGTACTATTTTTTTTCCCATTGTATAGTTGAGGAAACAAGTACCGATAGATTAAGTGATCTACCCAAGGTCACAGAGCAGGTAAATGACAGCGAGGAGCTAGAATGAGAGAGATTGGTAACGATGAGGTGGGGAGAGAGAGAGACAGGAGAGGGAGAGAGGGACAAGAAAAGAGTATAAAGCTGCTTAGCACATAGATGTTTAATAATGCTTGTCCCTTTCCCTCCTACCACCCGCATTCCTTTCTACATGCATATTAATTTATTTGGTAATTATTACTTATTTCATCTATTTATTTGTGGTCACATGTTCTAAGTTTGACCATGTGACCAGAATTGTGCTGATCACTTTACAGACTTTGTTTCATTGGCTCTTCACCATAGTTGTCTAAAGAGTATCTTACATTTGCCTCTACTTTCTGGATGGAGAAATAGGCTGAGCATGCGAAGTAAATTGTTCAAGGTTATAACGCTAGAAAGTTTTGTTAGCATTTCATATCCGAGCACCATTGGTATGTTTATTTCTTTCGTAGAGTACTGTTAAATTTGTTGTGTTGGACTAAGAACACAAAGATTGCATTGGGGCACCTGGTGGCTCAGCTGGTTAGGCATCCGACTTTGGCTCAGGTCATGATCTCACAGTTTGTGAATTCGAGCCCTGCGTTGGGCTATGTGCTGACAGCTCAGAGCCTGGAGCCTGCTTCTGATTCTGTGTCTCTGTCTCTCTCTGCCCCTCCCCCGCTCATGCTCTGTCTCTGTCTCAGAAATAAATAAACATTAAAAAAAATTTAAAGAACACAAAGATTGCAAATTCCTTGTGAGACAGAATCGTGTCATGTATACCCACAGCATTCCCTGTTTGCCTAGGTTAGCTGCATAAAAAATTCTTGCTGACTGAGCTTAGAGTGAACATTTTCCCTATTACATAACTGAGGACAACAATTTTAAAAAATGTTTAAATAATTTCCTTAACATCTAGAAGATTAATATCCTGGATTATTCAAACCACGATCCATCTGAAAGTGAAAAGTTGTTCTATTTACATAGGGACACTAGGCTGAGCTAGGGCTGCTGTGGGCTAATCCAGATGTATCATTACTCAATGGATACCACACAACCAATACGTAGAGGAGTTTTCAGAACCTAAACATTTTACACAGGAAGAAATTGTGGGAAAATGTTATTTCAACACCTTATCATTCCTTTCTCGATAGCTCAAAGTCTTTCACTTTTTCTCTTGGCAGATACAGAAATTGGGAGTATTAAGCTCTTCCTAGGAACTTCTCAAATCTTTATAACTTAACATTTAGTAACAACTGATATACTAGCCAAATAATTTCTACAGGTTTAAAGAGTGGATGAAAATCTGCAGCCTGTCCAAGGTTTCTAAAACATCAAGCATTTGGTAAATGTATATTGCCTTTATGTAAGCCATTTTAATTAATTAGCCTTCATTTTTATATTCTGGACACACACAGCCAATTAGCTATATATCTATATCTAGATATCTATATCCATTTATCTGTATCTATATCTATCCAGATATGTATCCATATATCTATATGTATCTATATATCTATGTTTATATGTGTGTGTGTGCGTGTGTGTGTGTGTGTGTGTAGTACAAATGGAATGACTACAAATTAAAGCTGAAATCATTTGTAAACTGTAATACTAAGGTCATCTTTATCTATACTGAATAATAGGCAAAACAAAGGTCACCAGCATACATGAGATCAGTGTTCACTTGGAAAAAATAAAAAAGCAAGAGATTGTGCAAAATCTCCCTGAGCATCAGTTATGCCAAAATGATTTTATAGCATGTAGAAAACTGATCTAATTGTGGCTTAACAGCAACTAATGACTGGTAAGGGCTCCGTTTGATAACAAATGTTCCTGGCATTCTTGCTTTAGAAACTACTGTAGGCATAGCTTATTAAGGAATTAGTCCCTGACTAGGTGAGGACTAAAAGCTCAGTCATTGCATAATGAAACAGTTATTTTCATGTAGCTGCAGGAAAATCCAGTAAATCTAAAAAATTTGGGAGGTGATGTGTGGAGGCAGGCAAATGGAACATCTAGTACAGTTAAGCTACATAATTTGAGATGAATGGTGTCCACTGGGAACCTGAAAAGACTACAAAGCTCAGAACTGGGTGTATAGTTGGCATGAGCAAGAGTAATCCTCTGTTTGTACTTTGTGTTTGATAGCTGAGTTGCATTTAGGGAAAGATTTATAAAGTCCTCCTGTGACTGCTTAACTAGAATCTGTGGACTGAATGCCTCTTACAGATGTCATACCACTGGCCATACAAGTGCGTACACACACACACACACACACACACACACACACACACACACACACACACCTTGTGAGCCTTAGTAATGCCTCTCTGTCAATAATAGATCCTAGCAATAATTCCGGAAGTAGAAAGGCAAATATTTCAATGTGGGTACTTTATTTATGGCCAATTTTAATGTTACCCATGTCTTTCTGGCTTGATAGACTACATGGGTTAATATAGAGAGGCTTAGGAGGCTTAATGGCCATGTAATAGAAAAATAGTTTTCCATCTTTTAAATTCTGCTTCTACAAAATAGTGGCATTTTCTTCATGAAAAGTTGTAAGGAAATGAACTAAAAATAAGATACCCCTTCTGAAGAACTGGCCAGTGAATGTGACTCTTCAAGAGAGTTCTCCAAAAGCATTTGATATCACACAACTGCTCCATAGGACATGTCCTGATTCAAATGTTTTAACACCTGAGGCGAAACGTGCCTTCTGCATTCACAGTCAGGTCCAGGTGCTTTCATTCTGAGCTTACAGAAAAATTCTTTCCAAAAATACCATTTGAAAAGAATATTGCTACCTATACCATGAAAACACAAAAGTTTCTTTATTAAATAGCTGCATGGGAGACTTAACTCATCCATGATCTATTTTTTTCTTGAGCTTTCTGAACTAGATATAGCCACTGGGCCATAGGATGAGAAAATGAGCTTAGGTGGTTCATGGTTGGTATTTTGAAAAGTTCCATTCCTTAGTCTCCAACCCCATACCCTCCTCAACAAAAATAACAACAGCAACAAGAGCTCTATGTGTTATGTAAATTGCTTCCTTTATTTCACCAGAAGATGGTCAAATCCATGGGTTTTATTATTCACTGAATATGTAGCACATGCAGTACTAGATCAGACTAAGTACTACATAGGAGGACTAAGACAGTGATGAAGGGATGAACAGTTCAGAAGTACCAAAAAAATAACAAAAACATTTTTTTTCCAAAATACTGATATTTTGGATTTTGAAAGAAATGATCACAGGAAAATTCAAACTTTTGTTTGGTTTTCTTATATTTATTTTACAACTGCATGTTTTTTTAAGTATCAGATTTTGTCCCATAATCCTGTCAGGGTTTAGGGACTCTTAATTTCTTAATATGATCCTATTACACACCACAGTAGACTTTGTAGGTCCTTCTTTGCATTTAGATGTGAATATCAAATCTAAGCTCAACATTCTATGCTTCAATCTATTGCCTCACAAGTCCCTGTCTCCCCGTTCTGTTATCTCCCCCTCCTTGATTGGCTCCATAGATCATATCATGCTTCCTTTATGGGCTTTATCACACTACATCTGCTTAAGTGAATGTGATTTTTCTCTGTAAGATATCCTTTTAATATCCTATTTAAAAATTCCAAAAAGTCATTCCCTATGAAAAAAATCTAACTGGATTGATCGGATAAAGCACAACTTTGCTGTATCCAGCTTGGCCATGAGAAGGTCAGAGCTATATTTGGTTGATGAGCAACCAAATAAAGTATAACAGTATCAGTAGCAAGTATAGTATGTGCATCAACAGTGTGCTACGGGAGCCCAGAGAAAGGAGCATTTATCAGCAAGGACATTGTATGAACAGAAACTGACTCTGGCTTTGCTGTAGGGGGAAACACGTCAGAAGAGAGTGAGACAAGGTAAAGGCTGGAGAACAAAGCTTGAAAACTGGGCCAGACACAGACATGCAAAGACCATGCCGCAGAAGAAAATCTGGTCTGTTGGGAATTGCTACCCTGATAGTCGATCTGGTCTGCACCCCTCAGTCAAAATCCAAAGTGCTGGGAACCTAGGGAACTGGGAGCTTAATCAGTCTTTAATCATATACTAGTCCTTGGTCTACGGGGGTGGAGACAAGGAGAACTTGGCCTGCTAACTTCAAGTTTTAAGAGTGAGAGGTGACAGAAGCAGGCCTTTGGGATCCCTCTCCCCAAAATACTATGCATGATGGTGAATTATCCTAAAAGGAGAACAATATGCTAGTAGAAAGCTTAGGATTTTGGATGTTGATCAGCCAAAAAATTAACTGACGTCTGTCTTCTCAGTTAGAGAATAATAGAAGTAGAGAATACAAGAAGTATTATTTAAACTGCCAAGTCAGGGTTTGCAAATGGAAGGAAATGAAGAACATTTTAAGTGGAAAATGTAATATATGCAGAGACACAGAAAGCCCAGTGCTTTCAGTAACAGGAATATATTTGCTATGGTGAGATTGTAGTCTGCATGTGAAAGAGATGAAGGAGGTGAAGCTGGAGAAATAAGAAAAAGATCACAGAAATAAAAATTTAAATGTATTGTTTTGTGATGTGGGGTCTACAAAGCATTTTAAACAAGGGCTTGTCAAGGTCAGATTAATGTTCTCGAAAGACCATTTGGGCCTCAGTGAAGAGAGTGAGCTTCTGTGATTGTCTCAGATTTAAT
Organism: Panthera tigris; assembly: GCF_018350195.1. NCBI lineage: Eukaryota > Metazoa > Chordata > Mammalia > Carnivora > Felidae > Panthera > Panthera tigris. The sequence goes on along the minus strand of NC_056662.1, from coordinate 68,244,177 downwards.
CTTGTTTCTTTAGACTGTGGTTACAGATGTTAAAAGTGGCAACTTCATGTCTGTTTTACAGTTTACATTCTCTGAATTTTTTGTTTCATTTAGATACTCACCTTTCTGATGTGCTAACTCTTGATATTAACATTCAAAAGAACTTACTTAGCGTCAGATAGCTTATTTTGAGTATTTGTTTTCTATTGCTGCTGTATATATTACCACACGCTTCCTGGTTTAAAACCACGCAGATTTATTACCTCCTAGTTCTATAGGTTACAGGTCTGAACCAGAACGGATCTTACTGGGCTAAAATCAAAGTGTAGGCTGAGCTGTGTTCCTTCTAGATGCTCTGGGAGAAAATAATTTTCTTGCCTTTACTAGTGTTTCGGGGCTCCTCACATTCAATCCTTCATGTTCCCCCTTGTCCATCTTCAAAGCCAACTATAGCTGGTTGAGTACTCCCACTGTGCTTCTGTCATTGCATTTCTTCCACACTTTCCCACTTCCAAGGATTCTTTTGATTACATTGGGTCTACTGGATAATCTAGGATAATCATCCTATTTTAATATGCCCTGATGTGCAACCTTAATTCCCTCCTTTGCTATGCAAAATAACATATTCACAGGCTCTGGGGACTAGGATGTGGATAGCCTCATAGGGCCAAAAGGATATTTTGCTGAATATCCTCACGAGCAGAATCTCAGGATTTCCATGATGCAATCATGGGACCAAATCTGCCTCCCTCATTTTTGAGCATTCAGGCTGTGTTAGGTCCATGATGCTGGATATAAGTTCTTTAGCTCCCAGGTCTGTTTCTCTCCTTCTGCATCACGATCAATCATAATCCTCCTGGTCTAGGTCTCTTGAGGAGGTGCAGGATACTGCCATAAAGTCTTTTCATAATTACAAATGATATACCAATTATTCTAATTAAAAGGAAGGCCCTTCCTGTAAGTATTCTTATTTTATTCTTACACCAAAGCTCTGAATGGCTTTTATTTTTGCTATGTTGCTGTTTCTCAGGTGAGAAAACTAATGTTCACAGAAGCTAAGGATAGAATTAAGAGTTGGGGCCAAAACTGAATCTGCCTTGCAGGTGCTGGATCTGCCTCGCTTCCCCCCATAGCAGCATCTCTTGGGCATGTGGCTGCTGGGCTCAAGTATTAACATGGTTCCTCCATAGAATCCCTGCCATTCATAAAAGATCCTTGTGATTTCCTACCCACATGTTCCAACGCCATGTGAATTTCTCCTGCCATTAGTAATTCTCTCTCTACTGCCAGAGCCCCCAGTACCCCATCTCACCAGTATTGTCAGTGTCTGCCTTTGCAGGTGAGCCGATTTGTTCTGGCTCCAGCCATGGTCTTTTCCTCTTCAGATGGGAGGAAGGGAGGAAAGGGAGAAGGGAGGGGAAGCAGGTCCTTTTAGAGATATGGAAAGCTTTAGTGCTCTCCTCTCAATGATACCTGCTGTTCTGCTTTTGTTAGAAATCACCACCAGCCTGGCAATATCAACCTGCAATCTACAGTCACAATCAGATCACACTCTTATTTCCTGGGATTCTGAGAGGGACTGAGGCTTCAGAAAGTTATAAATATCACACTTTACAAACTGAACTCGATGCCCATGGAGAAACCCCCTGCAATTAGCAACAGGACCTTCTGCTGATTAGATACAAGGCTTTCAAAGAGTTCAGAACATGTGTTGTCAGGGGTTTATCACATATCCCCTAAGCTTCCTTAAATTGTTCCAGCAGCACAAAAGACATTAGATACAAGTTGGGTCCTTCTTAATGACCCCACTTTAACATTATATTTGTAAAGTATTTTAAAAGTTTCACACTCCTTTGACTTACATGATTTTGTTCCATTCTCACAGCATTCTGAGCAGTAGGCCAGGCAATTGCAGGTGTCCTTTTACATAGATGAAGATGTTGAGGCCCCCCTTACATAAGCTGGTGAGTGGCAGAGCCAATAATAGAATCCAAGGTCCAGGTTCTAATTCAATTCTTACTTTCCTGTACCATATTGTTCCCAACATTAGCTTCTCTCCCCACCCCCCCCACCTTTGTCTCCCTCTCTCTCTCTCCCTCTCCCTTTTTTTTTTATTTTATTTTATTTTATTTTTTTTTTAATTTTTTTTTCAACGTTTTTTATTTATTTTGGGACAGAGAGAGACAGAGCATGAACGGGGGAGGGTCAGAGAGAGAGGGAGACACAGAATCGGAAACAGGCTCCAGGCTCCGAGCCATCAGCCCAGAGCCTGACGCGGGGCTCGAACTCACGGACCGCGAGATCGTGACCTGGCTGAAGTCGGACGCTTAACCGACTGCGCCACCCAGGCGCCCCTCTCCCTCTCCCTTTTGATGGCTTTCCCACCTCACTGGAAGGGGCTTAAAGGAACTGAACTGTCAGTCAACTCCGCATCACAGAGCTGTCTTTTAAAAATAAAGCTTTCAGTGACAACATAGTTATCCAAAGTATATTTGCATTAGCCTGGTCCATTATTCTCAATAAAAATTCTTCCTTTTCCAATTACTGGCATAATCAGTAAATATGTATTGTCTGCCAACTTTGTAATGGCACTGTGCTAAGTGCTAAAAGGGATTGCTAAAGGGAAAAGGTAAGGTTACTGTTGTCACAAGGCTTCTTTTGAGTGGGGAGAAAAATTGGAATGTTAGAGAACTATTAAATGTTTGAAGAAACACTTGCTGATTATAAGTGCAATGGAGGCTCAAAGAATGGAATGAATAGAAATGGGGCTTTAACTGAGCTTAAAGAGTTTAAAGAGAAAGGAGGAAAACTGGCTTTGTTTTAGTTTGTTTCATTTTTGTTTTAAGATAGGGAACACCTTTAAGATCTGAAAGAGATCAAGTCAGTACAGCCATCATGAGGCTCTGGAAGTTTTCTGATTTTGAAAATCTTAACCTTAGATCCACCTTCTCACCTTCAGATGGATGACAAAGCTTCAACTTACCCCCTCGCAAAACTTTGCCACTGGAGTCTTGCCAGTAGTGAGTCCGCCAACTGCTCAGTTTTCAATGTGAGTCTAAATGATCATGCTGCCCCTGTACCAATGCTTCTGGGTCCTCATATAGACACATTCTTGTAGGGAATAGGACAGATTTTATATAAGACAATGGTCTACTACTTTCCAAAAGAAAATAAACATGTATATTAAGTAAAAGCTTTGTTATACACAACCTATCTAAAAAGTCTTGGTGCGCTAATATTATGGGAGGCTCCTAAAATGTTTATAATCTATGTTTTTTCTTCCAGACCCCTGGGAAGATTGTCACTCATTGTTGCCTTCTTAAAATGAATAGGGTTGTTCTGGCCAATGGGTTTTAGGAAGAGGTGACATGAGTGGCATGTGTCATTTATAGATCAGAGCATTTCATTCTGATACAGACCCTCAGATACTCTTCTTCACCATGCCCTGACAACTTGCAAAATCCATCTTAATTTCGGGAATGGGGGATATATGGACCTAAGCTTCTTTTCTAGGTGTGGTTAATGGATAGTGTGACTCAGAAATTCACCTTTGCTGCTTATACCCCTAAAATGTTGGAGTTAATTTGTTTGTGGCATAACCTAGCCAATTCTGAATACCTGACTTTAACATTTTTTGGAAGAAGAGGTGAGATAAATTCAGTCTACTTCAAGTCGGTGTCTGATTCTTACCTGCCCCTCTTTATTTTCCTTAAGAGTCCTTGACTTGTATGTTCGTTCTAGTGTTAACTTCAAGAGTACAATAGCCAGTTATTTTATTAGCAAAGATGAGTTTATTCCAGAATAGCAATTCAGGACAAGCAAACTAGGGAAGGACTGTAGGCAAGTTCACAAGACAGACGGAAGGTAAGCTTTTAGTAGGTTCTAGGGGAAGATTGCGGAGGGTAGTTTGGAACCAAAGTTCACTGAAGAAGAACAAGATTTTGAGGTTGTGGCTCTTCCTTACTGACTGCAAAAGGTGGTTAGTGCATTGTTGCTGGGCAGGGAGGGATCTTTGTTCTCCCTGCTGCTTTCACAGGCTGCCGAGAGTGGTACACTTTGGAGAGCGCCCCCTTCAGGGCTCCCAGGCTCCATTTTAAATGAGGTTTCTTTTACTCCTTTTCAAAGGAGGCATAATGGGTACAGGAGGGTTTCTCGGCCCCTATTCAGTTGGCAGTGGCGAAGAGAATTATCATATCAAAGAATTTGGACCTAGCCATGGGAAGCTGGACTGTGAAGCAGAGGGTCAAGATACACCTCTGTGGACCACCTGAACAATTGTCTATTGTTCCATGTCTCTGCATCAAATGGGCTCATCTCTCCTTCTGCCTACTTATAGGAAGTACTGGATACCAAATACCCTAAGGAGGAAGTTGGCCAAAACAGAAATCCACCTTTTCTAAATGGGCTAATATGTGTAGGCTGAAGAATGGAAAACTTTAAAGTTCTTATGTTCTTTTTCCTTCCTACTTCCTCACAGTGCACTTCCTTTCACTCTCCCTTAAAGTTCTTCTTGCTCCTGCTTGTTAGATACCATCTTCATTATTAGAGTACACTTTGTTGCCATAGCAATGCGTTCCTACTCTCACATTTTATTGCACTTAGAGTTGCTACAGGCAAAAGATAGTGGGGAGGGGAGAGCATGATTTTATTTTCTTTCAAGTAGCCAGGCTTTCTCCTGATCTGAGAAACTGTTAACTCCCCCTGAGAGGGAACAGTCTTTTAGCCAGGAATAGCACGGGTGGGGCATTGCACAGAAAGACAGATGGTTGCTCTCTAGGCTGCGACTTGCCCAGGTCACAATGCTGGGCCCAGGTAGGATTACATCATTCTCAAATTAACTCCTTCCTTTTAGGCTTAGGCATTTATACTGAGAGAAGAAGAAAAAAAGCAAGTAGGCCCTCCATCAGTGATAGAGATCAAAGAAGAAGCAGAAGTTGCTAGGTTGTACTAAAGTGCCTTTATAAGTCACAAAGTACAGGATTTCAGGATGAACATGAACTCCAAAGTTGTAGTAATGATAACAATACTATCTCACATGTGCACAGTGCCTTTAACTTTTTAACATATTTTTACATGCATTGCCTAATTTTTCTGTTGTTAAATGGCACCCCCTTAATGAAGACTTCTCCATGTTTTCAATAATAAAATTTATTGTCAAATTGGCTAACATACAGTATGTACAGTGTGCTCTTGGTTTTGGGGGTAGATTCCCATGGTTCATCGCTTACATACAACACCCAGTGCTCATCCCAATAAGTGTCCTCCATTTTTCATACTGATGTCTTGATTGATCCATTTTGTCAGTTTTCAACAAATACTGCTATACCTCTTACTGAATTATCATTTGTATTGTACAGACAGCATCTTAAACTATCTACTTGTGCTATTTTATCTTAAACTATCTAATTCTGCTACTATTTTACTTTATATACACCGGTCGTAGCCCACCAGACTGGTCTGGCTATTAGAGAATATATTCTTAGACAGCTCTTGTGTCCCATAGGGGGCCGCTCTAATGTGAGGCATTCTGTGAACTTTGCAAACTGTTCAAGATTCAGTTCTTCATCCAATATTGTAACTACGGATTAGACACTTAGAACTTTGAAATCATCTATGTGTCACCAGCCAACGACTTTGGCTATTTGTATATTAAAAAGTACAATTAAATTTTCCTCTCTTAGCATATTAAACATAATCAAACTTTATAAATACTTCTTAAATATTTTTGCAGGATAAAAATCTGCCACTTTCAACTGTAATTTTTAAATGCTCAATATGTATAGACAAGCTGCTGTATTTTATATAAATGAATGTATTCATAGAACAAACTTTAAATTTCAGAAAACAACACAGATTGTAGGAGTTTAAATTCCTGTTCATATTCCAGTAGAAATGAGTAATGTGTCCATTTTGGGAATCGTGGCAAATGATTGAGGAGGAGTGCATTTCTACACTTGCTTGAAATTGCCATTTTGTGGAGAAGCATTTGTGGTCTGGTGACTCAAGACTGAGAGATAGGTAGCTACCCATTCTCTATTCCGAATTCAGCTTCCATTGCTCCCTCTGTCCTGTATGCATGCTGAGATCTTGTCTAGGTAACACTGCCCTCTACTGGGTGGAACCAGAACTCCTCCTCAGTCCTTTAATCCAGTCCCAAGGTGTTGTGGAATTTTGACTCTGAAATTTGAGGGATTATTTTACAGATGAGGAAGCTGAAAGCCAGAAAGTATAATGGTCAGGGCTGTGACTCTTGACAATTTATATCAGAGACCAGTAAAAAACAAAAACTCTGCTTTCCAGACTCTTACATGGCTAATAGTCCTCCAAAAGTACAGAGTAGAACTGAGACTCTGAACACAGCACACAACTAAAACTATAAATGTATTACTTGTCCCTATAGGAATATTTGTTAAGTAACCAAATGTCTATTGCTGCATGAATTACCTGTGCTATTTAAATCTAGGTCAGGTGAATTATTCAGGATTTATCATAGACCTTTGCATTATTCTTAAAACCGTTAGAGAACACTGCTGTTTTTTTTTTTTTTTTCTGTCTTTTTAAAATATTTCCCCATTTGCTGTTTCTACATGAATGTATCTTCAAATGGAAATTTGTCCTAGGGGGCTATGGAAATTTTATTAATGGGCACATTTTAAGAGCAGAATTTTTCCACCCAGAAGATCTTAATTGGTGACCTTCTTCTTTCTCACCCATTTCTATGAGGTATTAAGTGTTTAGCTCTACTTCTGTAGAGTTGGCCAATGAAGAGTTGGAGGAGGCAGCCATCACATAAGAAGAGGGGATTTGAGGGACCAAAGTACCACATGACCCAAGTTACAGTAACTCCTTACCTTTTGTTAATTCAAGTCTATCAACTTCCCCTTTCTAGCATACAGTTAAGAATCTAGAAGTACATAACCAAGGAAGAAAAACTCTGTTACCTAGAGCTCAATTTCATCAGTGGCACTCATGCCGTTACTTAATGTCTATATTCTCCTATTTCACACAAATCGCTTAAAATTGGTCCAATTGTATGAAGACAGCAAATGAAGGAGTAGGGGCAGGTGTGTGGCGGGATGAGCTGTTAGAGACATGCCACACACATGTAGTCCAGAGTAATAGCTCGTGGCATGACAGAAAAGAGACAAAGGAATAGACATAACTAAATGTATTATAATATCCAGATCACTAGCAACCCTTGGCAAGAGAACAAAATTCACACTCACACCCCTCAGGAGAATCTAAATAGCTAATTTTATAATAATGACATAGGCTGGTTAAATAGTGTTTCATTTAATCCAACTTATAGGGAAGAACAGCTCCATATTCTCTGTTTATTTAGATTTCTTTTCAAGAATAGTTACACTTAATAGGAATTGCATGAATTCAACCTCAGCTATTCAGGAAATTCAAATGTCCAGAAGAGCCATGAAATTAAGAGAACTTGATGATTTTTTTCTCCTGGCTCTTTGGAATTCCCACATTAAAAAATTAAATTGTTTTATTCAGGTCATTCAACAAAAATATAGAGAGTGCTTAAGCTATGTACCAAGGAGTATTCTAGTCACTAAACATGCTATAGGTATCAAACAGACATAACTTTTGGTGCTCAGGACCAATTGAGGAAGGAAATACAATAAAATAAGTAAATGAATATATACAGAGTCTGAAATGGTAAAAAAAAAAAAAAATTAAGGAAATATAAGAAAAGGTAAGCACCAGTGAGTCTGGAGAGAAATTGAAATTTTAAATAAGCCAATGAGGAAAGTTTTCCCTGAGAAGTGCTTTAGGGAAGAAAACTTAAAGGAGTTTAAGGAGCAAGCCATGCAGGTGTCTGGGGGAAGACTCTCATTATACCATATATCCTGATATAGTGCAGTCCCTCCATTATCACATTTAAACTCTATACTCTGACCATTATCTCTTTTATTTTCAGTTCTCTTCTCCTTCTCCCTGACTCCAATAGTCCTTGGACCTGATGTTGATCTTAGCTCCTTCTCACTCTCTCATTCTCCTCAGGCCCTCGCTTTCCTGGTCAACTATTATTACCATTCCCTAACACTTATCCTAAATTCTCTTGCCCCTTCTTGCTTCTCTGTACTCATTTAGCAAAACCTTAGCCATGTTGATTTCCAAATTATCTTCTACTTTGTGCCTATAGCCTATCTCTAAATTATAACCTCTAACCTCATCTGAGCTCTCAAAACTACCCAGAAATCATACCACAGCATTCTAGTCCATTTCTTCCTCCAAAATCCTAAATAAATATTCTACGCTTTTTCCTTTCTTATTTGAACTCCAACTCATTCTCAGTGCTATGACCATGCTTCCTATTTCACTAAGAAAAAGGATTCATTTAGAAGAAAAGTCCGGTAAGCCCCACCACCATACCTATCCAGCTGCTAGCATCACTGCTATATTCTGTCCTATTATGGTGGATGAAATGTCTGTGCAGCCAATGCCAACTATTTTGGGCTCCCCATGTTACCCTATTTGCCTGTCCAAAGGCATTCCAGAGTCTCATCCTGTATTATCATTTTTTTCTTCTCTACTGAGTCCTTCTCTTCAGTCTATGAAGAAACCTGATTGTCAGGTGTCTTCTTAGCTACCAACTCATTTATTTGCTCCTTTACATGAAAACTCTTCAAAAGAGTTGCCTATACTTTGTGTGTCTAATTTCTCTGCCTCTCATTCTTCTCTTGAAATGACTCCAGTCAGGCTTTGCTCTCAGTAGCCTCTTACACCACTTTCTCAAACTCACCAACAACCTCTGCTTTACTAAATCCAGTGACTAGTTTTCAGTCTTCTTCTAGATTGACTCATCTATACTATCTGATTTTCAGTATCTATTTGCCTTTTCATCATCTGTCAATGTTTCTGTTTATTACCTATCACCTGGTAGGTCCTAAAGGGATTTTGGTGGAAATGCACTGGAGACTGGAACCCTAAATCTATGGGGCACTATAATAAAAATCACACTGGTATAGCTCTTTACATTTTCAAAATATTCTATATACTATCTACTTTAATATTTACAGTAATCCCCAAAGACTTTTTTTTCCAGATGAGAAATATTAAGAAGGAAGAAGTGACAATGATAGGATTACATAGGTTTATGTAGCTTCTCAGAGGCAGAAGCAATCCTGTGTTGAGCATTGGATAGTAGGGGTTGAGTGAAAATGAGTGGTGAGGAGTGCTGAAGACAGAATCTTGCCACAGAAAGGGGAAGATTAAAAAAAAAAAAAGAATGGAAGAGACTAAGTTTATCCTATTTGTCATTTTATGCCAGACTATTTTAAAATATAAGACATGGAATTAGAAAAGTTTAAAGTAATGCAGAAGAAACCTTAAGCCTCATTTTAAGGATAAAATTAAAAGTCATTGGGCTCTGCCTTCACTCCTAATGAGAAATCACCAACAATGCTCTGAATTACAATTTTTGCTCTCCTCTTGCAAATACCCATTGATTTAAAAAAAAAAAAAAAAGTTCAAAGACTGTGATGGGCTGAATGTTTGGTCCCCTCCAAATTCACAAATAAAAGAGATTCCAAGGAGCTCTGGGTACCATCTCCACTATGTGAGGATTCAAAGAGAAAATAGCCATCTTCTCAGGGGAGGGCCTTCACCAGCACCTGCTCATGCTGGCACCCTGATCTCAGACTTATAGCCTTCAGAGAGCTAAGGAATAAACTTCTGTTGTGTATAAGCCATTTAGTCTGTAGTACTTTGTTATAGGGGCCCGACTGGCTGAAACAAGGACATTTCAATTTAGTGTTTATCTTAGTCCATTTAGGCTTCAATAAGAAAAATACCAAAGAGGGGCGCCTGGGTGGCTCAGTTGGTTAAGTGCCCCACTTCGGCTCAGGTCGTGATCTTGCGGTCCGTGGGTTCAAGCCCCATGTCAGGCTCTGTGCTGACAGCTCGGAGCCTGGAGCTTGCTTGGGATTCTGTGTCTCCCGCTCTCTCTGACCCTTCCCAGTTCATGCTCTGTCTCTCTCTCAAAAAAAAAAAAAATAATAATATAATAAATTTTAAAAAATTTAAAAAAAGAAAAAGAAAAATACCAAAGACTGAGTTGAGTGGCTTAAACAATGGAAATTTATTTCTTGTAATTCAGGAAGATGGGAAATCCATGATCAAGACATTACCATATTCATTCTCTGGTGAGAACCTGCTTCCTGGTTCATAGATGGCAGTCTTCTGGGTCCTCACAGGGCCCAAGAGGAAGGGATTGCTCTGAGGTCTCTTTTACAAAGGCACTAATGCCATTCACAAGGGCTCCACCCACATGACTCAATCACCTCACAAAATCTCCACCTCCAAATACACTAGGGATTAAGTTTCAACACACAAATTTGGGAGGAACACAAATAAGCTGTCCATAGTATTGCCCAATATTTTTCAATCTGAGTCTCTTATATTGCAAAAGGATCTGAAACTCTATCTAGAGTTCTGGGAGAATGACCTGAGAAGGTTGCCGCCACCAGTATGTGTCTTCAGACACAAACAAGTCTAGGCATACGTAAGAGACTAAAAAATGTTGCTTGTTAACCACCCCCAGGCCTACCTTCCCCTATCTCTCCCCTCTGTCTGTCTGTCTGTCTGTCTCTCTCATGCCCAAGTAACCGGTGTCTTTTGTATGGAAACAGTTGCTTGGCTTCAGCTGGTAACACATTCCACTGCGCATCCTCCACGCAGATTAAACCTTTGTCTGTCTTTGATCTAAAGCTGATAGAGGAGAACACTTAGATGAACTAAATAATAAAGAGATCCCATTACTGTCATTTACTTCCACACATAGAAGGATAAAAAGGCCATCCTCGCATGAAATTGTAATGCTGATTACCTTTCTCTGCTCACTTTAAATCCAATCACTTAGCACAATCCATCAGCATTCAAATACATGGAAGATTGCAGTTTCCTAAATTGAGACAACACAATTCAGTGCCGTGATACTGCTTTGCTATCCATTATGGTAGCCATAATCTCCAGTATTAGAGGAGGGATTGTATATTAACCTAAATACTGCTCAAGGGACTGGGCTGCTTTTCACAAAGTTGTATTTTTTTTTTCTAATTTATTTTCCTTTATTTTATACATTCTGTAAGTATAGAAAGAGAATCATTGATGTGGGTGCTGTACCCACTCTGGCTTTTGCCTCTTGCTCACCATTTAAAATTTTACTTTTTCAGTTCCTTCCAAGATGTTTGATTTTGATACATCATCAGTGTTTTAAGTAATTTACTTTTCTGAATCTGATATGTCTCATTATATATAAAAGGATGATAATAACACCCACCTCAGTGGAGTATTATGAGAACTAAGTAAGATAATATGAGTCACTTTAACTTGTCTAACTTGTCTTCTTTTTCATTCACCTGGGGTTACCCCAGAAGTGTCCATGTATGAATCAAGGATATGTTTCAGTTACAAATGCATATTTCCTTATGTTTTCCCCACACACGTCCATTTTTCCCCCTCAGAGATCATTATAATGGAAGAAGAAATACTAAAAGAAGACATATCACCTACAGTCCCACCACTCATAATAAATATTTATTCATTCATTCAACAAGTATTTATTAAACATCTCTTATTTGCCTAGTGTTGATCTACGTTTCTGTGCACTGAATAAAACATACAAAAATACTTGCCCTCAAAGAACTTCCATACACCTTTCAATTTTTTTTTGTTTTGTTTTCACTCCTTTCCATTTCTCCTTTCTATGTAGACATAAAATACATAGTTGCATGAACACTAATCAGAATTCTAATTATTTTATTTAATATTAAATTTTAAAAGTTTCCATGTTGCTAAACTGTATAATTATAATACCAACATAATACTTCTTGGAGTTGATATACAATAATTGAATTGCCCAGTCCCCAACAGCCCCAGCACCCACCTCCAGCTGTGATGAATATCCATGTATATTTTCCTTCTTCTACTGATTTCCTTTATATAACTACATCAGGGTGGAATCAATGGGTCAAAGTATAAGAACATTATTATATCACTCAGGTAAAGGTAAGAAAATAGTCCACTCATCACTCTCTGGTGGATTCTTGCTGCATAGTTCAATGATAGTATGTAATTTAGTACTCAAATGTGTAAAACATACATAGCATGCAATAGAAATTCCAACTACATTAAGAGAGGAAGGAGTATAGAAACAAATTCTAGCTATATTAAAAAAAAAAAAAAAAAGACAATGAAGGTGAGCTTTCCAAAGTAGAGAATCAGTGTGGCCCAGTGTGGAAATAGATAATCAGAATAGGTAGAGTGGGTTGAGGTTATGCAAAGGCCACAGATGTGGAGTGGATAAATTTGAACATAAGTTAATAAATAGTGGAAAGTCCTTGTCATTCCTGCAACAGAAGAATGGCACAAAGAAAGCAGTGTTATATAATGTGTAAAAGCTATTATCGTGCTCTAGGGAAGCTGAGGAACCTGGATACTGCATTGCATTTTACTGAGCTTTTACATTTGTTATTAAACCCAAAATCTTACTCTCACTGTTCCTCAGGGCATGAAGGAAACACACACACACACACACACACACACACACACACACACACACAAAACAAAAACAAAAACAAAAACCTAAAACACAATGGGATCAAGCCCAATGTGCTGATGGAAAATATCCTAAATGGGACATGCTCAGTCAGCACAGCTTTCTGCTAGACCCTCAGATGATGAAGAAGCAGAATTAATAATCCCCAGTAAGGGATGGCAGCTCTTTATGATGGAAAAGTTCTTCCAGCTCCTGGACTATCCAAATGCACCTCTCCATTCCAGGTAATTAGGTTAATAGTTATTAAATGAGGCAGCGTTAATAATCCTCTGTTATTTCAGCCCAAAGGCCAGAAAGTATAGTTAAGCGTATGTTGCTTTTTGTGTACCTTTTCCTTCTCTTTAAATCAAAGGATATTAAAATGGACAAACTGAGCAGTAGGCTGAAGAGTACACACAGCTTCTTTTGGAGGATTTAGGTGTGGTAGTGATTAGACAGCATTCAGCATATTTGTCTCCAGTTGGTAGAGTGGAGAGACACATTCAAATTAGATGAACATGTTTTGAGGCCAGGACTTATTCACTTGATACTTGTTTATCCCCAGCTAACTGTGGTACAGTGCCTGGATTGGTACCTGACACACAGTATGTGCCCAACCAACCTTTGGCTAGTAAATGAAGGATCCATACCTAATAGTTGTTCATTAAATATTTGATAATTGCCTCTTTGTTTGGTTTACACGTGTTTGGTCTCTGAATCTTTGTGACTGGAAGTTGGTAGGGAAAAAAAAATTTTTTCCCTATAGTGAGGGAAGCTTTGGAGAGGAGGAGAAGAAATAAGTATGAATTTCACCATAGGGAAATGTGCCCTAGGGGCCATCATTATCTTAATCTATTGGAAAGCCTCCTATCAGTTGTAAGAATAGTTTTCAAAGCCCTAATCTGAAATAAAGAGATAAATTAAGATGCTATTGTTTTGTACAATGTTCCCTTTTCAAAGCCAAGCATAGTAACTAGTAGATAAGATACTTCCAAGCATATTTGATAAATGAATGATTGAATGAATGGAATATGGGCCCTTCCTTCAGGGATTTCACAGTGAGGATATGAAATAGAATTCCACTAGAGAGTTGTACAAACTTAGAAATATTTTATAGTCTATTACTCCATTAGCAGTCAACTCTTATAAATATTCCATCAGTGATGAATCCACCTACTGAGCCATTTTCCAGAACAGATACTTCAGTGTCCATAAAGATATCTTGAAAAACTCTGTGATTAATTCCTAACTGTATCTAACACTATGTAGGTATTGACAGAGTGGGAGATAAATTTTAAAAGACACACACACACACACACACACACACACACACACACACACACACAAGATCAAATAGGAACCTTTCATTCTTAGATGGTTTCCCTGAAATACATGACCACAGCTTAAGAGTTAGCATCACATGTGTGAAAGATAGGTCTAGTTACAGCTTTAAAAGCTCTTGTTATGTAAAATTATCTGCAAGTATAGCTCGCTACTAAGATATCCTGGTACCTAAACCAGATGGTGTAAGATTTGCTATCTCAAATATGCAGCACACATGTCTACTGACTTTTGTTAAGTGAATAACTGGGAATGTTAGGTAACAGTGCAAAAAACATAAACACTCTTGAAGTCATAGAAAATTCTATGAAAATAAATAGCCTTCTAAATAGGATTTAAAATGTTTAAAACCCCTTAAGAAATGGAACACATGCAAAAATAAATATAAGAAATGTTAAACTGGCCTTGGATTAGCATGCTATAATGCAGCGGTAGCTGTAGTAAATGAATCCCCTGGTATCTGAATAATTAAGAGCCAGGGTAGGATTTATAATCTAGGACAACTAATACACAGAGCTGTAAATGCTGGTCTCACAATAGGGATTCAGCACAACTATATTGATGTCTTCCTATAGAGGCTTATATTCTTTTCTGCTTTATTTTAGGACAGGAGAGTACATAGATAGGTGAATCAGAGATCTGTCTATATTTATAGTTCTATTTGATACCAGAGCTTACATTAGAACAGTATCAAACATAGAAAAAGTTAATTTGCATTTTGCATTCTTCATTTTCAGTGCTTTAAAAACATTTCTATAAGGTATCATTCCATGTTCATTTCATCTTTCCTCACCAATTAGTTCCTGAATTAACTCATTAAAAAACAAAACAAAACAACAACAACAAAAAAACATTTACTGAGTTCCCACTAAGTACAAAATGCCCCAGCAGGCTTTGAACATGTAAAATGACTGTGATGTAACCCCTGCCCTGTTGGAGTTCACAGTCTTTTGGAAAATCATTTAGTTATTTGTAGTGATGCAGGAAATAGTAGTATGTTTAGGTAAGGGCAAATCCTTTGGTGTGATTGCTGTGGACAAAAAGTATGAAGGAAATGTAGGAAATTAAGCTTGAAGAGTTATAAGACAATTTCCTGTTAATGGAAGATCAGTGGAGAGAATAATTTGAGTTTTGAATTGGAGTGCAAGAAATAAGAAATGATCAGGTTATGTTTTAAAATAATGACCTTGAAAGCCATGGAGAGGATGGATTAGAAGAGGGAAAGACTGAAGACAGAGAGACAATTGGGGAAAATTTTGCAACTTTCCAAGGATACTGAGTTGTGAACTGTGGCGGCAGAAATGGGAATAGAGGAAATATTTGAGAAGCATTTCTGAGACAGAATTGACAACAATCTTACCAAACAAGTATGGAATTAGTCAATCAGATGCATATGGATTATGACTAAAGATAGAAGAGTTGATGAGATTCTAAACAGAAACATAAAGTGAGAAGAAGAAAAAAAGGCTAAGGCTGAACTTACATAAAGCCCAGTATTTAAGAGACCAAGAAGAAGAAAAAGAAGCCACTGAAGAATCTAGAAAGGAGCCATAAGTGATACTATGCTTTATTATAGGTAAACACAGAGTACAATAAATTAAGAATTATTACTTAAAACTGGAAGAGATCTTCCAAAGCATGTACGCTAATCTTGTTACTTTAATGGTGAGAAAAACAACTTGCCCATTTATACTTGCCTTATTGCACAGTTGAGACTTGAATCCAGTGTTTTGGCTCCACAGCCAATTTTGTTATATATCTTTCTTAATACTTAAAGATTAACATTGACTTGCAATCAGATCTTTTATCTCTTGAGTCTTATTTATATCTTCTGGAAATCAAATTCTAATTAAATATTGGGTTTTCTTGATATACACAATCCAGCCTTGATGTGGCATTTAGGAAATCTGAGTTCAAGGAAAGTGACACCAGACATGTTTTTGAGTATCTCTGCAGCTTAGTTCCCCAGCTGTAAAATGAATGATCGATCTACGTGATTGTTTTTGTAACATTTAGTTATTTTGAGAGCCAGAGAGGGCGAGTGAGTGCTTGCAAATGGGGGAGGGGCAGAGAGAGAGGGAGACACAGAATCTGAAGCAGACTCCAGGCTCTGAGCTGTCAGCACAGAGCCTGATATGGGTCTCGAACTCATGGACCTCGAGATCATGACCTGAGCCAAAATTGGATGCTTAACTGACTGAGCCACCCAGGTGCCCTAAACATGAGTTTTACCATTCATTTTTATCTCTGGGATCTTAGCTATCCAGTAGTATATTGATTAGCAACCATCACTGTATGTGTCCCAATATGTGTGGGGACAGTAGTTCTCTGGCAAATGAAAAGCCACTCCAAGACTCTTAAAACTCTGGAGAACCATGATGTGGACGTTACAATTAGATTCTTACACTATAGCTGGGGAGTGGTCTGTGGCTTTTGCTGGTGTCAGTCCTTTCTTCTCACATGAGCCTGACAGTAGACATAGGTTGTTTTGCTACGTCTGCTATTTTCCTATTTTTATGTTTTTTGGGAAAATAGCTGACCAAATTAAGCTTTCAGCATATTTAAAAAAATTGGTGATAAAGCTCAGAGCTGCAACACTGCCCCAATTTCTTATTCATGACTTGTTATTTAACAAAAGCTTGCATCTTGCAGTGATATTACACAATGCTGATCCTCCTTGAAAGAGAGAGAATTTGATTCACCTCTGACAGACTGATATGTCCAAGAAGACAGAAAATTTCCTTTGTCCACATTCTCAATCCATCTAGGCCATCTCCAGAAGTCCCTTCCTGCCCATGACACACTAGAGAAAGCAGATTAAAAAAATTGAGACGGGTGTTATGGTGAAAAGGGCTTTTAATGATGTTTTGACATTTTCTGGGATTAATGTTTTGGTAGAACAAACTGAGAGAATACTCAGGAAAGGATACAGGAAGCTTTAGAGATTTGTATATGAACTGCCAGTAACGGTTTTCTATTAATAAAATTATGTATAATAGGAAATAATGCATTTAAAAATATAACACATTTTTACAGGATTGTAATCTCCAGTTTTTAAAGTCCTAAATTTAACATATAAACCTGGACCGAGGGAGTATCTGTTCCATTAAAAATGGTTGAAATAGGGGCGCCTGGGTGGCGCAGTCGGTTAAGCGTCCGACTTCAGCCAGGTCACGATCTCGCGGTCCGTGAGTTCGAGCCCCGCGTCGGGCTCTGGGCTGATGGCTCAGAGCCTGGAGCCTGTTTCTGATTCTGTGTCTCCCTCTCTCTCTGCCCCTCCCCCGTTCATGCTCTGTCTCTCTCTGTCCCAAAAATAAATAAATAAATAAAAAATTAAAAAAAAAAAAAAAAAAAAAAAAAAAATGGTTGAAATAGACTAAATAAATGTACAATGATATTTAAAAAAATATATTAGAATTGGATTATCAAGTGCAAACGTAGAGTTTCTTTCCCTGAGGTATTTAAAAAACAGAATGAGGACTCATCTTTCCAGAATTATTCAGATACCCTCTTGCTTAAAGGACAGCAGAACTGTTTGACCTCCAGCAATTTATCCTAATATTTGAAGTTTATGATTGCATATTACTGTATTGTTATCTCATTTAAAAGATGGCCTAAATGTCCCTTAAAAACACATGCCTTGTATATAAAGGCCTTTTGTTTGAGGCCTTGGAGCAAAGGCTGAAATATAGAGTCTTCAGAAATATGAAAGAGGGCGGTGTTGCTGAAGCGTGAGGGCACAGTGGTATCATTAGGGAGAGCTAATGCCCTAGCAGTTTGCTCTCCTTATGCCCAATTTGATAAATGGTAATGAGCATCTGCTAACCTCCAGTGTAATGGGAACCATTTGTAGTGATTACAACCTGAAAGAACTTAGGGTGTGTGTGTTTGTGTGGGAGGGGGCTTTCTACCATACATCATGCACATGCATACAGACATGCACAAATATATACCCTGAATCTCAAATAATACATTCATCTATTGCAAGGTCAAATTAACTACAGCTAAATTTACTAGAGAATTCTAATGATGCAGTGACTTCCTGTCTGAGAAGGCCTTATCATTTTTTTCCTCCTACATTAGCACTTTTCTAACCAATTCTAGATGTAGCCCTTGGCAGGTGGAGCCCTTTGCAAGCTGATGTTGTCTGGCTCAGGACCGGACTGTCCAGGTGTTGTAGTTCCATGCTTGGCTGCATGAGTACTAGTGGGTGTAGCCTAAACTACATGCATTATTGACCAAAGTGGTTCCCTGGTATCCCAACCTTCCCTTCTCTTGTTACATTTTCTGAAGGAAGACCATGACTTAATATCTCCAAATAGTTTCAGTAATGGTGGACAGCGCTTTACATGGGCCAGCTGCCTTGAGAGAGAGGTGATTATCTTGGCTAGAATTAAGTAGCTACAGGTGTCAACACCTGCTGCATAGTTAAAGGCTGCCTACATGACTACTGTTTACTCTCATCTTGAAACAAGTCATTTGGTGCTGAGTCAATGGAAATGAGGTCTTTGTCCTTAATTTGCCTACCATAATAGGCAAGCAAAATACAAGCCCAGCAGAATGAACACCCAACTACTTTGGCTTGTCCATTCCAAGAAGAAGTGTGCATAAAATTTTGAGGTTAAAATCTCCAAAAATTCATATTTTAAAAAACAAAATACAATTTAAAATTTCAAAGGTGAAACAATACTAGCATTTTAAAATTTGGTATTCTGAAATAGAGCCATGGCCTTTCATTTTCCATTGCTTCTACAGCTGTTTTATTTTTACTTGGGATCAAATTGATATGAGAGCTTCAAACAGCAATTATTTTGCTATGGGATGCCTTGCACCTCACCGAGTATTTATTGAATGAATGAAATCTATTTTTCACTCACCAGTTTACTGAACCTTATTGCAAAACCCACGTCTTTCTGGTTCTCATTTTCCAGAGCCCAGTTCATGTATCCCATCTTAGAATTCTTCCCCAGTAACATTGCTTGCTGTACATTCCCACAGCACCTTCCTGTTTCCTCAATTTCCTCTATTACTCCTCAACCTGAGGCTCACAGATTGTTAGCATCAATATCAGCAGGGATGGTTAGAAATGCAAAGTCTTGGTACCATTCCTAACGTGTTGGATCAGAATCTCTATTTTTTAACTCCTCAGAATTTTATATTTGCATTAAATTTTGAGAAATTCTGATATAACACATGTTGGTTCCACAATGCAATTGAGTGTATGTATGTATGTGTGTATGTATGTATGTATGTATGTATGTATGTATGTATGTATGGCTTCCCAAGGGAATAAAAACACCTTGAGATCAAGTTATTGGGTTTTTTTGAGAGAGAGAGAGAGTGCACATGCATGAGCATGAGTGGGGGAGGGGCGGGTTGGGGGGGAGAGAGAGAGAGAGAGAGCGAGAGAGAGAGAGCAAGCAGGGGAGAAAATCCCAAACAGGCTCCATGCTGCCAGTGCAGAGCCCCATGCAGGACTCTGTCCTAAAAACCATGAGATCATGACCTGAGCTGAAATCAAGAGTCAGACACCTAACCAACTGATCCACCCAGGTGCCCGAGGTCTTCTTTTATTTGGAGCTACTAGTCTACCTTCTCCTCACACCTCCACTCTTATAACACCTTCCTGCAGGGTCTTTCCTGCCCCACTCTATGGACCAGATCTTGTGCATATTCATCAAGTTTTCCTTTTCCACCTTTGTTCCTCACAGTTTAAAAGCACTGGTGTTTGTTTTGTTTCTGAAATCAAGTCTCCACTTCCTTCCACAGTTTCGTCACTGGTTATTTACAGTTTACCCTGGGCCTGATTCTCTCCTGAAAACATGCCTAGTTCTCCACTTCTCCTGAAAAGCAGGCACTGCTTTATGCTTTGATTACAAACTGCCAGAGGGCAGGAGCCAGTCTCTTCACGATGTGAATATAGCACATAATCATGTACCCAAAGACCCTTGATCAATGATTTTTCACCAGCTATGCCTTCAATTAGATGCAGCTGCTTTCGAAGCTGTGTTAACTCTTTTAGGCCTCTAGCATTTAGTAAATAATTGTTCCAATGCATGAAATTTGTCCTACCAACTTGAAAGAATGAATACCTCTCCCATGAAAATCTAATTTATCCAGGTAATGTGTAACTCACCCAACAGATTTAGCTCCTTGTGTTGCTGTTGAATTTAGACTCATTTTGGCAGAAGTAGAAATCCCCAGCTCTGTACAAACTGGTGTTTGAATCTCTTTGGTGGCATGCTTTTTCATTATTTTGGAAAAGACTTTCTTTGCAACCCTCCTGTCCCTCTCTTTACCTCATTTACAAATGGAAATTGTAAAATGACTAAGAATAGAAGAAGCAGTGTAAGCAGTAACATATTATACTTTTATTGATTTCTGTCTGCCTATTTCAGAGAACCTGCGGGCAATCCATACTGGATTAAGTGGCCTTGTGTAAATATTGAGAACAGGGTCGTCTCTGTTTCAGTAAAAAAGACCTGATTGTGCCTCTAGCGTTCACTGTTGGTGGAACAGGGGTGGAGGAGAGAGTTGATTAATATGTATACTTTACAGAAAGAGAGTGAGAGGGAGGGAGAGAACACACATGATAACAAGAGATACAAGCAGTTCCATGAGAAATGCACAGACTTTTGTGATTACCTAGGTGTGAATCCTAGGTCTGTTACCTACTAGCTGTGGGAATGAGGCATTTTCAAAAATCCCCTGCATTAAAAAAAATGATACCTATGAGAACCTCAAATCTCTCATCCATGAAATGGAAATCATATTCCTAACTCTGTTCATAGCCACCGTACACTTGTGCAGGCTTCATACTGCATGAGATACCTGCTGAGGGGTGGATGTGGACTAAAATCTATCCCTACCACTCAACAAGACATGCACCCAGGCAGAGGACTATCTCTGTCTGGAGGAACAGTTTTTTTTCTAATGGTCACAAAGGTACTTTATTATAGGTTAGCTCATAAGATGACCCTGTTCCTACCATTTCTTATGAGAGTTAAAAATGATGGTAGGGAGGGGTGCCTGGGTGGCTCAGTTGGTTAAGCATCTGATTCTTGATTTCGGCTAAGTTCATGATCTCACAGTTTGTAAGTCTGAGCCCCACATCGTGCTCTGTGCTGACAGTGTGGAGCCTGATTGGGATTCTCTCTCTCCTTCTCTCTCTCTGTCCCTCCCCCACTTGCAGGCTTGCAGGCGCTCTTTCTCTCTCTCTCTCAATAATAAGTAAATAAACATTATTTATTTATTTTTAAATGTTTTTATTTATTTTTGAGACAGGGAGAGACAGAGCATGAGCAGGGGAGGGGCAGCGAGAGAGGGAGACACAGAATCTGAAGCAGGCTCCAGGCTCTGAGCTGTCAGCACAGAGCCCGACACGGGGCTCGAACTCACAGACTGTGAGATCATGACCTGAGCTGAAGTCAGATGCTTAACTAACTGAGCCACCCAGGCGCCCCAAATAAACATTTAAAAAAAAAAAAAAACAGATGGTATGTAGAACTACGAAAGAGTTCTTGGCATTCATGAAATGTTTTGCCAATTTTCCAGTCCTTATTTTGCCTCTCTCAGAATACAGATTTCATTTTCCTTATCCAACTTTCTCCCTTAGGCTAGAAGCCAGGCTCCCCTACTCTTCCTGGACCCATGTCTTCCCAGCTGTACCCCTAGGGAGGTGATCTCTCCCCTCACTTGCAAGGTAAAAAAAAATTTCTGCAAAGACATCTGGTAGAACTGTCCAGAGTACAGGTCCATAATGGCAAAGCATTTTCCTCATCAGTCCTCATCATAACCAGGTGAAGAGCAGAGAGATATACAGAGCTCAAAGAGGGGCAATTGTCTTTTTTCCCCCAGAAGATAAGTAGTATGAGCTGGAGATAAAACAAATATTTCTGCCACAATTCTTACAAATATTGAGCACTTCCTATATGCTTAGACTCCTGATAATCCCAATGATATATACACAGCAGAGGTAAAATTTGTTTGAAAAGATGAAACACACAACGAATGGAAAACCATTACATCCAGATGACTCAGCAAATGCAGAATAAAAATTACAGGAGTAATTAGCATTGTCTTTGATGGTGATCATTTCTTTCTGGGTCACATTTTCCTTATTTGAAACATGAGGGGTCTGCATCAAGCCATTGTTAGGTTTCTTTGGATTCTAATGTGTATGACTCATCCACCATTCATTCCGGTTATCCATCCATTCCTCCATCACTGGGTTAGATGCTTGAGGCACTTGGATCCTAAGTCAGCAAGTGTTTTTGAGAGCCTACAAATACAAGGCGTTATTTTAGCCATAGTAGTATATGCAAAAAAAGGAAACAACAGTTCTTTTACTCAAATTGTTTCCAGTCTAGTTGGAGTATATAGTATAATACAGAAAGAATTGTGGAACAGACATAATTACATAATAGAGGACATTGCAATAGAGGCAAGAATAGTTCATGAATGGCTAGGATGTCTGGTGAGAATTTGGACTTCAGAGTGAACATGATGATGCGTCAGAAATGGCTGGAGATGGCTCCATTGAAGAGAAGAGGTTTTACCTCCTCTGGAAACTGAGAGGGAACAGTACCAATTGGGCAGAGAGGACAAGTATACATCCTCTAAGCTGGAGAAAAGGCCTAAGTTCTCCACCTCTCTAATACTAACTTTGGATTGTTTTGGTTTATAGTTTTTTTCCCCTCTGTTTTACTGTTTTGTTGAATGTATATCGTGTAAAATGAAAAATGCTGACATATACTGTAAGTATATGTCAGAAACAGAAGTTACCTGAAAACATTTGAGGTAACTACTAATTGCGTTCATCTGCTAATTAGCACTTTCTTTGTCACTGATGATAACACCAGATTGGATTTCCCACAGGGAAATGGAAATAAAACAAAACAAAAAAATCAAGAAAGCAGAATACCAGTTGCTAGGGGGATATTAGAAACAGAGATACATGGAACATCTGGGTATCATGCTAACATTTGAAGAGGCTGGCCAATGAGCAATTCAGTACACCTATGTCCAAAATAGTAAGAGTCACTACCTTTAAAGCAGTGCTGATTCTAATTGACTACAGATCCATATGGATCTAATAGCTCGTTAGAGATAATTGGCATCTGAATGAAGGTGGTACAGTGAGTAGAGGAATAGGCTGTGTAAGGAATGTGATTACTTTGGAGGATCTAGTCATGAGCATGGAGGAAAGCCAAGTTTACTTTTTTTAAGCATTTATTTAAATTCTAGTTAGTTAACATATAGTGTAATATTGGTTTCAGGAGTAGATTTTAGTGATTCATCACTTTCATGTAACACCCAGTGCTCATCATAACAAGTGCCCCCCTTAATATCCATAAACCATTAGCCCACCCCTCCCCCAACTGACTCCCCTCCAGTAACCCTTAGTTTGTTCTATTTAAGAGTCTCTTGTGGTTTGCCTCCCTCTTTCTTTTTTCCTTTTCTCCTATGTTCATCTGGTAGGAGGAAAGCCAAGTTTTTAAACCAACACTCTAAACACGACTGTGTTAAAATGGAAAACACCTGTTTAAAAGTTATCAGACACAGTAAGGTGTTAGTTACTCAAAGACCTACATGATTTGCTTTGGAACTGAATGTCACAAACTGACATAGTTCCATAAAATGCACTAAAATGATCACACCAAGGAGAGGTTGGTAAACTCAGATGGGGCTGAATTTGCTCTTTATCCTTCCAATGTCACCTAATCAACAAGAAGGGATCCTTCCAATGTCACATAATCAATAATCAACATGCAAACAAAATGTCTGGCTTTTTGCTTTTGTAGGAAGGGTGGTCATGCACAACAGATGTTTAGGGATCTTGCTTTGTTATTTATCACCATGTGTTTTTTTCTTGTCCCTTGTTTAGTATTTCAGTCATCTGATTTCTTTCATTGCATTTATTCTATTATCTTCTCTAAGTACAGCAAAAGGCACATAGTTTATTTTTTGTCATAATTATCAGGTAGACCATTAAGCAGTTGTATGCATTTGTGTTACAGAGATAGAAAAAAGTTGTTCCATGCCCTCATGGTCTCACATTCCAGTAGGTCAGAAAATCATTGTAGGACTGTGCAGTCTTTCCTGTAAGAAGATATTACAGAGTAGTTATTGGAAAAGGAAGAGAGAGAAAGGGAAGAAAGAAGAAAGGAAACAATCAGCCAAACTGGATAAATCTTAGCATTAGAATTAAAGAATAAGAACTTAATGAGAATTAAGGACATGAGGGCAGAACCCCCATAGAATCTACGAGGAACACACCAATTCAGAGTACACATATAGGTGATGATAGGGCATTATGCGCAACCTATAAATTGCAGATCTTGAGTGCCACTCTGAGGACCTAAATAAGCGTTAGCAGCAAACTCTGTTCCTTCATAACTAAAACGTCTCTGCTTCTGGGACGCCTGCATAGCTTAGTAGGTTAAGCATCCAGCTTTGGCTCAGGTCAGGATCTTGTGGTTCATGAATTCAAGCCCCACATCAGGCTCTGTGCTGACAGCTTAGAGTCTGGAGCCTGGTTCAGATTCTTTTATCTCTCACTCTTTGTGCCCCTCCCCTGCTCACTCTCTGTCTCTCTCACTCAGGAATAAATACACATTAAAAATTTAAAAAAAGGGACGACTAGGTGGCTCAGTCAGTTAAGCGTCTGACTTCGGCTCAGGTAATGATATCACGGTTCGTGGGTTTGAGCCCCGCATCAGGCTCTGTGCTGGCAGCTCAGAGCCCAGAGCCTGTTTCAGATTCTGTGTCTCCCTCTCTCTCTGCCCCTCCCCTGCTCATGCTCTGTCTCCCTCTGTCTCAAAAATAAAATAAAAACATTAATTTTTTTTTAATTTTAAAAAGTAAAATATCTCTGCTTCTAAGTGTAGCTGGTGTCATACATCCAATGGAATAATTTATTTCAATAACTTGTCAGAGCAGTTTCCAAACCATAGGATTGCTTGGGATTCCTTTCTCAGACCCTAGAATTAGTCTGCTTTTATTCAAGAACTGGCTTAGTACCTGAAGCTTATTTTTGGCAAGGCTGTTCTTGACATTGCCAGATTGACATCCTGTAGTCTTAGCTCTGTCACGAGAAGCACACAGTATCATGTATGATCCCTGCACTGGCCTTGCCATATATCACCGCCTGCCCCCATGGTGCCTTGAGAAATAGTCCTCCTCATCTCACCAAGGAAAGAATGCATGTAATGCTGAGCAGTTGAAAATATTTATTTTTATTGAATCATATAGTATTAAAAGGTAAACAAAACCAATAAATAAATATAGACTGGAAATTACATTTTTAAGCTTTACATCCAAGCTGATTTCTTTTTCTCTCTCCAGCCATATTCACCTACTTCCTTGTACAAACCTTTAACTTCAGCCAAATTGTCATAGCTGTTTTTATAGTTCCCTGTCTCATACTGTGTTCGTGCCTCATTATTCACCTGGTGTTATTTCCCCACTTCCTCTACCCCCAGTGTACATTCTGACAGCCCTTCTTGACCTGGCAAAAGTCTCACCTTTGCTAAAAGCCTGCACTTTACCCTTCTTTGTGGCCTAGAGAACATCTTGTATGCATAGTTTGTCAGTTTAGACATGCATTGCTGTCCTCTGTTCTTGCCATTGTTATCTGAAACTATTGTTTCATTTTTTTTTTTGCTGTAACACACATTTTTGCGATTTTATATTGCTTCCCTGATACGTTTAAAACATTTTTTGAAGGCATATATCTTATTGTAGATTTCTATATCCTCCAGGATAACCCCAAGCTTGGGTCATTGGTCAAAACGTCAATAAATGATGTTTATGGTATGTTTATCTTTTTATTATTTAAAATTTTATCTCATGTCATATACTTGGCTAAAGAAGTTCTGGTAAGGTGAAACTTTGAAAATTATAGGATGATGATGACCAATAATTGCCATGGTTTCTACAATGTTGGAAGAAGATATATTATTTTCAGGATTCTAGGAAAGACCACTTTTTTCTAAGTAATTCCTGCACATCACATGCATTACATATTTTCTAAATCATATTTACATATTATATGCACTATGCAATTTTAATTCCAGACAGGTAGAGTCAATGTTTTTTCTCCTATTGAATTCAACTATAAAACCTGAGTAGAATTCATGGCTCAGCTATTTGAAAACTCTGAATAGTAAAGAGCAAGAGGTGAATCAGAGAAGGATAGCATAATTTGATGCACCCTTGAACCAGGAGTGAGTTTACCATTTTTTTCCTTGCAGATTGCCCCCAGTCTGAAATCAATGCATTTTGAAAGGTGGAAGTGAGCATCATAGTACAGATATGAGAGATGCAGGAAAAGCTTGGATGCAGGAGTGTGAAATGGAATCCTAACACTCAGAGTGGAGGAAATCCCTTGACTTTCTCCCCTTCTGTTCACTCACATTCCAGTCACCAGAAAATTCCATGGTGCAGATATCAGTGGCAGTGACAGTAGTCAGCAATGGAAGGCTACAAGAACCAGAGCTCTAACAGTAGGAAACATTATTTACTTTTAGTGGAGCTGTGGCACCTAGAGGTTGGGGTCAAACCAACCTCTCTCTTGGACTCTCTTGGACTGCCTACTAATTTGCCCCAGATGTTGTATAATCCTAAAAGAAGGTGGTTTCTTTTATGCTATTTTGAAAATTGAACAGCAAGCTATAGGATAAATCATCATTTGCTGGGAGATAAAGTTTAGGAGTAAAATCACAGTATTACTTAATGGTTTGTCCATAAAAAGCACTATAAGCATAGTGTCTCTCGTGCACATGAAATCTCTAATATTCATGTAAATTATTTAAAATAGTTTTAAAAACTCCATCAGCATTTTGAATATTATCAAACATTTTCCCCAGCACAGTATAATTTTTTAAAAAAATGTGTGGCATCTAAGTCCACAAAATAGAAATCATTATACTTTCTTTTGCCAGAAAAAATAATTAAGATTTATATTCTTGATTGAATAACGCAACTATATATGAACGTTTCTCTGATTACAAGTGAATACTATAGTTAATGGACCCTCTGCATCTGAGTGTGTATATAGGAGTATGTGAGTGGATTTGAGTGTGTATGTAAATAAATATAGGTACACATATGGCTGTAGATCAAATAAATAATATTTTCAGCAGAGGCAAAACAATTAGGTAACTCACAAATGCTGGTCCTGTTTACACTCATGTCTTGAAGGATTAGGATTTGTTAGCTCATAAAAACCTCTGAGTTTATTACAAGTATCAATTAAATGCTGCCTAGGGCTGAATCCATGATGTGAAATATAATGCAATGTGAAATTGAATCATACCTATGAAATGTGAAAAATAAAATTTGTTTGATTACTAATACACTTATAAAAGTAGGCATGCTGAATTATAATAAGGTTTGAGTTTGGTAAAAATAGGAACAGACCACATTTAATAGCCATTAACTGTATGTGAGTGTGTACAGATATATATTATATATGCATATAACATGTTCATTTATAATAGCATATCTAAGTAATGTATTATGTAATAAATGTAAAATAAAATCGTCTGACAGTCACCCCTATTTTTGAGGAATTCAAGTACTTCACAAGGGTAGAATTGAGAAGATAGACTTTGATATGAACATATCTGCAATACATGCTCATAACTTGCTTGATTTTATTTCACAAACCTTTTTCACACAGAATATTACAAAGCTCTGATACACCTTCAAAAATGTATGAAATCCATCACAGAAATTCTTCAATTTATAGTACTATAATGTGGGAAAAAATGGTTGTGACAGCTTTGGTTCACTCTTGATATATATAAATCTCCCAGACAAATATTGAAATGTCGTAGCTGAAAATCTAAGAGTGGTGACATCCTTAAATAATAAATTTATTTACTGAGTCTTGAATAGTCCCTGGTAGAAATAATTTGGTAACTGGGCACTCATCAAGCCTTCAATATACGTAACTATTTTTTTTTCTTTTGGTCAGTAACAGAACCCCTAAGAATTAATCATAGGCACTAAGTAGAGTTGTAATGTGCATTTGCAAGCAGAAGTTGAGAATGAAGTTGAACCAAGCAAGAGATTTTACAGACCTAAATAGAAGTCCTTTTGTTATACCCTTGAAAAACCGATTTCTTTGACATTCTGAAATGAGTGACAATTTTAAATAGTATCCTGAGATGATCCAGGTGTACATCTCCTGGGGAACAGTTTGATCAAGTGGCTCCATCCGTACATGAGACCACTTCTCAGGAAGATAATCTCCCACACTTGTGGGAGATGCAGGAGAAGCTTGGATGGAGGACACAAATCTGTGTCTGGAAAAAGCAGCCAAACTACATGGTAGATGTAAAGAACAAAAGGGAGACTTCCCTGCAAACAAAGACATTTCTCTAGACCTATCAAAGTTTTTAGAATTATATATCAAAAGTAGAATATTTCAAGTATCCCCAAGTCCCACCATAATATACATAAAAATAGCCTAAGAAATGTTCATACCACAAATCACCATCAGTGGAAATTTTAGAGGAATTTCTGCATCACTAGGGGTAGTCTTGCCATTTTTTGGACAGCCTTATTGTGATATACCTTAAATACGATAAACTTCATGTTTTAAACTATGAGATTGGATATGTTTTGAAAAACCGTAGCTACAATCAAAATAGTGAGCAGATCCCTTACTTCCCAAAGTTTCTCATGCCTCTGCAATACCTCTGTCCTATTTGTCCTTATCACCTCTTTCCCAGACAACAATTCTGCTTTCTGTTACTATAGATCAGTTTGCATTGTGTAAAGTTTTATATGATTAGAGTAATAAATTAGGTGATCTTTTGTGTCTGGCTTCTTATGCTCATATAATTATTTTGACAGATTCATCTGTGTTTGTCTATCAGTATTTTGTGCCTTTTTATTGCTTGACATTATTCCACTGTATATATATACCAGTTTGGCCATACACAAGTTATTGGTCATTTGGTTTCCAGGTTTGGCTATTACAAATAATCAGAAATGAACATTGTATTCAAGGCTTTATGTGGTTATATGATTTCTTTCAGGTAAATAGAAGGAATAGAGGGGCGCCTGGGTGGCTCAGTAGATTAAGCATCTAACTTCAGTTTAAGTCATAATCTCATGGTTTATGAGTTTGAGGACCGCATCGGGCTCTG
The DNA here is from genome assembly GCF_018350195.1 of Panthera tigris. NCBI lineage: Eukaryota > Metazoa > Chordata > Mammalia > Carnivora > Felidae > Panthera > Panthera tigris. Next base: position 68,215,140 of record NC_056662.1, on the reverse strand, counting down.
TGCTAACAGCTCAGAAACTGGAGCCTGCTTTGGATTCTGTGTGTCTCTCTCTTTATCTGCCCCTCCCTCGCTCACTCTCTCTCTCTCAAAAATAAATAAATGTTTAAAAAATAGAAAAGTATAGTCATTAAAAATAGCAAGGATTAGAATAGCTTTTTAATACATTAAGTGCACACTTTACTTTTTTTTTTTAATTTTTTTTAACGTTTATTTATTTTTGAAACAGAGAGAGACAGAGCATGAACAGGGGAGGGGCTGAGAGAGAGGGAGACACAGAACTGGAAGCAGGCTCCAGGCTCCGAGCCATCAGCCCAGAGCCCGACACGGGGCTCGAAATCACGGACCGTGAGATCGTGACCTGAGCTGAAGTCGGACGCTTAACCGACTGAGCCACCCAGGCGCCCCCACACTTTACTTTTTAAGAAACTGCCAAACTGTTTTCCAAAATAGTTGTACCATTTCGGTTTTTCCATACTCTCACCAACACTTGGTATGATCAGTCTATTTAGCTTTTAACCATTCAGCAGGCATGTAATGGTATATAGCATTGTGGCTTTAATTTATATTTCTCTATGACATACGATGTTGAGAATCTTTTTCTGTGCTTGCTAGCCATCTGTGCATCTTCTTTGGTGAGCAATCTGTTCAAATAGTTTGCCCATTTTTTAATTGGGTTGTTTGTTTTTTTATTATTGGTTTTGGTATTTTTTTATATTCTGCATTCAAGTCCTTTATCAGCTATGTTTTTCAAATGTTATTTAATCCGTGCATGTGAAATCTATTTGGCTGATGGTCCCTAATACAGTCTGAGCAGCTGAAAAAATTTTACTAAAGGCTGATCTCTCTCTTGCAAGTACTAAAGGATAAAAAGAATTTTAAACCTATTAGTATCGAGTGAATTAGTCTTATTTCTAAGTCTTACATTAAAGCATTTGTCTGTAGTGTAGTGTTGAAGGGCAGTTTCTGCAGCTACTCTACTTGAACTCAGATTCACTCAACTACATCTTGGCTGTGTGATCTTGGGTAAGTTTTTTAACGTCTCTATGCCTGCTTTTGTGAAATGTGGTATTTTTAGTAGCTGCCTCACAGTGTTGTTGTAGGGGTTCAGTGTATTTATGCGCTTACAGCATGCAGTGACTGCTGTTCAACATATACTCACTATTGTTTAATAAATCCATTATTATTATTCACCGACTCATGCTCCCTAAATCCTATGTAAGACCTCATTTAGCTTTGCCACCCTCCCAGACTGATTTCTTTCCCTAAGAAGAGTGTACTTCAGAGGCTACAGGCTGTCAGGAGAAGTAAATATATGTTCTTAAGATTGGAGTTTCAAAGAAATTGTATGAATTAAGAAGAAATCTCTGGCCAGATAGTGTCAAGAGAACCTGCTGATCAGGATCAGGGTATTTGGGCATGGGGCAAGGAAGAGTAGCACATTTTTATATTTTGCCTTCTATCAAGGCAGTTTATTTAAATTCATCAATTTGCTTCCCCAGCTGGATCCTGACACTAAATTTAGTTTAACTTGAGGATCCCTGAAATGGTACTATATCATTCAGAGTTGGGAAAAAGTACCTAAGTAGAGGCCTTAAACTTTTGTGGTAATACAATTAAAATGGAAACTCTCCCAAAACATTTGCTGATTGGTCCTTTTTCTCAAAAGAAAATTCAAAATTGGCAAGTGGGTAGTTTGTAGAAGGAATACATTCAGGAACTTCACTTCTGGGGAAAAGAGTGATTCACTTTGGTTTGAGCCCAAATACAAATAATTTTGAAATACTTTCCCTTAACCTAAATAAACAAAAACAAAACAAAAAACAAACAAAAACAAACAAAAACCAAGAGCAAAAAATAAAAATAAAAAAACAGAGAGTGTGTGTCAAGGTGAGAATGGGATAAGGGATTTGAGGTGAGCTAGGCTGGGAGCCATATGGAAGGATATGAGAAGACATGAGTCTGACATTTGGGGAAACAGCAGGAAACATTTTTTAATAGTCAAGTGAGCTTTGTATCAGCATCAGGAAATACTTAAAAATACATCTTTTCTATAGACTATGAGTTGTGTGAGGGCTGAAGATCATGGTCATTTTATTCACCATTTCATTTCCAGTGCCTAGCACAGTGTTTATTATGTAACAAACACTCAGTAAAGATACAAAATATGTATTTTCAAATGCTCAACCTTATCCCTTTCTCTACACAATGCAAAATTCAGCTAAGTTTTCCTTCTCTTCCTAAATCTTGACAGATAAGGTATGATTTGGGAATAGTTTCATTTGCCCTGAAACACTACAACATCATTTCCTTTTTTTGGACTAAATGTTGCCATGGCTAAAGCTTCTACAGTGCTTTAAGGATCCACTTGTGTGTATATCTATATGTATAGATATATACCACAAGGGCTCTTAACCAATTATTTATAGGATACCTAATGAGCTTACTCTAGACCAGGGTGAGAATATTTAAACTTTGAGAATATTCAAACCTTTCTTTCCCCCTTTGATTTTACTTCTTTTATTCTGTAACATCAGTTACCTAGAGCAATAGAATTTGACATTTAGACATGATGCCTATTTGGGAAGAGCTGAGGTTGGTAGTGAGCTCATCCTATCCAGGCCGGAACAGGTGTTCTGGACCCACACCTTCTGGATAACTGTACCTATTTTTATGACCACAGACTCAGGTGGTCTCAGCTTATATATGTGAGCACTGTTGATGATCTAAAAGCTCTGAAATACCTCATGGCTTATTGTTAAAGTCAGAACTATAGTAACAGAGGGAAGAAAGGAAGAGAACTAACATATGTCTAGTACTTGCTATTGCAAAGCACCGTGTTAGGTACTGTAAACAGATTTTATTAAAAAAATTTTTTTTAACGTTTATTTATTTTTGAGACAGAGACGGAGCATGAACTGGGGAGGGTCAGAGAGAGGGAGACACAGAATCTGAAACAGGCTCCAGGCTCTGAGCTATCAGCCCAGAGCCCGATGCGGGGCTCGAACTCACAGACTGAGAGATCATGACCTGAGCCGAAGTCGGACGCTTAACCGACTGAGCCACCCAGGCGCCCCTGTAAACAGATTTTAAAAAGATTGACCCACCCAACAGCTCCCTGACTTCTTTTTTCTTTTTTTTTTTTTTAATAACTACCATTTCATGTATAAATAAATTGAGGCTTAGAGAAGCCTAGGAGCACATGGCAAATCAACTGGTAGATCCAGAATTCATATCCAGGTCTTTGCAATTCTTTTGACTCCATGACACTGTCATTATTTTTTAGATGACATCTAATAAATGCCAGGAGAGAGTACAAGGCACCCATAACTGTCAGTTATAGATATGTCTCTTAACTCTTATTTTTAAATCGATTAGCTTTTTGAAAATTATTCAAGTGTCATTTTTAAGGTGCAGTAGAGAACACAGTTTGAAAAATTGTGCCATGTTTTATCAACATAAGTGTTCATTACATAACTTATAATTTTTTAAACTTGGAATTTATTACAATAATTTTGTTTAAAATTTGATGTATTTATACTAAATTCTGCACGATGCTATAATTGAGGAGCTCTGGGGCACATTTTGACATATATTATCTGCATACAAGTGTTCTGGATATAGATGGGTAGGTAGACAGTCGTGCATATTAAATTTAAACAATGTGTTAATCCCTTGATGTATACATTTAATGTAACTTTATATGTAATCTGCATCTTGAAAGTCTCCCTGAATCCATTTGTGCATTTAAAATTGATAGATGGTAGGTTTAAAAGAAAAAAAGCCAGAAGTAATATTTCAAAGCAAATTTACCAATAGAACAATTACATGATTGTGGGGAAAAAATAATTGCATTTTGTATAGTGTAGCAAACAAAAGTGCAATCGTCATAAACATAAAAGTGAGCTGTCTTCTGCTCTTCATCTCAGTTGTGAGAAGAAAATTTAATTTTCTTCAGAATGTTGTTTGGATAATTTTTCTCATAGTTATGAACTAACATTTTAAAGTATAAAACTATATGGGACTGGTATGAACTACATTGTGTCCCCTCACACCCCATCCCAACCATACATTGAAATCCTAATCCCAGGGGCTCCTGGGTGGCTCAGTTGGGTTGGGCGCCCGACTTCAGCTCAGGTCATGATCTCGCGGTCCATGAGTTCGAGCCCCGCGTCGGGCTCTGTGCTGACAGCTCGGAGCCTGGAGCCTGTTTCAGATTCTGTGTCTCCCTCTCTCTCTGACCCTCCCCCATTCATGCTCTGTCTCTCTCTGTCTCAAAAATAAATAAACGTTAAAAAAATTTTTAAAAACAAAAGAAATCCTAATCCCAAATGTGATTGAACTTGGAGACAAGGCCTAAAAGGAAGTAATTAAGGTTAAATGATATAAAGGTGGGGTCACTGATCCAATAGAATTACTATTCTGATAAGAAACAACAAAAGAGCTCTCCAGAAAGGGAACTAGTTCTCACCAGAATCTGACTATGCTGGTATCCTGGTCTCAAGACTTCCAACTTTCAGAACTAAGAAGAAATACATTTCTGTTGTTTAAGGAACCAGTCTATGGTATTTTGTTCTGACAGCCTGAGCAGAATGAAACAAGGATTGTAAAAACATATCCTCTACCTCCAATAATTCTTTATACAAACTGCAGCCCAGTTTAGTTTCAGCTGGAGAAGAAATTAGAGACAATATAGAGGTGAATAAATTGATATATAAGTAGATCGATGGAAGAGTCAGTAGATGTATATTTCATTAAAGGCTCAGAGAAGAGCTTTAGTGACTGAAAATTTTTGAAAGTTGTGCTATCAAATGTGGATCTATCCCAAGTTATTGACCAAGATACAAGCTCAGAAGTTACGCTTAAGCATTTGATGGAAGGTGTACCAATAGTTCACATTCTCCAGAGAGGCCATAATGACCAATGGAAATACTATTTTCAAGAATGTGATGGCCTGCCCGATTGGCAGAGGCCTTGAAATACAACCTCAGACCTTTTAAAAGGGTTATTAACTGCCAGTAGGGTCTAACCTGAAAGTCATTATTGTTTTTAGAATCTGTAGACATATGGAAAAGTAAAGTAAAAAAGTAATTACCTGCTTTTGTGCTACAGAGTGAAAGGGTAAAAAGCCACACAAAATAATGTATGTGGCTGTGCAGGACTGACAGTGATGCAGAACGTAGGTCAAATAAGTAGCAGATAAGAGTTTCTTTAATGAACTTTTCAGCTAGCTATAAAAAATATTAATGTTATATCAACATTATGCTGGGTTCTAATGATGAAATTATGTATATTGGGAAAGGAGGGAAATTAGTAAACACTAGTCTTGTGTCTCAACTTATTTACCATAAGTCTATATCGAATGATTCACTGGAAAGATTCTTGAATGTTGTAGAAGAGGCTAGCATCCCCGAGGATGGGAGAAGTTTTTACAACTTTAAGTTTGTTGATATATTCATGTAATTATCAAATATTGGTGACTGCATTTCGTGTGTAATATATGACAGTATAAGAGTATTCTTTTCTATTTAGGCAGTCAGTTCTGAGAACAACCTATAAACAGCTTCCCCCAAAGTCTCCCCTTTATTATCATCCATCATGCTTAGCTATTTTAATTTGACACTGGCTGCATCTTGCTGCATCTTGCAATTCCACACTGACATTGCTAATTTCTAGAATGTAACCACAATGTTTGACATGATGCAGTCAGGCAGTAATCAAAAGCATATTTTCTGAGCTTTCTCATAAAACCTCAGTGAATATGAGGGTCTCCTTTTTAACTTACACGTGGTTGTTTTTTAAATATATTTTTAATCTATTATTGACGTATAGTTGACATACAATGGTATATTACTTCAAGTGTACAGCATAGTGATTCAACAATTCTATAGTGACATTGTAGTCACAATCTGTTACCATACAATGTTATTAAAATATTGATGATTGTATTCCCTCTGCTGTTTTCATCTCTGTGATTTACTTTATAATTAGAACATTGTACTTCTTAATCCCCTTCACCTGTTTTGCAACCAACCCCCAGCACTACCAGTTTATTCTGCCCATTTAGGAGTCTGTTTTTATTTCTTTGTTCACTTTCATTTTTAGATTTCAAATGTAAGTGAAATTGTATGGTATTTGTCTTTCTCAGTCTTATTTCCCTTAGCATAGTACCTTTTATGTCCATTCATATTGTCACAAATGGCAACACTATTTTTTTATGTCTGAGTAGCATTCCATTGTATGTGTGTGTGTGTGTGTGTGTGTGTGTGTGTAAATACACACACACAACAAACTTTTTTACCCATTCATCTATCAGTGGATACTTGGATTGCTTCCATATCTTGGCTACAATGCTACAATAAACATAGGGATATATATATCTTTTTGAATTAGTGTTTTCATTTTCTTTGGGTAAATGCTCAGCAGTGTGATTGCTGGATCATACGATTTTTCTATTTTTAATTTTCTGAGCAATCTCCATACTGTCTCTACAGTGGTTGTACCAGTTTACATTCCCACCAAGTGCATAAGGATTCACCTTTCTCCATGTCCTTGGCAGTGCTGTTATTTCTTGTCTTTTTGATATTATCCATTCTAACTGTTGTGATGTGATATCTCATTGTGGTTTTGATTTGCATTTTCTTGATGATTAGTGATGTTGAAGATTTTTTCATGTATCTATTGGCCACCTGTATGTCTTCTTTGGAAAAATGTCTATTCAGATCCTCTGCTCATTGTTTAATTGGACTATTTATTTGGTATTAGATTGTATAGGTTCTTTATATAATTTGGATATAAACTCCTTATTGGATATTATCATTTGCAAATAGTCCCTTCCATTCAGTGAGTTGCCTTGACATGTTATTTTGGTAAAGTTCGAACAGTTTACTTTTACTTTTGTTTCCCTTGCCTGAGGAACCGTATCCATAAATACTCATAATCAGTTAAGGCTGATGTCTCTAGAGGTTACAACCTACGTCTTTTTTAAAATTTTAAACCATTTTATGGTTTCTGATCTCACATTTAGGTCTTTAATTCATTTTTATAATGTTTGTTTATTTTGAGAGAGAGAACACAATAGGGGAAGGGGCAGAGAGAGAGGGAGAGAATCCCAAGCAGTTTCTACCCTGTCAGCGTGGAGCCCATATGTGGCTCAATCCCACTAACTGTGAGATCATGACCTAAGCCGAAATCAAGAGTTAGACGCTCAACTGACTGAGCCACCAGGTACTCCTCTAATTCATTTTGAGTTTATCTTCATGTATGATATAAAGAAATATCCTAGTTTCATTCTTTTGCATGTTGGTGTCCAGTTTTCCCAGCACCATGCATTTAAGGGACTGTCTGTTCACCGTAGTATATTCTTGTCTGCTTTGTCATAGATTAATTGTCCATATAATCGTGGATTTATTTCTGGGCTCTCTATCCTGTTCCATTATCTATTTGTTTATTTTTGTGCCTCTACCATGTTGTTTTCATTATCATAGACTTGTAGTTTATCTTGAAATTTGGGACTGTAATACCACTGGCTTTGTTCTTCTTTCTCAGGATTGCTTTGGCTATTCTAGGTCTTTTGTGGTTCCACACAAATTTTAGGATTATTTATTCTAGTTTTGTAAAAAAAAAAATGCTATTGGTATTTTATTGGGATTTTACTGAACTTGTAGATTGCTTTGGGTAGTATGGACATTATAAGAATATTAAGTCTGAGGGGTGCCTGGGCGTCTCAGTTGGTTAAGTGTCCGACTTTGGCTCAGGTCATGATCTCATGGTTCATGAGTTCAAGCCCTGTGTCGGGCTCTGTGCTGATAGCTTAGAGCCTGGAGCCTGCTTCAGATTCTGTGTCTCCCTCTCTCTCTGTTCCTCCCCCACTCACATTCTTTCTCTCTCTCTCTCAAAAATAAATAAATATTAAAAAAATTAAAAAGAATATTAAGTCTTCCAATCCATGAGCATGGTGTATCTTTCTTTTTGTGTCATTTTCAATTCCTTTCATCAGTGTCTTATAGTTTTCAAAGTACACATCTTTCACCTCCTTGGTGAAATTCATTCCTAGGTATTTTATTCTTTTTGATGCATTTGTAAATGAGACAGTTGTCTTAATTTATATTTGTTACTTCATTATTAGTGTATATAAATGTGACTGATTTTTGTATTTAAATTTTGTATTCTGTAGCTTTACTGAATTCACTTATTCTAATAGTTTTTTGTGAAGCCTTTAGGTTTTAGTCCATCAAAGGTGAAAAAAAGTGAAATCTCTTTCATTAACATGAGAGAGTATCTTAAAAAAACACTCAAGTTAGAAAAATATGACAACACTTTCATTCATCAGCAAATAGTTATTAAGAACCTATGAGTTGCCAGCAACTGGATTTTCCATACTCAGTTCAAGAACTGAGTAAGAATTGTACACCTGATCCACTACAGACACTGTAAGTATTATCTAAAATAAGCCTCAATATTTAACTATCGCTCCTTCTCTCATTCTCTTTGTCTCTCAATAGAAAAGGCAGAATGATAAAGTAATCAGAAGAAACAGATCATTAGGTAATTTCTGGTTTATAGTAGAAAGAACAATGGCTTAGGGACCATATTTTCTGTCACTTACCAGGTACAGGATCTCTGACAAGTCACTTAACTCATCTGATGATAACAAAATAATACCCTGCTTAATAATTCGCTGGTTGCCTTGAGACTCTTATTTGATAACATATGTGAATGTTTTTTGAAAGCTATCAAATGCTTAGTAAATGTTAGATATTGCCTCATTTGGAAAATATTAAAATAAATATCAAAATTATATAAATGTGTTTGTATATTTGTTATATATGATTATAAATAAGTATGTATAGCATATTGTTGGCTTTTAACCTTCCTGGCAGCTTCCCAGGTATAATCTGAAACTGGCCCCTGTACTCCAGAGGGCAGGGAGAGACCAAAGAAAGTCATATCACTATATTTCTAGGTGGAAATTTTTATAATAACAAAGGGAATTTACATACTGAGTATTGAGCAGCACCAAGATGAATGGATCCCTGCACCTGTCCACCAGGTCTTAAGTTTATAAAGAGGCCCTAACTGGGCTTAGTCATGTATACCACAGAAGTATTTTCAAAACCACACCACCATCTCAAGGCTCTGTTTTTGGAGCAGCATCTGGGAGCAGGAAAGGCAAGTGGAACCACATTCCAAGGACAGGGGAGGGAGAGAGGAGACTCCAAATGCCCAAGTCCAATTTACTGGTCAATTGATGGTCACATCTTTTTGATGATGTTTCCCAACACATGTATACATATAATGGAAATGTAACTCTTCCAAATTTCTCTTTTCAAAGCAATTTTAACATTATTAAATCCCTACCAATTTGATGTTTTTCATAAAGACAGGGAGCGTAATGTAATGTAAATGTAATGAATCACATTTCTTTTTAAGTAAAGGTAAAATTCTTCTACATTATTATAGTAATATTATAAAGTATCCCATATGTTATGTGTTATCAGTAATAGTGTTCCCTGAATCTTATTTCTCTAAATTAATAGAGTACAATAAATGTGTTTTGTATTAAGGAAGTCACAGTGTGAGTAGAGAAAATGGGTGTATGTGGAGAGTGTTCACTGCATTAAAGAATGTGTTCTGAAGGCCATTATTTCTGCAGAAGTTCAGAAAAAGAATCATTCAGCATGTATGGCAATAACTGGAGAAATCTTCATGAAGAATGTGTAGGAGTTAGGATTGGTTGCATAAAAGTATGAGGACAGAGTAGTTTAAGGAAAATGATAAAACTTTGAAAGTATATCCTACCTCAGGGCCTCTGGGCATCTTGTTTCCTTGGAAAATTTCTCTCCTAGACACTTGCATGCTTTTCTTTCTCATTATATTTATATTTTGATACTTTATCTAAGAGGTCTCCTCAGATAACCCTATCTAAGTTAGTACTTCCCTTAGCATTAATCACCATACGATGTTGTAAACCTATTTGTTTATGTATATAATATCTGTTTCTCAACCAACACAAGAACTGTATGAAGGCAAAAAGTTGGTCTGCTTCCTTCACTGTGATGAAAGGGAAGCTTGGGGATGGGAGTAGGCAGGTAGAAATGTGGAATTGGAAATGAAGCCAGGTCCAGGATGTAAGTAAAGAAGGGGAAAGGGCTGAAACCATGGAAGGTCAGTGTTCTGAAAGAAGTAGTTGTTGAAGCCATTCCAATTCTCTGAAACGTCATTTGTTCCATGAGGATTTGAAGAGTTCATTGATGGTAAATAGTAGTAAAAGTTATTGGAGTCACCAATCTGAATATCTATTTCAGTCATCAGTGCTCTAGATAAAGCAGGAAGAGGAAAATGAGTTTAGTATGTATTTAGTCCAAGATAGAGCAGGTTGTGGTGATAAATAAATAGCATATGTTCATTTTCATATGATTTACCTTTTTTTCTCAAAAGTATACTAAAAAAAAAATCTAAGTGTTGAGTTTGTGGTTATTGAGTTAAGGTTGTACTATAATTAAGATGAGGAGAGATCTTTTTAGGATTAAATTCTGAATATTCCCTGGATCCTACAGAAGGAAAATAGGCTGGACTCTGGGCATTAAGCATAATAGCCTAGAACTTTGGAATAATCAGAGAAAATTTAGAAGAATTAAGTTGTTGGCAGAGTACACTTAATAATCTCCTTTTTAAATGCTCAAAACAGCTGGACTCAGCCGTCCCCATTGCGACTGTCCCCTGCCACTCTTCTGCGAGGTTCTGCCACTTTGTCCAGACGTCATTTTTAAGCATTTAATCAAATACATACTCCCAAAACCAAGGTACTTGGACCATATGGTTGATGGTTTATCCAGAACTAATAACTTATTTACTTGTTTTTTTAAAAATGTATATAGTGGAGGCAGCTGTTATATCACTAGACTAAAAAGGATAGACAGATGGTAAAAGCCAGATGAAATACAAAGGTTAAGATATTCATAACCATGATTCCTCATGAGACTGAACACAAATCCAGGCAGGATCTCCCAATAGATCGTCTGAAGTTAGAGACTTACCACCATCCCTTCTAAAATTACATTGGTCAGGTTATATCTATTTCTTCCTATTTGTGAATCTTCCACTTCAGTCAGACTGGTGGTCTTATCACTTACTGTCTGTTGATCTTTCCTTGTACCTCCCCGCCTTTGTGTTTTTGTTCTTCCCAGTATCTTTGTTTCTAACTCCATCCTTTGGTATCTTCACTGATCCAAATCTGACCATATTCCAACACCAAGTTCAGGTGAATCCTGAATCCTTCTCTGACCACCCTGACCCATTATCAATCTTTCCCTTTTGCAGATACTGTAGTGCTCATTGTCTGTACATGTCATTCAGTAATGGTATCATTTCTTTTATTCAGTTAACTTTTTTTATCCCCAGGTTTTCTCTTTGAAAAAAAAAAATGCATTCTTTTGTGTTCTGTCTTTTGTATCTTCTGGTACCCACTATATGCTTAGTTCTTCATCTTATGCACACCTGGTATTCAATAAATATGTATGATTGATGGAAAAAACAGTTAGTATTATTTATTTCTAATGAAAACAAACTCATGTTTAAGGGAATATAATGATTTCTTCTTAAACAAAGCACCATAATGTGAATACCATTAACAGTGGCCCTAGGGGCTGCAGTTTTGTGCTGTATTATTTTTCTGTTTAAAAATTAATAATCTTGTACCATAGCTGCTGCCTTTTAAAATTTATTGGCATTGATTGGGATCTACTCTGGACTGTGATAGATAGCTTTGATTTGGGGCTTGGAGCTATAGTAGCAGTTGAGAATAGAAACAAAGCACAGGTTTTGTCAATAGGTCAAAGGACTGAGAATATAATACATTAATATTATCATTTTCATCTTCAGAAAAAAAGAAGACAGGGGCGCCTGGGTGGCGCAGTCGGTTGGGCGTCCGACTTCAGCCAGGTCACGATCTCGCACTCTGAGTTCGAGCCCCGCGTCAGGCTCTGGGCTGATGGCTCAGAGCCTGGAGCCTGCTTCCGATTCTGTGTCTCCCTCTCTCTCTGCCCCTCCCCCGTTCATGCTCTGTCTCTCTCTGTCCCAAAAATAAATAAATGTTGAAAAAAAAAATTTTTTTAAAAAAGAAGACATTAACAAAGGCCATAAGGGATTTCAGAAACTGGTATGCATTCATTTAAACAAAGAAGGCATGTTTTTGAGGCATAGACTTGTACTGTAAGAATTAAGAATCAGTGCTTCTGAATATATGTTCCTACATATGTTTAGTATACTTCAGTGTATTTATTTTACTTAATATCATATGCAGGAAAATTTGTCAGACATCCATTTACCTGCCTTCCTTTGCAGTTCCATTCACCCTAGTTCTATTTTTTTTTTTTACAAGCTCTCAGGGCCCCCTGAGACCTGCCCCTCCCACTCCCCATAATGGAGTTTCTTTTCTCTGTTCCTAACTTCATACCAGATCAGCTGCTCTTTCCAACAGTTGCCAGTTTGATCTCTTCCAACAGGCGGCTGCCTCAGCCAACAGCGATATTCACAGACTATATGTGCCACATCTCCCAAGAACATTTGTATTTATTTTCTATAATCCAGAGGCTACTTGATGAGCTATTTTTGAATTGTGGAGTAGGGTGATGAGAGAATTTTTGGAGGTTCCCAGAGTTTTCCTTTAGGCCACCATCTATACTTATTGGAAATAAAGATATATCTGATCTTAAATTAAGGATAAAATTATTTTTAACATATTTCTACTTGACTAATGATAAGCAAATGCTGGGTTCATCACTGTATTTATCATTACATTCAACATTTTCAAAAGACTCAAGCTCTAATGCTCTAATAATGTCATTTTTAAACAAGAGTGCCTGAATTATTGACCCAAATGACACTAGATTTTCTGTTACATTAACTCACTGCATGCAAATGCATTAAAATTCTCTCAAAATTAAAATTAAATTTTAAAAATTAAAATTCCCCCTGTACCAGTGCCTTTTTGAAAAATCTCAGTATCTTTCTAGCCCTGTTAATTTAGAGGCTATGAGAATTCCCTGTCTCTAGAACCTAGTCTATCTCTTTACTACATACCTGAAAATCTTCTGGTAATAGTTTTTAATATACATTTTAAAATGCGTATTTTCTGTGACATTGCCAGCTCTATGCTGAACTGCCATGAACAACGAGTTGACTGATTCCATTTCTTCTTCTCTACCCCTATTACATTTTCCATTTATCCCACTTGTTGAGGAAGAAATAGGAAATAAGTAATTGTCAGAATAGTTCACATGCCAGAAACATCAGACAGAGGGTAAGGCATTTGGGAGGACTTGGTGGGATGCAAATGTTGTAGAACTTGGACCTTGAGATATTTATTTCCATGCTTTATAATCTTTAGAAAAGGGCCATAACTTCCCAGTGGGTTTCTCAGAAAATTTCTACCAGAGGATGGAAATCTATTGGAAACTCTTTCTGTTAACAGGTTTCTTTGCTTCTGGCATGGTCATCACCCAGCAAAACTTACAGATCCCTTCTCAGTGGCTCTCTAGCCTCATTGTCTATGGAGTGAAATAGTCATTCAGTCAGCAAGCTAAAAAACCAGGAACGTTTTTGGTAAGATTGGCAATACACACCACTGTTGATCTTTTTTCTGTATTGAGATAATTTTCTCTGTATCACTCTATAGCAATCATTGAAAACATGATCTTTTGCTTCTTAATAAGCAGTATAGCTTTTTGTCCCTAGAAAATAATTTATCTTATTGAAGTACAAAGAATTCAGACTTGTGACTACTCAATTTTTTGTTTGTTAGAACAATTAATGGTATAATATCATCATATAAATATGGATGGAACATAAGTGATAAAAGTTAACAGCTCGGAGCCTGGAGCTTGCTTTGGGTTCTGAGTCTCCTAACTACTGAACCATTTCTTTAAAAACAGAAATAAGTCTCTATTGAGCAAACATTCATCCATAGTTGTCACTGCATATAGTGTGGCATAGATTTCATGTTCTTTTCAAGACTACCGAAAATAAACCTTTACCTTTAAAAAATACTTCAAATACTAAATTTAATATTTATGTTCAATCTATAGACCTGAGGCAAATAATCTTAGATAACGGATTATTTTGAAAACAAAAAATAAAAAAATCCATATGAACAGTAATAAACTCTTTGCATAGATTTAAAAAAAAATTATCTGTGGTACAGAATTAAGTTCTATGTAGATCGACTAAAACCTATATAATGGTCATGAGTCAGAATCATCTCAATTTTCTAGGGTGATTTTGACTGAAAGCCAGAAGAGCGAATTCAATCCAGATTGAGAGAGAACCAGTGGAAATGGTAGAGAGAGCAGTCTGGACTTGATATAAAATATTATCATTGATTCCTGATAGGCCAGATTTTTTTTCTTTACATTTACAATCACTGTATTTTCTCCATGGCACGAGTATTAAATTGTTAGTTAAAATATGTGAAACTCAATGGTAACAGCAGATCTCGAGAATTAAATATCAAAGGGGTGATGGTCAACATTTCTACTTTAAGAGGAATGAGCTGAGTAATATGTTGTCCTCTGTGAAGTCACTGATTCTTGCACCACATTGTAACATGCCTTTTAAAATATTTACTTGGAAGTGTAATATATGCAGTCACAGAAAAGGGATAAAACATATACTCACAGAAGAAGATCAAAAGAAAAGTCAAGTTTTCCATTTTTGACTTCCATTCTTCCTCATTCTGCACTTTTAACTATTGCTTTTAATTATTTTATTAGTGCTTCTTGATTCTGTGTATTGATTCTCATCCCTAATATATGATGAATTGAGCACATTTACCCTACCACCCTGTCTCTACACTTCTTTCTCCAACTTATCTTTTAATTTTTCTCATGTTTACATTTATAATGTTCAATAATATTCTTAATCCTGTATTTTCGGGTCCACTCCCTTTACTATCAGTTGGATTCCCACATTGTAAGATAAGAAAAACAAACACATCCACATTTCTATACCTCTCCTTTCTTATCTCCTGACTTTATTAGTTGTGTCTTTATCTTAAATTATCAAGTTTTATAACATTTATATTTCCTTTTGTAAATACATCAAGGTCTTCTGTTTGGTTTTAGTTTTATTCTAGACCTTAAATACCACTTATTAGACTATATGACATGATTGTGTAAGGATTACTAATTATACAACCAAATGGTATGACTGGATCTGTGAAGAAAGGAAATATCTTAGGTCACTAAATCTGTACCACATGAAGAATGTTCCAAGCATCAAGATCCAATGGATTCTGTAACTCAATGCTCCAAACTCCTGAAAATAACTGTTAAATACCACAGTTTGCTTCATGCAAAAACCATGATTTCACCATGTTGCCACTTTTGCCAAGTTTTTAATTGCCTTTTTCCCTATTTTGGTAAAAGATACTAACATCTTGCACTTTCTGGTGATAAGAATCAGTTTTATTCTTGAGGACACTCCTTATTCTAATGTAAACCAATGATTTCTGGTTTTTCTGAACAACGATGATCCTGTGGGCCATTGAAACTCTTGGTTACTTCTACTGTTTGTTAAACCCTCTACCTTTGCTTGATTTTTCTTTCATTTTGCTACAGTAGCTTCTTAATTTTTCTTTTTGTTTTTAAGAAACAGGTACATAGGAAATAAACTTTCCTAGCTTTTAGAGACTTGAAAATATCTTTTTTGTCTTAAATTTATTGATATTTGGGTTGGGCACAATTTGTTGATAGTTGTTATCATCGTAACACTATCTAGGCGTAGGTCTTTTTTTTGTCTACAGGTTCAATTTGTGACTAAGGGGAAAGTCTCTCAGGCAAGATTTGATTCTAAAGCTGGATGTGCCCCTAATTGTAGGCATTTGTGTAAGTTAAAGATTGAATCACACTTCCTTTTACTCAGTCATAAAGTAAGCATGTTTAACCCTTAAGGTAAAGTGAAGACTCAACAATCAAATATACTGTACAATTGTTGCAAAGATTAAAACAACACATTTGAAGAATGCAGTAAATACTGGATACTATTTCATTTTGTTCAGCGCTAAGCAGATCCTTTTAAAGTGAACATTTTCTGTGCCTTTCCTAAGCTTTTTCTGTTTTGTTTTGTTTTTCTTTGATAATTTTTTCCCATTTGTTTCCATAGCTTTTCATTCCTGGACCTCCTATTAAATAGATACGGTTGTTTCAGGATTCATTCTCCATACCTTTTTTTTTTTTTTTTTTTTTTCCTGGCTGTGTGTTTTTCTTGTTTATCTTGGAATATTTCCTTCATCATTGCTAGAATACTTGTTTTGCTTGTTTGTTTTGTCCTTAAGTATATTTTTCATTTTCAAGAACTTTTTTCCTATTGCTTGATTAGATATAAGATGGCAGCTTCTTCTTATTTACTTGGATACAACTTGCTTAAAATTACTCTGTGGATGCTAATCAGAATTTTTTAAATGAAAATTATTTTCCATGAATTCAATGTTTTTATCCCTGTGGTTAATTGCTCCACTTGTTCATCTTGGCTCTTTGTCCTATTTCTTTTGTTGGTTTAATTTTTTTTTTTTTTTATCAAGCGTCAGGTTTCATTGGTTGTCTGTTAATGTTTAGGATAAAGAACCATGTTGATTGACATAGGTAAATAGCTCTGGTTATCTCTCATTTGGTTTGTCCATTCCTCCTACATTCCTTTCTTCTAAATCAGTGAACTTACTATGGGCTCCATGTAAGAAGCTAGGTCTACTGAGGAACAGGTTTCTCTTTGGGGGCTATAAGTGGAAATGTAGAGAGAGGCATACTAATATAGTAAAAAGTCTATTTTGGAAATGGAGCATTAGCATATTTCCCACTTGATCCCTCTGCTTTTCCTTTTTCTCCCTCGTCCTGCCACATTTCTGTTTAGAGTTGATTCCAACTATGCTTTGCTTTTCTCTTAGGATCATCAACCATCCTTGGGCTTTTGCCTTCCCTAGAAGTTAGCTATTTTTAACTTTATACCAAACATCCTACTGACCTCCTCATTGCAGATAATGGTTATGGGACCACTATGACTGTTTTAAGTCTAGTGCCATCTGAAATCTTGATTCATAATAGAAAGAGCCTATTAGAGATGTTACTTGGTCTTCTTTCTGCTGGCTTCAGAACAAAATGAAAAGTTGTGGCACAGATCAGATACAGATCAATGTTTTCAATGCTTTATGGTGTTTATCCTTTAAACAACCCAGAGAAAAACTGCATACTATCTTTCTGTACATTTATTTTCCCCACACCCCATATTTCAATGGCTCTGGACCACTATCTGCTGTATAGAGCTTTTTGTTAGGATTCTTACTGGCCTCTTGAAACAAGGAGTGACTCCAAATTGTTTTCTCTTCTTTTTGCAATTGCACATTCAGTTGTCACAATGAAGATCAGTGGAGTCTAGGAATTTGCCACTGTAACTTGTCATCCTTCCTGTCCATGTTGCCCCAGTTTCCAGGATTGGGCTTTTGCTTTGAGTTACCTTGGCCCTGAAACACATTCATGTCTGTTTATCAGCTCCCTGTGGGTAAACCTCTTGAATGAAAGCCACTGCCCGTCTACTTTCTAGCCAACATTGCCATCGCTGTCCCTTGTCAGTATCCTTTTGGGATCCTATACCCTTCCATTGCCACAACCACATATCAACTTGGATTTGGTGCCTGGACAGCATGGAAGGAATGCTATTGTTGGATTACTACGGAGGTCTTCTCCAATTCAGTCCTCCATTTCGGCGACCATTTTGCTGTTCCCCATGCCCTGGAATCTGATACATAAATATTTCCATCAGATCCCACTGTTTATCCAGGACTATTTTTCATTGTACATATATATTTAGAAAAATATTCACTGGTAAGGAAATGAGCATTTTCCCCAGGGTATGGGCTCAGGAATCCCAAGAAAGTGACACTCCGTGCTGACCATCATATGGATTCCTGGAAGAAAAGCTTAATTCTGATCTGTACATTTCTAAAAAGAGAACTACATTGTAGAGAGCAGATCTCTAGCCAGCCAGTCTCATTGAAGAAAACAGTTGCTATGGGAAAATCAAACGTAGAATAATAGAGCCAAAAGTGACCTTAATAGTCATCTAATCCAAACGTCTAATTTTATAAGCTGAGATAAGAGGTGCTAAGTATCTGACTTAAGGATCTTAGCTTCTTAGTGACACAGCCAGAAATAAAACCCAAATCTTCTGATTCATAACAATATAATTGTGTTTATAAATGTACATTATGGGTATATAATTAACATTTCTAACAAAAGTTATAAGCATGAAGGTACTTAATGTTCTTTTATCTCTTACTATAGACCAGACCCTAGACTATTATCTATCCAGTGTCTCATTCTGTCCTTAGAATAATTCCAAGAAATAGGTAGTATTATCATTCCCATTTTACAGATAAGGACACTGGCAGTTTGTGCATTACAATAACTGTAAGTAGCTACCAAGATTAAAACCTTAGAGATGGTCATAACTCAGTATGAGAGCCTAATTTCTACTATCATAAAGGGGGATGGGAGGACTAAAAGGCAACAGTTAAACAGGTTTAAAATTCATATTCTCATTTATGTCTGTCATTACTACTCACTGGGCTGTCATGCCAGGAGCCAAAAATGAGGCTGAAAATGCCTTTGGCGGTCATATCCTTACCTGGTTTTATTTGGGTTAGATGAAAAGACAAAAGACCTAGCTTACTGCTTACCATTTCTAAGTGTTCACACTCTTATTCACATTCCTGTTTATTTTCTTAACTTGAGTTCCCAAGGTGTCCTTCCCAGGCTCCCCTCCCAAGACTCTTAGGTCAGAAGGTTGATGATGAAGGTGCAAGATACATGACTGGGGATGAACACTGTTATAACCTAGAGTCTGGGGGCTAATGAACGCCACCTTTCATCCTCAGGGGGGCTGGGGAAGAGATGGCTAAATACGGTTATTGCGAAGAAATCAACAGATTGTCCAGACCACCTCCATCTCCTTCCACGATTAACCTTCTCTTCATTTGGATGCTTTTTATCTGGCTTGACTATGTTTTTTCTTTAAATTGGCAGTCTGTGAGCATTTTGTGGGGAGAAGAGACAGGAGAGGGAATATGACTTGAAATATGGTTGTGGGTGTTTTTTAACAAGTTCTCTAAAAACCTTAAAAAAGACCTTTTAAAAAAATCTCTGTGAATTACCTTCTTTTGCTTCAAAAACATAGAATGTTCACTGTTCCACACTAGTTCATGATATACACCCTTTAGGGTAGAAAAGAATGATCTCATTTTAAGCACCCAACCAAAACAGAATAATTTATTTCTTTTAAAAGAAACATCTACTACTAAAGTTAAATGTATGGGGGTGCCTGGGTGGCTCAGTTGGTTAGGTGTCCGACTTCAGCTCAGGTCATGATCTTATATTCCGTGAGTTCAAGCCCCATGTCGGGTTCTGTGCTGACAGCTCGGAGCCTGGAGCCTGCTTCGGATTCTGTGACTCCTCTCTCTGCCCCTCCGCCTCTCACTCTGTCTCTCTTTCAAAAATAAATAAACATAAAAAAAATAAAGTTAAATGTATGAGAATACATGGAGCATATAGGTTATTAACACAAGGATAGCAATTATTAGTTTTATTTTAATTAAAGCTTTATCTCTGGCAATAGGTTTAGTTGAAAATCCATCATAATTTCCAAATGACATCTTTAAGTTTTTCAAATGTAATTTGTTAAGCTGTCCTTTACTTTTTTCTTCCAAGAATGCTGGGAAATTGTCCTTTTGAAAGTCAGTTCCAAAACATCTTCAAGTTGTAAACCATGAGGAAAACAGCAAGAACCTTTAAGTGGAGATCAAAGTGTGGTGAAGAACCTCTGTTTTGGGTTTGGATTCTAAAATATCTTTATGGAATTCTAAACATGGTAAAGATCACCTGTCACAAATCCACATTCATTTATTCGAATCAAGCAATCATACCTCTAGCTGCACCATTTAGAGACATGTTTAATGCCCTCTTTGCATTCAGATGAAAGGTATTGAGGTTCCTAATGCCTGCATCCACAATACGGTGGGCTCATTTCTGCTAAATAGAAGATATGCTTTTGCAAAGTCAACATATGGCTTCCCCATGGTTGAGATCTGCCTAAACATTGAAGAGAGCATATGGCTGAAGAATTTTGTAGATACAGTGGTAGAGTCAAGAATGAGAAGATGATTTTGGGCTCACTGCCCTTCCATTTTTCTTTTATAAAAGGAAGTCAAATTATTTGGTCTTACACATGCACACACTAACTGAAAAATAGAAACCGTGTATCTATTGAGTTGCAGAGTGACATGCTTATTTCTCCTGGAAATGTAAGAGAGAAATATGAAGTATATGTGGCTCCTGATAAAACATGGCATTTTTGAAACTCTAGTACATTATACAAATGAGTACAATAAACTCTCTTTGGGGGGTACCTTTTCAGTTCAAGAGCTATCTGCTTTTCTCCAGTAACTGAACTCTGAGCCATGGTTTGGTTCTTCACCAACCATGATTACATTTAAGTTGTGATTCTGAATCCCCTAGCCATAGCTGATTACCCAAGCTGTGACAATCTAATTCTATTTCCCAGAAATTGAGAATTGGGATTGAGCAAGAACAGGTCCTTCATTTCTCAGTGTCACTGGCAGAGTATGGAAACTTAGGATGCATGGGATAGTCTAGATCTTTGTAAGAACAAAGGAGAGGCAGACACAGAGAGGCTTCTAGTTGTCCTGGGCCTGCATAAGACCCAACTCTAGTTGGTCTTTATACTCCATCATATGCTATTTTATTTTTAGAGTCCTTTTTTCTTTTTGCTTAATCTAGCCTTTTGTCTGAATGGGAGACTTTTAATTAATATGCGTAGTTTAATGAGATCCTATAAAGACATTAGTTAAAATACCAAGATGGAGGGGGCAAGAAGGTAAAGTTGGAAGCATTCATGGACTGTCTTTTCCTTTTTTCCCTAGCTTATTGTATACTGCTTTCTAATTGTATCTAAATCCCTTTCCTGAAACAGTTTCATGGTAGAAAAATGCCTTCTTAAATTTATTTTTGTTCCTCTTTCTAGCCCCACCCAGCACAGTCCTAGAATTCCTAGGAGGACAACTTGTGTCTTTTATTTTATTTTATTTTATTTTACTTTATTTTAACTTTTTATTTTAATTCCAGTTAACATACAGTGTTACATTAGTTTCAGGTGTGCGACATAGTAATTAAATAATTCTGCATTATTATTGATTTCAAAAATACTTTTCAAAATAATTTCCCATAATTCTGAGATGATTTCCATTTATCTCTCCTCCATTTCCTCCATTGCCTTCCCCCAACCCCCAGGTACAGAGTTAAGGAACTGCAAACAACACTTCACAGAAGGCATATTTCCCATGAAGAAGGAACACTTGCCCTCATATGGAATATGTCATTGGAATTTATTGCTGAATGGTTGGCCATTCTGGAGAAAGTCCCTTGAAATCATATGATTTAGTAATCACTCTTGATAAATCTTTTTTTTAAAAAACAAGAGAAACTATTTTAAGGCTTGCCGTGCAAATCTCTGAAATGTGACAATTGAAGGATCTGCAGTTTATTTCTGTATTGCAGACCGTCCCTTAATGCCTGACTTCTTTGTAAAAATGAATGTTCCTACTCTTTCTTTTTCTGAAAGAAGGAATTATCCCACAGTTTAAACAGAGAAGTTGCGGCACGGGTTCATCCTCTTAGTGGGAGAGAGACCCCATATAAAATTCAGAAAATTCAGGAAGAGCAGCAGAACAAACGGGATGTTGTATGAGTGACAATGATCTCAGTTTCTTTCTCATATGAAAAGACAGCTGGGTTGAGGCACTTGGACCACCCACTGCTGGAAGAAAAATGCTTGAATCCTCAAAACCTTTGATTTGCTACTTTGTGGAGGTGAGAATGTAGGGCTCACAGCATGTGCTGGAGAAGTAAGTTAAATTTCATCTACTCATGCCTTCCCACCCTTCGCCTACAGAAGATTTCTAACTGAAGTCTCTGCTAAGGAAATGTCAGCCTAATATCTACTTGAAACTTTATTTGGAAGTTTTTGTGGGGTTATTAGGCCTTTATTCATCCCTTTGAAAATGAGATACATTTTAGAGTTTTTGTTGGTCGTATTTTCTGTTTGTTTTGTTCTTTTCTGTTTGCTTTGTATCTATGACAGTAGTGGATTACAGTGGTGCTCTTTCCTAAAATGTATAGCTTCAGAAACAGTGAAAATGCTATGATGTGGTTACAGGGTAACTTCAAACTGTACTTCCTTAGCCATTTGTTCACTCTATGCTCACTCCAGTGAATGGTGCAAAATACCTCATCTTTAAAATAAAGGATTATACTTTTATTTTTTTAATTTTGTTTAAAAAATGTTTAATGTTTTATTTATTTTTGAGAGAGAGACACACACACAGAGTGTGAGCAGGGGAGGGGCAGTGAGGGAGGTAACACAGAATCTGAAGCAAGCCCCAGGCTCTGGGCTGTCAGCACAGAGCCTGATGTGGGACTTGAACTCATGAATTATGAGATCATGACCTGAGCCAAAGTCAGACGCTTAACCGACTGAGCCACCCAGGTGTCCCAAGGGTTATACTTTTAAATAAATAATTACATGTCTTTGTTTTACAAGTATATACCTCAGAAAAATATTTTGCCACAAAATATATTGGCTACTAAAGGCTCAGGGAAATATATGTGTAATCAGAGTGTGAAACTCAAGACTACACTTTAGGTTTTGCCTTCAACCCTAACTTTTTCTAACTGCCAGTTACTCCTGAGTATTTCATAAGAACACCATTTGCACACTTAACACCATTCTTGTCAGCCCCTTCAATTATTGCTTCTGGGCAGCTTCTTTAGCTTTGCAGCAATTTACTCTACACAAAACCAGCACCTGATACTTCTTTTAAGGTGAAAACACACTGTTCACACAGGAAGAGGACAGTAGGAGGAGGACAACTTCGCACAGGTGGAGGATTCATTTTTACATACAAGTAATAAAGCCAAGAGCAGGAAAGTAGCTGACATCCCCCAGAGAGCAAGGCCTCAAATCGTCATTAACGGTTAGACATGGCCTAATCCATTTCCTTCACATAAATAATACATTGAACATGAGCCAACCTGTGGTACTTGTATTAGAATGAATGTCTCCTGAGAAATAATGCCCTAAAAATGAAAGATAGATTAGTAGTGTGTGGATGTATGTATTCTCCTCTGTGAGGAAACCTTGGTTTTGTCCTTTCTCTTCACCAGTGCTATCTTTGCATTTCTTAGTCTGGGCTTGAATATTTGCTGTAACTTCCTTGCTAGTCAGGTAGCTCCAGCATCCCATACCATTACCAGTGTGGACTGCTACATATTTGATCATGTCTGTCTCCCTTGATTATAACCACAGACTTTTTCTTTCTCTAGCACTTTCATAAAACCAGGGTGAAGTTCTACAGATCGAAAGAGTTCAAAACTTGTTCTAGTCTGTCCCCAAAATGCAAAATCCTTGACTTCTCTCCCCAAACAGGTAATAGCAAGACATCCAAAGTCCACTTTACCTTCTTCTAAGGATATTCTTTTCCCTCCTGCTTGAAGCCTAGGGGTTCTTATACACACATCAAGTGATGGAGGAAAGCACCATGGGATCAGTCCAATGTCATTACACATTATGTGGTGAATGAACGACAGAGGCTTAATACAAACTAATGTAGAGGAGGAAAAATAATTGTGTTTCTTCTGAGTTCTTAGATGAAACTTCTATAATAAAAGACAGATGAGCAAGAAAAAAACAGGTTATTAACATGTATACCTCCTGGGGAAACTGAGTAATTTCCTGAGGTGGCTTAGAATTCAGGCTTAAATACAGTTTCAACAGGGGAAGGGTAGGGGGTTTTTAGGACTCTTTGGGGAGAGTAAATGATTCTTAGGAAAAAATAAATAGGCTCTTAGAAGAATAGATGGGAGGTATGACAGTTCATGACAAAGTTTGCCTCGGTGTAGACTCCCCTCCTGTGGTAAGAGTCAGTCCTCCCTGGTTAACAAAATCCCTCTGGGAAGAAGTTTAGGACAGTTGAGTTTGTTTTGGAAGATCTATCTTTAGGCAGATAGGAGGAGTTCAGAGAAAGCCTCTTCCTGTATTAGCTGTTTTTAAAGTGACTACAACTGAAAATAATCAGTATGCTGAAGGAGCATATTTGGGGATGGCATATTCTGCTACCCTTCACTAGCTTGACAATTTGTGTCCAAGCAAAGAAATGGACTGAATCCCATTTTGCATAGCAGTTACCTATACTAAAACAGTGTGATCATCTATAATAACAAATATTATGGAGAAGGATACTTACTCTCCAGTAATTTGCTTCATGGATAGTTGCCAGCCAACCTAGCTGGAGACATTTGATTTAAACTCATTTGATCTTCTTGGCCTCAGGGAGATGACGTGGCAGAGATAATCAGTTATTGTCAACAAGTGCTCCTGCACCAAAATAGTTGAGGAATGGTGAGTCTTTCTGGTAGAACAGGAAGGGAAACTAGTTTCTTTTGTAAAAGTTTTGGAATATTTAAAAGCGAGACACTCCCCCAGTAGGTAAGGCTGCCCTTATAATTTTGGTCCAAAATTCAGTAGTGGAGCCAAGTTCTTTCTCTCCTGAGGTATCACCAGTGAAGGAGTCAAGCTCCTTTGTAACAGTAATGGGGGGAACAATTACTTTCCAACAATGGGGTCAATTATAGACCCTCAAGAAAGTACTATAGATCTACAAATGTATTTATTTGTCATGTACATTAACTCTATCAACCTAACAGATGCTGTAAAAACTGAGTACATTGTCTACCACATCACAGAAGAACAATCACCAACCCCAGTGATAAACCCCTTTCAGAGTAAAACCACCCTTTTCTCCCAGAAGTACTAAGACTTTTCCCATTTGTTTACCCTTTGAAGCTTAGCAAATGTCAGTGGTTCTAAGATGACATCTAATCCCCATTTATTTTTTAGCAAAAATGGCTATATCTGTTTCAAAAGAAGAGAATAAAAACAAACCAAAGCAATAAAAACACAATAACAACACAAATACAGCACAAAATAACTTTTAAGAGCTTGCCTCAACCTACATCTTGACCTTTAACTTATCAACCCTACAGTTGAATTCTACTCTTCAATAATGGCATTATCTGTAATTCCACAAAAGGTTCTATTATTGTCAGAACTGCTCCTTTGCTAACTAGAATGCCCTCTGTAATTTCAGTACCTGGTGATTTAGCTCTTATTTTTCAGAAGCCTTGTTCAAATCCCAGCCTTCACTGAGGACTAGGCAGATCTGCATATGCTTTTTAGTTCCTTCTTGCACTGCCTCTAACAATGCATTATTGTTGTGCTGCACCTAATTAGCTACATGACTGTAACTTCTATGTGATAAGAACTTTTCAGGGCAAGGAATGTGTCTAATTCATTTCTTTATGTCTGTTATCAAGACATGCCTTGAACACAGTGGATCTTTACAAAGAAATATTCATTTAGTCAAATACCTCTCATTGATTCAAATGGTGGACATGGGGTGGGGATACATTCAGGATAATTGATATTCTAATTAACCTAGTAATCTATATACCATAAAATTGATTATAATGTTTGTCCAATTGCATACAATTATCTACATACAGGAATAAAAATATTTGAAACATAGCTTTACATTTTATTTATTTTTAAAGTTTTTATTTATTTTTGAGAGAAAGAGAAAGAGAGAGTGCATATGAGTGGGGGAGGGGCAGAAGGAGAGGAGAGAGAGAGAATCCCAAGTAGGTTCCACACTGCCAGCACAGAGCCCAATGCAGGGCTTTAACTCACGAACCTCAAGACCACGACCTGAGCTGAAACCAAGAATCAGAAGCTCAACTACTGAGCCACCCAGGTGTCCCACCTTTACATTTTATTAATATCAAGCATGTACTCCAGGATGCTGTGGGCCTTAGGTGAATACTTCCAGGCCATGTCTGGGGATAAAAAAAAAATATGTACCATGGTTATTTATACCAAATGCAGGGAGGATAAAGTCTGCTAAGAGCATTATCTCCATCATCTCCCTCATTTCTAGCTACTCAGCTGCTGATTCCTTATATTCTCTGTATTGTTGGGAAAACCATGTGTTCCAAACTTACCACTTTTTCTTGGGAAGGAAAGCATAGCACACCCAGCTCCACCCTCCCTGCTCTCAATGCATTTTCTCTCCTTTGGAGAAGAGAAGTAAATTATCTGATAAGTGAGTTTGGCAGAAGGAAGTGGGATTGTGTGGCACAGTCCCTGAAAAATTATCTCTGAGGCTGCTTTCTGGTCTCTGAGATGCAGCAAGTGGACTAAACCTGAAAAGGTATCATGCTGTGGTCCCATGGATCCAGAAGTTGGTTGGGTCAGTCTGCCTAATTAATGAAAAAAGCCTCAGTAAGGCCCTTTGGCTACACCTAGATATCTGGTCTTCCATTCCAGGTCTAGTCCATAATAAAGTTTTTTTTTTTTTTTTATTAATTGTTTGTTTTTAAGTCTCTGTCTCCCCCTTGCATCATCTTCATTTGGGTTTGAATTCTGGAAAGAGGGAAAAGATGCAATTCATAGACCTTTCTTCATGAAACTGAAACCGTTATTCTGTAGAGCTCATAGTAAAGTAGTTTTCTTTGGTTTCTCTACTTTTTTTCAGCCTCTTCTCTAAACCCATGTCTTAAGAGAATGGACTCTGTATCTTTCTCTCAGTTTAACCTGGCTTGTTGGCCTTAAGACAAACTTTGTCATCTGGATTCCCCCTCCTACAAGGGATACGTGATCATTTGCACATGTCACACTGAAAAATTTACTTGTATATTCTCTATAAAACCGAGTCTGCCTGAAGCCTCTGGTTAGCTGCTCCAACATTAATCTTGTGCTTCTACAAAAAAATAATAATAAACATCTGTCAAAATTCTCAGAAATATTCTGAATACTTGCATATGTTTAATTGAAGGAAGTAGGAGATTCATTTCATTATGTGACAAAGGGTAAGGGGATTATTAATGAATGATTATGAAGAAACAAGGGCATAAATATTCTGAGCACCTTATAGAGAGGGCAGTCATTATTCATCTTTGTGTCCACATTTCTTGGCCAAATAAAATAGTCATTGGTGAGTCTCATAAGCATATTCCAGTCATGCAAAACCATTTCCTAAGGTTACAGTCAGACTTTTGAATAAATTTTCATAGAGTGAGTAGCCTAACCTAAATAATGTTAGCCTCCCACCCATGGCCATGGGGTGCCTTAAATAATCCCATAGCCTGTTTATCTTTTATGGAAAAGACCTTGTGTTTCACCAAATCAACTAATACATTCATCTTAATCTCATATAACTTGTTTCCTTATATCTACATGATGGTTTCTGGATTGCTAGCTTCTTAAATGTGTTTTTAAATGCAGGTTCTCCTGTCTTGTTTGCTCATGGAGACACCATGATCAGAAAGGTGGTTTTACCAGAGTATAGTTACTGCCATTTCCCAAACAGTGAAAACTCCACAGAAGGTTTGGTGATAGATAGAAACTGTGCACTTCTTTGGGGAAAAGTAAAGCCCTTGCATTCTTGGCTTCTTTTAGGACTTACACATGTGTCTTTTCTCAGTTGCCTTGGTGATTTATTTGCTCATCTATCATCACACGTGGTCTTTACTCTTCACCTGTTTCTTCTCCCTCCATTATTTATGGAGTCATTTTACTTGTGATAATATAAACATAAAATTGGCCTCAGAGAGCATGGATGGCCATCTGATGAGGGGGATGAAAAACTTTGCTTTGGAGAACCTTGGCTTACCCTTCAATCGGTTAAGCATCTGACTCTTGATTTCGGCTCAGGTCATGATCTCACAGTTGTTAGATCAAGCCCCGTGTCAGGTTCTGTGCTGGGTATGGAACCTGCTTAAAATTCTCTCTCTCCCTCTGTCCCTCCCTCTTCTCAAAAAAAAAAAAAAAAAAAACAACAAACCAACAACTTGTAAGAAATTTCACTTCAGTGAGAACATTTATGTGAGTACGGTGAGGCAGCAGAGTGACTTTTGATCATACCACATTACTTCATAAGCTTTATGGTGATTACTTTTCATTTGCTTTAGGGATGTCTGTATACAGTGAAAGAAAATATAAGCATTCAGGGTAATCATTCCAGGTCATCTTTGGAGTTTATTCTTAGGGTTTCACATCAGTATAACTTAACACATTCCATGTTTTTTATATTTGTGAATACAGCCCTCCACATTACAGCTAGTATTCTCTCCCAGGAGCAAATTCTAAAATAGCATCTCACTCTTTATTCACAGTCACTGCCCAGTGCCCTTCAGCTTCTGAGGTAAAACTTGGCAATTACACCCAGCATATTTCTCTCCTACATTCTCCTGGGAAGCCTTCCTCAGTTGGTCATTGGCTTTCTCTCTTCTTTGCTTAGGTTAATGTGAAGAATCATTCATTATTCAGATTTGCAAACTGTAATCTCGCCCTGCATTCATCATCTGCACTGCCTGTATTTCATAGTAATGTCACATGAACTCTATTTAGCATATTTACCTAGTTTTTAAGTCTTTAAATTTTGGGGGCTTTTAGTAGCAGTGGAATTGTTCTCTGACAAAGTACGATGGTTTAGGAGTTCTCAGTCCAGATGCTGTTTTCTTCCAGGCCAAGGATTTGGGATATGTTCTTGAGGACGGATGGAGAAATGTTTTAGTAAAGTTGCCTATGAATGTCCTTGACTAGTCTCTTGCCGCCGTAATCAATTTGAACTATCTTTATATATAATTCATTTGCTTCTCCATCATACAGGGCATTCAACACTGCTTCTACTTCCACCTGTGTGAAGGTCATTTCTTTGGTCCAGAAAACACCTCTTCCTTAATAGTATTGTTTGTCAGCATATATCAATTTTCTTGAAATTGACTTATGTGTTGAGAAGTAGGCTGGATTCTTGCTTTGTTCTTGCCTATACCTGACAAGTCAATCTCAGGCAGAGTCTTTCTCTTTTGAGGTGAAAAAAACATGGAGCACACAGAAAAAAAAATGAAGTGTAACATAGTGTACCTCACCAGGATCAGTATGTTGGGGTTGTAGTTGGAGCCTCTAACTAACAGTATGACCTTAATTAACCATTTCACCTCTCTTCTGGGCTCAGCATTCTCCTGTGTAAAATAAGGATATTGGACTGGGTAGTTCAAATGCTTATTCTAGTAGTCTAAGTTTCTAAGCTGTTGTGGCAAAGAACATTAATTGTTATAAATCAAAGCTACCTTTGTAGACTAGTAAAATTCTTTTATATGCTGACTGCTTTTCTATAATACAGATATTATCTTATGGCCCAAATTGTCTCTGAAGTATATAAAACACAATGTTGTCTCTGACCCTCCAACAAAACCAAGCTATAACATATTTCAGTCTGTCACCTCACCACTCTGCAAACCTCTTGTTACATGAAAAATCTTTACATTAGTTTCTTACAACCATGTGTAGGACTATATCCGAGTATCTACTCTAGGAAAGGGGGAATTCTTAATGGAAGTTATTCTTTCAAGCAATTAGATTATTTCAGATACTAGCTTTTACAAAAGTTCTGTAGGTGAGAGTCCAATTTTTTAAGTGGTAGTTTTATAAAGTTTTACAATATGTTACCATATTAAACTCTCCAAAAACATGAGTTTCACTAAGGAAATTTCTAGTATGCATGGAATTATATCTAAGGACATTTTCAGAAATCTTCAAATTTTCTATAAGATGTAATAAGGTATAAAATTCAGTTGGGGATAATTAGAAGAGGAAGAGACTATAAGGTCAGAATAGAAAAAGAAGAGAATGAGTAGGAAGTTCCAACCCCTTTGCCTCCGTAAAAAACTGCCTCAGAGACCTTGAGAACAATAAAAGATGAGAAGACTACATCAGGATCTTTGACTTTTACTCTTCCTTCTTTATAAAAGAAGATTATATGCCACGGGGCACCTGGGTTGTTCAGTCGGTTAAGCATCTGACTTCAGCTCAGGTCATGATCTCACGGTTCGTGAGTTCGAGCCCCACGTCAGGCTCTGTGCTGACAGCTCAGAGCCCAGAGCTTGCTTCGGATTCTGTGTCTCCCTCTTTCTGCCTCTCCCCCACTCATGCTCTGTCTCTCTCTCTGTCTCAAAAATAAATAAAAATTAAAAAATTATATGTCTTGAAGCACGATGGGACAAAGAAAGCAAAGCCATAAAGGCAACAATTCGTTAACATCTGGATAGAGAGGTAGACTTGGAAAAATGTCCCTCAGTACATATGACATATATAGCAAACTAAGACAAGTCTGCATGTTCACAGTTGAAACTAGAAGAGACAGAGCACCCAAAAATTTCTGGTGGGCAGTGTAAGGAAATGGAAAACAACCAGAGTGGCCACTATGTCTTTGCATTTCAGTGACTCTGACTTTACTTTTCCTCTGAGACTTTAAGTTCAAGGTAAGAATAGAGACCTTTGTTATTAAAGTGGCAATACATGTATGTTTTTCCTTTGATTTTTCTGTTTTGTTTGTTGGGGCATTTGGGGGGAGGAGTGTGTCTCATTTGAGCCATTAGGAAATCCCAAGAAATGGGATGATTTTTTTTTCTTTTCTTAAATGAGGGACCCTACAACAACAGAGGTTAAATGATTTGTGACTTGTTGCAAAGTGAAGTGACAAAGATGGGGCCAACATCAAAGTTTTCAGATTCTTAAACATTTATCAGATATCTATGTTCTTCCCAACAACATTCCAAAAAATAAAAGTTTTCCACGTCCAGTTCAGAATAACCAAAATAATGGTGTCCCTTGGTTTTTCTGTGTAACCTGTTTACAGTGTCTTTTAAAATCATCTGCCAGCTGTGTCATGGTAAAACTTACACTATTCTTGGCTTGAAGTCGTCAATCATAGCTATTAAGTCCTTATGAGCTTTCGGGCAAGTCATTTAAGTGCTTTAAGTTCTAGTTTGTTAAACTGTAAAATGTCAATCAAAATATCATCACTTCAAGATTAATGAGCATTAAATTAAATAATGAGTTTGGAAACACTATATAAGCTATAGATTGTCACTAACAATTTAATGTGTATGCTTAAGTAATTTTTCAGAAAACTTCAATGGCTTCCTGTTACTTATGGAATAACGCCTGTAATCTTATAAGTCCTCTTTGACATTTATTTTCAATCTTTTTTCTGCTTATAATAATAGCTAGGATATATTGAATAATTACTTTGTACCAGGGATATGGTGGATGTTTATCATCTCAGGGAAACCCCATATCAAGACTATAATAAAGGCAATGTTATTATCCCAATTTTTTAGCTATTTATTACTTGGAAAGCTGAAGAAACTTGCCCAATTTCACAAAGAGTAGAAGGAAGTGTGGAGCAAGGAGTCAAATTGTGGCTGTGTGATTCTAGAGTAAACTTAACCATCATGTACTTTCGCTTCCAAATAAAGCATATTTCTTGAACATTACTCTAACATAAATCACACTCAGTTCTGCAAGAACTACCTTACTATACTATGAAAAGTTTTGATAGAGAAATTCACATAAATGCTGAACAATCACAACACAAAATTATCTGATTTTTTTTTTATTTCCTTTGCTAGTTGGTTGACCTAGTTAGTTCAGATCTCAGCCCCAAATGCTGCTTCATTAATGAATTTATCTTGGTGTGCCTGCCACATCTCCCTTTTCTTCTGTCCTTCACTAATTCAAGCTCTTTTATTATGCTTGGAGTTCATGCTAATGTCCCCTTTGAGCATTTATCATAGCTATAGTTAAAAATGAATTGGACTATTAGTCTTATCATTTCTGTACTTCTCATTAGAAAGTGCCATGAGGGCAGAGGTCATTGTCTATTGATATATCTTGCACAGTAACATTTTCTTTTATAAAATGTCTATTTTTGAGAGAGAGAAAAAGGAGGGGGGAGAGAGAGCAGGGGAGGGCCAGAGGGGGTAGTGGACAGAGGATCTGAAGCAGGCTCTGTGCTGAGAAGCGAGGCTGAAACTCATGAACCATGAGATCATGACCTGGGTAAAAGTCCGGTGCTTAACCAACTGAGCCACCCAGGTGCCACAAATTGCACAGTAAATTCTTAATAAAAACCTATTGAGTGAATGGTTAATGAATGAATGAATCTCATCTTCCTTTGTTTTATCACTTTAATTTATATACTGTTTCATTGTTTGAAAATCCATTTTCTTTGTTTTTTTTTTCCCCCTATGAATTGTTCTGTTTGTATAATGAATTTTCAAACTTCCTGGCCAATCCTAATTGACTAAAAATACTTATAGGGATTTCCCATAGCTATATCTGTGCCAATGACAACTAAATTGACAATTTCTTCCTCTTTAAATATCAGATTTCTGAAATATAAGTAGATCAAGTCAGCTAACAAAACAAGAAACAGAATCTTTTTATGTTTTGCACATTGCTGTTAAGCTGCATTTTGAATGTGGCTTTGAAATTTGCATAATCATTCATGAATCTCCTTTCATTTGAATGTCTTAGTAATGACAACTTAAGATATATTGTTTACTGCTTATTCAAAATAAATTTCAATTATCAAAGTAGATCTTTATGTGTGCACCTGTTTCCATATTTGCTATGGACTCAATTAGTAATATGATCATGTATGCTGATGCTGTTTTGAAACTGTGACTTGAAATATACCATGGTAACTTCTGCAATATTAGAGAACAGTGGTTTTTTTAATCCTGTTAAATCATCTAGGCTGGAATTTTAAAACTTGAAATATCCAGCATATGCCACACTAAATTTACCAATGTTTATGCTGTAGATAGCTCAATATATCAAAGCTTCAAAACATTGTAGAAATATGCTTGGCTGCTGCTAATTCTATCCAGAGGTGAACTCTAATTCCTGGGGAAATCTATGTCTTCCTATGAGCTCAATTACAGAATTTTGTCTTCATTGTGCTGTAACATAGAAAATATTTTTAAATTCTATTTTTTAGGGAATATATTGGATTTTATTCATCATTTAATTCTACCATCTTAGTGATGCCCCTAACAGGGTAAACTGTCCATTTTAGAGTATTAGAAAGTTATAAACTCAGAAAAACCTGTTCTACTTCTACCCCTTACCATTTGGGTAAAACTAAGTGTATATAAAACTCTTTAAATCCTTCTCATTCTGTAAAATGTATAGTACTAGTTCATGCCTTATAGAATTTTTGTGAAGATTCAATGATAAAATGTCTGGAAGAGTTTAGCACAGATCCTAGCATATAGTAAATGCTCAATAAATATTAATCATCATTTTTATTACCATTATTATCGTAGTGTTCATGTGTAAGTAATTTTGTCATTTACATGGCATGTGCTATCTGTTCTTTGCATATGTATGAGTCTACTTTTCTCTAGACAACATGGATTTGGTACCTGGTTGGCAACATTGTTCTTTCTACCATTCTTATTGCCTTAAATACAGTAAACAGTCATTTAATGGAAAGCTGATTTGTTGGTATATGTCTGCATTACAGTGAATTCACTTGCCTTCCAGAAGTGTCATTTGAGCACCTTTTTCTACGTGACACTGGGAAACAAAGGGGACTAACGCAATATTACAGGTGGCTTTTAAATTCAAAATGTATCCAAAAACCTAGTAATTTTAAAGCTATGGGTAATTCCAAACTCTAGAGAAATAGAGAAACAAAAATAGCTCTGAATAATAATATTCTTAAAGCATTTGTGCCAAATGAGGTATTTGCAAGTTAATTGTCTAATCTAATGTAGTCACAGTTGAATAACTTTGGAAGTAATTGGGGAAACAAAGCATTGATAAATGTGTGTGTGTGTATGTGTGTGTGTGTGTTTGTGCACGTGCATGCACACATGTATGGTTCCTTGAATAATAGCATCTAACATGGGCAATTTTCTTATAATTTTAAAATAGAATTAAAAACCAACACATTGTTGAACACAATTTTCAAGATGGAAATAATTATCTTTATGTATATCTATAGTATTTTAAATAGTTGATCTAGAAAATCCTGTCCAAGTCAAGTTTATAGTACTGGAGTATCCTAAAATTCAGCATACTTCTCATATTTATTTTATTTTTTAAATAGGCACTGATAAGAGGAGGAAAGTGTCAATTTATTAGTTTTAGTAAAAGGCGAAAGATTTATGCGATTTGAAGAGAAACCAGAGGCATCAATTTATTAGTTTTAGAATAAAAACTTATTGGGTTTTGTTCCTATTGGTTCCTCATTAGTTCAATAGGCTCCCAAACAGATTTTCTTTTTGAAGAAAAGTGCCCTACAAATGGAGAAGTTTGCACAATGCAAACCTAACAGATGAAAGTGGCAAGGATGAGGCTGATAAGGTAGGCTGCCATCAAATCATCATGGACTTTGAATAACACGGTAAGGCTGGGTTTGAGTAGGGTAGTAACATGATCAAATCTATATTTAGAAATCACTTTTAAGGACTTGGATGATGGACTAGAGTAGGGGAGAAATCAGAGGTGAGCAAAATAATTTGGAAGTCCCAACAGGAAAAAAAAAAAAAAACAAAAAAAACAAAGGAAATCCCAATAGGGATGGAAGTAAGGGTATGGAAGTTCCAACGGGGAAAGGAATTAAATTAAGGATTTACAGGGCCTTATCAATAGTTATCTTTGTAAGAGGAGGAAAAACAAGGAGTTGAACCTTGTGTATTTCAATCATGCAGGATGTTTACATATTTTTAACTATAGCTTTGCACAGTGTAAGCATAACAAAGCCCCCCCCCCAAATTAAGGTACCTCAACAAACAAGGAAGATAAAGAATTTCATAAAATTAGTATAATACCAGAACAAAGAGTAGAGAGGGGGAGGGGAGGGATAGAAGCATACCTATATATATTACATCTGTATTACATATGTATCATACATATGTATTACATGTATTAGTCATTTGTACACATATATATTATAAATGCATATAGAACATTGAAAAGTTTTCCAGCCTCAAGTGATTTGAAAGGCAGCAAGAGAGTAATTTAAATACAAGCAAGCTAGATTCAGGAAAGAGGAAGTGATGAGTTTGATTTAGCTCATTAGTAGCAAAATATTTTATAATTAATTATTATTAGTTACAAATAGAGCAGAGGAGCATAGAAGTAGGTCTTCTAAATAGTGGGTGAATGGTTGTGGGAGAGACAAGGATAGATAATGAATAAAGCAAAAATTTGGTCTCAGAGAGCCTTCTTTAATAATAATTATAATTGTAATTTAACATACCATAAATTTGAAAAAGTTTACAGCATTGATTGATGGATCCACTGAATCACTGGGAAATTCTTCTCTTTCTGGTTTAACTGGTGCTTGTGAAAACATATATCTTTGCTCAAGCATTAATAAAAAAGAGCTGGAAAAGAATTTGAACTCTCTTTTCTTTGACGTATGAAGAAGGAAGGTTTAATTTGGGAAAGAATAGAGAAGCCTTTTATGCTTTTTGTTAAGAGTAGCCAAATGCTGGAAAAGTATGATAGCAAGGAAATGGCAGGTGTGTTGCTAACTGCTCAAAAAAAGAGAATTAATGCCTTAATACCATCCGATCTGTACCAGGATGATTGGCTATAAAATGAGTTTTCATTTCATTTAAATAGAATTGATCAAAATATTAATTGATCACATTTAATTTATCACAGTTATCACTACAAATAGCCTCTTAAAGTTATTAGGTAACATCTGTAGGACATCTAGAGGACACATCTGGGCTCACCAGCATCAGGAATAATCTCTTGCTGTCTTTCCTCTTTTGCAGCATTTCACACTGACATGCTCAGTAAGCTTCAGTGATTTGAACTCACCATGTGCATGTACCTTAAATGTGATAAGCTGTGTAGTGCACACATACAACCTAAGGGCAAGAAATGGGATGCCAAAGGTTAGACTGTGTAGGGGTGGGGGGAAACACACCAACTAAAAACAAGATAAGAAAAATAATTTTTCCTATACAGTATCGAAAAATTTTTGGCATGTACAATGCAGTGAAAATTGAGTTCAACTGGTTTGAGAAAGTGTTCAAAAATTCAGTCCAAGTTCCACTAGTGGCTCAAAATATGACCTTGTACATGCCTTGTAACTCAGTTTTTTATCTTCCTAAAGAGTACAAATGTTCTTGGAAGTAGAAAATAAGCCAAATAAAA
This sequence comes from Panthera tigris, assembly GCF_018350195.1. Taxonomy (NCBI): domain Eukaryota; kingdom Metazoa; phylum Chordata; class Mammalia; order Carnivora; family Felidae; genus Panthera; species Panthera tigris. The sequence goes on along the minus strand of NC_056662.1, from coordinate 68,178,939 downwards.
TCATGAGGTATTAAGATGCATTTGGAAGTTCTTTGGAGGTCAAGAGTTTTGAAATTCAACATGTAATACAAAATCCAAGAAGAAAAAATGAATTTTCTTCTGCTCTAGTATAGTAATCTAAGTATTCATCTCTCAGCTAAATATCCAGATTATCTCTCTATAGCTATCTAAAGTTCATTTATATGAACACTTTCTCACTTTCCTGATAAAATTCATTTTTATCAACCTTCATGCAGTTTGAATTTCTGTATCCTCTGCAGTGTCAGCACCAGAGAAATATTATTTCCAACTAGTCAAAGACTGAGGAAAGCCAAAAGGTTAGTGGTAGATGGGGGAAGGGCTTTGCTGTAGAATTTGATATCTTAAAGGCAAGCCGTTTCATTTCCAGAGAGCTTGAGTATAATGTGATTTATCATATCAGTACCATGTAGAGCAAAGATTTTACTAAATTCAGGGAGATAAGGGAGAAAACAATAACTACAATAACCACTGAAACATAGCCTCAAATAATATTGGTGAACTATTAATGCCAGGGAAAGAAATGCAGTGGACAGATCAGTTTCTATAAGGAGTAATCTTGGTTTTTGGTTTGTTTTTTTTTTTGTTTGTTTGTGTGGTGTCTTTTTTTTTTTTTTGACATTGTATCTGTTTCACATCAAAAGGGAGAAGGGCTCCTCTTCATCACCAGCTTCCAGTGCTGTTCTAAATTTAAACAAAAAGATGCTAAATGTGTGCAAGAAAGAATGGTAAACATTTTAGTCACATAAACACAGACATCATAATTACTGCCATTAGCATTATACTAGTCACTGAATAAATTCATTTCTGATAATATAGACCCAAGTAAAAGTTTGTATATCTCTTACATAGTAATCCAAAAAATAAATGGCCTAGGGCTTATATGGTGGTTTCATTGTAGCAAAGACCAAGACCCTTTATTTAGGTCATTATATATCTGCCAATATTACATAACTTCTCTTCAGCTCTTGCTAAGCCATTTACATTCAGCCAACCAGAAGGAAAAGGTAATGGAAAAGGGAAAGGGGCAGGCATGATGCTTCTTTTAAAAGAAGTTCTGATTACCTCAACTTGTAATCCATTGGTGAGGACACAGGCACATTTGATGCAGGGGAGACTAGAAATTGTCTTTATAGCTGTGCGGCCATATGCCTCATTCAAGTTCTATAGAAGAAGGGTAGAATGGGTATGTGATGATCTGCTCTCAATCTTGTCTCTCCCCTAAACACACACACACACACACACACACACACACACACACACACACACACCAACAGCAACAACAAAACCCCCACAAAAAACCAAGTTGCCCACCACTTGTCTCTCCCCTATAGGTTCAATTCCTTTCTTCCTACACATCAAACCACAACACAAGGAGCCACATCAAGACCTGATGGAGAGGGCCAAATATTACCTACCCAGAGATGGACTTTGACCTGGATGCAACTTTGGAATTGTTTCCCTTTTAGGGGGAGTGAATATCCCAAAGGAGACCATTCTTCTTGATGTGGCTCATCATGCTTAGGATATTAAAACATAAAGGAAATGTCTTTTTCTCTCCTCTATGCCAATATAAAATGGTGAAACAAGAATTTAAAACTGATTAAAACTGTTTTTTTTTTTAAAGAAAGCATGGGAAATTCATAGCAGTTACTGAATGATCACAACCATCAAATCTCACTGGGCAAAAGTGGAGAAAAATCTGTCTTGTACTGAATTAAGTTCCTTGGATAACCCAAGTAGCTCATTATAATGCCCTCTGGATATTTGTGATTATGGTCCTTGGTTTAGTCCTTTATGACACTTTCCTTGTCCTTACCCTTCATAATGAAAATATTGAAAAGTATTTTTTTAGAAGCTAGTTTAGTCCACATCATGATTGCAGGTTCGAGATAGGGTTTTGCTTTAAGGTTAGGAAAATAATAAGCTTCTGTAGGTGGTTTGTTTCTTTGGAAATACAATTTTTAGTAGGCTTCTAGTCAATTCTGTCTGCAGGTAATCATAAGTAAAAATGTCATAAAAAGATATTTTTTATACTTAAACATACTGGTCTTTAATTTACTGGCTTTTTTTTCTCTCAAACTTGAATGGACTCAGCGCTCCACATCTGAATCTCAATTTTGCCCCTGAGCTCGTTTTCATTGTCTGGCTGAAAACTCTTGGTAGGAACTGCTTGGCAAAACATGAGGCTACAGTCTTATCTGCTACAAACTCTACCTTTTCAGAGAAACCTGTTCTAACTAGCCTACGTTGTACTGTCACTGGTAGAACTTTAAAAAAATCAACAAAAAGAAACTAACAGACCTATATTCTGAGGTTTTCACGTCAATTCTACAGTTATAAGCTCTATAACTTGCAGGTCTATAATTTTTCAAGTCTGCTTTTCAAAGTATCTTAAGCAGCAGTGTAATGAAACATTTGTCTGTATAACAAAGGTCTGCTACCCTGCAGCTTGCCTCCCCTTGCTGATTTCCAACAATCACAAAAAGACAGCCACACATTTTGGATTGCTTGGTATTTTTTTTTCTTTTAGCATTGCTCTTCTGGGTACCATCTGTATTACACAAATTTGTAAATGTTAGCAATAGAATAGTTAAAAATAGAGGTATTTATATCTTTCCCAATAACTGTTCAGACATCCAAAATAAATACAGAGAAAGTAGAACAAAGGAAATAATAAAAACAATAAGAGACATATATTAAATACATAAGTCAAAATTGTATCTTATAAATGACTTATAATAATGACAAACCTCTGGTAAAATTGAATTAAAACACAGAAGACAAGACCAAAAATCAGAAGTTAATATTTAGACAACAGATGTTGCACATATGAAGCAGTAATAAGAGCATGTTATGAAAAATGTCATTCCAGTAAATTTCAAACTCAAATGCAATGGACCAAATTCTTATAAAAATTAACATCACTGATAGTAATTCAAAAAACAGAAAGCTTCATAGACCTATAGATATTAGAAAAATTGAATTAGTCAAAAATATTTGTGCACAGAAAAGTTAAGCCAGAGGTAAATTCCCCAGAGTTCTGTCAAAATATTTAAAGAAAAAAAAATCTATGCAATCTCTCCTGGAAGAAAAGAGGAAATTACTCTATTCATATAATGAAGCTGGTATTACCTCGGTACCAAACCTAAGAAGAACATTTTGTGAACAACAACAAAAAAAAAATGACATACCAATTTCACTTGTGAACATAGAAGAAAATAGTTCTAAGATATGAGAAGTCTAATAATATATGACCAAGTTGAGTTTATTCTAGTAATGAAAACTGGTTTAACACTAGAAAATTAACAAATGTAATCCTGCATGATTCATATAAACAAAAAATATAACTCTGGTGGAAAGAGAACAGTTTTGTTCTATAGTTTTGCTTTCATAGCCTCTCATCCAATTTTCAAACCTGAGCCAATTTGTATACCTGGAATGTTGTACCCAAAGAGGCAGCCTGATCTTGTTTCCATAGGTATAGCCAGTAATTTTCTTTCTATTCTTCTGCTAATTATTCATCTGCAATTATTCATCACACTGACTATATCCCAGAAAGAGGGAAACAGACTTTTCCAGGATAGATGGTAATTTCGAACTGAGATAAACCTTGGAAAAGTGAAATATTTTCTGGCCTACCCACAGAGAGGACATTTATGGAAGTGAGATAAGCAAAATTTTGGCCTAAAACCATTATACAGTGGACCCAGTGAGTGTGCAAAAGCACCTAAGGGTCATTTCCTCAATTTCTGGATACATCCAAAACATACTCATCCATGAGGAGGATCCTTACATTATCTCACTCACCCAAAGAATAAAGTCTACTATCCTAGAAGGGGCAAGTAAAATACTCTGGAAGTAATACACCTCTCTTTTTCTTTAAACTGAGATCCATTTTCTTTTATTTACACATTACAAAATAATACATGAACAGATACATGATTATTTTTGCATATTTAAGAAAACATCATTATATAGAGAGTAAAAATAAAAATACCTTTCACTATAGTCTTGATTCCCCCCTCATATCACACCATGCAGCTCCCCACAGGTAACCAGTGACAATATTCAGCAGAACTGGGAACTGTGAGATCCACTTAAAAAAAAATTGTGGTAAAAAACACGTAACATGAATTCCCTTCTCAACAAAATTTTAAGTGCACATTATAGCATTGCTAACTGTATGCACATTGTTATAAAGCAAAACTCCAGAACATTTTTTTTAAGTAGGCTCCACACTCACGGGGCTTGAGATCAAGACCTGAGCCAAGATCGAGTCAGATGCTTAAGCAACTAAGACACCCAGTCCCCCTACCCCCTAGAACTTTTTCATTTTGCATGACTAACACTCTATATCCACTGAAGAGCAATTCTGTTTCCCCTCCACCTCCAGTCCCTGGCAACCACCATTCTACTTTCTGCTCCTATGAGTTTGATTATTTTAGATATTTGTATAAGTACAATTATGCATAGTATGTCCTCCTGTGACTGACTTCACTTAGTATAATGTCCTCATGGTTTCCCCATGTTGTAGCTTATGACAGGATTTCCTTCTTTTACAAGACACAATAATAACCCATTTGTGTGTGTGTGTGTGTGTGTGTGTGTGTGTGTGTGTGTGTAATCTGTTTATTCTTTTATTTTGATGGACATTTAGGTGTTTCCACCCTTTTGCTATTGTGAATAATGCTGCAATTAATATGAGTGCAAATATCTCTTCAAGATCTTGATTTCAGTTTGTTTGGACAAATGCCAACAAATGCAATTGCTGGATCATATAGTACCTCTCTGTTTTGAATTATTGGAGGAATTTCCAGACTATTTTCCATAGTGGCTACACCATTATAAATTCCTACCAACAGTACTCAAGAGTTCTGATTTCTCCACATCCTTACTAATGTTTGTTATTTTCTGTTTTTTTAATAATATCTCATTGAGATAATATCTCTTTGTAGTTTCGATTTGCACTTCCCTGATGATTAGTGATATTCAGCATCTTTTTATATAGCTGTTGTTCTTTTTTGTTTGTTTTCTTTAGAGAAATGTCTATTCAAGTCCTTTGCTTATTTTTAAGTAAAGAAAACTATTATTTTGCTATTGACTTGTGGGAGTTCCTTAGATATTTTGAATATTAACCCATTATCAGATATATGTATTGTGGATATTTTCTCCCATTCCACAGGTTGCCATTCACTCTTTTGATTATTTCCTTTGCTGTACAAAAGCTTTTTTGGTTCGATGTAGTCCCATTTGTCTATTTTTATTTTTGTTACCTGTGCTTTTGGTGTCCTATTGAAGAAATCTTGCCAAACCAATATTATGAAGCTTATTTTCTATGTTTTCTCGTAGTAGTTTTATAGTTTCAGGTCTTATGTTAACTCTTTAATTTATATTGAGTTGAATTTTATGTATGTTGTAAGGTTAGGCCCCAATTTTGTGCTCTTGCATGTAGATACTTAATTTTTCCAGCACCATTTATTGAAGACACTATTATTTCCCCAGTGTTCTGTCCTGTTAAACAGCATTTGACTATATATGAGTGGGGTTGTTTTGGGGATCACTATTCTTTTCCATCAGTTTATGTGTCCATTTTATATCAGTACAATATGGTTTTGATTATTGTAACTCTGTAATATGTTTTTCAGTCAAGAAGCATGAGGCTTCCAGCTTTTTTTCTTTTCCAGTATTGTTTTGGATATTCAAGGTGTTTTGTGTTTCTATATGAACTTTAGGATCATTTTTTCTATTTCTTCAAAAATGCCATTGGGATTTGATAGAGCTTACATTGAACCTATATATCAGTCTGAGTACTATGGATATTTTTAGCAATATTTAGTCTTCGAATCCATGAACACAGGATGTATTTCTATTTATTTGTGTCTTCTTCAATTTGAGCAACATTTTATAGTTTTCAGTGTATAAGTCTCTCATCTCCTTCATAAGTTCACTCCTAGGTATTTTATTATTTTTGATGCTATTGTAATGGGATTACCTTGTCAATTACCTTTTTAGAATATGCCTTGTTGGTGTTTTCAAGTTTGTTGATTTAGGAACATTTGAGCAGCATCAATTCTCCCAGATTTCTTTCTCAGTGGCTCCCAGGCATCTAGAGTATGTAGGGTCCCCTTAGTGCTCTGAAACAGTCATGACAGAAACCAGTCCCTTGGCAAGCTCCTTGTAAAGATAGAATGTTGGACTCATGTTTCAAGCCCTTCATTTCCCAGGAAGAAGCAGGAGTTTTCTTCTTTTCATTCTACGCTAAGATTATGGCTAGTAAATGAGTGCTAATCCAAACCATCAACTTTATTCTTAGTAGCCCCCAACATGACTTTCTGTCCTGTCAGTGCTTAGATTCAGGCAGTACAGAAGCCAGTACTTTGGGTAGCCCCCTCCCTGCCTCCACACAGGTCAAAATATTGGGTACATGTTTTAGTCTTCTCTTTCCATCTTCAGGGTAGAACCAGGTACTAGGAATTTTCTTGCAGATCACCATGCTTTGATGTCTCCGGTTTCATGCTCACCTGGGTTACAGGAGCTTCTTAACATGTTTTCTCCATTTCTCCAGGGAATTAGTCCATGTATTGTTAAGTCTGTATTTCTGTGGGTGGAAGGAGGGTCTGGGGCTTTCTTCATCACCATCTTGCTGACATCATCCTCTGGAAGTAATCCATCACAATAATCTCTTTTTACATCAGAACTATTTATATCCCAGGAAGAATTTTCATCAAATACGATGCAGATGGCAGTGATTCCTCAAACAGCTTCATTGAATATGCCCATTTGACTAGTATAGAAGAGTCACAATAGGTTATCATAAACTTAATTTAAAAGTGTCACCAATTGAAGCTGCCTTTTTCATCTGTCAAATGCACATATCCTCTATACCAATTAGAAAAAAAACCTACCTGAAACAGTCTTTTAACTGGCATAAACAGCAATTTATCTTTATTTATTTATTTTTTTACCTCAGAACTATGCCAACTCTCCCACTCTATGTGATGGTCAATTTCAACAGGATCTTTGTTAATATCCAGAAGGACATTTTTCTCACCACCATATTGGTGATATGCTGATTAGATTTGGTGGCAGTGGGTAATAAACACCTTCAATGCTTTTGTAAGACACGTATATGACAGAGTGACATCTAAAAGTTAGGAAAACTCAGGATCTGCTACTTCACTAACATTTCTATTTATCCAGTGGTATAGGGGAGGGGTCAGCAAGCATTTTCTGTGAAGAAATAGTAAATATTTTAATTCTTTTTAATGTTTATTTCTGAGAGAGCAAAACAGAGCATGAGCCGAAGAGGGAGGGAGGAAGGGAGAGAGAGACAGAGACAGAGAGACAGAGAGAGAGAATCTGAAGCGGGCTCCAGGATCTGAGCTGTCAGCACGGAGCCTGAAGCAGGGCTCCAACTCATGAGCCGTGAGGTCATAACCTGAGCTGAAGTCCGCGCTTAACCGACTGAGCCACCCAGGTGCCCCTAGATAGTAAATATTTTAGGCTTTGTGGTCCATATGGTCTGTATCACAACTACTCAGCTCTGCTAGTGTATTATACATGCAGCCATAGATAACAGTTAAATGAATAAGTGAACCTCTGTTTTAATAAAACCTTATTTATAAAAATAGGTGTCAAACCCGATTTGGACTTATTTTTCTGACTCCTAGTCTACAGCATATCATGATAATGCAGCAAGGTAAAGCTTCTCATTATACCTTGTACTTATCTTTTTCTTATTTATCTTTGGCATAATTGATCTCTCAAAGACTGAGGTGACCCACAACAGTACATTTCTCAAGTTTTCTTTCACTATTGAAAGATTAAATTTTTCCTTATTGATTTAAGTTTCTCTAATAAAGAAATTTCTTTGTAATATACACAATACAGAGTTTTAAGTCTCCTTTGGTGCTTTTGGCTTTCCTGCATTATTTTCTTAATTCTGAAAACCTCTTAATGTAAGATTTTGTGTATTATTTACTAGACTGAATTTTTTCCTAAATTTCATTAAGAATGCAAAGCATATATAAAATTGTCTTTGGTTTCTTGTAGATCATGTTCTCCAGTATGCTTATCCTATACAACTTCCTTCATTTTTTATTATAAAATATTTTACATTTTCCATGTTGCTGTTTTCCTTTTTCTCTTTATTCCTTATGAAGAACAAAAATATATGTATGCAGTGTTTATTTGAAATTTCAGGGTGAATGTATTCTGTCTCATTTTTTTAATTCTTTTTTTAACGTTTATTTATTTTTGAGAAGAGAGAGACAGAGCACGAGTGGGGAAGGAGAGAGAAAGAGGGAGACACAGAATCTGAAACAGGCTGCAGGCTCTGAGATGTCAGCACAGAGCCCAACACGGGGCTCGAACTCATGGACCATGAAATCATGACCTGAGCTGAAGTCGGATGCTTAACCGACTGAGCCACCCATGCGCCCCTATTCTGTCTCATTTTTATAGCTAGTCCTACCTAAGTATATCATTTACCCCTTTTCAGATCCTAAATTTAAGGACAAGTTCATGTGCACAGGGTCTTCTCACAATGGTGTTGTACAGAAAGCATTTACCTTGTGGAGCTTTGCTGAGATGTGATGAGATGTTCACTTGTTTCCATTCCCTGTTTCTCAGAGTATCATAAGGGAAATTTATTCCTGGATAGTTTGAAATAGTCTGAATTTCTTACTTTTCAAAAGTAGCTTATAAACCCTATAAGTTTTACAATACAGTTCTCCATATACTCTTTATGAATCGACCACAAAATCCCAGCAGGCAATAGTCAGATGCCACTTGTAGAAGGTGATGATTTCAGAATAGATATAAAAGTAATATCTTGAGGAGACAGAGATGGGGCCTGGCAGGTGAGCTCTGGTTGTGTCAGAAGGCAGCTTGTGTGAAATCCTGGATTATTGTTAGATTTTCTTTTCATCCTCACAGGCTCCAAGGCTCTGATGCAGTAATTAACCATATTTATGTGTGGAAACCATCTATTATGTTCCTTCATTGTGGCAGTGTTTCTATTTCATAAGCATGAGTCTCTTAAGGAGCCCTTTCCAATTTAGTTTATCTGCAATGTAATTAGAGGGTCATTTCTATATGAACAATGTTGTACATATAGTAATACTCAAGAAATGATAACTGCTTGCTATTGGCATATGATTTTTGACATTCTTAGTTGACAACACTATTTGAATTTTCCAATTATTTTCTGGATGTTTTTGATCTTTCCACGGCACATCCCCCAACTTAGATGCGTGAGTCCCAAATTTGTACATATGAAGCAGATTAATTTCAACTTCCTGGTCTCCCCCTTTAGAATGCCTGATTTAGTAGAAATCAGATGGAACCTAGGAACCAGTATTTACAGCAAGTCTACAAAATGATCCTGACATGGGAAGATGGGGGAAAACTTTGTTAATTTCATAGTATTTTGAAGATTTTGAGTGTTTCAGATCAGATAGAAAAACATCTGCCTTATTGAATATAGTTTCCAGGTTGCTTCCAGACCTTGGGTTGTCATGTAGAACAGCTTGAGTATAGACTGGTATGAGAACCTCCTACCTTGCAGCCAAAAAGTGAGTTCTGCCAGTCATTTTAGCTGCAGGCTGGGCTGTCAAAAGATTAGAAGTGGTAATTATTATCCCCTGGTCTGAAACGGTCTTTATCTGCAGCTGAGGAGCTCTTAGGAAGAGGTAGAATTGTCACCCTTTCTTTGAAAATAACAAAAAGGAAATGTTGCCTATTTGATTTTTAATGCTGAACTTCCCTGGATCCTTAGAATCAAAGAGCAGGTGTATTAGCACTGGGTGGTATTTTCCTTCACAAAGTGTGGTTTGAGATACAAAGAAAGGGGAGATAATGATAAGCAGTGATCCCTGAGCGAAATCTTATTCTTTTGCCATATGCTGGTACAGTATTCTGCTCTAGTATATTAGGTCAAGTCCCTTTTTATATTTATTAATATTTTCATTTCATAGCTAGTCAGGGTATCAAGTTTTACAAATTTGTTACTTCCTGTGTTAAATGGCATTTTATTCATTTTTTCTGCTAAACTACTTTATATGGGGTGAGATTCAGAGTTAATACTCTGGAAATTAGTATAATTCCTGGGTTAAGTAATATTCAATAAATATTGCTTAGATTCTAAACAGAGCATCTGTCTACTATTTTCCAGAATTTTAGAGCATCAAGACTACTTCCTGGGGATTCTATTTATTAAAATGGGACTTGCAAGATAAATTTGTCTCTGAAGGATGAGAATAAGTCTCATATTTTCAAGTCTCATCCCACAGTCTTGTGTATTGCTTTGGAAACAAATGCTTAACTAGGAATGGTTACCTAATTCCTAATTATACTACTTCACATAGTCACTGTAACTTGATACACTATTAACTTAGCACACTGTCATAGCTCTTATCACGTGTACCTCATTCTACCTTGTATCACTGTTATTTGTAACTCCAGCTTTTTCTTCCCTACTAAACATTGAGGTCATGTATTGATATTTTTACATTTTTCCTGCATTTGTGCAGTCTTTTGGCTATGGCAGATGCTCAAGATCTATTAAGTGATTTGACTGTGTTTATTTCTGTATTGATCTTATTGTTATAATTATAATTAGTATTTTAAAGATGTTTCCATTATCATCATTATAAATTCTCTCTAAAAGGAAGATTGAGGGATGCCTTGGTGGCTCAGTTGGTTGGGTGTCTGACTTTGGCTGAGGTCATGATCTCACGGTTTGTGGGTCTAGCCCCGCGTCAGGCTCTGTCCTAAGGGCTCAGAGGCTGGAGCCTGCTTCGGATTCTGTGTGTGTCTCTCTCTCTGTCCCTCCCCCACTCATGCTCTGTCTCCCTGTCTTTCAAGAATGAATGAACGCTAAAAAAATAAATAAAAGGAAGATTGACTAATATTTTGATTAACCAGAATTCATTTATAGTGGGAGTGATATTTAATTACAAATAATTATCTAAAGAACTAAGTCCTTGTAACTAGATTTCCAATTATAGCCAAAATATACCTGACATATATGAGAATATTTATGAGAAGTGAGTTCATATTATTTCAGTTTATTGGTAAATAAAATTCTAATTGATGAAATAATCAAGAATTGGAAGGTTGTAATATATTTCTTAAATCTGTTTCACAGTTTACATTTCACATGGCATATCTATTCAGTATGCCATTGTTCATATGAAAATAACACTATAAAGTTTATTATCTATTTATATGGGGGTTATAAAACAGATAAGTATATCATCATGCATAAACATTTATTAGCAGCCTGATATACACACAACAATGCACAATGCATTGATACAAGTAGGTATCCATCTACCACCTAGGGTCTTGTAGCAATGATCAAGAAAAGAATGATCTCAAAATAGCATGTGCATGTCAAGGCTGCCTTTGTTTAGCCTGGTAGATCTCGTTTTGGGCTTTTTCTTGGTGCCTTTCAGACCTTCCCTAGGTAAGCCAGCTTGCTGTCATTGCTCTTTGTATGCACAGTCATTCTGCCCTGTTTGTAATTGTGCTGTGGCAGGCACTTAATAAAGCATCCTTCCTGCTGCCTTTGAGCCTGTCACCCAGCAGTTGTTTAGGTATTCTGTTATCATCCATCTCCCCATCTGCCCTACCCAGAAGAGTTATGCTTCAGTAAGTATTGCTTCAAAGTGGATAGACTGGCTGTCCTCTAGGATTTCATTGTTGGTGATCCTGCCTCACCATTTAATTAAATAGAACTTCCCAATGAAGCTTCTCTGGAAGCCATTTGTAGAGTCCTGAGCCACATGAGATCTTGCCATTCTGTACACTGTGACACATATGTAGACTTTCAGTTTCATTCAGAGTTCAGGATGAACTAAGCTAGCCACTTCTCTTCCAGCTGAAGACACCATGATCTATCTGGTTCCTTTGCTTGAAGAATTCTTATACATTTATCAAATAATAGTTGGTGTCAGACACAGTCTGTATGTTTGGGATGTTCATTAAATATAATTAAACTCTGTGTCCCAAGGACCACGTCATCTTGTAATTAGGGTAAAATGTGTTAAATGCTATAATAGATGTTTATGAAATATGTTTTGGAAGTACAGAGGAAGAAGGAACTCTGACTAACACATAGAGTAGGAGGAGTGAAGCAAAGATGAAACCAGCATTTAGGAGTCAGACATTGTAAACTGTGTTGGCAAAAGGCCCACTCATACCAAAAGTATAAAGGCAACTCTAAGAAAGGATATATGTACCCAGTGAAAGTTCAGTATAGAAGCATGTGTTAGCTCTCCCAGACCATGATTTATCTCAATCTATCCATAACTGAAGACCCCAATCTTATAAATTTACCTATGAATAAAAATGTGCAGAGTATAAGTGATTTCCCTAGTGCACACAATTAGTTAGTAACATCTTTAGGTCTAAAATACAGATTTCCTGACTGAAATGTGGTTATAAAAAAAGAGGGGGATATCTTAAGGTTAGGATGATTTGAACTGTAATAAACCCCTCTGTCAGTCTCTCTAGGAAGGCATTTTTTTGATACATAATACATAGGAACTGGGATTTGGAATTAAGTGATTTCTCACATACCAACACTGGGAACTCTAAGGTATGGCTAGGTGTCTAGATTATAGTGAGTTGAGAAAAGTAATGACATTAATTCCTTTTTAGTCATAAACACCATTATACATATCAGATAAAAGCCAATCTCAAAATTTGAATAATGCTTACTATTTTTTTATACAAACCAATAAATGGTTAAAATATTATGTCACTGGAGAATAGTTTTAGCCTTTACTCATTTAACTTTTCTGTGATCTCTGACACTGTTGGCTACACATCTTCCATTTTCAAAACTGCTATTTATATTTACATTTTGGATCCTAATTTACTATGTCCTGGTTTTCTCTGTTTTTGCCTTCTCACCACACTCTGTTCTCTTTCCTTAAATCTTGGTGTTCATCAGGTCTACATCCTTAGCTCTCCTTCCCTTTTTTGTTTTTTCCTCTCCACTGTTGGGTAGGGGGTGGTCTTACCTAAATGCATAGCTTCTCAATGAGTTATTTTTAATTGGACCACTTGACTAAACCTAGAAAGTATCCAACTGCTTTTTCTGCTTGAATGCCCAGATGGATCTTAATCCAAACATTTTTTTTAACTTCCAGTGTAGTTAACATACAGTGTTAGTTTCAGGTTTATAATATAGTGATTCAACAGTTCTATATATCACTCAGTGCTCATCAAGATAAATGTACACTTAATACAAACATGTTTAAAGCCTGATGTTATCTTTTTCCTCAGACCTGTTCCTCCTCCTTTGTTCCCTGTCTTTGGAAATAAGAACACCAATTGACCCCACTGTCCACATCTGAAACCTGAGAGTCATCTTGGACACCTCCCATTTGCTCACCCCCTAGTGACCACATGCTCTAAATTTCACCTTTTCCCTACTTTCTACACCCTTTACCATTTTTTTTTTTACTCATGCTTTTAGTGTCTTTACTGAATAACTGTAGCTGCCATATAACTTGTCTTCTCTATGCCTACTCCTCTCCTCTCCACCTCCCCCCGCCCAACTCAGGATCTGCAGAGACCTTTATAATACATAAATGTGATTGCAGTTCTTTAGTTTTCTCTGGTTTCTGCAAGCTTCAAATTCAAATACCTAATCTTAGTCACAGGGCTTTCAGAGTTTACCTCTGCACTAATCTCCTTGCACCATCTCATATGCATCCTCATCCCATGTATATCAACTGGTTTAAGATCTGCAAACAGGGGCGCCTGGGTGGCTCAGTCAGTTAAGTGTCCGACTTCAGCTCAGGTCATGAACTCACAGACCGTGAGTTTGAGCCCCGCGTCGGGCTCTGGGCTGATGGCTCAGAGCCTGGAGCCTGCTTCCTCCGATTCTGTGTCTCCCTCTCTCTCTGCCCCTCCCCCGTTCATGCTCTGTCTCTCTCTGTCTCAAAAATAAACGTAAAAAAAAAATTAAAAAAAAAATCTGCAAACATATTGAGCTACCTCTGGCCACCACCCCTTCCCTTGGAGCCCCTTCCCAGCTGTTTTTCTTTTCTCCTGTGATGCCATTCACCTCCTTCCTCAGCTAGTACCTTCCATTTATCCTTCAAATCCTGGCTTAAGCACCATCTTCTTGAAAAAACCTTCCTTGATTTAGGATTTCTGTCCCTCTTCTCCAGTGGCATCTGGTGCTTAACTCCCTCCATGTAATTCATTATCAAACTATAAGCTCCCTGAGGTCAGGAATTTATCTTACTTGATTTTGTATGCTGAGCTCACAAGATAGAACCTAGCATATAGACAAATGAAGATCTCATTTACAAGAGCATGGTGAAAGAAGCAGAAAAAGAATTATAAAAATGGATCTTTTTAAAGACACCTCTCAGCCGTGTAGAAATACAAATGTGAGATTGACACTAAGTGGAAAAAGCTGGCAGGTAATACAGGTTGGAACCCTTGTTGATTACAGAGAGGGGGTGTGTGAAGAGAGGTAATGCAGAAATCTAGCCCTGCAGATATACTGTGACTCCATAATTAGTCCCTTGAGGGATATTTATTTTAATTTAAATGAGCAGGAATTTCTGTTTATAGCTGCTCAGTAACATTTTTAGTGTCCTCTGTATACAAGCCCTTTGCTTTTCCCCAGGACACAAAGATGAGTAAGAAGGATGCTTACAGCTAGTGGAAAGCAAGACACTTGTACAGTGCAGGGCAAAGGGGGTTCGGTGGCTGTTAGGATAGTGGTATATCAAGTGACATAGAAACAGAACACTGAGACAGTGCTTGTTTTCAGGGGAATGAAGACGATTGGAAAATTATTATTAAGGAAAACCTCATAGAGGAGAGGACACCTCCAATGACTACTGAAATATAATGAGAGATTTACCATTTAAAGAAGGGGGAAAAAGGAACCACAAGAGGGAAGCCACTAAAGCATATAGCTGTAGGGTGTGCATAGAAAATAACTACTTCAGTAATATTAGAGCATAACTTCTTCTAATGGGAAAGTATACACCTTCCTTTGCACAGCTTCTAGAAGATTAGTTGTGGCCATGCGCTGGACAGTTGGTGTGCCATGATGAGAAGTTTGAACTTAACATATAATAATCAGGTAACTATGAGAGGGTTTTACTGAGGGAAGTGGTAAAGTCATATCTGCAACTTAGAATGGACCACTCTGGGTAGAATGAAATGGATGTACTGGAGATGGGGAAGAAGCAGAATACTGCAGAGAAACAGAGACCCATTAAAAGACTTGAGACTAAACGAATAAAATGAGTGGAAAGGCCACATCCCAAAAACATTTAGTAAGTAAAACCAGCAAAAATCAGCAACTGGAATTTCTAATTTGTATTTATTTAAACATCACATCTTTGGCTAACAGATTTCCTTATCGCTTGGAGAAATTTTAACTTTGTAAATTAAACAGCAAAAGGATGCTAAACATTCACTAGTAAGCAAGAGTGCTGTTCTGCTCTTGAATAAAATTTAGGCCCCAAGAAAAATACACTGTGTGAGTCATTATGAAGTGTTCACATCACATTGCAGCCATACAGCGAGTTCATTCAGAACTGACACTCCTTGGGGAGCCTGAATGGCTCATTTGGGTAAGTACCCAACTTCAACTCAGGTCATGATCTTACAGTTTGTGAGTTCGAGGCCCACATCAGGCTCTGTGCTGACAGCTCAGAGCCTGGAGCCTGCTTCAGATTCTGTATCTCCCTCTCTCTCTCTGTCCCTCCCCCACTCTCACTCTGTCTCTTTCTCTCAAAAATAAATAAACATTAAAAAAATTAAAGAAAAAAAAAGTTGATACTCCTCTGGGCCCTTGATTAGATGTACCTGACATGGTTTATTTTTCACATGAGGAAATGTGCTTTCCGTTAAAGCTTCCTGGTAAGTAGTGCAGGAAGGCATTCTGATACCATGTCAAGTACAATGTACATTTTGCTAATTCTGTCTGGAGATTTTAAGTCCAGACTGATTTAATGAGAAATGCAAATTACTAAAGTTGAATACATAATATATTAAATGTATTTTTCATTATTGACCAAACAGGGAAACAGCAAAGTTTTTTATGTCTGAGAACATTTTAAATATGTTTAATCAAAAGATAAGAAATTTTTATAATTATATTTCTTTTCATGCCTATATGTGCTTTCTATGTACAATTTGTAATAAAGTTAAGAATATTTTTAGGTATACAAAGATAGCACAGAGAGTTCCCATGTATCCATCATCCAGTTTCCCTAATGTTCATTTTTATATTTTATATTTGTAAAAAGTAAGAAATTAACATTGGCATGTTGCTATTAACTTGACTACAGACTTTACTAAACTAAACTCACTAGTTTTTCCACAAATGTCTGTTTTCTGTTCTTGGGTACAATTCAAGATACCACTGTATTTAATCATCATGCCTTCCCTACTCTGACAGTTGCTCAGTCATTCTCAGTTTGCATGATCTTGAGCATTTGAGGAGTATTGTTCAGGTATTCTATACAATGTTCTTCAGCTTGGGTTTGTCTGTTTTTCTCATGATCACTTTGGGGTTATGGGTTTGGGAGAAATAAAGACCATAGAAGTGAAGTGGAATTGTGGTATCCTATCAGGGAATTTGTGATAGCAACATGACCTCTCACTGATGATGTTAACCATAATCACTTTTAAGGTAGTATCTGCCATGATTTTCCACTGTAAAGTGATTATTCTTCCTTTCCATACTCTGTTCTTTGGAAGAAGTTGCTAAGTATAGCTCACATCCAACGTAAGGAACATGCCTCACCTCCTGGAGTAGGAGATATCTGTGTACACTATTTGGAATTCTTCTCTAAGGAGGATTTGTTTCTCTGCCCCCATTTATTTATTTATTCAAACATTTATATCCATATGGACTCATGGATATCTACCTTATACTTCAGGTTTTAATCTAATACCGTCTTATTTTGTTCATCAAATTGTTTCATGTTTGGCCGTTCGGAATTCTTTCTGTGGGCTCCTGTTCCCTTTAGCATGCCCAAATCATTTTGCTTTTTTTAACACTTTCATTACTGTATGACCCTACAGGATGTTCCAAGCTCAGCTTGTATAATCTCTTCCCCTGCCCTACAATTAGTCATTTCTCCAAGGAGTTCTGGTTCCTTGTGTTGGAGAATGATATTTAACAATCAAGATCTTGATGACCCTGCTTTTTGAAAACAGTTTTCCATTGCTTATCTTGTATTCTAAGAACAAACCAGAAAGGTCATCCTCCTATCATCCTTGTCCAAAGAGAAGTTATGACTTAGAGAATTTTTAAAGTATATGAACTTCCATTCTCCACTATTGGGAGTTGACTCATAACTGACTCACTGACCTGGTGGTGCTGGTGTTGGCATTGTTTTGTACTTATGCAGTTTGGTTATGAAAAGTAATTCAGGGATTACTTTATGTATCATTAACTCCATTCATTTTATAGAGGAACCAAATGTAGCCCTGAGTATGAAGCATATGCCCAAAGACACACAGCAAAGGAAACTAGTTCTTTACATTTAGTGAATCAAATATTTTCCATGTTTACATTCAGTGTGTGTTTACTCATACCTTTTAAATCAGCGAGACTCAACCCTGGCTCCTTCTTGGGCATATTTAAAAATCCCTATGCCCAGATCCTACTGTTGGAAATTCTGATTTTAAAATGTTCTGGAGTAGTACCTAGCAACTAGGTTTTTCTTAAAGCCTTACAGCCAGGGTTGAAAATTATTGCTTTAAATGAGCAAACTTAATCCTGCCAGGGCTCAGATATAGCAGATTATGTTTTCTTTACTGTGACGTTTCTGAGTGATGTTGGATTTATATTGTACAACTTTACACCTCAAGTCCATCAATTTAATTTGACAAACTTGTGTATCATTTACTTTGTGCTTAGCACAGGGATGGATTCCCTGGGGAGGAAAAGATTAAGAATATGAATCAGTTATAGTCTCTTCCATCTAAGAGCTTAAATTAACAAGGATATTGATATGGATACAAATAAGTAGGATAAGAAGAGAGACAGGTGAATGCTAAAAGAAGCATGAAGCTCCAGGGAGGGAAATGGGGGTTCAAAGGAATAAGGAATGTTGATGTAAGTGGATAAAGGAAGGGGCCCCTTCCTTCTGAGACTTTATTACCCTCTATGGATAGCCTTTACCAAAACTGTAGCTATCCATGGAAGCCAGAATTCTTACTATTTTGTATGAAAAGTCTATTAGTATCATGCATTAGTTAACATGGTTACTGCCCTGGTCTTGATTAAGCGCCCTCAAGCAGGATGCTAAGCATACCATGTTAACAATGAATCCAGCTCCAAGAAAACGTATGTTATTTTTAGGCATCTTGACTGAAAATTGCTTTGTCCCATCACCGGGCAATGCTTTTATTACTGTTTTTACTGCTGGTAAATTAGATTGCATGTTGTAGAAATTATGCATAACTGCACAGTTTTTAATATTTGCTACTGTAATCATTTCTGTAATTATGATATGGAAGCTAGTGCTGCAAGCTGTTCCTGTAGATGGCTATTTCACTGAGCTCTAATGATGATATCTACTGAAAATTCTCTCTGCAAAGGCCCTGCTAGCAAGTGCCTCCCTGGTGATGTGAGGCAGATAAGCTTTATCAGTTGCTGTTAATGAGCTTGATTTATGATGTTGGTGGTTTAATCTGACAAGTTATTTTGGGTTTTAGACATTTACATTCCAGCCTTTGGTATTTCCTTCCCCATCCCTTAGGGGAGAGAAAGAAACCTGTTAGAATCTAAAACCAACGGGGTAATATTATTCACATACCACATTTTCTTGTAAAAACTCTCTCCTAGGTGCAATGTCAAGTTGTAATACATACTAAGAACAAGACACATGAAACTGTTAATTGAATAAAGACAAATTATTAATTGTGGAATGGCTTTATGTTTGCTCTGGGAGTTGCCTAAAATACCACAATTAATAGGTCCATTACCAATTTTCACAAAGTGAGGTGATGTCTCAGCAGCTGTTGCTTCCCTGGTTGAGCTTGTGGTTTATCATTAGGTTATTCTGCCTGATTCATACTGTTGCCAGAAAATGCATATGTACACAGAGTGTACATCCCAAGGGAAACGAAAACCCTAAACTGGCCTTACACATAAATAAGGAGGGCAGTAACCCATAGTTGTGTGATTTGTGGGGTCTGCAGGAGCATTTGCTCTCCCCCAAACCCATCCTCCCAACACCAGCCCAAATACCATGATGTCTGGAGTTCTGCCACATGAGGTTTGGAAATAGTTTTGCTCTCTTTATGCTCCTGCTAAAAAATTTTAGCAGTAGGGGAGACTAACAGATGAAGTTTTCACAGGCTTATGTAATATTTTGCCCTCAATGAATTATGTCAACTTGGCCAAAATGGAATGGACTGCCTCCAGCTGTAGTGAATTCTTCTACATTGAGGTGTCAAAACAAGAGTCTAGAGGATGTTGGCAAGCATTCAGGAATTGAATTGGTATGAGTCCACCAAATACTATACACTTTTCTTCCAACTCTGAGTTTCTATCATTGCATCAGTCAATGAAACTCTCTGAACCTTTGCCTTACCTATAAAATAGACTACTAGGATTTCTTCATTCTCTTCAAGCTTAATTCAAGTCTTACAGTATGAGAGAATAGGGTAGGCAAATATGTAGAAGACATGATAAGAGGAAAAGAGAAAAAAGGATTTTCAAGAATTGGCTTTACTACCTTTATAAAGGAGATGTTGGTTTCATTTTTCTTTGATGGGTAATAATTCATCCGGAGTCATTAGAGCGTGGATGCCTATAGAATCCTCTGAACTCAAAGGATACTTTCCCTGTCATCTGTTAGGTAATATTGGAGAGTGGCATGCTTTATGTCTTTGCCAACATCTGAAAGTCTTTTAAATAAGAAGGAGATAGCATCAGCACAGGGAAGTCACCTCTTAACAAGTCCAACTGAAGTTGGACAAACTTTTCAAAGTCTTATCCACCCTTCTTGCTACCTTTTTCCCCCCTAATTCCTCTTTTATCATAATCTGAATAGTGACCGACAACTCAGTTTCTGATCTTTTTTACTATCTTCTCCACCTAATTTCCTGTTTCCAATTCCTCCTTTATACCTTTCTCTGCATTTCTTTGTACACAGGTCTCTGGTTAAGGAGTAGATTATGGCACTAAAATGAAAGCACACAGCATTTTTTCCCCTTGCCAATGATCAAGCCTGAGATTCAACTGAAAAGAGTTAAGGAAATACATTTTTTCAATGGATGCCATTTCCACAATTCTTCCCCTAGAACACCTTGCTTTCTTTTTATCTTTCTCTACACACAAACTCTTCTTTTTCATTCAGCTTTGTAAAATGCTGATGAGGGCATTGACCCAACTAAAAGCAGAGATAATTGGAGAAATTCATTTGAGCGTTCACCTTCTAATTTTCATTTGTGAGCACCCTGTTTATTAAGAAGAGCAGCATTCTTCTGACCCTCTTGATTTTGTATCATTGGTAATGTTCCCCCTTGTGTAACTATACTAAAACTAAAAAATGTTTTATGAGCTAGATCACTAACAATGACATCATTGGAACACTGTCACCTAGGTAATAGAATAATTACCATAGCAACAGAGCCTTTATCTTTTAGTAGCTATAAAAATTTGACAGATGGGAGAGATTGATTGAAGATTTAAAGCAGGACATAAATGTAACATTTCTTAGTGGCCAAAGTCATAGTCATATCTTAAAAATTAATATCTTTTAATAAAGATAAATTGAATGTGAGGTATATATATCTCTATTTACTTCCACTTTTGAGTAAAAAGAACATTTTATTCTTAGAAAAATTGAGATTAGATTATCAAATACAGGGACACTAATAGAATGTTTAAAAATTATGAAATTTTAAGACAATAGTAGCAAAACTATAGAATGATTGTTCTTACTAAATTGAGTAAACATCTGTACTTCCTGTAAATATAATCTCCATCTTATGAAAAATTCTGTTAAAATATATTTTTGACTTTACAAGTTTCAGTTGACTTAAATCCTCGGTGTGTGTGTGTGTCTGCACATCTGTGCATTTGTGTGTGTGTCTGTGTTTTCCTTTCCTTCATAGTTAAACAATATGAACTTGATGTGCATTTTTTAGGTGATGCGTCACAACCTAGACAATTTGATTTTGTTACCTAAATAAAGAGGAGGTAGGTCAAAAGGCCATTTAGATATTTCTTATTTCTCCACCAAAAACTAAAACCAAATGTGGGTAGTCAACTTAGTTTCTCATTTTTAATTCACTCATCTCTGAGAAAATTATTAGTTAGGGGTGCCTGGGTGGCTCAGTTGGTTAAGCCTCCACCTTTGGCTCAGGTCATGGTCTTGTGGTTCCTGGGTTCGTGCCCTGCATGGGGCTCTGTGCCAACAGCTTGGAGCCTGTAGCCTGCTTGGGATTTTGTGTCTCCCTCTCTCTCTATTCCCCTCCCCTGCTCACACTGTGTCTCTCTCTGTCTCTCAAAAAGAAACATTAAAAAACTTAAATAAAATTATTATTTAGTAGGAGAAGTGGGCCCAGTTAATTGTCTTATTGAACTTGTTGAAGGACCAGCAATTTCATTGCCAAAGAAGTATAGGGCATTAGGGGAGAGATTTGAATGAAAAGAGAATGCTTATTTAGTAATGTGTTTCTTGGCCTTTCCAGAAACTGAGGAGTAAGTTCACTAATAAAATCATTTATGCTTTAAAAATAATTATTTTTGCTAATAAACATATATGTATATTTTAATATATTTACTTATCAATGAAAGCCTTGGGAAAATAAGCATTAGTATATATTAATCTAACAATACTTATAGACAGCACTAATACTTTTAGGATTTTTCTTTTTTGACTCCTACCTAACTCACTGAAATTTTTATAATAACTTGAAGATTGATTATTGATATTTTTCATGATGTAAACACAAGACAAGAAGAGAACATAAGTCTAACCTACCATGTCTAATCTACAACAGCCAGAATCTACCATGTGGCTTTGTTTCTGCCCTTAGAACAGAAAGAAGATCCCATTCAAATCTACTATAATAAATCACTTTGTGGGATAAGTTGGTGTGTGTGTGGGGGGGGGGTGTATTTGTCAGAGATTTTTCTTGAGTTCTCTTGTAGTCTTTACAAACTGAATTATAACTTTTCCATTTGCTCAGGCAAGGAAATTAAGGTTCATTTCATTCATAGGGTACAGAGTTCTCCCATAAGAAGTCATGAGCAGATTGTAAAATTAGTCAGACCTCAAGAGGTTACTCAGGAAATTAAAGTCTTTTACTTCAAGCTGACCTTGATGCAAGGCTATGAAAAGGATAAAACATGGGCTTTAAAGTAATAGAAACATATTGTAATATTTGGACCACAACTTGCTATCTGTAAGACCCTGTTCCTTATGCCCATAGTTTCTAGTTAGAAAAATTAGAGAATTAGAGTAATCCTACTTTTAGAGAGAGAGAGAGTGAGCATGCACATGTATGTGGGGAAGGGGTAAAGGGAGGGGTGATGAGAGGGAAAGAGAAAGAATCTTAAGCAGGCTCCACGCTCAGTATGGAGTCCAATGAGAGGCTTGATTCCATGACCCTGGATCATAACCTAAGCCAAAATCAAGAGTCAGATGTTCAACTGAGTGAGTGACCCAGGTGCCCCTAAAATAATACCTACTTAGTAGGATTGTTTGATAATATAATCATTTATAGTGGATGTAAAGTACCTAGTAGAGTGGGTCATAGTGGATATTCACTAAATATTGACTCCCTTCACTTTGTTTTTATAATTTCACAATATGATGGTTCTAATTGTGATTAATATTAGAACTGGAGTGAGTTGAAGAAGGAAATGATCAATTTAAACCCAGTCTGTAATACACATGTCCTGGGCAGAGGGAAGCAATGGATGGCTAATGAGCTGATATATAGTGGCAGAGCCCCTAAGTAAGATATGCAAATGAAATTCCCTCTAAGCTTATTTCATAGATCAATAGGCAATATTGGAATTAGTTTCCTCTTTGTTTCAAGAACATTTCCTTAGAGAAATTATGGAAGATAAAATAAAATTTTCCTAATTGAAGTTGTGGCTATGCCTTTGGCAGAGCTATTGCAAGTCAAGGAAGAGAAAGTACAGGTCCTAAGAACCAGGGTCCCTGATGTAGAGGACTGGCGAGAGGAATTCTCCAGATGAAGGGAAAGAGAAGACCCACCCAGGATACCACTTGTGCATCAGACCTAAAAAGCAACCAGACAAGAAGGAACACAAGGTTGGAAGACTCTAGAGATATGATCCGAAAGAAAAAAGAGAGAGAGAGAGAAGTAGCAGAATATGGAGATAACTTGATGTTTGGCCATATTAACAAGAGTTTCATAAATTTTACCTCTCCAAAATTGATACAATTTTTTGAGAAGACCAGAAAAGTGATATGAGTAAATGGTACTGGGGAGTTTGCATAGATTAACTATAAATGTTGAAAATTGATGACTAAAGAAGTATCGATATAAGTTTATTATTTATTTTATTTCAAAGAGATAGCTCTCTGGTTCTTGAAAAAGACATTTTTGGGTTGCAGAGAATTTACAGCTCAAAGGGGTAGGGAAAGAATTTACAGTTGTACCTTTCTAAAGCAATTGCTTTAGAAAAAGGAAGGACAGGGGCCAATACTGAAGAATAAACCTGTGTAAAGTGTAGTCACACTGAGGCTGACTCAGGCTGAGAATAGAAAGAAGGAGAATTTAATTTTATATGAGGCTAATATGACATTGAAACCAAAACAGAAAAGAACTTACTAAAAAGGAAAATTTAGGCCAATATCACTCATGAATATTGAAGCAAAACTCCTAAACAAAATATTAGCTCCTATATCTAGGAATACATTTTAAAACTATGTTTGTTTTATCCTGGGAATGAAGAGTTGAATTTAGCTTTAAGGATCTTTTAATGTAATTTACCATATAAACAGATTAAAAGAGAAAATACACATGATCATCTCAATATTTGCTAAAAAAAAAAAAGCATTCTATAGAATTTAACACCAATTCATGAGTAGAAAAGAAAAAATTAAAGAAGCTACCAAGAGAAATTTTCTTTTCCTAGTAAAGTGTATTTACAAACCCTACAGCAAATCATAATAATCTAAACATTAGAAGCATATCTATCATTGTTAGCAGCACCAAATATAAAAGAATTATAACAATAAGTATAAATAAAGATGCTCATGATTTTTATGGAGAAAATCATAAAACTTTA
The DNA here is from genome assembly GCF_018350195.1 of Panthera tigris. NCBI lineage: Eukaryota > Metazoa > Chordata > Mammalia > Carnivora > Felidae > Panthera > Panthera tigris. Next base: position 68,154,635 of record NC_056662.1, on the reverse strand, counting down.
TTGAAAGACATTAAAGATGACCTACATAAAAAAGAAATATCATGTCCATTAATAGTTTCAATATCATAGAAATAGCAATTCTCATTAAAGTAATCTATATGTTCAATAAAAATCCAAAGAAATCCTGACAGGGATTTTAATGAAATTGAACAAGCTGATTCTAGAATTAATATGAAAAAAATTCAAGAATAACAAGACATTCCTGAAGAAGAACAGAGTAGGAGGACTTGTTTTTTAATAAATCTTATTATAAACCCATTTTAATGAAGAGGGGGGTCATTGATAGAAGAGTAGATTAATAAACAAATAGAATAGAAAGCCCAAAAACATAAGTCTCACATATATGAAAAATTGACCTATGAAATAAGTGGTATCACAGTTAATTGGAGAAAGGATTTTGAAAATTGTTGTAGAATAATATAAGACATACAGGTAAAATAGAATTTGTTCATATAATAACAAGAATCAGTTTAAAGTGATTGTATAACCTAAATGTGAATGTTAGAATATAACTTAAGGAAATACCTTTGTGAGAAGAATTTCTTCACCAAGACACAGAAAAGATAAAACATAATTAAAAAGTGGTGAGTGTAAGTAGATTAATTATTTTAGTCCACCCAAATACACCATTTAACAAGTTAAAAAAAAAAAAAAAGGTAACCAGTTAGAAGAAGCTATTTGCAAAACCTAATTATCAAATGACTGGAATACAGAATATATGAAGTGCTCTTCCAAATAAATGAGAAAAGGGCTAAAAAAATTGAAAGATGGTGAAATATATATTTATACTTCCTTATAAAGTTAAACATATGCTTGTCATATTACCATATAATTCCTTGGTATTTACTCAACACTGAAAACGTAAGATCACATTCCAAAAACCTGCAAGTAAATGTTCTTAGAAGCTTTATTTGAAATAGTCCCGAAGCAGAAACAGCATGAATGCCCTCCAATGGGTGAATGGATAAACAAAATGTGGCATATCCATCCCATGGAATACTACTCAACAATTAAGAGGAAAGAACGGTTGATATATGCAACTACTTAGATGGATCTCATTGGCATTAAAGGAATGAAAGAAAAATCAAATTTCAAAAGGTTACATACTATGTAATTCAATTTATGTAACATTTTCAAAATGGCAACATTACAGTGATGGAGAAAATATCAATGGTTTCCAGAGGTCAGGGTTGTTGGAAGGATACTAGAACTGCAAAAGAATAGCCCAAGGGAGTTTCTTTAAGCTGATCAGACAGTTCTGGATCCATATTGCGGTAGTGATTAAACAAATCTATATTTCATAGAATCCTTCACCCTCGCACACATACACATAAATGCGTGGGAAAACAAGTAAAATCTGAAGAAGGGGTGCAGTATATTTAGTATGCCATTACCACTATTATGATTTTGATAATTGTATTATGGTTATGGAATATGTTATCCTTGAAGGAAGCTGAGTGAAGGCTCTAGCGCACGAACTGTCTATATTATATTTTGAGCTTCTGTGTGAATCTGAAATTCTTTCTAAATAAAAAGATAAAGAAAAGAGAATGTAGAAGCCAGCTTGAAATATCTCCTACTGGCCAAATCTGGGATTATTCAAACACCAGAATAAATAATGACAGTAAAAGAATATGTCTTCTGAGAAACAGTAATACAGAATTAAAAGTGCAATAGTTTGTTAGGGGAAGTACCTAGGAAGGTTAAAGAAGAGACAGAGCAGAAGTAGGCAGGGAGAACCCCACATGCAGTGAAAAACTGACTCCTGTGAAGGGGAGATGGAAGGGAGGTGGATGGAAAGTCTCATACTGCAGTGCAGCTCTGAGAAAGTCTTGTCCAGCTCACGTCCAGCCCAGAAGAAGACTGCATACTTAGAGAATTTAGTATTGGGCATAAACGCCCCAACTATAGTACCTATGCCCAGCACTGACCAGGAGCAGCCCTATGGAAGGAAGGCTTTGGCAGAACATACAGTGGGCAGGTCTTCAGGGGCAGCAACTGGAAGCTGTCAGACACCCACATCCTCAGAACAGATTCTTGTTAAAGATCTGAATGGTACATTTCTGTGATCACACAAAATAGAACTTACCTAACTAAAATGAGTCCATGAATCCAAACTGAAAAAATTTTATAGGGGTACCTGGGTGGCTCAGTCAGTTAAGCATGCAACTCTTGATTTTGGCTGAGGTCATGATCTCACAGCTCATGTGTTCGAGTTCCGCATCAGGATCTGTGCTGACAGCCCAGAGCCTGCTTGGGACTCTATCTCTCCCTCTTTCTCTGCCTCTCCCCTGTTTGTGTGCTTGCTCACGCTTTCTCTCTCTCTCTCTCTCTCTCTCTCTCTCTCTCTCTCTCTCTCTCTCTCAAAATAAATATTTAAAAAGAACTGATTCTTTAAAAAAATTATACATAGATAAATGAAAAAACTCTTTTTTAAATAAAATGCCAATTGATAAATAGAGAAGAAATGCACCACTTGGCCACCATCATAGTAAATACTGATGATTCAAATAGTAAAAACTGATGATTCAGGCAACAATCATCAATGGATGCTAAAATTAATAACTAGAGGTTTGAGGAGGAAAGAGCATATTTATATAGTACTGTTGGTGGGAATGTAAGTTGGTACAGCCACTATGGAAAATGGTATGGTGGTTCCTCAAGATATTAAAAACAGAATTACTGTATGATCCATCAATCCCACTTCTGGGTATATATTCAAAGGAAATGAAAACAGATTATTCAAGGGATAACTGAACTCTCATATGTAAATGGAATATTATTGAGCTATGAGAAAGGACATCCTGCTGTGACAATATGGATGGATCCTAAAGTTATTATGTTAAGTGAAATAAGTCACACAGAGAAAGGCAAATATGCATAATGTCACTTATATGTGGAATCTAAAAAAGCAAAACTCAGAGGAACAGAGACAAGTAGTCACCAGGAGCTGTCAGATGAGGGGGGAAAAGGACACATAGGTCAAAGAGTATGCATTTCAAAAAAAAAAAAAAAAATTAAGGGGCACCTGGGTGGCTCAGTCAGTTGAGCAGCCAAGTTCAGCTCAGGTCATGATCTCACAGCTCATGAGTTCAAGCCCCCGCATTGGGCTCTGTGCAGACAGCTTGGAGCCTGGATCCTGCTTCAGATCTGTTTGGGTTTTTTTAAATATGAAATTTATTGTCAAATTGGTTTCCATACAACACCCAGTGTTCATTCCCACAGGTGCCCTCCTCAGTACCCCTCACCCACCCTCGCGTCCCTCCCACCCCCCATCAACCCGCAGTTTGTTCTCAGTTTTTAAGAGTCTCTTATGTTTTGGCTCCCTCCCTCTCTAACCTTTTTTTTTTTTCCTTCCCCTCCCCCATGGTCTTCTGTTAAGTTTCTCAGGATCCACATAAGAGTGAAAACATATGGTATCTGTCTTTCTCTCTATGACTTATTTCACTTAGCATTAACACTCTCCAGTTCCATCCACGTTGCTACGAAAGGCCATATTTCATTCTTTCTCATTGCCACATAGTATTCCATTGTGTATATAAACCACAATTTCTTTATCCATTCGTCATTTGATGGACATTAGGCTCTTTCCATTATTTGGCTATTGTTGAAAGTGCTGCTATAAACATTGGGGTACAAGTGCCCGTGTGCCTCACCTGCTTCAGATCTGTGTCTACCTCTCTCTCTGCCCCTAACCCACTCGCATTCTGTCTCTGTCTCAAAAGTAAATAAACATTAAAAAAAAAGTATGCATTTACAGTTGAGTAAGTTCTGGGGATCTAATGTACAGCATGGTGATTACAGTTAGTAATACTGTATTATATACTTGAAAGTTGCTAAGTGGATTTTAAATGTTCTCACTGCAAAAAAAAGAAATGGTAATTATGTCACATGATGCAGGTGTTAGCTAATACCATGGTGGTAATTATTTTGCAATAAATAAGTAAATCAACTATTGGAAACCTTAACTTACACAATGTTACATGTCAATTATATCTCTGTAGTGCTAGAAGAAAAGAAAAAAATAAATTTTGTGTATTGGGTGATATTTTTTATAGTGTACAAAATAATGATAGTACACTTTTGTTTAACATGATCATGATGGGGCGCCTGGGTGGCTCAACTGGTTGAACCTCAACTCTTGATTTTGGCCCAGGTCATGATCTCACAGTTCATGGGTTTGAGCCTTGTGTGGGGCTCTGCACTAACAGCATGGAGCCTGTTTGGGTTTCTCTCTCTCCCTCTCTCTCTCTCTGCCCCCACTGCTCGCACTCTCTCTTTTCTCAAAATAGATAAATAAACTTTAAAAAAAATGATCATAATGGGTGAACTACAGGTATTCTACCACTCAGCAATACACATACATTTAAAAAATTATAGTGTTTTATTGCATATCAAGACAGTTCTCTCTTCTGCGCAGATGGTAGTCTATTTAAATAATAATTTGGACTCCTTATTGTCAGTTTCCCAGTACATGTTGAACAAATTAAAATGAATAATAAGAAAAAGGGCAGTTTGGACATCTAATATTAGAGCTATTATAAGGTTAATTACTTTGCATGTATTAAAAAATTTGAAATGGAAAAGTACAGGCTATCTCATAATAGAGGCATACAGTTTAATGCAACACAGAAGTAACAAAAGAAAAAAAGTTCAGCAACTAGATAATGAATTTCATATCCTCAGAATCTTTTCATTTCCATATTGGAGATTCCCTCATCCCTATGCATTTCTTTTTTAGAATAACGTATCTAGCAAGCCGATGTTTTCTTTTCCAGTTACTTTCACAATTATAATCACATTTCATGCTCACTAAAGTGCTGTTAGTGTCTTAAGGCAAATTTAAGATTTATGATGAAATGAGAGAACTAGAATGTTGTAGTGGAAAGGAACTTTTGGCACTATTACTTACTCAACTATTTTTTTAGGTTATTTTTATGCAGTTATCACAATGAATAAAATGGTTGTAGGCAATATATCAGAAATGAAACCTTGAAATTAACTTAATCAAGCAGGCTATTTTACATTGCTTGAGCTCCTTGGGATCAGGTGCAGTGAACTTAAACAGAACGGCTCCTAGGAAGGAGAAAATAAAGTTTGAATGATGATACTGACCAATTCTCTATAGCTCTAAGTGCCTAGATATAGAGGTTTATTGTCATGTGCTCCCTGCCTAACTATTAGGACAGAAATAAATTACTGCATTTTTTTTTTCCAGAAAGCATGATTGACCCTTCACAAGTAAGAAGTAATCCTCTTCTTTGAACTCCCATTGCCCCTTCTCTGTACTTTTCTTAGAAAATCTATCACCCTCTGATACAATTAGGATCTGATTTTATGTTAGACTTTAAGGTTTTGATGGCAAGTACAGTATCTTTGTCTAGTACCTAACACAAGGTCTTGTGAAAAAAGGCAGATAAAAACAATTACTGGGTAAAACTCTTTACAGGCCATGATAAACTGGCCCCCAAATTATCTCTCAGGCCATTCTGCCATACAGGCTGTATGAATGGAGGAGGACACTCCTAGCCTTCGTCTCCAGTGTTTGTTCCCAGAGGGAAGCACTTGAGTAGTCCACTGCCAGGTCTATGGAAACATCTCATGGATATTCATATACCCTGCCAGGGACTGAAAATAAATCCAGACAACAAAACTGGAGATAATAATAGGGTGATGCTTGCTGTGAGACATATCATAACCCAAGTAGAAAAAAAAGGTGGGGATGGGAAGAGACTAATAAAGGGATAATTTCAGTGTGTTAACAAATAAGTGAAAAAAATCCTCCCAGGTTCTATGATAATATGGACTGTGAGCTCACCCATGAGACTTCAGAATAGAGGCCTGGGAGTTCAACGGTCTACTAGACAGATTTCACTTTTTCATGGCCTTTTTAAGGAAAAGACAAAAAACTGTGAGTATAATTCCTTGGAATAGTGCATAATTTATTGAGGGGTAAAACAGTGAGATATCAAGGAAGAAGTGGGGTGGACAGCAGGCATATTTCCTTTGGAAGAGTACAGGATGGTACAATGTGTTATTTATAAAATGTCGTGTTGTCACATGAACAGATACCACATATGAAGAAAAATGGCATATAGTCATAACTCATTCTCTAAAAATGTAAATTGTAGAATTGCCATTGGGAACTTCTGGTTGCAAAATAAGCACTTGTGTTATTTCCTGTTAGTCTTCAATGTTCCACTAAATGTCAGACATTCTTCATGGACATTAAAGGCATGACAGAAATGAGGGCCACTATTTCCTCACATGAACACTTTTTTTTCCTAGTGGACTGATCTACTCATGCATGCCTACACGTGTCTCTTTTTCCTACTACTGTCTTTGGCCACACTAGTCCCCACAACTGGAATGTTCTCTTCTTCCTTGCCTTTAGTTAAACCCATAGTCATTTTTCATAATTGCCAATATCTTAATTTTTGCAGATATATATTTTTTATCTTTAAACATTTTTTACTTGAATACATTCTTTATGTCATGCTTTGGTATTTATCAGTGAAATGTATTTTAAGTTGTAATTCATTGTATTGTATTTCATTGTATTGTAATTTCATTGTCATTTTATAAGGATCTCAAGTGTTTTGAAGAAAATGGATTAGGCCTTCTACTCATATGTACATCAAGTTTACAACCCCCTTAACTGTCCCGCTAAAGAATTGAAAAACAGGTTATTTCCAACATTTCTTTGCTGAGAGTATTCTCATGAGACCTGGTTGTCAGGAAGTCACTGCCTAACCATAATTTTTCACATACATAGTACTCAGCCAGTATCTGATGGCTGCTTAATAGGGAAATTATAGACCTTTGGATGTGGTGATGTTAGGGGCCAGTTACTGCCATCAACAGTTGACAGTAGATTCACCAGGCACATAGGTAAGTGGGTAGCACAGTGTCTGCTTCTCTCCAGCATTGTCTGAGTGTTCACAGCATGCACACACTTAAAACCTTGAGAAAAAGCAAAAATGATAGTATGCTCTTAAGATACTCTTATCTAAATGGGAAATGTAGTTATTTTATCCATATGTATTTTTTCACGTAGAAAAAAAAGCTGCTGAGGAAAACCTAAGGAAGTTCCAAAAAATTTGGTGAATAGGTCTTTAGGGTTAGTGTAGGTTTTACTGAATCTTGGTTATTATCTAATTAATCTATTCTCTATTAAGTTGAATTCCCACTGTGTGCCATGTATTGAACTAAATATAAATGCAATTAAAGTTTGGAGGTAAGCTGGCAAAATTAAATGATGTTTGTATAATATGTAAACAACGTGGATATTTGGCAAGTTTCTTCTCTCTGTTTTCTGGTAAAATGAAATATGCCAGTAATCAGCTCATATGATTAATTTGAGCATGCAACAAACTAATCTAAATACTGTTTTTAATAATGTGTGTGGTGTTTATAAGTACTTAATAACACATTTATTTTTATTATTACTATTGTTCTTACCATTGACTTATACTTTGTTACTACTGTTATTGTGATTATCATTAACTTGGACTTTCTATAGATCTATGAAATCCTCTAAATATCAAATACTAGTGGGGCCATATTACGAAAATGAAGTGATGAAATGAGTTGATTATTGGCCTTTCAGCAGTTTTAGCTACAGTCTTAGAATCTATGTTAGATATGCACAAATTCAATTACATTAGCTATAATGGATATTGTTCTGGCTATGTGGAAATAAATAAAAACTAAACAAATGAGAAAAGCCGAAGTTGTTAATTCAGAGTTTGCCATAGCAAGGGAGTCAGCCACCATCACTTATGTTTTGGCAGAGACTCAAAGGCAGGCAGAGAGATGGCAAAGTTTTATGGTGATAAAATAGGAAGGCTTCATGTATGCCTTGATTGGAGGTTGTTGCAATTGGGGATGCTGTGAGTGTACTAACTAGAAACAGGGCATTCTATGTGATTGGTTATGTACATGCTTGGCCTTCTCTGGATGGTTCTCAGCTTGCAGTTGGAATAAATATTTGGAAAGCTGTCAAATCATAGCCTTTTGGGGTCAATTGTTGCAGGGGTTATTATTTGGCTTCCTGGATTGCTACTCAAGATAGTACTGTGACTTCCTATAGATGTCCTTTATAGCAAGCTAGCTTCCTAGTCTGGTTATTGTAGATAATAGGTTGGCTTCCTGGACAGGTTGCTACAAGTTGTGGGTCAGAGTTCTATTTTTATATATGGTCTCATTGTCTATTTGCAGATTTCGTCTCTCAGTTAGAAGCATAGTGTCCAGAGCTAGAGTACAAACCTTACTAATATGTGACCTTAGGCAAACTGGTAAACCTCTGTGCCTCAGTTCTCTAACTTGTCAAATGGAATTAGAAGAGTTGTTAATATATGAGGTTATTTTAGTAATTAAATGAGATAAAGCCCTTAAAACTGCCTAGCACCGTGTTAGATTTTATTCCATTATATAGTCGATAGAAGAACATCTACTGGATGTGATTCATAGGATATTACATTTCTTCAACTGTCTCTTAAATTACAATAATATCATTTTGCATCAATACAAGTTCTACTTTCACTTAAGGTACAGTATTATCTCAAGTAAATTCCCAGTAAAGAGAAAATATGTTTCCTTGGAAGCTATGTAGATTGTCAATTCACTATTTTCCCCCGGGACCTAGCAGTGCACTCTAATGCATGGAGCATATTTCAGTACCCCTGCCATACTGGCAATACAACTTCTTTTGCTAAAGAAATACTTGTGGACATGATGTGTGCAGAGGCCTTAAATGTATTTGCACAATTTTGACTTCATATCTTGTGGTCCTCTGATTGTCATGAGAAGTGCATGTCCCTGAAAGCTACCATCCCAGAGTAAGTTAGGTGAAGCAGATCTAAACCCTCCCAGAATGCAGAGCCAAGTCCAGTCTACCCTGAAGCAAAACACCTCAGCTGATCCTCAGATTTGTAAGAAAAATGAATGCTCACTATTATAAGCCAATGAGTTCAGGGAGTAGTTTGTTATATAGCATTACTGGAACAGTAACAGCCTAACAGAGAGGAATAAGAGGTTAAATCTTTCACAATTTTATCATTACTGGATAAAATGAGCCCTCTATCTCTTTAATGAAGGGGAGTCTTAAGGAATTGAGACAGAAAACAGTAATGTTTTGATAAGGCACAAGTGATTGGAAAAGTTGGGGCTCATGAGGCACTGCCAGAATGCACTATTGCTAGTTGAAGCTAGTAGAGTATGGAGTAGTTTGAGGGCATTAGGTGCACATAGGGAGGATTTGAGCAGAGAATACAGGGGAGCAAGTGAGTGTATATTTTATTTACTTCATTGTTCTGTATAGGTAAAATGAAAGAGTTAATTTATCTCCCCAAAATGAGTATTTCCTAACAGCAGGAAGAAACCTATACTGAGGGGAAAAAATGAGTAATAATTAGTCAGAAAAACATAAACTTTTGAAAAAATTCTCCAATAATTTAATGGAAGAAAGTCAAGCAATTGATTCCTGCTGGTCATCAGTGTTTCACATTTGTGTACGCAAAAGCATAGTCTTTAGAAATAGTGTACATATTTGAACTACTTTTGTAGTTCCAGCATCAGAATACATTTTAATTCCATGCAACTCCTGATGAGTTTGTTTAGAATAACAACTCTTATAGGAGACTCTGTCAGCTTTGTGCATCTAACTCCTTCTTATGTTTCTGTGTCACATGTAGGTAAAGCTTCTGAGTGAAACATCAGAATTTATGCAGGCAGAAACAGTATTTTCTTGGCAATGCACGACCACTGCCATATGCTCCAAACTAGGCAAGGTGTGCAGAATTACTCATAATTATCTTTATTCATCAGAATTCCCTGGATTTCAGGTGGTGGTCACATTTACCCAGTGGGTGGGCCTGGCTGTACTCCCACCAATCTGAATGCAGTATATTTCTCTTCATCATTTTTATTTGGCAAAGCATTAGGCTCAATGAGTTCACTGTCAGCACACTGCAGGGCTTAACCTAAAATTTGCATAGTTCTCCTACTTCAGACACAGGAACATCAATAAAAGTGAGAAAATGAAAAGGTATATGCAATAAGGATTAGTCATAATTACAATAAAGTGAATTCGTTTGTCAGAAAGAAATCAAATGCTTTCTGTAATAATGGATGGAAACAGAAATACCATCACCAAAAGTGCACCAAAAAATCTTCCATGCCTATATTAACCTCCCCTTAGCTTACCATTTCTTTTCATATATCTTCAGTGATTCTTTGGAAAGAAATGATAAATCTATTTTATAGTCCTAATGACAGATAACAGCTGGATTGAATGTTCTTAGGTGAAACGTTGGGGCAGAACAGACTTTCCTAACTTATTTTCAGTTAGTTCAAGAGGTGGCTGCCCACACTTACTGTCATCCCTGAGTACTATCCATAAGTATAATCTTTTATGATTTTCTTATAAGCCATTGGCAAGAGTACATAAAATCTGAACCTCAGATTTAGGTATTTTAAGCAAGGCCACCTGATAATATTGAGCAAACTTTCTCCCATCACCTCCCATCACTGTATGTATGTATGTATGTGTGTCTATATATATATATATATATATATATAGACACACACACACACACACACACATGGATCAGGTAAGCCAGAAGTACAGGTGCATATATTCTATAGTCAGGGATACACTGGTCATCGGTTCCTGTCACTACTACCTTGCATGATTAACCTGTAATTGATACTCTTCTTCTGTATATTCTATACTTTCAAAAGACTGTAATCCTGGTAGTGGGATTCTATGCTAGTTTTATTTTCTTTTTCATTGTTTTTTGTTCTCTGTTGCCTGGGTTTTTTTTACAAGGATATATTTACAAATAAACAAAACAATAAATCTATTTCTATATTTATAACACTAACTTTTTAAAGACTTAACAACAGTAAAAAAAGATGTGATAATGGCCTATAAATCCTACACACAAATAATATCTGATGATATTTACTTATTTTTATTTTTCCAAGTTTTTATTTAAATTCCCATTAGTTAAGGGTAATATTAATTTCAGGTGTAGAATTTTGTGATTCATCACTTACATACAACACCCAGTGCTCATCACAAGTGCAGTCCTTAATCCGTATCCCCTCACCCACCTCCCTTCTGTCTGGTGACATATTTTTAAATCAAACTAGTTCTTTAAAAGTTTAAACAACAGGAGCACCTGGGTGGCTCAGTCAGTTAAGCGTCTGAGTTCGGCACAGATCATGATCTTGTGGTTTGTGAGTTCGGGCCCCGCATCAGGTTCTGTGCTGACAGCTCAGAGCCTGAAGCCTGCTTCAGATTCTGTGTCTCCCCTTCTCTCTGCCCCTCCCATGCTAATGCTCTTTCTCTGTCTCTCAATAATAAACAGTAAAAAATTTTTAAATCAAAAGTTTAAGCAACAGAAATACACAAATAACATGTAAAAATGTTGTACCATCACCTGTCTCCAAAGGTAACCCCTGGTGTCACAACTTCTCATATATATAAAGCCAGCAAATAATTTTATGCATATTCCATTATATATGTCTATGTTTGTGTATGGATTGTTTTTTCACTTCATTGTATCTTAGAAATCTTTAAATACATGTGCATAGGGAGGTAATGGGTATTTTTTAAATGCACACTTTGTTATTGTATGGTATATCCCTATTGATGGTCATTTAGGTCGTTTCTAATTTTTACCCATTATGGACATTTAGGTAGTCCTGGTTTTTTATATCTATAAACTGTGCTAACATAAACATTATGTTTATTTGTTTTGGGATCACTTGTCAACCATATTGCACAGTCATCTTACTAGCTATGGAGCCCTGAGTTAAATATATATCTGTTAAAATGTTTGATAGATATTGCCAAGATACTTCTAAAATGGTTACAGCAATTTATATTGCCTTCAATAGTGCACACATACCTGTGTCCTGCCTAATACTGGCCTTATAAAATTTTTATATTTTTGATAACTTTAAAGGTAGAAACTTTCCCAATTTGTTTTGAATTTGTTTAAAATAGTAGTTGAGCATATTTTCATGTTTATTAGCATTCTGTGTTTATTTTCAGTGAACTCCGTGGCCATTTGTTTTCATTTATGATGTGTGTCTTTTTTTTTCTTATTGACTTCTAAAGGTAATTTTCATTTTGGGGAAAAATGATACGGTGGAAAGGAAAGGAAAGGAAGAAGGAAGGAGAGAAGGAAGGGAAGGGAAGGGAAGGGAAGGGAAGGGAAGGGAAGGGAAGGGAAGGAAGGAAGGAAGGAAGGAAGGAAGGAAGGAAGGAAGGAAGGAAAAAATTAACTCACCAAGAATATACTTTTCAAACACAGTATCTTACCACAAGCTAATAGGTAAAGTCACTCCAGTTTAGACACAGGTTTTCAGTACATGCTATGTGGAAAACACAGTGTTAGGTGTTACAGGGTAGGTAGGAAGAAAAGTCAGGGAACTATAGAAATCGCCAAGAAGATGGGAATTTGTTTCTTGTCTTAAAAGGGCTGTGTCTCAGGAACAATACACCTGAGAATTTTATGTGTCTTTTGAGTAATTTGTTTTATCTCTTTAGAAAAGTAACAATGACTTTCTCTTTATGCTAGACTGTATTCTTGTTCAAATTATTCACTGCCTCTCACTGGGATACTTCCACTTCTTATTGTCAGCAGGCTTGACCCTGTGACCTATGCAGACCCACCCTGAAATGTTTAGGACAGTTCTAGAAACCTTGGTTTCAGAAGAAAGATATGGTGGAATATAGACACAGCTGCTCCATGATAAGGTATTGAGGTTTAGGGGGCAGCATACTTTAACCTAACCTAAGAGTTAAGTTCAGGTTATATGGAACAATGAATACATCTGCTTCTTCTCTGGGGAGATTCTGAGAGATAACATTTTATAGGCATGGTAATATCCAATTTTTAGAGCCTTTAAAGTTGGTTTAAATAATTTTAAATAATTTGTAATTTATGCTGTACACAATGGAAAGTCTGAGGATTTAGAAAGACAGTGTATCTTCCATTTGGAGCTAGTTTGAAGAGTTGATTAGAGATGATAGTGTGAATGGTTGAGAGAATATTTATCACAATATTACAAATGGAACATGAGAAGGTTGATTTAGGGTGGTGCCAGCTAGAAAGAAGCAAGATCAGGTGGAAAAATGAAAACAGAATACTATTCATTCTTACTTGTTTTTATGCATTGGATAGAAGTTTTAGCTTAATAAAAATTCTGAAATTTCCCAAACTGGATCTTTCAGACACACTGTCTACCATCTGGGGCATTTCTTTGAAAACCTCTGGATAGTGATTAAGTATTATGGTTTCCAAGTAAACATCTAGCATCATATATATGCAACCTTAGAGTAGAATTACAATCAATTTCAAAAGACAATTAAATTAACAATTCCCAGACAACAATTTCTTAGGTTTATGAAATTAAATAACTATAAATCTCATATTTTTTTACTTTAACCCAGATGTGGTGTTATGAATGTATACATAATAATAAGCAATAATCATGTGCTTTGAGAAAGTTTCTTCCTTGGATTGTTTTTTTTTTTTTCTTAAGATTACAGTCATGGTTTTTGTTGCTGTTTTTGGTTTCTTGATTGTGTGTGTGTGCGCGTGTGTGTACGCGCGTGCTTTATTTTCTGAGGAATTTGATTCATTGCTTTGAGTTGGGTACAAAGTTATATCCTGCTTGTGATCCCTAACTTATTTCCTCTCTTCCTGCTTGCTTGCTCGCTTGCTTCCTTCCACAGTTAGTTGACAACCCACCATGTGCCATGTACTACACCAGGTGTCAAAGATACAGCAGCGAACAGAACAAAGTCTCTGCCTTCTTGGAGCGTCCACTGTTGTGGGAAAGAAAAACAATATATATACTGTCATGTAGCATGATGACAGAGAGGAAGTCCAAAAAAGAAAACTAAAGGTAAAGAGTAGGAGTGAAGTAGCATTTTAGTTGGGGTATTGAGGGAATTCCTCTCTGTATGTCATTTCAATAGAGACTTGAATGAGGTAAGGAAGTAAGCCAAGCAAATTTATGAGGGCAAATGTTTCAGACAAAAGTAACAGCAATACAAAGGTCCGGAGGTCAGAGTATGCTTCACATGTTGGTAGAATCAAGGAAACCAGTGTAGCTTGCACGAGAGTGATTGAGAGATTGGAGGAGGTACAGTCGGAAACAAGGCTTAAGATCATAACACATAAAGCTTATTTTGTTGAGATCATAAAGCTTGTAGTACATGGCAAGAGCCTGGATTTTCTAAGCATGATGAGAAACTGGTAAAAGGTTCTGAGCAGGAATAATACCTGACTTGTTTTAAAATGCTAGGTGTGTGGCACTAAAGCCAGGTGTCTCTGTATGAATTCATAAACCTACATTTGTCAGGTTACTTAACTGCTGGATCTGTTTCTTCATGTGTAGAATGGGGTTAATTATAATTCTATAGGGATGTAAAGATTTTACAAAAGACAATTTGTGTAAAGCTCCTAACACAATGCATTATACATAGCGAATGCTCAATAAATATTCTTTATAGTTTTTGTTATTACTATTGTCGCATCATCATCATTATTAAGGGAGCGTACTAAAAGCCTCAAGAGGGAAAAAAGACAATTTTGTAAGAGGATGCAGTAATTTAAAGTATGTGAAGGTTGAGAAAATGTTGGACTATAAGATAGGAAGTATCTCTAATTGTTGAAATAATAATTTCAAAAAAGGGTGAAGGCATTGGTCAAATTAAAAATTTGCTTTTCTGCATCTGATTTTACTCTTACTACATTTGCTTATCTTTAAAAAACATTTCAGTAGTGCAAAAACTAAATGGAACATGTGATCTTTGACATAACTTTCATAACACATTTAGTAGTATTGTCTAATTGGCTGCAGAAGTGTTAAAAACAGGAATACGTGTGAAGTAATTAACCAAAAATATGTGATTACTTGCCCCCACATGGTCCTGAACTTAGTGTACTGAATGCTATTTTAGTTAGACATGTTTCTCTCACTTTATTTGTTAAACTTTTGATCAAAATAAATTTGATATATAGTCAATGTTAGTGAATTATGAAAATGGAATTTTCTTTATAGCCACAGTTGATAAAGACAGTTTTATTTACTGCTTTTTGAATTCAGATTCTAACATTTATTTTATGTTTAAAACTATAGATCAGCCAAGAGTAATAAATTTAGAGAATGCATACTATCATCACTGAATAATATAGTGGGTTGAAAGCCTTACCTCATTTTCCTATGAAGGCCAATTAGAAAAAAAATGGAATTCCTTTTTAGCTATATTGTACATTATTATGATACTGTCAGGAGCCAAGTTGGGCTGTTAGGTTGTCCATAAAAGTTTTATACAAAATTAAAATGTAAGTAGTTTCAAGTAGTATCATAATCTTTTTAACTATTTGGCTTTGATGACGAATTCAGGGTGCGAGGTGTGCAGGAGGGTGGGAAGAGAAGGCAGCCTAGAAGGGCAGATTGATATGAAAGCCCATTAGTTAAAATTAGCTTGTAATAGGCTAAAAGAGGTTGCATACCAAGAGTCACCTGGCCAGCCCAACACACAGCCATTTTAGATGACCATTTGAAATGTCAGAGGAACATGATCTCAGCCAGAGAAGACTCTTACTGACTTCCAGGGGCACCAGTTCCCAATGGAAGCCACATGGAGAAATGAACAGTGTCGAACACCCAGACAGAGTATGTCACCATGTTGATCGAAGAAGATGTCTTTCATTACTGTGTTACTATAATTATTTTTTAATATTTACATTACCAAGCATACCAAGGGAGAGTCATATTTATTATTTCCCTTACTTTTTGAGATTTACACATTAGGGAAATAGAAAGTTTAAGTCTAACTACAAACACGTGCACACACGTGCACGCGCACACACACACACACACACACACACACACACCTAGACTAAGTCATTGTATGAATATGCATGCTTTTGCCAAGGCTGCTTTTCAAGTGGAACGTAGGTGAAAGAACTCACAGTAGTAGTAGAGTTCAATACTCATTCCAAATCTGAAATATATCTTCTGTTGAAATCAGCTTAAATTTTAAGGGAAAGTACAAAAGACAATGAATTGAAAGGTAATATTTGCTACACTAATAAGATATATACAGAATTATACATACGTATCCACACACACATATATTTTATGTTTTTGTGGGAGAAAGAAAATCTTATGTTTATATGTATTTTTAAAAACCAAATATAATTTTTAATTTTCCCAGGTTGATTGAGGTGTTTTTTTAAGTTCCAGTATAGTTAACATACAATGTTATATTATTTTCAAGTGCACAATATACTGATTCAGTGCTTACATACATTACTCAGTGCTCCTCATGATAAATGTACTCTTAATCTCCTTCACCTATTTCACCCATCTCCCATCCACCTCCCCTCTGGTAACCATCAGTCTGTTCTCTATAGTTAAGAGTCTGTTTTGTGGTTTGTCTTTTTTTTTTCCCTTGTTCATTTCTTTTGTTTCTTAAAGTCCACAAACAAGTGAAATCACATGGTATGTCTTTCTCTAACAGATTTATTTTGCTTAGCATTATTCTCTGTGGCTCCTCCCGTGTTGTTGCAAATGATAAGATTTCATTCTTTTTTATGGCTGAGTAATATTGTATATCTTTACCACTTCTTCTTTATCCATTCATCTATTGATGGTCACCTGGGCTGCTTTCATAATGTAGCTATTGTAAATAATATTTCGATAAACATACAGCACTTATATCTTTTTTAGTTAGTGTTTTTGTATTCTTTAGGTACATACCTAATAATGGAATTAGTAGATCATATGGTAATTCTACTTTTACTTTTTTGAAGAACATCTACACTGTTTTCCACAGTGGCTACACCAGTTTACAGCAATACACAAAAGTTGATTTTTGTCCACATCTTCTCCAACACTTGTTTCTTGTGTTTTTCATTTTAGCCATTCTGACAGGTGTGAGGTGCTACTTCATTTTAGTCTTGGTTTGCATTTCCCTCATGATGAGTGATATTGAACATCTTTTCATGTGTCGGTTGGCTTTCTGGAGGTCTTAGGAGAAATGTCTGTTCATGTCTTCTGCCCATTTTTTAATTGGATTATTTCCTTTTTTGGTGGTGAGTTGTATAAATGCTTCATATATTTTGGATATTAACTCTTTATTGGCTAAGTCATTTACTATTACAGTAGGCTGTCTTTTAGTTTTGTGGATTGTTTTCTTTGGTATGAAAAGATTTTTATTTTGATGTAGTCCCAATAGTTTATTTATGCTTTTGTTTCCCTTTCTTCAGGAAACATATCTAGAAAAATATTGCTATACCCATGTCAGAGAAATTGACTCTTTGTGCTCTCTTCAGAGGTTTTTATTATTTCAGGTCTCACATTTAAGTCCTTAATCCATTTTGAGTTTATTTTTGTGTACTGTGTAAGAATATGGTCCATTTTCTTTTTTCTTTTCTTCTTCTTCTTCTCCTTCCCCTCCTCCTCCTTCTCCTCCTTCATCATCTTCTTCTTCTTCTTCTTTTTTTTTTTTTGCATGTAGCTGTCCAGTTTTCCCAGCACCATTTGTTGAAGAGATTGCCTTTCTCCCATTGCATACTCTGGCCTCCTTTGTCAAAGATTAACTCACCATATAAATTATGGGTTTATTTCTGGGCTCTCTATTCTGTTCCATTAATGTATGTGTTTTAATGCCAGTGCCATACTGTTTTGATTACTAAAACTTTGTAGCATATCTTGAAATCTGGGATTGTGATGTCTTCTGATTTGTTCTTCTTTGGTTATTTTGAGTCTTTTTTGGTTCTATGCCAATTTTAGGATTATTCTAGTTTTATGGAAAAATGCTGTTGATATTTTAATAGGCATTGCATTAAAGCTGTAGACTGCTTTGGGTAGGATGAACATTTTAACAATATTTGTTCTTCCACTCATAATTATGATATGTCTTTCCATTTGTGTCATATTCAGTTTATTTCATCAATGTATTATGGTTTTTAGAGTATAGGTCTTTCACCTCTTTGGTTAAATTTATTCCTAAGTGTTTTATTATTTTTGGTGCAGTTGTAAATGGGATTGTTTTCTTAATATCTCTTTCCACTATTTCATTATTAATGTACAGAAATGCAATGATTTCTGTATGTATCCTGTGAACTTACTGAATTCACTGAATTCATATATCAGTTCTAGTATTTTCTTGAATTCTTGAGTATTTTCTGTATATAGTCTCATGTCATTTGCAAATAGTAAGTTTTTCTTCTTCCTTACCAATTTACATGATTTTTTATTCTTTTTTCTTGTCTGATTGCTGTGGCTAGGAATTTCAGTACTATGTTGAATAAAAGTGGTGAGAGTGGACATCCTTGTCTTCTTCTTGACCTTAGGGAGAAAACTCAGTTTTTCCCATTGAGTATGATGTTCACTTTGGGTTTTTCATCTTTGGTCTTCATTATGTTGAGGTATGTTCCCTCTAAACCTTTTTTGTTTGTTGAGGGTTTTTTATCACAAATGGACATTGCACTGTGTAAAATGCTTTTTCTGCATCTATTGAAATGATTCTATGGTTTTTATCCTTTCTCTCATTGATGTGATCACATTGATTGATCTGTGAATATTGAACCACCTTTGCATTCCAGCAGTAAATTCCATTTGGTCATGGTGAATGATTTTTTAATGTATTAATGGATTCAGTTTTCTAATATTTTGTTAGGAATTTTTATATCTGTGTACCTCAGAGATAGTGACCTGTATGTAGTTCTCTTTTTCTGTAGTATCTTTACCTGATTTTGTTATCAGGGTAATACTAGCCTCATAGAATGAATTTGGAAGCATTCCTTCCTCTTCTATTTATTGGAATAGTTTGAGAATAGGCATTAACTCTTCTTTAAATGTTTCATAGAGTTCCCTTCTGAAGCTATTGGTCCTAGACTTTCTGTTGGGAATTTTTTGTTTGTTGATTCAATTTCCTTGCCAGGATTTGGTCTGTTCAAATTTTCTATTTCTTCCTGATTTGGTTTTGGGAAGTTATGTGTTTCTAGCAATTTATCCATTTCTTCTTGTAATCCTTTGTATTTCTGTTGGTGTCGCTTGTTATTTTTCCTCTTTTATTACTGATTTTGTTTGAGTCCCCCCTCTCTCTCTCTCTCTCTCTCTCTCTCTCTCCCTTTACGGGGGAGGGAGTGAGTCTGGATAAAGGTTTATCAATTTTGTTGGTGTATTTAAAGAATGAGCTCCTGGTTTCCCTGGTCATTTCTGTTGTGTTTGTTTTGTTTTGTTTTTGTTGTTGTTTCTACTTTGTTTCTGCTCTAATCTTTGTTATTTCATTCCTTTCACTGTTTTTTTTTTCTTCTTCTTCTTTTTCCAACTCCTTTAGGTGTAAGGTTAGATGTTTTATTTGAGATTTTTCTTATTCCTTAAGGCAGGCCTGTATTGCTACAAATTTCCATCTTAGAACCACTTTTCCTGGATCCCAAAGATTTTGGACTGTTGTGTTTTAATTTTCATTTATTTCCATGTATTTTTTTTATTTTCTCTTTGATTTCTTTGTTGACCATTCATTGCTTAATACCATGTTATTTAACCTCCATGTATTTGTGTTATTTTCTTGTGATTGATTTCTAGTTTCATAGTGTGTTAGAAATGATGCACAATATGACTTCAATCTTTTTGAATTTGTTGATACTTATTTTGTGGCCTAATATGTGATTTATTCTGGAGACTCTTCTGTGTGCACTTGAAAAAAAATGCGTATTGTACTGTTTTAGGATGGAATGTTCTGAATATATCTGATGGATCCTTCTGGTCCAATGTGTCATTTAAAGCTACTGTTACCTTGTTGATTTTTGTTTTGATGATGTATCTATTGAGATAAGTGTCCCCTACTATTTTTGTTATTACTATTGATTACTTCCTTTATGTTTGTTAATAGATGCTTTATGTATTTGTGAGCTCTCATATTGGGTGCCTAGTTAAAATTGTTAGATTTTCTTGCTGGATTGTTACCTTTATGATTATATAGTGTCCTTCTTTGTCTCTTGTTACAGTCTTTGTTTTAAAGTCTATTTTGTCTGATAAAAGTATTGCCACCTCAGTTTTCTTTTCACTTTCCATTTTTGTGATAAATGCTTTTCTATCCTTTTGCTTTCAATCTACATGTGTCTTTCGGTCTGAAATGACTTTCTTGTAGGCAGCATATAAATGGGTCTTGCTTTTTTATTCATTTGGTCACCTTGGGGTCTTTTAATTGTGGAATTTAGTCCATTTACAATCAAAGTAATTATTGATAGGTATGTTCCTATTGCCATTTTGTTACTTGTTTATAGTTGCTTCTGTAGTTCTCTGTTCCTCTATTCTCTTGCTCTCTTGTCCCACGATTTGCTAATTTTGTTTAATGATATCCTTGAATTCCTTCCTCCTTATTTTTTGTATATCTGTTACTGGTTTTTTATTTGTGGTTACTATTAGGTTTCTATATAGCATCTTGTACATGTAGCAGTCTATATTAAGTTGATGATTGCTTAAGTTTGAACCCATTCTTTGCTCCTTCCTCTCCCTGCCCCCATGTTTTAGGTAGATGATGTCATAAGTTACATCCTTTTATTCTGTGAATCTTTTTGACTGATTTTTATAGACATACTTAATATTACTGTTTTTATGCTTCCTCCTATTTTTACTTCATCTTATGTTATTTCTTTCCACTCAAAGATCCCCTTTGACATTTCCTGTAGGGCTGGTTTTGTGATCATGAATTCCTTTAATTTTTGTTTGCCTGAGAAACTCTTTATCTCTCCTTCTATTGTGAATAATAGCTTTACTGGATAGAGTATTTGTGTCTGCAGGTTTTTTTTTTTTTCTTTCAGCACTTTGAATATATCATGCCACTCCCTTTTGGTGGCAAAGTTCCTGCTGAAAAATGAGCTGATAGCCTTAGGGGAATCTGTATGTAACTGTTGTCTTATATCCCACTGATTTAATTTTTTTTCTTTATCACTACTTTCTGCTATTTTAATTGCTATGTGTCTTGGTGTGGATCTCCTTGGCTTGATTTTCTTGGGGGCTCTCTGTGCCTCCTGGATCTAGATTACTGTTTCTAGGAGGTTTCTAGCTGTTGTTTCTTCAGACAAATTTTCTGTCCCTTTTTCTCTCTCTTCTCCTTCTGGGATCCATATAATACCAATGTTTTTACACTTGGTGTTGTTGTTGAGTTCCCTAAGTCTATTTTCATTTACTATTACTTTTTTCTGTTGTTAAGCTTGACTGCTTTCCATTACTTTGTCCTCTAGATCACTAATACATTCTTCTGCTTCCTCTACTATAGTCTACTATTTTTTCCATTTAGTGTATTTTTAATTTTAATTATTGTGTCTTCATCTCTAATTCTTTTTAATATTTTCTATCTCTTTGTTAAGGGTCTCACTCATGTCCTTCACTCTTTTTTCAGGTCTGGGTATATCTTTGTAATCACTACTTTAAATTCTCTATCAGGTATATTACTTACCTCTGTTTTTACTTAGGTCTCTTGCTGTGATTTTGTCCTGTTCTTTAATTTGGGACATATTCCTCTGTCTCCTTAATTTTGTCTAACCCTCTGGGTATGTTTCTATGTGTTAGGAAAGTCAGCTATGTCTTCTGGTATTGAAAATAGTGGCCTTTTGAAGAAGAGGTCCTGTGGTGCCCTGAAATTAAATGTCCCATATTCACCAGAACCTAGTTCTTCAAGGGTATATCCTATGTATGTTGCACATGCTCTACTGTTATGGCTGAGCCATGTTTGCCTTCATTCCAGTTGTCTGCAATGGTTCCCTTTTCCTGTTGTGGCCAGAGTTTAGTCTCTGTGTTGTTAGTGGGCCAGTCTGGGGCCATGTTGGGCTCGAAGTGAATCAGACCAGGCATTTGCCAGAGATGTGGTAGCAACAAACCATTGAACACTTGCCCTGTGTTGTCCTGAGAAGCTTTGGTGGTTGAGCCCTGCAGTCATACCCTATGTCTGCCACCACCACACTGCTGGGGCTGCAGTAGGACTGGTACATGTGGTTATCTAACACTCTCCCTGGGGCAAGAGTCATTTGGGAGTGGTGCTGGTTCCTATTGCACCTGCTTGTGCCCTGCCTGGTTATGGTACCACTTTGGATAGGCTCTATCCAAGAGTATATTGAAAGGGTTAGATCCCCAGGAGAACCTGGGGAGATGCTGGCAGTGTTAGCAAGGTTTGTACGGGTCTGTTGTTGGAGGGGACCTAGAGCCAAAGTCTGGCTGGGGGGGGGGGCATGTCCACAGGAAAACACAGGGGCAGGGCATGGTATTAACAATTTAGGTAGCAAATGTTGGAGCTGTGCTGGCTCCCACAGGTGTCCATGTATCTAGGCTCAGGGGCAGGGAAGAGAAATGGCCCTGCCAGCTCTTTCATTCTTGGAGAAGTCTCCCAAGGACCCCTGCTTCTCCAGCACAAGATCTAGATTAGTAAACAAACCTTCCTCTATAGCCCAGGTATTTTTCAAACTGCTACTTTTATGGTGTATGTCAGTGAGACCGTTGTACTCTCTCTTTAAGGGCAGAGACTCATTTTCCTGACTTTCTCTGGCTCTTCCAGAGCCAGGTCTGCTAATTTTTAAAGTTATAGGTGTCATAGACTCTAAGTCTAAAGTTCTTTCTTGTCTAGCAAGAAAGCGGATGCACAATTAAAATGTGTGAGATGGCTAATGTCTGGGAAAAGACAAGAGTTCCAAATAAGTGTCCTTGCCCCATTTTTATTAGCATCAGAAGGCTTACAAACATGGTGGTGGATGTGCACAAAGAGACAATAAATCTGTGAACATTAACTCACGGACATGAGGGAAAGGGGGTCTTGAAGATATTTGGGGTTAGGGGTTTGGGTTAATAAAAAACAAAATCCTGGAGCCAGGCAGCAGGTT
Organism: Panthera tigris; assembly: GCF_018350195.1. Taxonomy (NCBI): domain Eukaryota; kingdom Metazoa; phylum Chordata; class Mammalia; order Carnivora; family Felidae; genus Panthera; species Panthera tigris. The sequence continues at coordinate 68,131,716 of NC_056662.1, read as the reverse complement.
GGGGGTGGGGGGGGATGTTGTTTATGGTAGACATGAGGCCACCACATCTGTTTATCTTAGCTAGCCTAAGTGATGAGACAGATAGGACACATGACCTCCGGGTTAACAGGGCACCTTTCTTTTGTTAATCATCTCCACTCTGGGCAGCTTCACCCACAGCACAGTGGTCTTATAGCCCTATTTACCTGTTTACCTAACTTGGTCCTTCCTTCCATAAAAGCAGTATTCTGCTATAGTACTAAATTGGGGGATGCTTCCACCCTGAATACCTAATCTTGTTTATTTCATATCCCTATGTTCTATATTGGGGCCTTTGCCCCACTCTCTCTATACTGGGCCTTCTGCCCCATCTTCTGTATACTTATTTGCCTAATCTTGTTTACCCAAACTTGGGTGTGGGCATCCTATGGCTTTGTAATTTTTTATGCCTTGTTAACCCATTGGTGTAAGCCCAGGGAATTTCTAAGCTTATTCCCCACATATAGGTATTAAGCCACACTGATTGTTGGGTCCTTCTGGTTTTTAAAGCCAAATGTTATGGAGATTTATCTTCCGGTGCAGGTCTGTTTCTTTCCTCTCTCGCCACTATGAAGTTCCTACCTCCTACAGATAGTCCTGCTGGTCCATCTAGCTACTGACCAAGTCTCTGCCCTTCCTACCCACTTTGACGTGGCCTCTGCTTTACAATTTGCTGTGGAGAGTCTGTTCTACCAGTCTTTGGATGGTTTTCTGAGTTATTTACACTGGTGTGGGCATTATCCAGTTATATCTGTGGGAAGAGATAGTGTCCTCCTCCATCATCTTCCCCAAAAGTCTGGAATTAGTGAGGTATTAATAACATTGTAAGGTATTTAAAGTGTATATCAAGACATTTGATATTTGTATACACTGTGAAAGGATTCCTCTCACCAAGAAATTTCTATTTTCATAACAGAAGTGGCTTCCTTCAGGAATGTTGTTGAAGAATATTGATGAGGCCTTTGAGATGTTTGATAAGTAGGCAAAATGAATAGGCATTGAAGCCTGGGGTGGAGGGGAAGGAAGGGAGTCATTCCATTTTCAGGGGAGGCCGTTTTCCTCTTTTCTGAGGAAATTTTTAGCTTAAATTCCCCAGAAATCAAAGAACCATACATGTATCATTTCAAGGTACCATGAATATCCTTATACTCTTTATTCACCATTAAAAGATTTGTTGCTAATGGAAGTCTACAGATGAAAACTAGAAATAGAACTCCTTTTTCTTATTTTCATGAGAGTATGAAAATTGTTCCTCTCTGTCAGGATGTAGTGATGTTCCAGAAACTTACATTGAAGAGAACTGTGAATTGTCAGACTGAAGAAACCGTTTTACAATAAGCAAGAGCAGCATCTAGCAAGTTTTTAAAAATCTTTTTAATAACTAGTCTTTATTGCGGCACCTGAATGGCTCAGTCAGTTAACCATCTGACTCCTGATTTTGGCTGACGTCATGATCTCACAGTTTTGTGGGATTGAACCTCGCATCAGACTCTGTGCTGACAGTGTGGAGCCTGCTTGGGATTCTCTTTTTTCCTCTCTCTCTCTCTGCCTCACCCCCTCGCTCACTCTCTGTGTATTTCTCAAGATAAAATATTAAAAAAAGTAAGTAGTCTTTATTGAGTCCACTTGGCACTGTATAGAGGCACTGGAAGCTCAGTGTAATGAGTATTGGTTATCATAGCTGGACATCCTTAAATATTCTTTGAGAATCCTTCCTGAGCAATGATAAGATAAATTTCTTTGTTACTTTTGTTGAATAAAACTTGCTAGTTTTGCATTTGAGGCTTGCCATTGAATTGCAGGTACATTTGTGAGATAATTTACAATGATCGATTTCACAAGATTGACATCCAACAACAAATATATTAAACCTGTAAATGCCTTTGCATGCAGCAAAACATATTATCTCATAGTTAACATTAGGTTCATTTGGAAATTCGCTCACTATTTTATCACCAATATATGGTTTATCTTAGACCACAGGCTTTTTATATTAAAGCACTAAAACTTTTACTGACAATTCTGTGTAAAATGTTGAAAGCAAGCCTATATAGTCATAGCAAAAATAAAATAAAAACAACAAAATTCATTTGATCCTGAGTGTCTTAATTTTATTACATGTTAATTTGCTTCTCCATCTTCTCCCTCAACTGAATTCCTCTAAGCCATTAACTTCATCTTTTACAATAATGTTCTTCTCAGTTTTTGATGCCAACCAACCCAATGAGTTTTTTTTTTTTTTTAATGTATAGCTATTCTTTCTATATTAAGGCTGCTAAATATACCTGCTAAATCCTTTCATTCAAAGGAATACATGTTTGGGTTGCCTGGGTGGCTCAGTCAGTTAAGCATCCGACTTCAGCTCAGGTCATGATCTCCGAGTCCATGGGTTCAAGCCCTGCGTCAGGCTCTGTGCTGACAGCTCAGAGGCTGGAGCCTACTTTGGATTCTGTGTCTCCCTCTCTTTCTGCCCCTCCCCTGCTCATGCTCTGTCTCTCTCTGTCTCAAAAATAAATAAAAACATTTTAAAAATTAAAAAAAAAAAAACAAAGGAATACATGTTCAACTACTGTACTCTTTGTGGACTGAATGTTAAGAATATTTGAGTTAAGTAGAAAACATTAGTTATCAATATGATTTTATAGTTAACTTATTGAGACTTAGGCCAAGTAATCCATTGCTTGAATGCCTTCTGTGAATAGGACTAGAATTTGAGAAATTTATACTCAGTGTGAATTTGTCATCTTTAAAAGGTTACAATCAATATGAAATGGATAAAAGATTAAATATAATAAAAATATACCTTATGAGATCCTTACTTAAAAATGTTTTTCATGCTGTAAAAAATACCTAATTTCTTGCTTCTTGATTTTCTACCTTTTTCCTAACTATGCTTCCATGTTAAAAATCCCATACTGGTATTTTGAAGAAATTGATAGTGTTATCATATCAGTTAATATTTTTGTATGTCAGCTTTGGTTAGAAAACCAACTTCTGGAACATTGCCTTCCGAGATTTAATAACTATTTTCAGTGCTGTGACAACTCTTATGTCCTAAGCTTTTTATGTGAGTATAGAAATGTACAGTCTTAAGTAGCCCACAGTTGCAAAATTGAGGAAATGTCCAATTAATTATTAGTGGAGGTGGAAACAACTTAAGAAAATCTATTTTATGCAAAGATAAACTTATCTTAAATGTGTGAGAAAGGTTAGACATTTATAGGATGATAGGATTTTTAACTTTGTAAAATTTATACACCCTAGAATTTCATTAAAATATGATGGTTTCTTAAATGTGCTCAAAGGTTATACAACACGCAAAAATTTCAAAAACAATGAAGTACAATACCTATTCATTCATTTTTATAAACACATCTACAAACATATGATTTTCAAAATAGGGAGTTTAGTACTTAGGTGGTTGATCAGGAAGTACTAAAACTACAAAACACCTCCACCCCAGCCATCATGTGACTATTTAGGCAGTGGCATACTTTTTCTGAGTATCTAAGTTCCATATTTTATAACACAAAGTATGTATTCTGAATACACAAACCAATAAACTTATGTAATGTTTGGAATTTAATAGAAAAAATTGTAAAAAGCCATTTGACTTTAACATGGTTTTATTTTCTTCAATAATGTATTACTATGTACCTAACTCATGTGTGTTTTGCCTTTTTGTTCTTTTTGGTCAATGAATTTAGGTTGTTTGGTATCATTATCTGTGATCACATTATTTCACAAACTCACATTTCTTTTCTAATCATTTGATGCTGTCTTTTCTTTCAAAGTAAAATCCACTTGACACTTGCCTTATGGCTCTGGCCACACTGACCTTTTCCTATAACTTCATAAATTCCTATTTGGAGCTTCACTTTATGCATTTCTTTATTCACACATTTTTTCCTCCTGGGAATACACTCACCAGGTCTCTTTAAGTTGTCCATCTATTCTTCATTAGTCCAGACTCAGTTTGTACATCTTAAATGCTCAGATCTCTATGCTCCCCATCAAATTACTAGCTTCTCTGGTGTAGACACCACAAAATACTTATCTATGTATTTCCTAGGCTGATAACAGTCCCTGAGACAGTGTAGACACCCAATAAGTGTTTTTTTTTAAGTTGTTATAGCTTTAAATTCATGATTCTTTTAAGGTAATACTGGGATAACATTCAGTTTTTCTATGTTGGTACATTAATTACTAATCAGAAAGGCAGAAAGTTTTTCAAAAATAAAACTTAAAAATTTTTTTACCTCTATCATGTGATTCTTTGGGTAGTCCATTTTTTTGCATATTTATTTGTCCATATTAGTATTTAATGTATAAGATGAACCAATTTGCTTGAAATTCTGACAGTCTCTGTCTTGTGAGAAATTTTGAACACAGACTTCCATGTATATGCTTACTAAATGAGATCTACATTTTTGCTTTCACTTCACCTGGAACAAAGAATGGCACAGTAACTGAGCCCAAAATATGAGCATCACTATTTTCCAGATCTTTCATTAATTTATCTAACCATACCCAATCAATGGCAACATTTTAAAAATGAATTAGTTGCATTGATTTTTAATGTTTTTGCAACTTAAATTGCTATGAAATCTTAAAAACAAACACAAAGATAGATTAGTACAACTAATTCCTATGAATCCATCACTCAGATTCAACAATTATCAAGATTTTCCCATATTTGCTTCATTTGTCTTTTTTCTTTCATTCTTTGCTAGAGTATTTAAAAGTACAGACTTCATGACATTTCTCCCATAAATTCTTCAGTATGCATCCATGAGGACATTTTCTTTCATAATCACAATGCCATTGTTGAACATAAAAAAAGTCTTAATTTCTTAACATTAATGTGTAATTCATGCTTATATTTCCATAATTGTTTTTTTTAATAGGAAATTTTGTTGGTTCCAATCAAGATGAAAATAGTGTTCACATGTCATAATCAAAAGCTGGTTCCTGCCTCTTCCCTTCTCCCACTAGCCATGTTACTGTCTCTTCACAGAAGCTGAATCAGTTTCCCTATTTGAGTGTCTGCTATTTAGATTTGTCCATTAACTTCATTGTGGTTTAATTTGTTTCTGTTCTTTAAATTTCCTACACATAGCAGTTAATGATAGAATCAAGATTAGATCCGCTTCCTTTTTTTTTTTGTCAATAATGTTTCAAAACTGATGTTATGAATTCATGTTGTCTCCTATAAAGAGAAAAGAAATATCTGTTGTCCCCACTTTGCGTAATGCTAAGATTGATCAGTGGATTCAGGTGGCAGTACACTGATCCCAATATTATGAGGTTCACTATCAATTTTTCATATTTTTTCATCTGTTGATAATGATCATTTGAATCAGTTATTTCATGAGTAGTTGAAAACTAGTATTTTCTAATTTTTCTTTTAATTCTTTCCACATTACCCTACCACCACCCCCCACCCCAACATACACAGAGTCCCTCATTGGCTTTTGGTTCCTAAGAAATACAGTTGGTAATGAAAAGGCAGAATAAATATTTAAACTTTTACTTTTGTCAATTTTCTGATAAAGGGGCTGATCACCTACTTGCTTCCAGCTGTGTCCTTGGTGGTTTTGTTTTCAATTTTGTCTTCCCTGCCCCCTGAAGTAACATTAGGAACACATGAATTTTTATATATTCAATCTATTACAATTAATTGCATTCATCATTCTTTTTATGTGCAAATTGTCTCAAACTTGGCCAAGACATTCCCTCTATGTTTGTTCCTGCATGCCTTTGACAGAATCCATTTTTCTTTGATAGTTTTCTTGTTTTCTGTTACAATTAGATATTTCAAGCTCACCTTGTGCATTTTTCAACCAGATGTGGAAACATTCCAAGAATTATTCCAAGGGTCTCTGGCTTCTCATGGTAATTAAAGACCACAGTCCGGGCACTATATGTGCTCATTGCTATTGCAATAGCTAGCTGTCCTAAGTATTCTTGAGAAATAAAAAATATCAAGAGTTCATACTTAATATTTCCAATTCAAATTTAATATTGTCATACTTTTGTTCAACATTTGGATTTTACAATTGTATCACTTTTCTTCTAAGCTGAATTTTGTTTCTCAACAACAAAAATTATTTGCATTAATCTATATGTATATAAAGAAGTTTCAAAATTATAATATCAATATTGCTACTCTGCATTAGACTACTGACTAAAGTCCAAGATTTCTTTGTAGTTCTATTTGTCCTTTAAACATTTTCCACTAAGTCTATACAGTCAAAATAATGTATTCTAAAATTATTATTTTTTAATTCTTATCCCTGTGTGGTTTATTACAATTAAGATCTTCGGTTTGGTTTTTAATTTTTAGATCCTAAATTCCTAATTTTTAGTATTTTAGGTGTTTTAAAACACTTAGGAATGCAAAACTATGTAACAAGTTTGTTGTTGTTCAATCTTACTTTTTTACTTATTCCTTCTACTATGTTTCCTCCTATTCTCTATAGGTTAACATCCATACTAACTTTTGGTTCATGCTCTTAGTGCTCATTTTTGTAAAAATATGCTTATATGCATTTATATATAACTTCTTTCTTTCACCAAAGGTAGCATATTTCATATGCTATTCTATGCTTTGCTCTTTTCAATTAACAGTATATAATGGAGATCACCTTGTGCATGGAGATCTTCATTTCTGTATATTTCATTCCTGTTGCATAGTGTTTCACTGTATTAATGTACATTAATTTGTTCATTGTCCATTTCATGCACATTTGAGTTGTTTCCAATCTTCCACTCTTATGAATAATAGCAAAATAAAATACTTGAGCATGATTCTTTTCATAGATTTTCCAGCATATTTTGGTATAAATACTTAGATGTGGGATTGCTAAATCAAAATGTAAGGACAGAAATGATTGTTTTAATTATCACCAAACTCCCCTCAATAGAAGCTGAGGTTCTGTACTCTCAAGAACAATGTTTCGAGAGTATAATGCACACTGCATGATATAAAATGACTTGAGTGTCATGAAGGGCCTTACTTATGGTTCTTTTGTGGAACTTTTTATTATAGTGTAGTAGTATTAAAATTATACCATTTTCAGATGGTCCAGGCTTTCTGATTTCTTGCTTGTTTGGATTCACGGATTTTAATTCTGAAGCAATTTTCCAGAGACATGGTTTAAGTGGCATTTGGTTACTTAAAAAGTTGATGTGCAAGCATTAGTCTTATTTATTTAGTGATTGGTTCAAGTTTCTCTTTATTTTTCAGCTCCCATTCAGATGACTACCTGAGCAGATGCTCTTCTTATTACTTTAAAAGTTTTATTACGGGTTATACGTGATAGATGGTTTTGTCCTCTCTGTTGTTTTTAAGGCATTCAACATAAGTTGATATTGAATTCCTATTCTGTGAAACAAAACTGTTTTTTTATAATTCTGCTAAGAAGCAAAGATTTTATGAATGATCCTAAAGGAAAAATATTAATTTCCCTCCTTCCTTCCTTTTAATTCTGACTTTCAATTTTTCCAACATCTCTCACTGCAAAAAATACATTGAGTCTGACATAAGTAGGAGATAGATTTTTAGGGGGATGCATTTCTTGATAAGTTTGGAAGGGAAAATACTTTTATAGAAAACAAGTGGGAGACACCCTAGTCAGTTGAACTTGATCTTACTCTGCATTGGAGGACTTTCTTTTTGCCTTGTTTTCAAATATCTCTTTCCCTTGTACCTGTTACAAAGACGGGAGGTAGGAAGCAATTAATGATTTTATTTCTTACATTGTAAAACTGTTATCTTGTGGCAAGCATGTTTCTTGAGGAGAAAAAAGAAAATCACTGTTTATTTTCAGAGCTAAGGAAACAAAAAGCCTTAAGTCTGTTTAGTGCACAATAACTTTATTACTGATAGGCAATAGACCTGAACAGCAAGGAACACACAGGAAGATGTTGATAAACAAAATTTCCAGAATACAGGATGAGTTTTGACCTCATCTGTATTCAAAGACAAAATAAATGAGTTCACCATGTATTTCAAAATTATCTCTTTCATAAGTTTTTCATTAAGGATTAATCCTAGAAAGAAGAGACTGATAATTAAAGCATGAAAAATAATAATATGTATCTCTCTTCACTAATTAAATAAACACAGTATGTGAGAAGACTAAAGCTCATTTAATTCTTATCCACATGTGGTTTTATTTTGTATAATATTTCTTTAAAATGAATTGACCATGTGCCCCTTTGAAGAGCCACTGAGAGCAGAGTATATGTTTCATTAATTGTGGTATAAATCTGGACAGTATCTATCAAGAAAAAGAGCTATCACTGATTAATGTCAAATAGGAAATTATTTAATAATAAGATATCATGTGTGAAAAGGCAATTTTATATAGCACGAAAACTACTTGAATATTAGAAGAAATTACTTTAAAAAATGTATTGGTAACTTATAGGGATGTACCCTTTTTGAGCCCAATTTGGTTATTTTAAATTTTGCCTATAACCTCTGTTTATGTATTCCTTGTACATATTAATATTTTTGAAAATTTATTAATAATGTATTTCACCACTTAAATTGATGAAGTCATTAAACATGCCTCCAGAAACACTAAAAGCTTCAAGCAGTTACGGAACATCTGCCATTTCTCTTTTTGATCATTGAAAAATTGCACATGTATCAAAACTGACTTCACCAAAAGCAACTTTCTAAGGTGTTGGGTGTTACCCATTCCCCCCACCCCAATGCTATTCATCAGTTGACCTTGGCATCAGCACTTGACAGGTAAAGAAATATCCATTGGTAGTGTGTTAGGTTAAAGACCCTTGCAATACAAAGAGACCTGACCCAGAACTAAGCTATTTAGTAGTTTTCACCACTTCTTGAATAATCAGTACCCCTCTGGTTGAAAACTTGCTCTTTAGGATAAGGTTTGAGAAAAGTCTAAGTCCTAAATACATCCTGTGCTTTATTCACAAAGGGAAATCCTTTTAACTCAGTTTCTGTAAATATTTGTCAGTTTCCAAGACTGCCATCCCTAAACCGAGTTTTACAAACAAGAGAGCCAAGGTATGTCTCTAATATGTGAGGATTATCAGATGCCTGAAAAATTATATACATATTCTCCTCTGTTTCTCCTAGAGCTTCAAAAACTCCATTTTAATATAATCTTTAAGCCATTAGGAATTTATTGTAAAGTATGAGGTGAGATGAGATTTTTGTACCTATTTTGTGTTACCTAGTCTCAAACCAGTTTTGAATAATTCGTTCTTTTCTGTTTAAAAAATGTCACTCTTAATTTATTTCTACAAGTATTTTTAGGTCTCTTTCAAGATACACAAGTTTGATGCATTAATGAGTTTGTATATTCTAACATTATTTATATGGAGTATTTTTTATTATAGAATTAATATATACTTTAAGAATTTTAGTCAGTACCCTGTTGTTGTTTTGTAAAATTTCCCAACTAAACCTTTACATTTATTCTGTTTCATGAATTTTGGATAGCTTAGTCATTTTACTCTATTGATCAACCATGATTGGATATTTACTAGCTTTGCAAAAATAAGTTCTTGAGTTTTCATTTTTTTCCCTATTCATTTGAACTATTGATTAAAATTTGGAGTTCTTTTGTAGGTTTGAATGAAGTTGTCTACAAAATAATCTGAGATTATGATGTTAAGGAAACGGAAGGGATAAGAACATAGGCTTTTCTGGTTTTTTTAAAAAATTTTATAATGTTTGCAGTATCTTCCAAGGTTGTTACTTTTGTATTTCTACCCTTTCTTGGGTTAATTTTGGAAATTTGTATTTTTGTAGAAATTAATTTTATCCACATTTTAAATAAATACAGAACTGTAAAAATATATAATTAAAAGATTTTTCATATATCAGCTATTATATCTTCCTCTATTTTTCAAATTCTCTTTTCTGTTTTTTTAAGAGACTAAGTGGTAGATTATCTTTTTTATTAATTTTTGCAATGTATTTTCAGTTGAATTTTTTCATTTTATTTTATTTTTATCGTAAGTGTACTCGTTAATTCCCCCCCTCCCCACCCCCCGTACCCCCCATCCCTCCCCCCAGCTCCTTTCTGGTAACCATCAGTTTGTTTTCTATAGTTAACACTGTTTCTTGGTTTGTCTCTTTTTTTCCTTTGTTTTGTTTCTTAAATTCCACATGAGTGAAATCATATGGTATTTGTCTTTCTCTGACTGACTTATGTCACTTTGTATTAGACTCTCTAGCTCTCTCCATGTTGATGCAAATGGCAAGATTTCATTCTTTTTTATGGGTGAAAAATATCCCATTATATAGGTTTATCACATCTTTGTCCATTCATCTATTAATAGCCACTTGAGCTGCTTCCATAGTTTGGCTATTGTCAATAATGCTGCTATTAACATAGGAGTGCATGTGTCCCTTGAGTTGAATTTCTAAATCCTATTTTTTTTTTTTTTGTTTTTGAGGGCATTTTTTACTCCTTTATTTGCATTAGAATGTGTGATTTTATACTTCTACTCATTACTGGATTTGAGGGTTTTTTCTTTTTTGCTTTTTTTCCTTTTTTTTTCCAAAAGATCTTTTTTTTTCCTGCTCCCTTCTTTATGTTATCCTTGCTTTTAATATACTTTCTCATGCCATGAATAAGTAAATGGTACTAGACCCATCTTCCCATCATAAACAACTATGAAATTGGAAAAGCAAATGAAACCTCTGTTTTCGGACATTGGACAGAAGTACTTAGTGCTGGGAGAAAAAGGAAGCACAGGAGGCCAGTCCCAAGATAGCCCAGCTTACTGCATGGAGGGACTTTCTAGATCCTAATGCAGAGATGGAGAAGCCAAGCAGAGCATGACTAGCTGAGTTGAGCAGAGAGAGATCACAGCTTGGGCAAACTGAGGCAGCTGAAATCTGAAGGGCGGAGATAAAGGAACTACACAGAAAAATAATTCCACAGTGATCCCTTTGAGTCAGTAAGTAGATCACTCATTACTTTAATAATTTTCCTCAGAGAATAGCTCTTGGATTTATCAGTGCAACTAATTTTTGTTTTCTTTTTCTTATTTAAATATAGAATGAATGAATGAATGGATGGATGAATGGATGAATGTTTTTAGAGAGAGAGAGCATGCAAGCAGGGGAGAGACGCAGGGGGAGAGGGACAGAGAGAGAGATGGAGAATCCTAAGCAAGCTCCACACTCAGCATGGAGCCCGACACAGAGCTCAATCCCATGATCTTGGGATCATGACCTGAGCCAAATCAAGAGCCAGACATTTAACCAACTGAGCCACCCAGGCACCCCTAATATTTATTTCTTATTCACAAATATTAGAAATTTTCAACATTAGTTTTCTTTTCTCACTTTCCTTAAACTTAATACATTATTCTATTTCTATTAACTTGAAAATAATAATAGTTCATTTATTTTCTCTTCATTTATTTTCTGAGCTAATACTAATAATTGGATTGTCATATCTGATGTACCCAGATCAAAAATCTTGCTCAGGATTAAGCTTTACTAGCAATTTTAAGGATATAGGACTCCAAAGGACTCAGACAATGGTCTGAGATTTTTTTTTTAACTTTTTTAATGTTTATTTATTTTTGAGAGAGAGAGAGACAGAGACAGAGCATGAGTGGAGGAGGGGCAGAGAGAGAGGGAGACACAGAATCAGAAGCAGGTTCCAGGCTCCGAGGTGTCAGCACAGAGCCTGACTGGGGGCTCGAACTCATGAGCCGTGAGATCATGACCTGAGCCAAAGTCGGACGCTCAACCAACTGAGCCACCCAGGCACCCCAAGGTCTGAGATATTAAGGACAATTTCTCACACACTTTCTTCTCATGTCAAACATACACTTTCTGGTCCTAAAAATAGGTGATATCTTTCAACAGAGTTCACAAATTACTTCAAATAGCAGGGGGAGCATTTAAATTAGGCAAAATCTCTGTTTTATACCCAGAGAATTATATTAGTTTATAAGCCATTTTTCCAGTGAGCCATGCACATATCTCCATAGATTTTGTCTTTATTTACTCTGAGTAACACTTTAGCTGGTGGCATTCTCCTAAGGGGAATTCTATAGATAAGGTTCTCCTTGCAAATATTAGTCTGTTTACTCAGAGGTCTAGTTTAAGAGATTAACCAGATAAATTGCCTTTTTCCCCCCTCTGGGTGCGTCTCTCCACTAAATGGAGTGAATAAATCACGAGCCAGATGCTTTCTTTCCTCTCCATTCTCTATCTTATTTAGTAATGAAATAACTTAGTATTATTTTTTCTCTGTTAGAGATATATGTTAGCCATATATTCTATATGTGCTCATAATAATTATAATCATTAATCAATATTATATGATTAATAATTATAATTTATCTCTTTTCTAAACATTGTATTAAATAATACTTTCAATTTTTGCTTTGAGTCGAGTTGTTGAAACATATTTTTTATTTTATTTCCAATGTTATATATGTTAAAATTATTTAACAATATACACTACACCTTTTTTACATCATAGATTTTACTAAAGATTCTTTGTGGTTTTATGAGCAATTTTTATAAATAATTTGTGGGTATTCTTTTAAAAAGTTATCCTCTACAGGATACAGAATTTTATAGTTACGATATTAACCTTATTAAAATAATATTCAGATTCTCTACATTATCAGCTCTCAATCCTGGATGCACACTGCAATCTCCTGGGAGGTTTTATATAGACCAACACTGTCTGGAACCTACCTCAAACCAATTGCAAAAAAATCTATGGAGGTGTGGCCAACATCTATACATTCAGAGCTCCCTAAGTGATGCTGATACTGATACTGATGCTGATACTCTGAGGATTTACAACCCGATTCACATTCTTTTTTGTATTGGTCTGTTTATTTTTTGTTAAAATAGGAAAGCATGTTAAAATCTCCCACTTATTTATGTTACAATTTTTTCTTGTCCGTTATACAGTTTTCCTTAAATATTTCAGCACAGTTATGTGATTTGACAGTTAATCATTCATGCAGATTTTTAATTGCTTTAATGCTTTATTTTTAATCATATATTTTACTTTAAGAAAATATTAATTTTTTAATGTTTATTTTTGAGAGAGAGAGAATGTGAGCAGGGGAGGGGCAGAGAGAGGGAGAGACTCAGAATCCAAACCAGGCTCCAGGCCCTGCACTGACAGCACAGAACCTGACTCAGGGTTTGATCTCACTAGCCATAAGATCATGAGCTGAGCTGAAGGTGGATGCTTAACCAACTGAGCCACCCAGGTGCCCCAAAAATATTTTTTAAAAAGGAAAAATATTTCAAATTCTCCTGTCTTTTATTTATTTATTTTTAAAATATTTATTTATTTTTGAGAGACCAAGCACAAGCCGGGGAGGGGCAGCGGGAGAGGGAGACACAGAATCCAAAGCAGGCTCCAGGCTCTGAGCTGTCAGCACAGAGCCTGACATGAGGCTTGAGCTCATGAACCACGAGATCATGACCTGAGCTGAAGTCAGATGCTTAGCTGACTGAGCCACCCAGTCACCCCTCAAATTCTTCTGTCTTCTAATTACATGTGTGTGTTTTATATTTTTTTCATTTTTTTCATATAAACTTCGTGAATTGTACTTCACGTATACTTCCTATAAGTATTTAGATGGACTTATGTTTTTAATCGGCTCACCTTTACTCTTCTTAGCTTTGCAGTTTATATTATTCATTCTAACAGCCTTTTATTTTGCTACCTCAACTGCTTTGTTTTATGTTGTATTCGTATGTTGCTGTATTCCTCTAGTTTCATATCTCTTGGTGATTGTATGTTATATTTACTTCACACTCTATTAATTTGGAAAAGATAAATTTTAATAATAAAGAGGATAATTATTAAGTTTTCAAATGTACATAGCATTTCTGGGAGCAGTAGACTATGTAATTTAGACCAAATTGCCTATAGAAAACACCTAGAAAAGCTGGGCCAAATTTTAGAAAATAAAACGAAGAATTGGGATAACTAACCAAGGGGGTGAAAGTTTGCAGCATTTGAGACCACTTTTACCCTCTGGGAACCTACTGATCTAGAAGATGTGGCTGAAAGGCTGAGAAAAAGAGAATTTCAACAGAATTAAGATTCCTGGGAGGGAAAAATTAGAGTGCAGTTCTCACCAGAAAGAGGGGGTGCTGACAAGCTGTTCGTCAGGTATAAAAGTAAAGAAAAAATTGACTCAGGAACTAAGGACCAGCTTTATTTCAATAACAGTAATGGCTTATGGATTTTTAATTCTCTCTACATTTTAAATTTTCAAAAACAGGATTATTGTTATTTTACATATTTAATATTCTTTTATGATAATTTAAATTTACCCTCTATTGCTTTGCATTCATTCTTACACCTTCAAGTTTCCACCGGCGATCATGCTGGTGGTTTATTCTCAAATTTTTTAGTGTTTGAAAAACAGGTCTCTTCACCATCATTTTTATAGAGTATATTTGCTGAGCACAGACTTATAGGTTGGGAGCTATTTTCCATCAGCTACTTTGAGGATACAATCCGCCTTCCCCCATTCCTTTTGGACCTCATCTAATAGGCTTATTATCTCTTTTTTTATGTATCTTGTTTTTCCGTCCTCCTCATGAAGTTCTCTTCCACTTGGCTTTTGGCATATTAACTATGCTCAGCCTAAGGGTTCTTTTCGTGGTATTTATCTTGTTTGGTATTTGTAATGCTTCTTGATTCCGTGACTTGATGTCTTTTGCAAGCTAAGCAAATTAAACAGCTGTTATTTATTCAACTATTGGTCTTACCACTCTTCCTGTGCCCTCTTTCTGGGATTCTAGTTACATATGTGTTAGATTTTTTCATTATGACCTCTGTCTATTACAGTCTTCTTGGAAATGTTTGTGTGTGTAAATGTGTTTTCATGCTTCATCCTGGCTATTCCTCATTTTGTGCTTAATATTTCATATAAACTAGAGATAAATTGTGGCTTCATTCTGTGATTATTTTGTAGTTTTCTTCAGGCAGACAGCTAAGAGTTCTAGAAATAAGATCAGCCTCATGGAACCAGGAACTGAAATGAATCAACATTTCAACCAGGAGATAATGGTTTCAAACCCTTGCTTTTAATATTCACACCATGCTATCTATCTTCCCTCTAAGGGTTTCTTTGAAAATGCAGATTTCATTGTTGGGTACTTTCTGAACCCTTGAATATCTGAGATTATTTTTTGTTTTCTTGAATCACTATTTTTGTTTGTTCAACCCTATGTAGATATTCACATATATTCACCAAACGTTAAGAAAGGGAAGTCCTAGGACAGCCCAATTTCTTTGTCTCTGTAAGTCAACCTAAAAGCCTGATTGAACTTTTTTTAATCTCTCTTTTTTTTAAATTTCACATCTCTGTTCTGTATCATTCGAAGTATTGCTTTTTATAAAATTTGTTTCTCATTATGAGAAAGCCATTTTTTTCTTTGGACTCACAGTTCTATCAGGTATGGACATTTTTCTTCTTTTAAAACAAATCCTATTTCATTTATATTATTTCTTTCTATTCACTTAGTCACACAAATTACTGACAGCTGATGTTCCTGTTTTCCAGCCTCCATTTTGACCATTATTGTTTCACTACTTTTTTAAAAAAAATTTTTAATGTTTGTTTATTTTTGAGAGAGGAAGACACAGAATCTGAAGCACATCAGCACAGAGGCTGATGCAGGGCTCGAACTTGTCAACCCGGAGATCACTCCTGGAGCTGAAGTCAGAGGATTAACTCACTGAGCCACCCAGGTGCCCCTGTTTCACTACTTTTTATAGTTTAAATTGGCACCCTGGGAGATAATCCCGTTTTATATGGTGAGATGCATTACTTGAAGTGATAATCCTGCCATCTAATACTAATATTGTAAATATTAATAGCATTTTATCAATGTATACCATAACATTATTAAATAAACCCATTACTACAGAATGGCTTACCAAAAAAAAAAAAAAAAAAGTAACCCTTATCTGCCTGCCCTACCCTCCTCATTCTTAATCCTGCTTCCCCAATAAGCATACATTTTAATATTTTTTGCCTCAATTTTTTATGACTCTTTTTTGTGTGTTTAAATAATACACTAAAATCTTTATATCAAGGTAGTATCTCTTGATTTCATTCTTTGTAGGATAAGGATATTAATATACCTGTTTTCCTTTGCCAGTCTTCCACTTATTCACCTTCTAAATTCTGCTATATATGCTTTTCTATAGTCAATGCTGCTAATATATATAGTCTCCTGCATAACCATAATTAAATCTCCTGTGCTTAATCCATGCATAGATGCTAGAACTTAAAAATCATTAAACAACATCAAATCACTATGAGTTTGGGAGGCTTACTGCAGAACAAATGTAAGTTCTGTAATCATATTTTCTTTCTCACAGAGCTCTTAGTTTTCCTAAGTCCCTTTCCCAATTTTTTCCATATAGTCCTTTATTATATCTTTAAATTATTTCAATATCTCAAGCATTTTATTGGAACTGTTCATAGAATACATATTTTTGTTTTAGCCCTCTCCCTAAGACCTTGGTGATCCTTTCCTTTCCTGCATTGGTTGCTAGCATTCCAGCTGCTTGCCATTTGGTGAAGTCTCCACTGTATGCTCTCAAAGTAATGCACTATTTTCTATATCTTTTTTTGGTTTATTTTGGTTTATTTTAATTTAATTTATTTTATTTTACTGGGGGAAATATTCAAGAATTTCCTTCATATAAACTGTATGGGAAGTTAACTTTCTGTCTCTTTCTGTCAAGAATGCCTCAATTCTTTCTTCATGCCTGATTGAGAGTTTGGAGTTCTATTAAGTTGCAGTATACACACACAGAGATAAGAATTATTTCAGTTGACATTAGAACACAGTATTTATACTATATATTCTTATTTCATTTTTACATTATTAGTAGTATATTAAATTTCATTATGCAATATAATTGTAATGATATTGCAATTTTATGTTTTTTAAAATTTTTTTCATGTTTATTCATTTTGAGACAGAAAGTGTGAGTGGGGGAGGGGCGGAGAGAGAGACAGAATCTGAAGCAGGCTCCAGGCTCTGAGCAGTCAGCACAGAGCCCAACATGGGGCTCAAACCCACAAACTGCAAGATCATGATCTGAGCCAAAGTTGGATGCTTAACCAACTGAGCCACCCAGGTGCCCCTGATAATGTAATTTTAAAATCTATTCTTTTTTTTTTTTAATTTTTTTAACTGTTTATTTTTGAGAGAAACAGAGTGTAAGCTGGGGAAGGGGCAGAGAGAGAGAGACACAGAATCCAGAGCAGGCTCCAGGCTCTGAGCTGTCAGCACAGAACCCGACATGGGGCTCGAGCTCACGAGCTATAAGATCATGACCTGAGTGAAGTTGGACGCTTAACTGACTGAGCCACCCAGGTGCCCCAAAATATATTTTATGTAGAATGTAGAAAAGTGCAAGTTAGAAATCGTATTCTGCTATGAGGAGCCAAACGCTTAAGTATTAAATAGATATAAGGATACAAATCAAAGAAATCAAGTAAAAATACTGTAATGTTACATATGAATTGGAAATATCAGTATGGGAAGTCAGTTATTTTGTGTTGTTTGAAAACTGTATTTTCAAGCTTTGTCCACTGAAAAAAGCTGGAATCAATGACAACCCATTAGCAATGAGTGTGTACCAAGGGTTCATTGGAGGAATACTTGATTCCAGGTCTAGAGCTGGAAATACATACAGGATTATGTTGATATATCTTGAGCCAGAAGGAAGAAAGTTTCAAGAAGAATGGGCAAAGGCAAGCAAACAAACCAAAAACAGGAGATTAACCAAAGGGAGGCTTTAGTTTAAGAAAGAGCAATTTGAGCACCAATAATCTGAAGATTAAAACACATTGAATATATAAAAATCTGGAGTTCAAAAGAGAAAGGGAAAAAATGTGTCTCATTGGACATCCTTGTAAGTAACTAAGGCAACAACTCTGAAAACTGACCATTAAAAATGGACACTAATTATCTCGCCTTTCCTGTGTTCAGCATATTTTAAGATAACCAAATCTCTCTAATTGAAGGGGGAAAGTTGTCCTGGGCTGCAGAATTCCAGCTAGAGATGTAGAAGGAATGACAAAATAAGAAATCTTTGTTTTATAAGTCCTAATGAAATAAATAATGGATTTAGTTAATTATCATGAATTAATGAAAACAGTAGATGAAAGGTTATGAGATAGTTCATCCTGAGGATCAAATTGCCAGAACCTGCATCCACTGATTAGTCTTAGCATCGCTAATGACAAAACAAGCAGTCATTATGGTTGTGAAATGTGATTCAACATGACACACATTACCTATAAAGTGCTTTTTCACAGCAAAGAAACAAAATAAAAACCTTAACCCTAAATCTAATTAAGATCCACAGCTAACTTCATTTGTAGGAGATAAATAGCAATTAGTTAAATGACACTGAAAAGGAGTAAATAAATCCAGAATGTGAAATATTCTTTAGGACCGCTAATCCTGTTTTTGCAAAACTTTACTAGCATGACAGGCTACAGAGAGAATAAAAGAGATTCAAGAGATTTAAAGAACAAATGAAATGAAGAGAACTTGTTTTTCCCTTGATTCAAACAAACCAACTCTAATAAGGCATTTTTGAGACCACAATCATGGAAATTTGATTATAGACTGGATATTAGGTGACATTAAAAAAGAATTGTTTATTTTGTTAGGTATGATAATGACAATATAGTTTTCTAAGAACATGAGTCTATTTTAAAAAATACATACTGGAGGGGCACCTGGGTGGCTCAGTCAGTTAAGCATCCAACTTCCACTAGGGTCATGATCTCACAGTCCGTGGGTTCGAGCCCCGCATCAGGCTCTGTGCTGACAGCTCAGAGCCTGGAGCCTGCTTCAGATTCTGTGTCTCCTCCTGTCTCTGCCCCTCCATGCTTATGCTCTGTCTCTGTCTCAATAAATAAATGTTAAAAGAAAATTAAAAAATACATTCTGATATACTTAAAAGTGAAATGACCCACATTCACTGATTTGCTTTAAGATGCTTCAGCAAAGGAAAAAAAAAAAGTAAAAAAGAGATAGATGAAACAAATGTTACACGATCTTGATAACTGTATCTGGGTGATGGGTATGTGAATGTTCAGTGTGCTCCCTTTAAAAAGCTTCGCTAAAAAAACTTTCATAATAAGTATTCTAAAAGTAGACATTCTCAGTACTGAAGTTAAATATTCAATTTACCTTGTACTATGTCGAAGCTTTAATGTTTAATTTTTAACTCCAACCCATTTGGTTTGTGTGTCTGTGTGGAAGAGGGTGAGTAATGTTATAGGAAGATCGAAATTCATCAACTTGATTCAATTCAACCAATATTTATTAAGCATCTAATTGTTCCCAGGTATTTGGGATATGAAGATGGATATGATACCAGAGAAATAATATCAGTTTGAACCAAGTAAATAGAAGTAAATGATTAATTTCTGTCATAAGGAATGAGAAATAGCTTCATATAGAATTTATAATTTGAGCTGGAGCTTTAAGAATGAGTAAGAGCTTGTCAGGAGAGGAGTGGAAAATTCTTCACAGAAGAAATGCAAGGATAAAGGCACAGGTTCCTATAGCTAAACCTGAAGATTTAGCCAATTGCTATCGATTCTGCTGTAAGGTAAATGCAAGAGGGGAAAGAGGTAAAATAGTGATGTGGGCAGTGGCCCTGCTTCTCATCTTCAGAAGCTGGGCTACACCTTGTAGGAAAGGAACTGGAAGGACTAAAAGACAGGAGTGATCATCCTGGTAACTGGGGGAAAGCAGGGAGAAAAAGTGAGAAGCATTGAAATAACCTAGGCAAGAGCTCACCTGGGTTTGAACTGTCAGAGTCAGTGAGAATGAAGATAATACAAATCTGAGATCTTTAGCACTTGATTAGAGGGAAAGGTGAGATACTGACTTTACAGCCACACTTTTGGCATTATCTTTAGACCATATTCTCTGGAAGCACACTAAATTTTATCTTTGCCTGGAAGTTGAGTCTTTATCATCCTTTGCCATTTGCAGAGGGTAGTAGTTTTCTATATTGGCAAGCATACATAAACTGGCTACAGAACAGAGAAGTTAAAAAGAGAAAAAGCACAGTCACTATATCTGTGGAAAAAAATCCTGCATTGTACTACATGTGTGATACTATGATTTTATCAATAGTTGATGCTTGGTCAAGTGGATATCCATGTTTTAAAGTAGGACATACATACAAAAAGCATTAACCATAAAGGGAAAGATTGATAAACTAGCCTTAATAAAACTGAAAACTTTATTAATCAAAAAGCACAGTTAAGAAAGGGAGAAGTTGACTAGAAAGTAGAAAATATTCCCAATATGAATAACAGAAAAATTATTCATCCAGAATATAGAAAGCACTATAAAGCAATACCAACTGACAACCAAATAATGAAATGGCCAAAAGACTTGAACAGCCAATTTCACACACACCAAAAGTAAAGGATATAAAATATGTAATCAACATATGGAAAGGTGGTTTAACTCATTAATCACTCTAGTAAATCCAGGTTAATACCACAGTGAGAAACCAAACAAGAACTGCTCATATCAAGCCCTGGAGAAGATTTGCAAAACCAGAGTCCTCATACACAGTTGAAGGAAGTGTAAATTTTAACAAACATTTTTGAAAACCATTTGTTAGTATCTGTTAAAACATACATACACTATGACCTGGAAATTTTACCTCTAAATGTTTACTTTAAAGATAAGCATCCATATCTTCACAAATAGAATATCCACAGCAGCAATATTGATAGAGCCAAAGTTTGGAAACCTTGAAAATGAACTGAATAGAATGGATAAATAAATGGTGATATATTCCTACAATGGAATGCTACATAGTGACGAGGGAAAATAAGCACTGTTTCATGTAGCCTAAATAAATCTCATGAATATAATTCTGATTGTAAGAAGTTAGAACAGAATTAAATATTCTGTATGTTTCTATTTATGTGAAGTTCAAAAACCAAACACTGTGGTGAGGGATGTCAAGATATTAGTAAACTGTGCAAAGGCAGTGATGAGGAGCAGCACAACTGAGACTTCTAGGATGTGGAAATGTTAGGTTTCCTGATCTGTGTGCTGGTTATATGATCTGTTCAATTCGTGAAAATTTATCAAGAAGTATACAGTTATAATTTACACCCTATTTAGTTATGTATACTTCATGAAAAGTTTTATTTATAAGATAACTGGAGTTAAATGAGCTCAGGATCTTATAAAAATCAGTGGATTATTTGAGAAAAATTGAATCCTTCCATGACTTGAGCGACGTTCAGTGTACTAAGCAACTCACTAAGTGTACCCTATGTAGGATGAAGATACATTCATAATTATTCATGCATATATACTTGTCCATATATATTTATACAATGACACAGGCAATATGTAACAAATTTTATCCATCTTTTAAAGTCCATTCCAAGTCAGTACTTTTTCTATAAAGTCTTTTCAGCCATTCTAATCATTTAAATCTCTCTTTTCCAAAGTTTTCTAGCAAAAAACAAGTGTATCAATAATTATAAAATTTAATACATGCTGATTTATTCCTTAGATATTTCATATAGGCTAGTCTTATCTGCCAGGCTACACATTGCTGTAGGACACTCACATGAAAATCTGCAAATCCATGTCTGTTTTTGAGGGATAAGTCATTGTGAGAGTCGGTATTGCCTCCTATATAAGTCACAAATAGCTGTTATCACTTACTCTCTTGGTAACTCCCTTGGTATGCAGACTTGGCCAATTAGATATGATACAAAGAGGAGAGGACAGAAGTACTTTCCTTCTAGCACTGGCAGTGAGGGCATTTCCAGAGGCAGGAGTGACAGTTGAAGAAGGCTTCTGTAGCATCATGATTTGTCCTTCTTAGTGCTCATTCCTGACCTTTTATTGCCCAAGCTTCCTAGAGAATTGATGACCCAATCAATGGCCTTCCAAACTTTGTTCTTGTATTTATATTAAAATCATTTTTTGGTTGTAAATAAAGGCTCTTAGGGATATATTTGTACATTCGTACACAGTTATATCCCTAATTTATATATATACACATTCATCCAAAAACATTTCCAAAAACAAATGTGTGTATGTATGTATGTATTCCATGTTGATGCCATATAGTTTAGATTTTTTTGTAAGTTTATTTTAATTCCAGTATAGTTAACATGCCATGTTATTAGTTTGAGGTGTACAATATAGTGAGTCAACAAGTCTATACATAACTCAATGCTCATCATGATGTGTACTCTTTTATCCCCTTCACCTATTTCACCCATCACCCTCATCGCCCCACTGGTAATCATCAGTTCTCTATAGTTAAGAGTCTATTTCTTGGTCTCTCTCTCTCTCTCTCTCTAATATTGTTCATTTGTTTCATTTCTTAAATTCCACATATGAGTGAAATCATATGCTATTTGTCTTTCTTTGACTTACTTCACTTAGTACTATACTCTTTAGCCCCATCCATATTGTTGCAAATGGCAAGATTTCATTCTTTTTTATGGCTAAATAACATTCCATTGTACATACATACCACATCTTCCTTGTCCATTCATCTATTAATGGACACTTGGGCTGCTTCCATAATTTGGCTGTTGTAAATAATGTTTCAATAAACATTGGGGTCCATGTATCCCTTTGAATTAGCTTTTTTGTGTTCTTTGGGTAAATACCCAATAGTGTGATTAGTGGATAAGAGGGTAGTTCTATTTTTAACTTTTTGAGGAAACTCCATTCTCTTTCCACAGTGGCTACACCAATATGCATTCCTATCAACAGTGCAAGACAGTTCCTTTTTCTCCTCATCCCTGCCAACACTTGTTGTTTCTTGTGTTGTTGATTCTAGCCATTCTGACAGGTGTGGGTTGATATCTTACTTTAGTTTTGGCTTATATTCTCTTGGTGATGAATGACCTTGAGCATCTTTTTTTGTGTTTGTTGGCCATTTTGATGCCTTCTTTAGAGAAATGTCTGTTCATATCTTCTGCCCATTTTTTAATTGGATTATTTGTTTTGGGGGTGTTGAGTTGTTATCAGTTCCTTATATGTTTTGGATATTACCGCATTATTTGATATGTCATTTGCAAATACTTCTCACATTCAGTAGGCTGTTTTTTTTTTTAGTTTTGTTGATTGTTTCTTCATTGTGCAGAAGCTTTTTATTTTGATATAGTCCCAACAGTTTATTTTGCTTTTATTTACCTTGCCTCAAGAGACACAGCTAGAAAAATGTTGGTATGGCTGATATCAGAGACATTACAGCCTGTGCTCTCTTCAAGGATTTTTATTGTTTCAGGTCTTACATTTAGATATTTAATCCATTTTGAGTTTCTTTTTGTGTAAGGTGTAAGAAAGTGTTCCAGTTTCAGTCTTTTGCATTTAGTTTCCCAGCACCATTTGTTGAAGAGACTATCTTTTCCCCATTGTATATTCTTGCCTCCTTTGTCATAGATGAACTGACCATATAAGCATGAGTTTACTTCGAGGCTTTCTATCCTGTTCCATTGATCTATGTGTCTACTTTTCTGTCAGATACTGTTTTGATTACTGTAGGTTTGTAGTGTATCTTCAAATCTAGGATTGTAATACATGCAGCTTTGTTCTTTCTCAAGATTGCTTTGGTTATTCCAGTCTTTGGTGGTTTCATGTACATTTAGGATTCTTTTTTTCTAGTTCTATAAAAAATGTTGGTATTTTAATAGGGATTGCATTGAATCTGTAGTTGCTTTGGGCAATATGAACATTTTAACAATATTTAGTCTTCCACTTTATAGGCAGGGTACATGTTTCCATTTGTGCCTTCAGTGTGTGGGTCTTTCATCTCCTTGGTTAAAATTATTCTTACATATTTTATTATTTTTGGTGAAGTTGTAAATGGGACTGTTTTGTCCATTTCTCTTTCTTCTACTTTATTATCGATGTATAGAAATGCAGCAGATTTCTGTATATTCATTATATATCCTGCAACTTTCCAAAGTTCTTTTCTTCTAATAGTTTTTTTTTTGTAGAATCTTTATAGTTCTCGCTATATGTCATCTATAAATAGTAACATTTTTCTTTTTTAACTATGTGGATGCCTTTTATTTCTTGTATGATTTGTATGGTTAAGACTTCTAGTACTATGTTGAATAAAAGTGGTGAGTGGACATCCTTGTATTGTTTCTGATCTTTGAGGAAAATTTTTCAGGTTTTTACCACCGAGGATGTCAGGTATGGTTTCTTCATATATGTCCTTTATTATGTTGAGGTATCTAAATCCCCCCTTTTTTTTAGCTGCACTCATTTTCCTACATCTTATATGGTATGAGAAAAAATATCTATTCTTTTCATTGATCTGTCAATTGCTTGACCAGTTTTATTGAATAATTGTTCTATTTGTATTAAATTTATATGGTATATAGACTTCCTAATGGCTGCTTTCCCCAGTTTCATTAGTCTGTATGTTTATTCCTGTGCTAATTTATCTCCATTTAATTACTACAACTTTATAATTTTATTTATTTTCTTGTTGAACAGATGGTATCTTATTTTCATTGAAATAAGTTCTTTTGTATCCACTTCCTCATTCTAGAACTTTTTTAAATTTCTCTTTTTTTTCCCTCCTTTTCTTTCTAAGGGGTTTATCTATAGTATTGTTCTTCTCAAAAAAAAACAGTCCTTAAATTTATTCATAAATTTTACATTTCTTCTATCTAGTAATTCATAGTTCATTTGAAGATATTTTTATTTAAATAATATCTATTTCAACCAATCCTAATATCCTCAGTTCTTTGGGAATGGTTCTAACTCATTAAACTGTAAGTAAGATCTTTTCTCTTTCCGTTGATTTATGTTTACTCTGTCTCACAAATTATTTGCACCAAAATTCACCTAGGCAAATTCCATACTCTTTTATGACCCATTTTACATGTCCCAATGAAACCACTCTTCTCTTCTTAGGCTGAATCCATTAGTACAATCATTTGCTTTTACACATAAAATACTATTTCTTAATCTGAACTTTTTGTACATATCTAGCTTCTCCTGGCAGATTGAACTTACTGGAAACAGGAACCAACTTCTGTAGCAATTTAGCACAGTAGCCAACAGGTTTTTAAATGACCCATTGACAAGCATGTATTAATCTTCTACTTTATTTAGTCATCTAGCTTTTGATTCAAAAAGAGATACCATATGTTTTTAATAGGTTAAAATGTCACATGAAGAAAAATACATATCAGACAAATCCAAGGGAAAAAACTAACTGGAATTTTAAAGGGATGGGAATTCATATATTTATAAATATAAGAGGTAAATTTAGTTTGGGACCTCTCAATAACTAAAGGAAAAATTTAAGAATAATTAAAATATTTTATTAAAAGAGTATGTAGTGTATGCTGCTTTTTGGAAAAGAACTGTGTATTTGAAATGCTTGATGTTGAGGGTCTTATACAGTAGGCTAGAACTAAAGGGTATGTACCTTGGAAAAAAATAAGACAAGGGAGTCTATAACAAGGGCAAATATAAGTGGCCTAGGGAAATAGAGTAAGTCATTACTGGCCCTGGAGGTGGGAAATGTATCATGGGTCACTTAAGCACATTTTTACATCCATCTATAGGGAAGATTAGACTTCAGGTAAGTTTACCATGATGATAAGAATATTCCAGATAGGAGCAATAACAGGAGTTCTATTAAGATATACTACACATTTTAAACAAAAAATCAGAGTGGGTAATTAAGTAACTGAGGCTGTGACATAGGTAAAAATAACAAAAGCTCTAATACAATCTCTTTCTCATTCCATAAATACTATTTAAATATAGAAAGAGAACATGGTTGATACAAATTTAACCTCTATAGAGTCTAGCATATGCTGTATTTATTGAGAAATTTCCAGTTCAATTTAAAGACAGATTGAAGCCTTCTGAGGTTTCAAGACAACACTTCCATAGCATGGTTTATTATTGACTGGGAAATAAATGTAAAACTTAATTTTTTCATGATCCTATTTTATGTCAGCCTCATAGTCAATAACCATCTAACTGGACTTTTTATGTTTTCCAATGAGAAGGGAAAATATTTGATGGATCCAAGCAGTTAAGCTACCACTACATGCAAGACTAGTTTATTCTCACAATGTGTAGAATTTATCTGTAATCAACAAAGCATCATGAAGCTTTAAAAGAAATAATCTAGTATACAAAAGTTTCAGTTAGCTACAACACCATTTAAGTCAGGAAGACTGCTAGATGTTTAGAATGTACAGTAAAATTGTTGGTAATATGTGCATGGAGGTGCTCTGAGCATAGTCAAAGGAGGCTCTTCTGCAACGCAAACACAGATAAGATGCTAAATCTGAATTACAAGGCTTTGCCTGAGGATACTGGTTTTGTATTCTTGAATGAAGTATCTTCATTGTTTGCTTCTTTTTCATGGGATGTTAAACATTCAGAACAATTTATGAAGTCATAAACCTGAAAGATTTTTCAGCTTAAGCTAAGTCAAGGCAATCGTTATTTTTATTTGTCTAGTCCATACCACTAAAATCAGTTTATCATTGACTGAAGTGACCATAGTTATTCCCTCTGGGGTACCATTATAATGATCCTTTTTATTTTTATTTCCTACTTTACTGTTTTGCTAAAATCAATATTTGAGGCTTCATTAAATTGACAACTAAATCTGAAATGTGTTTGCTATCGTTCAAAATGCAAATGACTATTTGGTGCTTTTAGTTCTAAAAAAGTAAACGTGTCAGGGATATTATAAATATATATGTTTATTTTGAAATTTTCTACTCAGTAGGTTCCTTTATACTTCTGTAGATAAATCTTTTATATAATTATAAATTAGAAAATACTTCTTGATTTAGTTTGCTACCATCACTTTTGAAAAAAGTAAAAGGGGAGTAAAATTAGAAAATAATACTGAAGATATATGAATTATGTTTTTTTTACAGAGTCATGCACATTTCCTGAATTTGTCCTCAGCTTCCCTGCTATCTATGTGAATTTGATCAAGGAATCTTAAAAATACAAGGTGAGAATTGGCCTTATTTGTCACCACACAGCTTGGTTCTGTCATTTTCCACATTAATAGGATTTTGTGACTGAGTGACCTTGTTAATACAGGAGTATGTTTTCTGCCATATCATCAGTAACAATCTTCATAGGAAAAACTAGCATCAAAAAAACACGGTTCATTTCACTCCATTTTTTTTCTCTTACTTTAACAAAAGCAAACAGCTTCCATTATGTCCTAATGCAACAACCACCATTTAAAAAAAAAAAGCTACTTTGAGTGTTGAAAATATAACATGTTGAAATAGAAGGCTAAAAACCTGCTGTCTGACAACATAATAAGATGTAGACATCTGGATCTTTGGCAAAATGTTAAAAAAAAAAAAGTGACATATTTTCTACCAGACATAGAAAAAGGGAATTAGGAGAGCTCTAAAAGACTTGTAAAGATTACTACCAAAAAAATGAGTTGTATTAAGATGACTAAAAGTCATTTTCTTTTTTCTTCAAATCGTTGAATCCATGTGATGTTATGTCAGTTTCTGTTAATCATGGACCCAGAATCGACTAATGTGACAGTGTAGGATTAAGTATTTAAGAAATTGTCTTTTAACCAAAAAGTGTGTAAAGCAGATTCTTTGCTCAAGGGAGATCAAGAATCCCCATAATTTAGCTTCATGGGGAGTTAGGAATTTTGGCTCTTGAAAGAGGTAAATAATCTTTATTGGAGATATTCAACAGGTGTTTCACTTGCTGATCTCTGATTTTCCCATTCCTCACCATTAGATCTCCATGCTCTCTGAAAATTTTCTACAAATAAAATATTTTCCTCTCCCTACCACTCTTTAAGGTAATTCACACTTTTCAGGATTCATTCTCCATCCAAAGGTTGTTTATCTCACTAACATTCTTAAGTCAACCTTATCTTGAAGTCCCACTCTGCTCATGCAGCCTCATTATTTGGGCCATTCTTTCTTTTCCACCTTGTTTTGTTTTGTTTTTTATTAAAGTATAGTTAACACACAATGTTAAAGTATTTTCAAGATACAACACTGTAGTTCAACATCTGTATATGTAATGTTCACCACAAGTGTACCTTCCATTTGTCACCATACACTGTTCCTATACCATTAGCTATACTCGCCATGTTGTACCTTTCATTACCATGATGTATTCATCCCATAACTGCAAGCCTGTATCTCCCTCTCCCCCACTCTGAATAAACTGATGGATGTCAATGTATTTATGGGTCTGTATTTATGGATCTGTTTCTGATTTTGTTTGTTTAGATTCCATGTGTAAGTGAAATCATACAGTATTTCTCTTACCTTCCTTGTTGTCACAAATGGCAAGATCTCATTCTTCATTATGGCTGATTAATATTCTGTTGCATATGTATACCTCATCTTCTTTCTCCATCAATCACTGGACACTTAGGTTGCTTTTTTAAGTTGGCTATTGAAAATAATGCTGCAAAAAATATAGGGACACGTATTTTTTCAAATAATTTCATTTTCTTTTGATACATACCATTCTTTCATCCCCAGAATAAATCCCACTTGATTATAGTGAACAATCCTTTTAATACCTTGTTGAATGTGCTTTGCCAATATTTTGTTAAGGGCTTTTATGTCTATGTTCATCAAGGATATTGGCTTGTAGGTTTTTCTGAAGAGGCTTTGGTTTTGCTATCAGGGTAGTGCTGGTCTCATAGAATGTATTTGGAAGCTTCCCTTCCTCTTCTATTTTCTGGAATTGTTTAAGGAGAATAGCTATTAACTCTTTTTTAACTGTTTTGTAGCATTCACAGGTAAAGGCATCTGCTTCTGGACTTTTGTTTGTTGAAAGTTGATTACTGATTCAATTTTGTTACTAGTAATCCAGTCTGTTTGGATTATTTATTTCTTCTGATTCAGTTTTGGAAGATTATATGTTTCTAGGAATTTATCCATTTCTTCTAGGTTGTCTAATTTGTTGGTATATAGTTTTTCATAGTAGTTCATTATAATCCTTTATATTTCTGTGATGTCCACTGTTACTCTCTTTCATTTTTGATTTTATTTATTTGGGTCCTTTTTTTTCCTGATGAGTCTGGCTAAAGGTTTATCAACTTTATTTCCACTCTGATCTTTATTATTTGCTTCCTTCTAACGTTAGGCTTTGTTTGTTCTTTTTTTTTTTCTACTTACTTTAGGTGTAAGTTGAGATTGTTTGAAATTTTGCTTTGAGAGATAGGCATATATTGATAAAAACCTCCTTTTAGAACTGCTTTTGCTGTAGCCCAAAGATTTTTGAAGCACTGTTACATTTTCGTTTGTCTCCGTGTATTTTTAAATTTCCTCTTTGATTGATTCATTGATCCATTCGTTGTTTAGCCTCCATGTGTTTGTATTTTTCCCAGTTTTTTTCTTGTAACTGATTTTTAGTTTTGTGCTATTTTCTTAAATAATGTGATCTATCCTGGAGAGGGTTCCATGTGTACTTTAAAAGAATGTGTATTCTCTTTTAGGATGGAATAGTCTAAATGTATCTGTTAAATCCATCTGGTCTAATGCATCATTCAAAGACACTACTTCCTCATTGATTTTGTGTCTGTCTAAAGTCACCTACTCTTATTGTATTACTGTCAATTTCTCCCCTTATGCTTATATTTACTTTATACATTTAGGTGCTCCAATGTTGGGTGAATAGATATTCAAAATTGTACATACTCTTGCTAGATTGATCCCTCTGTCATTACATAAGTCCTTTCTTTGTCTCTTGTTATAGTCATTATTTTAAAGTCTATTGTGTCTGATGTAGCATTGCTACCCTGGCTATTTTTTTTTTTTATTGCCATTTACATTGAATATCTTGTTCCATCCCTTCACTTTGTTTATATGTGTCATTTGGTCTGAAGTAAGTCTCTTGTAGGTAGCACACAGATGGGTTTTGTTTTTTTATCCAATCTGTCACCCTATGTCTTTTGATTAGAGCATTTAGACCATTTATATTTAAAGTAGTTATTAATAAATATGTTTTTGTCATTTTGTTCATTGTTTTCTGGTTGTTTTTGTAGTTCTTTACTCCTCATTATCCTGCTCTCTTTCACTATGATTAATGACTTTCTTTAGTGTTATGATTGGCTATTTTTTGTGTGTATTGGTTCTTGGTAAGTATAAGGTTCACATATAACATTCTAAGTATTTAGTGGTCTACATGAAGTTCATGGTCACTTTCTAAAAACATTTTTACTCCCTCTATGTTGTACATATATGTTGTCATGTTTTACTTTTTATTATTGGAATCCCCTTAAATATAATTGATTTCACTACTTTTGTCTTTTAATCTTCATAACTAGCTTTGTAGGTGATTACTACCTTTACCGTACATTTGCTTTTACTCAGGAAATGTTTTCCTTTCATAATTGTCTTCTAATTAAGGCCTTTTCTTTTCCACCTGAAGTCCTTTTAACATTTCTTGTAATGCTGGTTTAGTGGTGATGAACTCCTTTAACTTTTGTTTGTCTGGAAAACCCTTTATCTTTCTCTTAATTCTGAATGATAACCTTGGTGCGTAGAGTATTCTTGGTTGCAGGTTTTGTCCTTTCAGCACTTTAAATATATCATGCCACTCCCTTTCAGCCTGCTAGTTTCTGCTGAAAAATCAGCTGAGAGCCTTATGGGCTCTCCCCTTGTATGTAACTAGTTGTATTTTCTCTTGCTGCTTTTAAAGTTCTTTCTCAATCTTTAATAGCTGACATTGTAATTTTTATGTGCCATAGTGTGACTTTCCTTTGGGTTCATTCTCTTTGCTTCCTGAACCTGGATGTCTATTTTCTTATGCAATTTCAGTTATTATTTCTTCTGCCCCTTTACCACTCTTTTCTCTTTCTGGGACTCCTATAATGCAAATAATTGCTTGCTTGGTGTTCATTAGATCTCTTAACTTGCCTTCAGTTTTTAAAATTCTTTTTGTTCTTTTTGCTGTTCAGCTTAGTTGCCTTCCATTACTCTTTCAGATTGCTGACCCATTCTTCTGCATCTTCTAATCTACTGTTGATACTGTTTCATATACTTTTCATTTCAGTTATTGTATACAACTCTGGTTCTTTTTAATATTTTCTATCTCTTT
Source organism: Panthera tigris (assembly GCF_018350195.1). NCBI lineage: Eukaryota > Metazoa > Chordata > Mammalia > Carnivora > Felidae > Panthera > Panthera tigris. Next base: position 68,100,542 of record NC_056662.1, on the reverse strand, counting down.
GTTCCATCTCTTTCCATCTCAGAGTTCATCCACTCTTTTCTCCAGTCTGGTGATTATCTTTATGACCATTACTTTGAAATTTTTATCTGGCAAATTGCTTATCTCCATTTCATTTTTTTCCCCATGAGATTTTATCTTCTTTCATTTGGAGCATATTTCTCTGTCTCTCCTTATTTTGACTTTTGTGTTTGTCTCTATGAATTAGGCAGAGCAGCTACTTCTCCAAAACTTGAAGGAATGGTTTTGTGTATGGCTGTAGACTTGTATGTGTGCCTGGTGACTTTGGCTGACCAGAGCTGAAGTGACCACACACCAGGTGGGGTGGGGGGGGGGGGGCGGGGTCTTCCCAGTTATTCTGTACTGGAATGCCCTGGCAAGTCATCTGGAGCCAAAGTGGGATGGGCCTTGCCTGGAGTGTTCCAGAGTGCTTTGCACCTGTGTCACCTTCACGAGACAGCCGGAGCCATAATGAGTGCTGACCAGGGGTGTTCCAGTGTACACCACAGTGGAGTGGCTGGGTATGGTATGGGCTAGGAATCCAGGGCTCTTTGAAGCAGTAGGCCTACCTCCTGTACACTATCAAGGTGGTGGTGACATGTAAAACTGTGGCATTTACCAACCCTCCAACCTGGAAAGAGTTCCCAGATGTCACTTGCCATATGGTGGAGTTCTATTATAGCTGCCCTTTTAAACCGTGTTGTTTTTTTTCCCTGTGTCCCAGGGCAGACAAATCTGCTCATGGTCTCTGTGCCAGAAATTACCATGTTTCTCCTGCCATTCTCTATGTGGTCTATTTTTGTTGTGCAGAATCTTTACAGTCATACCTCAGTTCTTCTTCAAGAGGAATTGCTCTATAAACAGGTATATATTTGGTGTGTCTATGGAGGGCATAAGTTCAGGGCCTTTCTATGTCACCGTCTTGGACTCTCCAGAAATGTTCATCTTGGCTTTGTGGATGCTCATCTGGCTTCTCAATCTAGGCTTCCACAGTTGCCTTTTACCCTCAGAACAATTGCTCCAAAATGCCCGAGAGGTGGATAGCTATTCACAGGAACAGCAATGCCTCAATGTATTTGCCTAAAAGAGAATGATGTACCAGATATCGGTCTGATAAAAGCTTTCAAAATTTGTTTCAGAAGACCTAGGCTTAATTTACTTTTCTTTTGCTCCTTTGATTAGGCCTCAAGTGTCTGAGTGTAATGACCATGAGACTAACATAGATCACGTCTACTTTATGAGATCATGAAGGGCATGCAGGATTAGTCTGTTAGGGCTGCCTTAAACAATAAAAATGTATTGCCTCATAGTCCTGGAGGCTAGAAATCTGAAACTGAGGTGTCAAGAGGCTGGATTCTTTCTTATATTCACTCCCCATCTCTTTACATCATCTTCTTTTATGTGTGTCTATTGTGGACTGAATTGTGCCCCTTACCAATTCTTATGTTAAAGCTCTGACAGTGTAACTGTATTTGGAGATAGAGCCTATAAGCAGTTAATTAAGATTAAATGGGATTGTAAGAGTCGAGCCTTAATCTGATAGCATGGTGTCCTTGTAAGAAGAGTAAGAGAGATCTCTATCTTTCTCTGCATGTATATTGAAGAAAAGCTGTGTTGAGGACACAGTAAAAGGATGGCCACAAGCCAGAGGAAGAGGTCTCATCAGATACCAACCCTGATGGCACCTTGATCTTGAACTTCTAGACTATAGAATTGTGAGAAGATAAATTTCCATGTTTTAAGCTACTCAGTTTCTTGTATTTTATTATGGCAGCCCAAGCAGACTAATAGAGTGTCCAAATTTTCCTTTGTAGTAAGGAGACCAGTCATTCATTTTAACTGTAAATACTCTATAGCCAAATAATGTTCCCTTCTGAGGTACTGGGGGTTAGGACTCTAACATATCATTTGGGGGGGGGGGTGGTCACAGGTTAATTTATAACATACACCAAACCTAAAGCATACCTCTAACTCTTTAAGGAACCCTTTATTTGGAATATGTTTAACTTGGAATATAAGATCACTGAAAAGATCTCTGTCATAATTGACACAGATCATATGAAAAGACACCAGCAAAAGACTAGTTTGAAAAACTATATTAATACCAGTACTCAATGTATTTCTTATTTTACAGAAAGTGTACACTTTTCCACAGCCAGATGATACACAATAACTACCTTAGCCCCCAATATGGAAGCTGATGAATAAGCCTTAATGGAATGAATGAGTGAATCTCATGGGTAATGTAAAGCCCATTTTCTGTGGAAAGGAATTGAACTCAATCCTACCCTCACACTCTCACTGCAGCACCAGGGAGTTCCAGCTGAAATACCAATGGAGTTTCCTCCTCCAAACCAAAGGACTTTAGCTCTGATGTTTTCCATTCAAAGACTGCATCACATGGCACTCCTGCCTATTCATTATGATATACACATTTCCTCTTATGTCACAGTAAGCTCACAGAGAACGTGGATTCTCAGTGGAAGCAGTACATCCTCCCACCTCATCCCCACGAGAGTAAACAAGAGAGGGAAGAGGAAAAAAGTCTTATTTTTATGTTTAAAGCATAGATGACCGTATAGCATGAAACAGATACACAGCGTATCTGTGGTATTGAAAAACACATACAGCCACCATAGCAGTGGCTCCTTTTAAACATCAAATTTAAACCCTCAAACAGTTGCCCCTTCCCTCATTCAGCTTATATAGCCTGTGCCCTATTCTGGTCCCTCTTCCCTCACTTTCTTTATTAAGATGAACTCAATATCGAATGCCTGAAATAGAAGTTCCCTTACTGTATTTAAATGTTTGCTTACATATAATTAATGATAGATGGCAAGATAAACTGGAAGGCAGGGAAACAAATCTAAAGTTTTAAGACACACCTGCAATAGACGAGTTTAAGAAAAAAATGATGAAGTTCTATTTCAGTATTAAAAAATGTTTTGTTTTTACAAACAAGCATTTTATGACTCTTTATTAATTGCCTAAGCTAATATTGTTTTAATATGTATAATAAAATGTATTAAATTTATATAATAATTTATTTAAATAATTATTTAAATTAATACATAATTTAATTACTTCAATGACAGTTGTGATACTGTCCGTGGAAAAGCAAATCCATGCAGAGGACAAGGCCTTTCAAAGCCTGCATTGAGAATATTACCAAACCCAAAAACCTTTCACAACCGCCCTTCCTTCCTAAGAAGGAAGCCAAATAATTTCCAATTCCAAGCAGTAACAATGTTTGTAGATTTCAGTAAAGGTGTCAAAATTTGAGTAAGGTGATGTCCTTTCTTTGACTTTTTTTTCTCTGAAAAGTAACAAAACACATCTCAATAACTTTTTGAACATTTCATTTCTTGGTTCTTTTTTTCTTTAAAGGAAACAGGTTTCTGATTTCTTACAAACAAGACTAAGAAATCAAGCCATTTAGCTTCAATCTTAATTAGGCCTAAGTAGCAGAGACTGTGGCTTTTAAAAAATCTAAATGGTTCATCATGAGCCACTCTGTCAGCTGTAACTTGGTCCAGGAATGAGCAGTGAGTGAGGTTGTTTAAAGCTCAGATGCTGTGGCAAGTGCATCTGTCTTACCATGCAGTTCTAATCCTGCCTGGTCCACTGGGTCTACCTTTATGAGTTCTTTTGATTGATAATTGGAGAATAAATCTTTGAAGGACTTACAGGAATGAATGTGTGTGTGTGTGTGTGCGCACATATTCATGTATTCAATAAAGATTTCAGTAATAAAACCCCTACCAAAGTATTTTATCCAGTCTCCTTTCACATCTTGGCCATTTAGTTCATTGTGCCAGAAAAAGATTTGGAATGGGATTCACTTATACAGTTTTTATTTTTCTGACATTTTGACAGTTTTAAGTTTTACTTTGCCTTTGTTTTTCAAATTTTTATTTTCTGACCCAAACTAGGAGTTATTTATGTTGGGGTAGGGACTGGGGGGGGTGGGTAGAGGAATCACATCACAGCCTTAAATAGAAATTATTTCTATTTAAGTGGAAAACTAAAAGGAGAATTCAAAGCATTAGTCTGAGAAACATAAGGTCTGACAGGGAAAGGTTATTAATATTGGGGCTGTTTAACCTGAAGGGGAAAAAAGACTTAATGAAAGCACTTTTTTTTTTTTAAGAAATCAGTAATTAAACACTCCCTTTCGCTAGAATCCTAAACAGCTCAGGGAAAAGGTAGGAGAACCTCTAGAGACTTAGGAAACTGGAGGGTCTGCTCAAATCCTGTCCCTAAGTCAGATTATAAACTGCTTTGAATTTATTTGTCATGTTTTCCTGACAGAATTTCCCCACATTCCAAGAGATAATTTTACTCTGGAGTCCCCATTATCTCCAAAGAGCCATATAATATCAAGCTTCATACTAATAACAATATTGAATAACCATTATCTATTGAGCGTGCACTATGTGCCAGCAACTGTTCTAAGCACTTCACACTTACTAATTCTCATTCTCAAAATAGTACTACAAAGTAACCATAGTGATGCACATTATATATTTTAAGAAACCAAGGCTCAAGAGGAGTCAGACACACTGCCTAATATCACAAGCTGTAAGTGGCAGAATTTAAAATCTTATCTAATCATATCCACAGTCTGTGTTTTGTCCTCTCCCCCTCTAAGTGACAACATGATGGAAAAGTAGTGTTAAGTACAAAGATGTTAATAGCAAAATGATTTGTAATAATGAATGTGAGCTTATTCAAAGGTATAATTATATATGAATTATTAAATGAAACTATGGTAGATGTACTTGGTGAAATAAAATAAATGCATAATTAATGTGGAAAATGCTTATTATTGTAATGTTAAATTTAAAAAATCCACACGATACAGACTTGATTGGAACCATACTTTTAAAATGCCCAGATTAAGTCTGGAATCAGTTGATACTAAAACATCCATAGTGGCTGCAGGGGTATGGTGTAATGAGAAGTAATTTTTGTTCTATCTTAAATGTACTTATATTTTCTTTAATAAGAATGTCTTCTTCTAACTTAATTACTTAATAAATATCTTTATTTATTCCTAACAGGGATCATATGCAGCCTAAAGTTAAATCCTGCCATAAAAAATCATCCTCTTATGAAACTGTCCAGACTCCTCTTTTCCCGGCTTCCTGACCTCTCCTTTCTGTCCAGCTTTTCTCTGTGGGCAGTGCCTTCCACCAAGTCTCATTTTCTCCAAGAGCGCTGTTCTGCCTTCCTCTTCTCATGGCACATTTTTTGCCTTGACACACTTTTGGCTTGTATATAGCCTGAAATTGTTCCTTTTCTGTTTATTGCAAGCATCTTTTATTTACTGAGGTATAATTCAGTGTCTTATGGACCTCAGTCTGTGTCTGTGCCAGTGGTTTAATGAGCATAAGCCTTAAGACCATTTTTCCTGAGACAGCAGTCATATTGCCTCCTTCTCTTTTGAGCCAAAAACAAGAGAATAGGGCCTAGTATTCACATAAAGAAGGAGATTTATTCCTACCAACTATTTAGTGCCTTTAAAAGTTAAGTGACCAAGTGGCATTTAGGATTTACCACCCAGGAGAGTGGTACTAATAATTGGGCTTGATAGATATAGTCTTTGGTAAATGCCATAATTAAACAAAAATGATATCCAAAGATTTATTTTCCATTTTAAGAATCACCTGATGTTCTACTCCTTGAAACAAAATGGTTTTGTTTTTCCCTGTGAACAAAAGTGCAATCTACAATAATTTTTAAGACACACAGGTTTTGTAAATAATATGAATCTGTACAAAAAGTAAAGAGAACCCTCCAGGAAAGATGTTTTTGCCTTATGTAGGTGTCTTTGAAGGTCAACAAGAGATTATCTGAAAACCTAGGAACATAGAGCTGCACAATTTTAGGAGGGCTTAAAATATTATTTCCTTTCACTTCTCTATGAGAAAATAAAACTTTAGCTTTTCAGCTCTATCCATGTATCAAAAGATGCTTAAAAACTGATACTCTGTTTTATCCATCTCAGTGTGTGCTAGAAACAGAAATGGTGCTTATTACATAACAAATATCAAATAAATATTCATTGCATGTATGAATGAATAAATATCTGCTATTGGCCCATGCAGGCAAATGTTGAGCCTAAGCACAAACTCAAAGTGCAGAAGAAGCTTTTCCTCTAGAAACAGAAAACACTGAAAAGTTCACATTGTTTCTGGCAAGACCTATCAGGTAATTTCATGTTTCTTCTTACAGAAATGAACATATATATATATATATATATATATATATATATATATACACACACACACACACGTGCTGGTTGACCAACTTCATGAATTGACAATCTCATTGAGATTTAAGAATGTTATAACTGAGGGCCCTTTCCATTCCTTTAACCTGATAAATAATAAAGGAAGAAACATGTACAGGGAAGATTGGTGAGTGTGGGGGAGAAAAGTGTTTTTAAATTTCAGTTTATTTAACATTTAATTTAAATGTTCTGGTATTTCATGGATATGAAATACTGAGCTTCTGAATTTCAGGGCAAAGTGCCCACTGGCTTAAGTTGAGAGAACGTCTCACAATGTGAGTTAGCTCTCAATAGTTTGTCAGTTACAGGGAAACAAATCAGCCTAAAGACTGCTTTTTAAGCTCCAGGAAAGATATTTTCCAAACAAAAAAGAAAACAACCAACTAATAAGTTTCAAACTTAGAGAAAAGGTCAGGGTTAGACAGAGGGTAATCTTATAATGTACCATCCAAATTTGGATACTTTTGTTCTGGAAAATGCTAAGTAGAACTGAATGGGAAAATGGATATCAACAGGGACGTTCTTGGAAAAATCCACGTGTAGTCACCATATCAGGCACCACCACTGACTCCTTGTATGATCTGAGGCATTTTATTGTCATGCTCTATATTTCTCTTCACCAGGGGAAATTAATTTATTTCTTCAGTAAACACTTGAATTGAACACCTACTCTGTTTGGCATCATGCCTTCTGTAATGGTAAAATAAAGCCATTTTAATTTCAGCATTCTAATTTCAGAAAAATTACCATCAAGTAATTGAGTAAATGAAAGCAAGTCCTACACATTAAAACCATGTCATTCCCAGACTTAATAGTCAGGTTTCAATAGTTATTATGTGTTCAAAAGTTTATAGCATAGAGTAATTTGTAATTTTACTGATGCATGAAGTATGGGGATCTCTATGGAGAATGGGGTGGAAGAGGAATATTTTAGCTAGTAAGTTAGCCAAACAGACTTCTCATCAACTCTTCATCTGCAATTCAATGGGAATTGACTGTATCCACTATTTGTTACCTTGAGAGATTGATAAGGCCTGTTTATGTTTGTGAATTCACAGATTTAGGGTCTCATAATAATCCCTTTCAGAATGTCAAGGATCAACTATGTATAATTTATCCACTTCCTTTCTCCTACCCTCTGTAAAGCTCTTATTGGCTCATTCAATAAAGCTTATTGTTTGGTTTATTCATTCCAAACATGACAACACCTTTATGTTCAAACATCTCCTACTAATACCTTAGTGTAGATTAGCCTGTCAGAACAATCCCTAATCCTGACTGTTGGTGAAAAGGTTAGACTCTTAGAAGCACAGACATTGGGAAGAGACAGATGAATCAAGTAGAAAATGGAATTAGGAGAACAACAAGGACTCATTTGCTTGTTACAGCTAGGCCTAGGGAGAAATGAAAATAAGGAATACTGAGAGTTTATGTCTATAATTATTTCAGATTGAGCAATAGGTTATGCCAAATACCTTTAGCACTTGGGCTTATTATTGCTAATATGAGATCAACAATTTCTTATTTCATGAAATACTTCTGCCAGGTCACACAGGATCCCTTTAGTATAAATGAGCAGAAACACCCATCTTTCCTTTCCACATTTCTCTTATACAACACCCTACCCAAATTTCTACTTATTACTTAATGAAAAAAGCCTCTGTTGAGTTAACATTGTGTGTCAGGGACTATATTTGGGCCTAATGATTGTTGGCCCTTTTAGAATATGTACCCCCCCCCAAAAAAAATACCCTGTTGATTACACAAAGCTGAATTTATTAGAAGTATTGCAGCATGGGAGAAAACTCTATTGATAATCTTAGTATCTCAAAGAAGAAGATAGGGAAGGATAGTTATAGGGTTTTGCAGTTTGAACTCAAATAGTGTGTACCTTTCAAGGTGGGGAGGTTTTTAGAATAGGAAAAAATGCATAACACAATTGCTTTAGATAAGTGGATATACAAATATAAGGCTCTTGATGAGAAAACAGTTGTCTGATAAATGTATTGTTTCCCAAATGAGAAGGATGTTGTCCAACAAGATAAATGTTTTCCTGGATGAGCAATTTGGTTCTCTAAATAAATGCCAGAATTTTCTGAAACTATATTTTTTATTGGTTTATATTTTTATTTTTACAGTAAAGTCATATTGGCAGGTGCTCTCACTTCTCAGTTATGCAGATATAAATTTGAATAGGACATATTCCTGATCTTAAGGGACTTACAGTGTAATGTAGTGGACAAAACATGTAAACAAATAAGTTTGGTTGGAGAGGCACCTGGCTGTCATAGAGCATTAGACTCTTGATCTTGGGGTTGTGAATTCAAGCCCCACATTGGGAGTAGAGTGTACTTAAATTTTTTGGTTTTTGTTTAGGGAGAAAGAAGCAGATATATTACAGAGAAAAGGTTGAAAAGACTTAATTGCTGGTTAGATATTGGCAACAAAAAAGGAGGCATATAGAATGTTTCCCTTCTTACTAGAGTGTTTTGACAAATATTGGCAGTGGTGAATAGGATAGAAAATATGGGGGAAAATAGGTGGAGGAGAAAGATAAAGAAATTTGTCCATCCTAGACAAATTGATGCTGAGATGCCTTCAGATTTAGGATGATAAGTAGGTGATTGGCTATATGGATCAACATTTGGGGGAGAGAATTGTAACAAGCATAAAATGTAAATATCATTCAGCCTGAGCTGGTATTAGAATCCATGGACACAGACAAGATCAACTAGTGAGTGTGCAGAGTTAAAAGAAAAACAAGGATTAAACCCTAGATAACTTCAGGATTTAAGAGAAGAAAAGAACCCGGCCAAAGAGATCAATAAGGCAATGCAGAAATCAAAAAAATAATGAATTTTAAATAATATGGGAGTCAAAAGTATCAAATACTACAGAGATGTTAAGACATAGGTTAGAACTAACCATTTTATTGCAGTGCTAAGAATGATTTGTGGACTAATCATTACAGTGGATTGAAAGAACAGTTGAGGAGTCTTCATCTCTTCTAGATGTACTCCTCAGTTTAAACATTCTGCTGTTTAAGAACAACATAGGAAGATAACTGTTTTCCTTTCTTTCAGTGGTTTCCATGATACTGAATCTCGAACACTTCTCAGAATCATTGACTTCCATACTACAGTGTAATGGGTATTTGTTATTCTTTTTCTCTCAGTGAATTTCTTCCTCTGGGAATCTCCATTTTAGGAAACTTGGGGGGAAGTAAGACCTACCTCCCATTGCAGAAGAGGAAAATCTGAATTAACTGCATCCTTCCTTACAGCACAGACATGATTGGTGATCCATATTTCATCAATCAGATACACCAACCCACTTTGACCCAGGACCTAACAATGCCAAGAATCAGAAACATTGTAGGAGTCTGTCCCTGGAAACTGAAGTAGTTACAGCCAGACTGAGTTCCTGGCTAAACAGCTGGGACCATTGAAAAGTCAGCTGTTTCATGGCAGCAGGAGTGGCTTCCTTGCCAGAGCAGTTTTATGTTGTGCTGGCTCTGTAGTAATAAAAGCAACAGCTGACACTTACTGAGAGCTAGCTCTGTGCCAGGTACTGTCCTGAGAGTTTCTTTTTTGTCTTATGGTGCAGGGTTTCTCAATCTCAGCACTGTTCATATTTTGGGCTGGATAATTATTTGTTTTGTGTATGTGTGTGGACTGGGGGAGTGTGTATCATAGGGTGCTTAGTAGCATCCTTAGTTTCTACCCACTAGATGCCAGCAGCACCCTACTGGCAGTAAAAATGTGACACACACAAAAGTCTCAAGACATTGTCAAACACCCCCTGAAGGGCAAAATAGCCCTTTGTTGAGAATCAGTGTATTAAGTCATTCAATATTCACAACCAACCCAGGATGCAAGCCCCAAGCTAGATTCTTCAGGCCTCCAGATTCATTCCAATCTCCTTTCAGTAAATCTAGTAATGGGGTCTAAATCAGTTCCTGTCAAAATCTGTTAGTTCCGGTTTCTCCTGTTAGCAAACTGAGGCCCACCTGCAGCAATTTTTCATTCCTCTTTATTCCCACTGGAATCTCAAAATAGTTGCTACATTCCCTTGAACAGCAAATCCCTGGGTCTTACATAACCAGAACTCTGATGTTAATGAGCTATTCCTGCATGGGAGTTAGGAGCTTAGGAAAGAGAAGATATTTTTTCTGTTTCTCCAATCCATTAAGACCATTTCCAAGCTTAATTAGCTCTCTGGACTGACAGTGCAACCAGAGCCTCTGCAGTCCTCATAAACACATTATCAGTAAAATACAAAGCTCTACCATCCCCTTTTAATGAGGCAATTTCATACCCTATTTTCCAAACAGTAGGTCACAGGAAATCTTCCTCTTAAATTTGCTGATGGCAGGTAGTTGGGTAGTTAGTTCATCCCTTGACTGGGATTTCCACTGGAGAGCCTACTTTGTTCTTTGAATGCTCACTTTCTCCTAGGGCATCACCTTGGTAAGTACCTACTCACCTCTTCTTAGAAATCTCTTGGTAAGGAAAAAAAAATCAGACCTAATGCTGTAGGCTATCACTTTTACAACATAGTATGCCCAAAAATCTTCCAAGAACTTGTATTTTTATTAAGGAGGTCAGACAGTGTGGTTAGCTATGCACATGAGCTTACAGTTCTGCCTCAGCTTCTTCTGCCTGCTTGGCTTTTGAGAGTACACCTAACCTCATAGAGTTTCAGTCACCTCATTCTTAAAATAGAGGGAATCATGCAGAGGTCATTGTGAGAATGAAATGAGATGAGAATGTAGTATATATGCAGCAAATGGTAATTGTTGTTTAATTGTCCCATACACCCTAGCTTACAGATATTTGCTGGTCACTTCTTTTTCCTTATATGTGCCTACACTTAATCTTCTACAAATTTTCCAAATTCTGGCTCGTGGGACTTTTGAAGTCCAAGACTCAGTCAATGATGAATTTATTTTTCTGCTGTCTTCTCAATTTGCAAAGAGCCTTCACAAGTATCATCTCCTCTGATACTGAAACTATGCAACTGCACAAGGCAGACAGATGTCAGAGAGGATGGATCCACAATGCAGAATAAACTTGGGCAGAAATCTCCTCAAGGCCTGTTGACATCTGTTTGGATGCTCTTCCCTGATACCTCATGGACCAATACAGTGTCACACTTGTCTCACTTTAAAAAAATAAATGTTTATATTTTTCATTATGTGTTAAATGAGGAGGTTGATGTAGACGATCACACAGTGTTTATGCCACCTCTATGAACTTACATAACAGGTTTAAGTGACTGAGGCCACGTAAGGAAGTAGATAATTGGCAAAGGAAGTCATCTTTAAGATAGACCAGGTGAAAGAAAAGTCAGAACCCCATGTAGCTAAATCTCAAAAACTTTCAAGGACACTGTGCCATACTGCTGGCATGACTCTCTGACGCAACTCTTTACAATTAGTGACGCCAAATGACTTCTGCCTTCACTGCTATTCAACTCAGTGCTAACCATTCAGACTGGCTTTTCTTATCTGATTCCAATCACCACTTCATTTCTGATTCCATCCATCACTGTCTACTATGTAGGTGTTTTTTTGTTTGTGTGTTTTTGTTTTTGTTTTCATTTTTTATTTCCTGGTTGTCTTGACCCTGGACTGGTTCCTACTCCTTAGTTGCTCCCCATCATTGGACTCCTGGAGACAGCAAAACCCTACACCTACCCAAAAATTTCTGAGAATTCTGAGAGTTGGTCTCCGTTTTCCTAGCCTCTGGAAACTCATTCTGAATTCTGTTTATTTCCTAATGGAACTTTCATTCTGAAATTTATTTCCAAGGATTTTCCCATGTGGATTCACCTGCGTAACCCCAGTCATTGTGTTGAAATACCTAATCAATCATTCTTGGACAGACTACAGCTATCACCAAGTTTAGAATATCTACAGAGATACAAACTTCCAACTTGAGGGAATACAGTGCTTCCTTTTATTGAATCTTTAGATTTACTACATCCTGTCATTAAAGATTGTCACATGTAGAAGAAAAATTCTTTGCTAAAAGTGGATAAGGAACTCCACTTACAAATGATAAAAACAGTAAACAAAAGGCTGATTGTTATCCCTTTTCAGGGAGCCAAGAACCATGGATCAGAGAATACAACTGTAAGAATTTTGTAAAATTTCTAGAACCTTTGTAACTTTCCTGGTAATGCTATTTTTGCTATTACCATCTGTTTCCCCATAGTGATTAGCACTAACCTTCTTAAAATAAAAAGGGTCTGTGTGCTTATCTTCAAGACATTAGGAAAGAAAGAAATATAGATTCTCACTCTGCAGGCAGGTTTGCAAGGATAAAGACTCTAAGAGGTAGAGGGGTGTTAGCAATTTCAAGAGAGAAAAGAAGATTGAGTCCTTGAAGCCTACAAAAAATGAACAAAAAAATACTGTCAAGTAGTCTCTAGGAGGGGACTTAAGACTAGATAGAACAAAGTCCTTTGTGTGATTTCCTCAAAATTTATGTGGAAATGCAAAGAATCTATTTTAATCAAATTATCTTTGAAAAAGAACAAAGTTACAGTAATGAAAAGAGTGAGGTATTGGTGGAAAGAGAGATAAATGAAACAGACTAGTTGACAAATCCACATATATGTTGAATTGATTGTTGACAATTGCATTCAGTAGAGCTTCTACAAAATGACGTTTAAACAACTTGATATTCATATGCAAAAGAAAGAACTTTGATCCATACTTTCCAACATATATAAACATAAATTAAAAATGGGTAATAGCCTTTGATGTACAATTTAAAACATGAAGGGCACCTTGGTGGCTCAAAGTGTCCGACTTCAGCTCAGGTCATGAGCTTGCAGTTCCTGAGTTCAAGCCCTGCGTCAGGCTCTGTTGACAGCTCAGAGCCTGGAGCCTGCTTTGAAATCTAGGTCTCCCTCTCTTCTGCCTTTCTCCTGTTTGTGCTCTGTCTCTCTCAAAAATAAATAAACATTAAAAAATTTTAAACATGAGAAATATGAGAAAATCTTATGATCTTGAGCTAGATCAAAAACCAAATATGCAGTGTAAAACATGAGCAATAGGTTTGTAAATTTGATTTTACAGATAGAAAGAAAACATTTGCAAATCATTTATGTGATAAAAGATTCACATCTAGATTTTACAAGAACAATTCTCAAATCTCAATAATGGGGGAAAAATTCAACCAATGCTTCACCAAAAAAGGATATATAGACGGTAAATAAGCACATTAAAAAGAGTGCTCCAGTCATTAGGGAAATGCAAATTAAAACAATGAACTTCACCTATCAGAATGTCTAAAATTAAAAGACTGACCATACCAAAGGTTGATGAGGGTATAGAGAAAGTGAAATGCTCACATACTACTGATGATAATGTAAAATGACATGACTACTTTGGAAAAACAACTTGGTAGTTTCTTATAAGGTTAAATATGTATCTATCCTATGTTTTTTCTATTCCACTCCCAGGAGTTTATCCAAATGAAATTATAAAAATGTTCATAAAAATATTTACATACAAATGTTCATAGCAGCTTTATTTGTAATGGGTAAAAATTGGAAACTAACCAAATACCCATCAACAGATGAATGGATAAACAAAAGGAGTCCTATCCATACAATGGAACACTGCTTAGCAATAAAAAGGAATAAATATTGATACATAAAAAATATGAATGGGTCTCTTAAAATAAGACCAAAAAAAAAGGGACATACTTTATTATTTCATGATTCCATTTTCATAAAACCTCAAAAATACACAGTAATCAGTAGTGACAGAAAGCAGATCAATTTCCTGGGGATGGGCCCCAGGAAAGGGGAAGTTGGCAGGATAGTTCTCTGCAAAGGGAAGCAGAGAACTATTGGTTTGATGGATATATTTATTATCTAGATTGTTGGTGATTTCACCATTATTTGTCAAAAGTTATCATATCCTACCCTTAAAATATATAGTTTATTTATGGTTTACTTATGTAACTCTAAGTACAACTATAACTCAATAAAGCTATTAGAAAGTATACAGATCAGAGGCGCCTGGGTGGCTCAGTGGATTAAGTATCTGATTCTTGATTTTGGCTCAGGTCATGATCTCACAGTTTGTGAGTTTGAGCCCCACATCGGTCTCTGTGCTGATGATGCAGAGCCCACTTGGGATTCTGTCTCCCTCTCTTTCTGCCCCTCCCCCACTTGCACGCACTCTTTCAAAAATAAAAATATAAAAAAATATACGAGATGACTTTCTCAGAGAGGATATCAAAATCCCCAGAAACTTAACATGCAGCCAGAAGACTGCATTTTACTTTTTCCCACTTATAGTGTTATAATACTACTGTCTCTCTAACCAGTTGTTAGGACTTTAAGGAAAATAACTATGTCTACTCTAAAACTTCAATCACAGGAGGAACTCAAAAAAACGTGGTAATCTCCTCTTGAAATTTACCCCAAAACAAAAAAATTGGAAACAAATTCTACTTTCAGTAAAACTCAGATGTTCATAACCCCAAGCCATGAGGGACCCAACAGTAGAGCCAACAATCATATAGTATCTCAGAAGAAAAACCTTGAGGCCAAATTGCCTAAATTCAAAATCTACCACTGCCATTTAGTAGCTATGAAACTTGGGCAAGTTACTCTGTGCTCAGTTTCCTTGCTTATAAAATGGGAGTAATATTATGTCATAGGATTATTGTGTTTTGGGGCACCTGGGTGGCTCAGTCGGTTAAGCATCCGACTTCTGCTCAGGTCATGATCTTGGGGTTTGTGAGTTCAAGCCCCGCGTCGGGCTCTGTGCTGACAGCTCAGAGCCTGGAGCCTCCTTCCGATTCTGTGTCTCCCTCTCTCTCTGCCCCTCCCCTGTTCACGCTCTGTCTCTTAATAAATAAACGTTTAAAAAAATTTAAAAAAAAGAAATGAGTTTTATTTGCAGAGGGCTTATGCCTACACTAGCATATAGTAAGCAGCACATAAGTTTTTATGTAAATAAAATATCATTGAAACACCTATTCTAAAAAAAATAATGTGTAATGATTGGGATAATAAAAAAGAAGCCGATGCAGGAAGGAAGACTAGGGTGGTAAGGCTAACGACACATGGGTTTATCCAGAAGTCCCTGTAGTAAGAATTAGACATTTAGTTACCGCCTCCCCACCCTCACTCTTGTCAGATGATTGGGTTTATTTTCTAGAAAAATGAAACCAGAAAGGCTGTGGAAGCAAAAATATTAGGCTTAAACTGGGCAAGGATGAGGAGATGGTGGAGTGGGAGGATCCTGAGCTCACCTTATCCCACAGACACACCAAACCAACAACTACGTCTATTGCTCTGAAAATGCCATGAAGACTGGCAGGACAGATCTTTCACAGCTAGTAGTAGAGAGAAGCCTACATGGGAAAAAGGAGGGGCAAAAACACATGTGGGAACCCAACCCTCAGCGCAACCAACCACAAACAAGAGGGACATCACAAGCAAGGAGGAGCAAAGGGATCAGAACCCAAACCAGACAACCCTGGCCTTGGGGACCTGCACTGGGAAAACAAGTCCCCATAGTGTCTGGATTTGAAAATCAATGGATTTAACTCTAAACCCACCGAGCTTTAAAAATCAGCAGAGCTTAACTCCAGGAGAGGAGAAAGAAGATAGGAAACCAAGTCCCCACACTTAAAGAGCCAACAGGCTAAATAACCAACCTGAGACACAGCACAGAAGCATCAGTTTGAAAAGCATCTATGATATACCTGGAGATTTACTGGCTAATTTTAGGACATGTGCCAGAGGGGCAATGATCTACAGATTACTTCAGGAACAAGAGTGTGCTGCTAAGCGCCATTTTTCTTGCCTTCCCCCAGCATATAGCCAAATGCTTGAGGGAGCTAGTTCTAACACTCTCCATTTATACTGCCAACACCACATGCCTATCCCACTCAACCCACCTGCCTCAGCAGTCACCCCTCCAAAGCAGCCCTGCTCTATCATACCTGGTAGGCAGACTTGGTCAGGACTGGTGCTCCTCAAAATTGACTCCTTCCATAGTGACAGGGGGAGAAAACTCCACATACCAGGGCACCCACAGGTCCTATAGTAAGGCCTCGTAGTGACTGCACAGTGAGTAAGCTCTGCCCTTCCCTGTACCTGCAGTTGTCACAGAAGCCAATTGCAGACATCTAGGCTATGTGCTGGCTCCAATCACCAGCAAGCCCATGGTGGCTGCAGCCAGGTCTCTCAACTGTACCAGGCATAAGCTCTGCCCAGTGCACCTGCAGCAGATGAAACAGGTCATTCAACCAGCTTAACTGAATGACAGCCCCACCCACTAAAATGTCTGCAGCAATTGTAGTTCAGTCACAATAGGAGGGTGCAAGCAGCTCACACAAGGGATGCCCCTAGAGTACTTCATTCTGGTGACCAAGGAGGATTGTACTACAGAGCACCACAGGACCTGTTCCACACAACCCCAATACTTTCAATACCAGGAGACATAAATGGCCTATCTAATTCATAGAAAGAAACAGACAAAATGAGGACATAGAGGAAAATGTCCAAAATGAAAGAACACGACAAAATCTAAAAAATAAAAATAAAAAAGCTAAACAAAATGGACGTAAGCAATATACCTGATAAAGAGCTCAAAATAAATGGTCATAAAGATACTTACTGGCCTTGAGAAAAGAGTGGATGTATTCAGTGAGAATTTCAACAAAGAGAAAATAAGAAAAATTCAGAGTTGAAGAACTCAATAACTTACATGTAAAATATACTACAAGAAATCAATAGCAGATTAGAGGATGCTGAAGATCAGCAATCTACAAGACAGGATAATGTAAAGCAATCAAGCTGAAGAGCAAAAAGAATTAAAAAAATGATAATAGGTTAAGGGACCTCTGTGACATCATCAAACCTAATAACATTCGCATTGTAAGGATCCCAGGAGGAGGGGCAGAAATCCTATTTGAAGACATGATAGAAGAAAACTTCTCTAATCTGGGGAAAGAAACATACATAAAGGTCCAGGAATTACAAAGAACCCCAAACAAGATGAACAAAATAAAAGCCACACTACAAGAGATAATTTTTAAATTGGCAAAAGTTAATGATGGAGAACCTTAAAAGCAGCAAGAGAAAATCAGTTACATACAAAGGAGACCCCCTAAGGCTATTAGCTGATTTTTTAGTAGAAAATTTGTAGGCCAGAAGGGAGTGGAATGATATATTCAAAGTGTTGAAGGAAAAAAGTCCTATAAGCAAGAATACCTTAAACAGTAAGGTTATTATTTAGAATTGAAGGACAAATAAAGAGCTTCTCAGACAAAAGTTAAAAGAGTTTATTACTATTTAACCAGCCTCACAAGAAATGTTAAAAGAATTTTTCACTGGAAAGAAAAGGCCATAACTAGAAGAAAATAATAAAAGGAAAAATTTCACTGGTAAAAGCAAACATAAAGGTAGTAATCACTTATAAAGCCATTATGGAGGCTAAAACACAAAAGTAGTAAGATCAATTGTATCTACAAAAATTAGTCAAGGGATACACAAAAGATGAAAAATGTGGTATCACATACATAAAACATTGGGGAGTAAATAGTGCTTCTATCATGTGTTCAAACCTAAGTAACTGTCAACTACATATAGACTGCTATACACATAAGATTATGAACACCATGGTAATCACAAATGAAAAACTTATAATAGATACACAAAACATAAAGAGAAGGGATTCCAAGCATAATGCTAAAGAAAGCCACAAGTGGAGCTAACAATCAAACCACAAGTGGAGCTAACAAGAGAAAAGGAAAGGAACAGACAACTACAAAAACAACCAGAAAATAATAAATGGTCTAAATGCTCCAATCAAAAGGCATACTGTGACTCAATGGATAAAAAAAAGACCCATCTATATGCCAGCTCCAAAGAGTCACTTGAGACCTAAAGACACATACAGACTAAAAGTGAAGGGATGGAAAAAGATTTCCATGCAAATGGAACAACCACAACAAAAAAAAATCCAGGCTAGCAATACTTATATGAGATAAAATAGACTTAAAAAAAAAAGGACTGTCACATGAAGCAGCAAAAATAGAAATTAAGAGCATTTATAATTGCACCAAAAATAATAAGATAATTAGGAATAAAACTAACAAAAGAAGTGAAAGAACTATACTCCAAAAACTATAAAACACTGATAAAAGATGTTGAAAATAGGAAGAAATGGAAAGACATTCCATGCTCATGGATTAGAAGAACAAATATTATTAAAATGTCTACCTTACTCAAAACTATCTATACATTTAATGCAATCCCTATCAAAATACAAATAGCATTTTTCACAGAACTAAAACACTCTTAAAGTTTGTGTACAACCACAAAAGAAAGACCTTGAATAACCAAAGCCATCTTGAGATAGAAGAAAAAAGCTGGAGGTATTACCATCCCAGATTTCAAGAAATATTTTAAAGCTACAGTAGTCAAAACAGTATGGTACTGGCCCCAAAACAGACATATAGATCAGTGGAACAGGATAAAGAGCCCAGAAATGAACCCATACTTATATGGTCAATCTGTGAAAAAGAAGCCAAGAATATACAATGGGGAAAATATAGTCTTTTCAATATATGGTATTGGGGAAAATGGACAACTATATGCAAAAGAATGAAACCACACATAAAAATAAACTCAAAAGGATTAAAGACCCAAATAAGAGACATGAAACCATAAAACTTCTAGAAAAAAACATGGGTGATAATATCTTGGACAGTGGCCTTAGCAACATAAGTATGGATATGTCTCCTCAGGCAAGGGAAACCAAAGCAAAAATAAATTGTTGTGACTATATCAACATAAAAAAGGTTTGCATAGCAAAGGACACCATTGACAAAACAAAAGGTAATTTACTGAATGGGAGAATGCATTTGTAAGTGACATATCCTATAAGTGGTTAGTATCCAAAATATATGAAAAACACAATTCACTACCAAAAAAATATATATTTGATTAAAAAATGAGCAGAAGACCTGAATAGACATTTCTTCCAAAGAAGACATTCAGATAGCCAGGGACAAATAAAAAGATACTCAACCTCACTAATCGTAAGAGAAATACAAATCAAAACCACAGTGGGTTAACACCTCATACCATCAGAATGTCGAGTATCAAAAAGATAAGAAATGGCCAGTGTTGTCAAGAATGTGGAGAAAAAGGAACCGTCTTGCAATATTGGTGGGAATGCAAAATGTTGCAACCACTATGGGAAACTGGATAGAGTTTTCTTAAAAAATTAAAAATAGAAGTACCTTATGATACAGTAATTCTACTAATGGGTATTTACCCAAAGAAAATAAAAACACTAATTTTAAAAGATACATGCACCCCTATGCTTATTGCAGCATTATTTATGATAACTAAGATGTGGAAGCAACCCAAGTGTCCATGGATAAATGAATGGATACAGAAGATGTGATATATATATATATATATATATATATATATATATATATATATATATATACATATACACACACACACACACACACACATATATTACTCAACTATTTAAAAACTGAGATCTTGCCATTTGCAACAACATGGCTGGGCTAGAGGGTATTACACTAGGTGAAATAAATCAGATAAAGACAAATACCATGTGATTTCACTTATATGTGGAATCTAAAACCAAAAAAAGAGAAATGGACTAAAATGCAGAAAACAAACTGGTGACTGCCTGAGGAGAGGGATGAGTGAAATGAATAAAAGGGATTCAGAGGTACAAACTTTCAGTTATAAAGTAAGTCATGGAGACAAAAAGTACTACATAGGGAATACAGTCAGTGTTGTAATAACATTTTTTGGAGACAGATGGTGACTACGCTTATAGTGGTGAGCATTGAGTAAGGTATAAAATTGCTGAATCACTGGAGAGGGAAGATGGCGGCGTAGGAGGACGCTGGGCTCACCGCACGTCCTGCTGATCACTTAGATTCCACCTACACCTGCCTAAAGAACCCAGAAAACCGCCAGAGGATTAGCAGAACGGAGTCTCCAGAGCCAAGCGCAGACGAGAGGCCCACGGAAGAGGGTAGGAAGGGCGGCGAGGCGGTGCGCGCTCCATGGACTGGCGGGAGGGAGCCGGGGCGGAGGGGCGGCTCACCGGCCAAGCAGAGCCCCTGAGTCTGGCTGGCAAAAGCGGAGGGGCCAGACGGACTGTGTTCCGACAGCAAGCGCAACTTAGCATCTGGGAGGTCAGAAGTTAACAGCTCTGCACAGAAAGCGGGAAGGCTGGAGGACAAAGGGAGGGAGAGCTGCTGAGCCTCCGGACGGCAGAGCTCAGCTTGGTGGGGAACAAAGGCGGTCGCCAGCGCCATCTCCCCCGCCCATCCCCCAGCCAAAATCCCAAAGAGAACCAGTTCCTGCCAGGGAACTTGCTCGCTCCGCGCAAACACCCAACTCTGTGCTTCTGCGGAACCAAACCTCCGGCAGCAGATCTGACTCCCTCCCGCTGCCACAGGGCCCCTCCTGAAGTGGATCACCTAAGGAGAAGCAAGCTAAGCCTGCCCCTCCTGCCCCCGTGCACCTTGCCTACCCACCCCAGCTAATAAGCCAGATCCCCAGCACCACCAGCCTGGCAGTGTGCAAGTAGCCCAGACGGGCCACGCCAACCCACAGGGAATCCTGCCCCTAGGAGAGGGGAAGAGAAGGCACACACCAGTCTGACTGTGGTCCCAGCGGTGGGCTGGGGGCAGACATCAGGTCAGACTGCGGCCCTGCCCACCAACTCCAGTTATACACCACAGCACAGGGGAAGTGCCCTACAGGTCCTCACCACTCCAGGGACTATCCAAAATGACCAAACGGAAGAATTCCCCTCAGAAGAATCTCCAGGAAATAACAACAGCTAATGAACTGATCAAAAAAGATTTAAATAATATAACAGAAAGTGAATTTAGAATAATAGTCATAAAATTAATCGCTGGGCTTGAAAACAGTATACAGGACAGCAGAGAATCTCTTGCCACAGAGATCAAGGGACTAAGGAACAGTCACGAGGAGCTGAAAAGCGCTTTAAACGAAATGCAAAACAAAATGGAAACGACGACAGCTCGGATTGAAGAGGCAGAGGAGAGAATAGGTGAACTAGAAGATAAAGTTATGGAAAAAGAGGAAGCTGAGAGAAAGAGAGATAAAAAAATCCAGGAGTATGAGGGAAAAATTAGAGAACTAAGTGATACACTAAAAAGAAATAATATACGCATAATTGGTATCCCAGAGGAGGAAGAGAGAGGGAAAGGTGCTGAAGGGGTACTTGAAGAAATTATAGCTGAGAACTTCCCTGAACTGGGGAAGGAAAAAGGCATTGAAATCCAAGAGGCACAGAGAACTCCCTTCAGACGTAACTTGAATCGATCTTCTGCACGACATATCATAGTGAAACTGACAAAATACAAGGATAAAGAGAAAATTCTGAAAGCAGCAAGGGATACACGTGCCCTCACATATAAAGGGAGACCTATAAGACTCGTGACTGATCTCTCTTTTGAAACTTGGCAGGCCAGAAAGGCTTGGCACGATATCTTCAGTGTGCTAAACAGAAAAAATATGCAGCCGAGAATCCTTTATCCAGCAAGTCTGTCATTTAGAATAGAAGGAGAGATAAAGGTCTTCCCAAACAAACAAAAACTGAAGGAATTTGTCACCACTAAACCAGCCCTACAAGAGATCCTAAGGGGGATCCTGTGAGACAAAGTACCAGAGACATCACTACAAGCATAAAACATACAGACGTCACAATGACTCTAAACCTGTATCTTTCTATAATAACACTGAATGTAAATGGATTAAATGCGCCAACCAAAAGACATAGGGTATCAGAATGGACAAAAAAACAAGACCCATCTATTTGCTGTCTACAAGAGACTCATTTTAGATCTGAGGACACCTTTAGATTGAGAGTGAGGGGATGGAGAACTATTTATCATGCTACTGGAAGCCAAAAGAAAGCTGGAGTAGCCATACTTATATCAGACAAACTAGACTTTAAATTAAAGGCTGTAACAAGAGATGAAGAAGGGCATTATATAATAATTACAGGGTCTATCCATCAGGAAGAGCTAACAATTGTAAATGTCTATGCGCCGAATACCGGAGCCCCCAGATATATAAAACAATTACTCATAAACATAAGCAACCTTATTGATAAGAATGTGGTCATTGCAGGGGACTTTAACACCCCACTTACAGAAATGGATAGATCATCTAGACACACAGGCAATAAAGAAACAAGGGCCCTGAATGATACATTGAATCAGATGGACTTGACAGATATATTTAGAACTCTGCATCCCAAAGCAACAGAATATACTTTCTTCTTGAGTGCACATGGAACATTCTCCAAGATAGATCATATACTGGGTCACAAAACAGCCCTTCATAAGTACACAAGAATTGAAATTATACCATGCATACTTTCAGACCACAATGCTATGAAGCTTGAAATCAACCACAGGAAAAAGTCTGGAAAACCTCCAAAAGCGTGGAGGTTAAAGAACACCCTACTAACGAATGAGTGGGTCAACCAGGCAATTAGAGAAGAAATTAAAAAATATATGGAAACAAACGAAAATGAAAATACAACAATCCAAACGCTTTGGGACGCAGCGAAGGCAGTCCTGAGAGGAAAATACATCGCAATCCAGGCCTATCTCAAGAAACAAGAAAAATCCCAAATACAAAATCTAACAGCACACCTAAAGGAAATAGAAGCAGAACAGCAAAGGCAGCCTAAACCCAGCAGAAGAAGAGAAATCATAAAGATCAGAGCAGAAATAAACAATATAGAATCTAAAAAAAACTGTAGAGAAGATCAACGAAACCAAGAGTTGGTTTTTTGAAAAAATAAACAAAATTGACAAACCTCTAGCCAGGCTTCTCAAAAAGAAAAGGGAGATGACCCAAATAGATAAAATCATGAATGAAAATGGAATTATTACAACCAATCCCTCAGAGATACAAACAATTAACAGGGAATACTATAAAAAATTATATGCCAACAAATTGGACAACCTGGAAGAAATGGACAAATTCCTAAACACCCACACTCTTCCAAAACTCAATCAGGAGGAAATAGAAAGCTTGAACAGACCCATAACCAGCGAAGAAATTGAATCGGTTATCAAAAATCTCCCAACAAATAAGAGTCCAGGACCAGATGGCTTCCCAGGGGAGTTCTACCAGACGTTTAAAGCAGAGATAATACCTATCCTTCTCAAGCTATTCCAAGAAATAGAAAGGGAAGGAAAACTTCCAGACTCATTCTATGAAGCCAGTATTACTTTGATTCCTAAACCAGACAGAGACCCAGTAAAAAAAGAGAACTACAGGCCAATATCCCTGATGAATATGGATGCAAAAATTCTCAATAAGATACTAGCAAATCGAATTCAACGGCATATAAAAAGAATTATTCACCATGATCAAGTGGGATTCATTCCTGGGATGCAGGGCTGGTTCGACATTCGCAAATCGATCAACGTGATACATCACATTAACAAAAAAAAAAAGATAAGAACCATATGATCCTGTCAATCGATGCAGAAAAGGCCTTTGACAAAATCCAGCACCCTTTCTTAATAAAAACCCTTGAGAAAGTCGGGATAGAAGGAACATACTTAAAGATCATAAAAGCCATTTATGAAAAGCCCACAGCTAACATCATCCTCAATGGGGAAAAACTGAGAGCTTTTTCCCTGAGATCAGGAACACGACAGGGATGCCCACTCTCACCGTTGTAGTTTAACATAGTGTTGGAAGTTCTAGCATCAGCAATCAGACAACAAAAGGAAATTAAAGGCATCAAAATTGGGAAAGATGAAGTCAAGCTTTCGCTTTTTGCAGATGACATGATATTATACATGGAAAATCCGATAGACTCCACCAAAAGTCTGCTAGAACTGATACATGAATTCAGCAAAGTTGCAGGATACAAAATCAATGTACAGAAATCAGTTGGATTCTTATACACTAACAATGAAACAACAGAAAGACAAATAAAGAAACTGATCCCATTCACAACTGCACCAAGAAGCATAAAATACCTAGGGATAAATCTAACCAAAGATGTAAAAGATCTGTATGCTGAAAACTATAGAAAGCTTATGCAGGTAATTGAAGAAGATATAAAGAAATGGAAAGACATTCCCTGCTCATGGATTGGAAGAATAAATATTGTCAAAATGTCAATACTACCCAAAGCTATCTACACATTCAATGCAATCCCAATCAAAATTGCACCAGCATTCTTCTCAAAACTAGAACAAGCAATCCTAAAATTCATATGGAACCACAAAAGGCCCTGAATAGCCAAAGTAATTTTGAAGAAGACCAAAGCAGGAGGCATCACAATCCCAGACTTTAGCCTCTCCTACAAAGCTGTAATCATCAAGACAGCATGGTATTGGCATAAAAACAGACACATAGACCAATGGAATAGAGTAGAAACCCCAGAACTAGACCCACAAACGTATGGCCAACTCATCTTTGACAAAGCAGGAAAGAACATCCAATGGAAAAAAGACAGTCTCTTTAACAAATGGTGCTGGGAGAATTGGACAGCAACGTGAAGAAGGTTGAAACTAGACCACTTTCTCACACCATTCACAAAAATAAACTCAAAATGGATAAAGGACCTGAATGTGAGACAGGAAACCATCAAAACCTTAGAGGAGAAAGCAGGAAAAGACCTCTCTGACCTCAGCCGTAGCAATCTCTTACTCGGCACATCCCCAAAGGCAAGGGAATTAAAAGCAAAAGTGAATTACTGGGACCTTATGAAGATAAAAAGCTTCTGCACAGCAAAGGAAACAACCAACAAAACTAAAAGGCAACCAAAGGAATGGGAAAAGATATTTGCAAATGACATATCGGACAAAGGGCTAGTATCCAAAATCTATAAAGAGCTCATCAAACTCCACACCCGAAAAACAAATAACCCAGTGAAGAAATGGGCAGAAAACATGAATAGACACTTCTCTAAAGAAGACATCCGGATGGCCAACAGGCACATGAAAAGATGTTCAACGTCGCTCCTTATCAGGGAAATACAAATCAAAACCACACTCAGATATCACCTCACGCCAGTCAGAGTGGCCATAATGAACAAATCAGGAGACTATAGATGCTGGAGAGGATGTGGAGAAACGGAAACCCTCTTGCACTGTTGGTGGGAATGCAAATTGGTGCAGCCGCTCTGGAAAGCAGTGTGGAGGTTCCTCAGAAAATTAAAAATAGACCTACCCTATGACCCAGCAATAGCACTGCTAGGAATTTATCCAAG
Source organism: Panthera tigris (assembly GCF_018350195.1). Lineage (NCBI taxonomy): Eukaryota > Metazoa > Chordata > Mammalia > Carnivora > Felidae > Panthera > Panthera tigris. The sequence continues at coordinate 68,074,932 of NC_056662.1, read as the reverse complement.
GGATACAGGAGTACTGATGCATAGGGGCACTTGTACTCCAATGTTTATAGCAGCACTCTCAACAATAGCCAAATTATGGAAAGAGTCTAAATGTCCATCAACTGATGAATGGATAAAGAAATTGTGGTTTATATACACAATGGAATACTACGTGGCAATGAGAAAAAATGAAATATGGCCTTTTGTAGCAATGTGGATGGAACTGGAGAGTGTGATGCTAAGTGAAATAAGCCATACAGAGAAAGACAGATACCATATGGTTTCACTCTTATGTGGATCCTGAGAAACGTAACAGAAACCCATGGGGGAGGGGAAGGAAAAAAAAAAAAAAGAGGTTAGAGTGGGAGAGAGCCAAAGCATAAGAGACTGTTAAAAACTGAGAACAAACTGAGGGTTGATGGGGGGTGGGAGGGAGGGCAGGGTGGGTGATGGGTATTGAGGAGGGCACCTTTTGGGATGAGCACTGGGTGTTGTATGGAAACCAATTTGACAGTAAATTTCATATATTAAAAAAATAAAAAAATAAAAAATAAATAAATAAAATAAAATAATAAAATAAAATAAAATAAAATTGCTGAATCAGTATGTTATACACCTGGAACTAATATAACATCACATGTCAACTATATTTCAGTAATAAAAATACAAATAATAAAAATGTAAGCAATGTAAGTATTTTGGGGGCAAACCCATGTTAATCCATTCAAGAAGGTACTGGAGATTTACATACTCTATTCTGTTATTGCCACCCACCCATCCCCATACTTTTTTAGTGTTGGTTTCATTTGGGGTATTTTCTAGTAGTTAACATGTTGAGTTAAAATTAAAAAACAAAGGAAGAATGAACCATTGGATTTTAACAAGGGGATGAAGTGAAAGCTGCTCACTAAAAAAATGATTCTGTAGGACCTTCCCCCCATTGGCTCCAGAACCAAGCATGTATTACCTAGGACAGAGAGAGGGGAACCCTTCTCCAGAGAAAATGAACCATTCAAAGATAAAATATTTGGGCATATCTAATGATAAGCTAGTGGCCATTAAACTATCTTACAAATGATGTACACTAGAGACAAGTCCATCATCCACATAGAATTTACAAACCATTTTTTGGTGTCCCTACCTTAAATAGTAATGGATGGACAAATATCAGATATCTCAGGAAAGCCATATTGTGAAGGAGAGACCAATGCAAACAGATAAAAAGAAAATACAGGTGATGCAGAAAACAGAACAAACCTTTAAAAATACCACATTCATGTATCAAGAACAGGATACTATAAACAGAAATAATCAGAGGCAGAAAAAGAGCCCCTTGAATTTAAATCCATAATTGCTGTCTTAAGTTGAGTACCCTACAACCAGAGTCTGAGATGGGAATTCTTGTTCAAATGATAGATTGAGGGAAAGCTTTCAGGAAAGAGGAGAAAAGCAGGATAGGATATGGCAAAAAACCTACCCAAAAATCTGATCTCATAAGACTTCCTTCAGTCTGGTCCCATTATGAAAAACTCAGAATATACATTGCAACACTGAATCAATCCCACTTTGAAGCAAGGGTCCAGCCCTTTTACTCCCATGTCAGTCAGTTATTGTCAGAGGTCTGAGCCCAGAGGGGTAGGTGCATAGCCATCAGAAGAGGCAGCAACTAGTTGGCCAGGATAAGTCCCTAGAGAAAGAAATGCCATGACTTACTAGCCCACACCCCTAGCAACTAGAGGATGGCCACATTGGCTGGTAAGGAGCAGACTGCCCAAATATACTCTTCTCATTCACTTTCATTAGGCAGAATAATTTGATCATTTCTTAATAATGCTTAGTACTCTTACTTTCTTTTCTCTCAGACACACTGTGCAAATAAGTTTTGGAACGATCTAAGGTTTTTTGTTTTGGGGTTTTTTTGTGTGTGTGGCTATTCTGACTTTTAGCTTTTAAACAAATAACAGCAAGATTCACTTGCAATGAACCTTCAACAAATACATGCCCACTCTTAGGCTAACACCTGGCATCAGCCTCCTTTCACTTCTATTTTTATAGCTTGTATTACATAACTGCGGAAGTTTCATTTAAATCTGCTTTCTTTATATTAATAGAAGACTAGAAAAAATAGTGAGCAAAGAATTATCAAAGAAATTATACTAGAAAATTTTCCAAAGTGTAAGGCATATAACTTCAGATTAAAAGCATCCACTGGGTGCCCAGTGAAATCAATTAAAAAAAGACCCACAGAAAGACACATCCTGAAGTCTTAGAGCACCAGCGATGAAGAAAAGGTTCTAAAGGTTTTGAGACAGAAATCCAGGGCTATTTTTATAGTCCTTTTAATATTATTTGATTTCTTTAAAGTACAAGTCACAACAGTTGTAACACAGTATCTGCAACCCCAAAAAACCTTACATTTCACAAAACTGATCACTAAAAATAATAGGGCTCTTGGAAAAAAAATGATTCAGGAAGACTACTCAAAACTAAGGGAAGCTTGTTAAAGCACCAAAAACACCAATATAAATCCTTATAAAAATATACACGTATTTTCAGAGTTAGTGATGGGGTATAGGACAGCAGGGTATGAAATTAGCAAAATGTCCAACGAAAAGCCAGAATCCAAGGAGTCTGAGAAGCAGCAGGCCACGCCAAGCCATGGCAGAGGTGATGTGATGTCTTACCTTTAAATCTTTTTATTATGTAACACTTAAGTTTACAGAATTTTAGTGAAGAGAGACTCTTATAGATCTAGTCCAATTCACTAGTCTGGGGAGCACTTTGTTCATGAAAAAGTAGAAACAGGCCTACTGAGTGATATTGAGTGGTACCACACAGATCCACTTAGAAGATCCCAATCCCTGTCATCATACACCTAATCTCTTTTAAATTTTTGTTTATTTTGACAGAGACAGAGACAGAGCATTTACAAGTGGTAGAGGGACAGAGAGAGAGAGGGAAAGAGAGAATCCCAAGTGGGGCTGGATCTCACTAACCCTGAGATCACGACCTGAGTAGAAATCAAGCTTCAGAGACTTAATCTACTGAGCCACCCAGTACATCTATTAAATGATTGTGCTAAATGAGTACAGAAATGAAAGAAAAGAAGCCTGGGTTTGCCATAAGCAAGCTATATTCTCATTCTCTAGACAGTTGACCTCAACTAGAGTTAATTCCTCCCTCCAGGGTACATTTTTTATTGCTACAGCTGGCAAGGAGAGTGAGAAGGTTGGGGGAGGGATACTACTGGCACCTAGTGGGAAAGGCCAGGGATCCTACGGTGCAAAGCACCTCCCACCCCAAACAGAATTATCCCACCCAAATCATCAGTACTGTAGAGGTTGAGAAATCCTGCCCTTGGATAACAAAACGACCTTAATTCTACATCTAGATCCTAATCCAGGATAAGGGCTAGAAGTTACCGGGGAGTTCTTTCTTAAAATTGAAGTTTTCTACAAGTAGAATGTGATGCCTGCTGAAGAGCAAGTATTCTTCCCTTTGAAATTTTCAAACAGAAGGCAAATGGTGACACAGTAGAGCTGTTGAAAGGTGATCTGCACCTTGGAAGAAATATAAAGTAAAATACTTAGGGTTCCTTGCAACATGGAACTCACATGAAAGAGACATTAGATGGGAAGCCCTGAAAAGTGAACTGAACTCAGTAATGTGAACTAAAGTTCTAATACAACTCTCAAATCCATTAGCAAGAAATTATTAGAAAACACCATCCCAAGGAAAAACCATATATGCCCACAGAATGATGAGATGTTTGATTTTTTCCTTGGGACAGCATGATTGCTATCCCATCTTACAACTGTGCACAGTCTTCACTCTCCAGGACGAGTGTTTTTTTTTTCTCACTCAGTGTCTTTAATTAAAGAACTATAATACCCTTCAGTTCCATCCATGTTTTTGCAAATGACAAGATTTCATTCTTTTTGATTGCCAAGTAATACTCCATTGTATATATATACACCACATCTTCTTTATCCATTCACTTGGATGTAAATTTAAAATATTTTAGGGGCGCCTGGGTGACTCAGTCGGTTAAGCGGCCCACTTCGGCTCAGGTCATGATCTCATGGTCCGTGAGTTCGAGCCCCGCATCGGGCTCTGTGCTGACAGCTCAGAGCCTGGAGCCTGTTTCAGATTCTGTGTCTCCCTCTCTCTGACCCTCCCCGTTCATGCTCTGTCTCTGTCTCAAAAATAAATAAACATTAAAAAAATTTTTAAATATTTTAAAAATAAAAAAATAAACTCTAGAAAGATTTCTTTAATAAAACAAAATAAAATAAAAATAAAGAAGTATAGAAAATAGAGAAAATGAGTAAAACAAAAAGGAAAGGGGATTACAATTTTTAAAGTTCCTTTGATTAAGACTGTAAATGCTAACTATGGCCGCCTCCTAGAATATATTGAAACAGAAAGGGGCAGAGATAAATTTTATCATTCAGACAAGGGGTTCAACCTTACCAATGGCTTTGATTTTTAAAACTTTTTCTTATCTGCGAAAGACCTCTTTGGAATGGAGCAAGACCAAGAACGGGGACAGCAAGCATTTAAAATTTTAAGCTGAGTAATTCTGTGTCTTAAAGGCATTTTTGTCTTCAAGAGTGCAAATTTTATCATCTTGTGTTAACTCATGTTTATTTCAATATGGATTTTTTTTTTCGTATTTTGTTACTTGCCAATGTTCTGACTTGGATATCTGCTTAACCTTTCAGTATTGAATATTGCAGGTGTGTGTGTGTGCATTTTGCCTGACAGTGGTTATTAAGAAATAATTCCATTGGAGCTATTTCCCTAAGTGAACCTAGCTTTGCTAACAGATACCACCTGCTAGGTTCAGTGACAGCTTTTCCTGGTACTTAATGACAATTTCTTTTAATTTAACATTTTTAATGAAAAATAATGTAGGAGTTAAAATTAGGGTAAGAGTACACTGGTACCATAATTGGCATCAAACCTACCAATTAAACATTGTATGAATTAAAGTTTTATGTGTTTTTAATTGTACTTTCAATAAGTGAAGAGTACGGCTTGTCTATTAACTATACAATAAATTATTTAACTATTGGGGTCAGTCCTGAATTTTATATATTTTAATTACCTGGAGAAAAAGCAGAGAGGTAACAAAGGAGGAGCACAAAGAAGGTATGATCAAGAAGATCCTACGTGCTTTGCAGTGTGAGAAAATGCCTAACCACATGGTGGTACTTGTGTAATTATAAAGCAAGTCGATTTGAGATTAGTACCAACCACAGCATAGACATTAACAAGCCCAATAGAAAAATAACTAAAGGTTCCAATTCATAGGGTGGTATTAAGAAATAATATCCAGCTGTCTACCAATTCAAAATATTTCCTCAGCAATGGTTCACATTTTGACTGAAAACAAGAAAGTAGGTTGCCTGGTTTTCATACTGCTCATTAAAAAAAATCTCTCTTTGGAATACATCCCAAACCTGATGGTAATTTGCAAAGTAAAGACAAAATAAGAGAAGAGAATATTAACCAGTTCCCTCCCAAGACATGAGAAGCACAAAAGACATTTGTAATTACTCATCTGTTCAACCTGCCACCCACATAGAGAGCATGTCCTATGCTGAGGCACTGAGCCAGGTCCTGGCTCCACATGGATCTGAGTAAAATGTCAGCTGGGTTTGTTGTAGACGCCACAGGTATGATTAGCTCTATCCTAACCAAATCCTCCCCTCATATTCCACTTCTCTCATAGGGCATCTCAGAGCTTAGGAATTTCTATGGAAGAAAAACTAAAAGATAATTTGGTTATTATAAGCTGTATCTAAGTACCCTTTATTTTTAAATCCTAGATGTTATTTTTGATGTGATATTCATTTCATTGTGCTTGGAAAAGAGACCTTGTAATTCTTTAGACAAGCCTGGCAGCTGTAGCTTTATTATGAAACCACAGTGAATCCCATATCCACTCTCATTAAAGCATACTGTGAAATGATTCAGTGGCAGGTCTTGAAAGAGATGTAGAAAACATTGGCAGAAAAGGGATGATGATGATATGGGATTTGGTGATCCTCAAAATGTTAAACTAGATAACAAGAGTACTATAATGCCCTTGATAAACTCAATTCTCTGGGTCTCCTGATGGCTGCATTCACTTTATCAGCTGGTAACTTTGCCTTAATGACATTTGTAAGGCATCATTTTCTATAAACACCATACTGTGCCTATGGGATTGTCCATACCTCATGGGAATAGACAGATATTTCAGAAATTAGGAGAGACGTCAACTGGGCCTAGTGGTGAGGAGGGGCACAGAAACATCAACAGAAGCCTATTCTCCCCTCTCTCCACTCTCTCCTCTCATTCTTATTTTCTCATCTGCCTCTCAGCATTGGGGTAATTGTTTAGAGATAAAGCAAGAAATCTGGAGTGGATTCTGAAAGAAACAGCAGACCTTTGTAATGAGCTGATGGGCTCCTGGTTCAAAAAAAGTAGCCCCAGTAGAATTAAGAGCCCAAATCCCCTTTACCAGACCTTTTATTGCAGTGGGTTTTTATCATTGCCTATTATTACACCAACTAGATCCTTTCCACCCTGATGTTTGATACTTCTCTGAATGATTTGACCTCATGCTCTGGCTTTTCTTCTTTGGTTTAGCCTTCTCAAATAGGCTTGGTCTCACATTTCATTTAGAACTTATTTTTCCTATATAGTGCCACATATTTCTATCTGTATTTTGAAATCTCTCTAATCCACCATCTCCTTCCCACAGTTTCCTTCCTTTCTTGTTTTTACTTCCACAGAGTTTCAACAAAACATATTAATCATTTTAAGGTTGTTCAGTATTGTGCTTGGCACCACTCTCTGGAAGTTTCCTCCTTCCTCTCCTACCCCTAGGCATACACTAGTGTGTCTTTTCTTTCTAGATCAGGACTCAGCCAACTATGACCTGTAGACCAAATTTGGCCCATCTCTTTTTATACATAAAGTGTTATTAGGACACAACTATGCTCATTTGTTTATGTTTTGTGTATAGCTGTTTTCATGCAGTGCCAAGTGCTTGCACATAGATGGCCCTTAGACAAAGACTGTGGACCTCTTTTCTAGAAAAAGACTCTTTTAGTGTTTATTTCTTCTCTTACCTGTTCTTTTAAGTTAAACAAAGATCCTAGGGTTAGGAAATTCAACCAGAAATAATACCAATCTAGAGATACCAATTGATCTCATTTAACTTTATAGATGGGTGGCCTCCATTCTAAGATTAAAAAATCTTTACTATTTTGCAATATAACATATTGTTTCTACCTTTTCCACATCATAAAATTAAAAGTTGCTTATTTATTTATTTATTTATTTATTTAACCCAGCTCAAGTACTTTTACTTCCATGAGGCTTTTCTGATTGCTTCTAATTGTTTAGACAATTTCCTCACTTCTGAGACACCACCTTTCCCCTTCCCCCACCCCGCCCCCGCCACACCATCTCACTAGCTCGCTTGTCTCTGCTTACTTTCTCCTGCTCTCTTCTTCCTTTAACCTTCTTCCCTCTTGTGACTTATAGTTTAGCAATATGTTTTTATTGCTTGAGAATGCCTTGTAGGTTTCCTTTTACTCTAAGCAGCATTTTTTCAACGAAGCACACATAGTGCATCACCTAAGATGGATTCTGGAAAATAAAAATGTCTCCATCTCCTTCCATGAATGAATACCCTATTCTAGTCTTTCCTAGTCTCTATGAGAATTTCCATTTTTATCATTGGCTCTGAAATAGCATCTCTAATAGGTGCAAGATACAATCTTGAAGAGACAGTATTGAATAGGGAAGGACACTGTATTTTATGTGCAACAGTTCACAAAATTTAAAAATCGTAAGCATTCAATTAACATTTGTATTCTCAGACTTTCTAGGAAAATCAGAAATTCTGGTATACCAGGGATTTTCACATGGCTTCAATCATCTAGAGTTCTCTAGCACTGTACCCTTTAAAGAGTCATGTGCTTTCTTATTTCCAGTTCACCCAAGTTCCTGACATTGCTGTTACCCTCCGATGGGCTAGCTTCATCATTTGTGTTCCCTATTCATTCCCCTTAGGCATTTAATTTGTGATTCCCTCTCTAAAACAAATAACAAAGGGGCATGAACATTTGACTAGAAAGCTATATTCCAGAGGTGGTTAATATCAATTGCTTCATATAACTGGAAATAGAGGTAGTATAATGGGAGGAAATCGCAGATTCATGGAATAATATCCCAGAAATCGTAGAGAAATACAAAAACCAACTGCGGAGCTTTGAAAATCTGAGTACATAACCAAGACCAAACTAAGCTCTAGGTGTGATAATAGCACTTAGGAATATATGGTAAAGTGGGTGTTATGGGATGAACTGTGTTCTCTCAAAATTCATGTACTGAAGCCTTAACCATCAGTACCTCAGCATGTGACTATATTCAGAGATAGGCCCTGTAAGAGATTATTAAGTTAAAATAAGGCCATTAGAATGGCCTTAATCAATCTGACTAGTGCCTTATATAAAAAGGAAATTTGTACACACAAAGAAACACCAGGGGCATGTGTGTACAAAGGGATGACCATTTGAGGGGGCAGCAAGAGGGAAGCCATGGAAAGAAGCCTCAGAAGAAACCAAACAAGATGACATCTTGATTTTGAATTTCCAGCATCCAGAAATGTGAGAAAATAAATTTCTGTTGTTTAAGCCACCCAGTCTGTGTATTTTGCTAGGGCAACACTAGCAAACTGATACAATGGAGCCCCTACAATAGTCTCCTCCTTAGTCTTTTATGAGATTTTTCTCTCATTATCTTCTAACTCTGAAAACTACCATCTTCACTTGTCATCTCCCAATCTCATACAAGCCAGTCTCACAGACAGTGATACATTCCCACCTCCTTATTCTTCACCATACCAACCTATCTGCATCTTTTTGCAAGGTGATGATTGCCAAGATGCCACAATTTACCTAATATGATCCATCTATGGGAGACAGTAGAGACTGATATATTGAAATATAACAATTGTTATATTGAACAATTGTTATATTGAAATTGTTATATTGAAATATAACAAGCTATATTTATTCTTCCTCATTCAGTCTAGAAATACAGAGCAAAACAGTCCACCACTTCATTGCTACTTCTGAGTTACTTTTTCTGTTGATGTTCCCAACATATCATATATCCCTACCTTTGGAAAATCCTGTGGTCCAGAACACTCTGATTGCAGATGAGTCCTTTCTTGGTAATCATAAAAGTCTCTATTTATTCTTGACTCAATAAAACTGGCCTGGAACTTTTCTCTCAAGATTCACCCTTTCTTCTACCAATACACAAAAGTGACTATGGCTTGTTGAAAAAAGGGTTCCTTAAAGCAGGCATAAGGGATTTTGCTGAATTTTCACGGTATAAAAACTGCACACTGGGGACAAATAGTCAACTTGGCCTTTCAACTTAATGAAATCAGAGCACAATCAGATACTTTTTTTTTTGCACTTTTGCAGAAAACATAACATACTTCTTTGCATTGTTGGGCGATAACCCATAAAGAGTGAAAACTCCCTGGAAACAGTGATTAGTTCTTTCCTTTATGTGTATCCCTATGTTTCTGGAACTTGACATTTCACCAGACAACCATCTGTGGAAGTCATGGCTGTGCTCTAGTTAAAAGGAATTCCTCATATAACCTTTGCAGTGATTTAACATCATCCAACATGATAGTTAACTAAAGACAGTTCCTTGAAAGGAGATGTCTCTTTACCACTTCCTGTGACTCAATGTACTCATATACAAAAATAAGAAGTTGGGAAGATGATCTGTGATAAACCTTCTTGTACAAAAGTTTATTCTTGTACGGATAAGTTATCACTTAATTGCATTGTCATTCCCATGCTAAGAAATGGACAATATTCAAAAATAAGTTACAGTTCTAATAAAATGATGTTTATGCATTTCAAAAAAAAAAAAAAAAAGGAGATGTCTAATGGGGTTTGGAGTTTATAGACAGAAGCTTCTTTTAGAAGAGGACATATCCAACTAGGTGCCAGAAGGGAGCAATCTGACTGGTTAACTGGATATCTCAGATAGGTAGAGACACACGCTGGTTTCCTAGGCATTGGTCTATTTGAGAATATCCTCAGATTTAATTGCTCTTTTGCGTGACCAGAGTCAATACTATCATCTGCAGTTTTCTTATTTGAAATAAATATAATCTATAAACATATAAGTTTTAGATAACTTACAAAAAGGGATATTGTTCACTCTTTTTCAAATAAATATTTGTTTCTGAAAGCTTACAATAGGTCTCCTTTCAGAAATAAGCTCATCTATTACAATTTCCAAAGTGTATCCATGAGATTACAAGTTTTTCCAAAACCACAAACATGACTTTAAACAAACCCTAAGTGCATAAAATATAATGACACTTGGAAATATGTATATATTTTGCATATGTTAACATACACACACAGGTACAAACTCCAAACAAGTGTGCACATATACATACACTTACACATATGCATAAACTCATGCCAACCACTTCCTGTTAGGTTTTAATTCAAGTGCCAATTCCAAAGATTAATGATTTCTATGGACGGAGCTAGAGAGTATTATACTAAGCAAAATAAACCAGTTAGAGAAAGATAAATATCAAACATTTTCACTGATAGGTGGGATTTAAGAAACAAACAAGCAAGGGGGAGGTGGAAAAGAGGGAGGGGCATACCAAGAAACAGATTCTTAACCACAGAGAACAAACTGATGGTTACCAGAGGGAGGTGGGCAGGGGGATGGGTTAAATAGTTGATGGGGACTAAGGAGGACACTTGTGATGAGCACTGGGTGTTTTATGGAGGTGTTGAATCATTAAGTTGAACACCTGAAACTAATACTACACTGTATGGTAACTAACTGTAATTTAGATAAAAACTTTTAAAAAAGATTAATGATCTCCATGAGTAGGTGCTGAAACAAGTAGATAAAAAGGCCAGTGGCATTTTGACAGCTGACAGTATGACAGTATGACCAGGATGTGTTGCCCAGGTTTCATTAGAATAAATCACTTTCATGCTGCTTTTCACCTTTGATTCCATTTCTCCACTGGAGAAATTGGTATGGGATGGATGCTTGCTTAGGCAGTGATATCAGACACAAGAAACAGAGACCCATCATCTCCAAAATCATGTATAAAGCACTAAGAACCAAAGAGTCTCATTAATAATTACACACTTTATGAACTAGCTCAAAGTTTCAGTTTTCCTTTCTAGATCTCATCCTTACTGTGGGAAGCCAAGCCAAAGGAGTATGTTAAACCAGTGGGAACAGACTGTATCTGGGGAAAAGACAAAGGGGATGCATCATTCGAAAAGCACATTTCATTTTTAGATTTCAATTCTCCTTCCACTGCTAGCATTGTGACACAGAGTCGGCTACTGCTGCTGGCCAGGACCTTTCCTCACATGTCTGATCCTCTCTCTAAGGGAAGATTTACCCTCTGATAAAGCCAGCCACAATTTGGAAACCTTCATTTCCTGAACAGAGCCTTCCAGCCACACTAAATTCATCTGGGTGAAAGAAAGTTAAGTGATTTGCAGCATTTTGTAGATTATATCCCCCCCAAACGTATAACTCAGACTAAGGATATTTATTTGGATGAAGTGAGAAATGACCTTAAACTGTCTTTCACTTTCACCAAACCTCAGACAAACTTGCCAAGTTTACAAATGTTTATCTATTATTTTTTGTCAATCTTTCCTCTTACTTGGTGGATGAACCCACCACTACTTTCTCCTCTGTGATGAAGCAAATATATCAGCAGTTCCAAAAGAAACTGATTAGAGTTTTTTTCACCATTTTGCTGATTATGAAGCACAGATTGTGTACATGAATTTTAGATAAGCATCCAAATTTTATTGGCACCAAGTATCACTATCTGAATTTAACCCACACTGATTATAATGAATCTCACATTTTATACATTCAGTATCATGCAACATGATATTGTGTACATTTATTACATGGAAACATCCTCATTCACTTTTCCTATATATTATATCCTAATGTTATCCTTTCTTACCAACTGTTCACAGTTAAATCTTCTTATTGCTCCCTTGCAAATAGTAAGAATTTGACATTTTCTGAGACAAGTAGATTTTTCTGACCTTTACCATTTAAAAAAAATAAATGGATAATAGATTTGTTATCAATAAAAACTCCTCATAGGCCTCCAATGAATTTACACCAACCCTAAGAAAATATCTTGTACCAGCCTCCCCTCATTTCTACTTTTTATAATTATGAGTTAGGTAACAGGAATTTTTGTGTAACTACTCTTAAACTCAGTAGAAACTATAACTATTCTGGACTGTTAATACTTTCATTTAAGATTTACTTTCATCAAATATGAAGTGTTCTTATCACCATCACCATTATCGCGTGGTATAAATGACCCAAGATGTCTTGCATTGTATCCAGATCTAAAAATAAAGAAATAAATAATCTTATAATTATTATGATTACTTCTTAAAACAGTCTTGCTGCTCTTCCTAAATTTTTTTAGATGAAATTAACTTGAAAACAATACTTGAAGATAATGGATATTGATAATATTATATAAGGTATTATGATTCTCTTGGCCCATTTCAATAGATATATATGACCAATGAACACAAGGTGATATAAAATAAAGCTGTGTACAAAGCAACAAATGGGCAAACAGAAAACATGAAGATGATCTTTGACTTGAGATCCATTTGCTTTCTGTTATTTTACCAGTATTGATTCATGTTCCAAGGGTTGCTGCTACATAGTTACATTTTTCTGTTTTATAAGTGCAAGGGTCACAGTGACATGCCAAAATACCAGGCAGAGTATCAACTCATCATTAGAAAAAGATCACTAATACATGTGATTTTGATATGAGGAACTTACTGATGAGGTCACATATATTCACTTTAATGTAACATTGTTTGTGCTGTTCAACACGTGATGATTCTTACAGTTGGCTTCCAGCTCATTGTCCAAAGGCTGATATTGTATTCATTCAGGTTATCAGTCCCCAAGACACTTACTCATCCAAGGTACCAAGTTAGACCCCTCTGAGCCTTAGAAGAGGTAAGGCAGTGTGAAAAAGAATTCTCCTTAACAGGGCCACAATGTTAGAAAATGTTGTTTCTAATGTTTTATTTTCCACTTACTTTTCTCCTACTATTCTGACATGAAGAATGAGTCTGACATCGAGGTTTCCAACTGTTTCTTAATAAGAGATTAGCTTAAGGCAATGATTTCTGAACTTATCTGTTCACTGGGGATAACTGGAGCTTTAAAAAAATGCAGATTCCCAAGCTCAGAGATTCTGATACAGTAGGACTCAAGTTTGGAAAGTTTTTATCTCTCCCTTCTTATTTTGACACCTTGGTAAACTGAAAAGCTTTCAACATCCAAAGAAAGGAATCCCTGATTGTAGACATTTAGGATTTGACAGTCAGGTGGTGGAAAATTGTTTTGTACCATTTATCACTATGTCTCAATATCATACCTCATCTGTGACCTAGACAATTAATTTGACTATTTAGGATTTTTTCTGGACCCCGTGTGTGTGTGTGTGTGTGTGTGTGTGTGTGTGTGTGTGTGTTAATCTTCTCAGTTGAGCTTCTTATATGAGGAAGATCTATGTACAGATGTTAAGGGCATTGGCTCTCATTTAAGATCTCCTGTGTTCAAATACTGATTTTGCCACTTGCCATGTCTTTAAGCTTCAGTTAAAATGGGTAACAGCAGTATCTGCCTCCAAAGGATTGTTGAGAGAATTCATTGATGTAATAGATTGCCATCATATCTGATACATAATAAGCATTCCACAAATGTAGGTAATTGTAATGACTGTATTTTAAAACTTACTGGGATCTTAAACTTCTGATTTTCCTTTTTGGAAATCTTCATTTACCACCTCTGATTATTGAAGTGTAGCAAAGGTGGTTCCCAAGCACCCTAATTTCTTTGAGTGTAGTGTCCATTTTCTATCTCAGGATAGTAATCTTTCTTAGGAAAACAAAACAACATTGCCCCTAGATGTCATTAGAACATTCCTATGTCTTCTCTACCTTCTGGTAACTTTTGTGTGTGCTAAGTGAAAATCCCATCCCTAATGACTTCTGCTATTAAGCTTGGCCAGTTGCTCCAATGAATTGTCCTTTCCTCCTAGGCTCTGGCTTCTCCTGGCTTTAGTACCTGTTAGTGGAGCCACATCAACTTTTTTGATGACATCACTCCCCACTTCTTTCATACTAACAAATTATCACTGAATATAATACCTACAAGACAATTATGAATGATCTGTCAAAATTATCAAATATTCTAATAAACAACCCACATTTCATTACCTACTCGCTTCTGCTGGAACAACTTGCTTCTGCTGGAACAAAACCTTCCAGCCTTTCCCATAAGTTAAACCAGTGCTCCTCAAAGTATGATGTACAGACTAGCACAGTCCACAAATTGTTAGTGATCCATGAGCAGATAGGAAACTTGTGCCAGAATATAAATCAACTATGTCACTAGACATATGTTTACTTTAGCTGACTTTTTTTTGGTAGAAAAACTTTCTTGATAAAGGGAGTACTTTGGTGATACACATTTTGACAAACTGGTAATGACCATTTCACAGGCCAGCTCCTCTATGTAGCACCATGCTAGAATGAGTGCTAGGTGTTAGAGACACAACACTGAGCAATACAGAAGAGGTCTGTTCTCTAATATGGTTCACTTCCTACCTGAGTTTGGAGTTGAGAAGGAGATACTAACCATCACTTAGTAAATTTCAGGAGCAATAAGTGCTAAGAAGAAGGTAAAATTAATGGGATGGAGAGAAACTTGAGGAAGGCTCTACAGGAGGTAGCATTTGGGCTGAGACTTGAATGATTTCAAGGAGCCAGTCATGTAAAGATAGGGAAAAGGAAGAGCACTCTAGTTGGAAAAAAAAAAAAAAAAGCTGATACAGAGACTTAATGTGGCAACAATTTGTTGTGGCCCAGAACATAAGAGAACTCAGTGGTGGAATCTAAATAAACAAGAAAGAAGGCAATGGGAAGTGATATCTGAACAGTAGATAGCAACTAAATCAAAGGAGGCTTTGAACGTCGTCATGAAGATAGTTTACATTTTCATCCTGTTGTGAGGAAAAACTACTGAAAGTCTTAAGAAGAGGAGGGCCATGATCCAACTTAGAGTTTTTAAAGTTTAATTGCATCTTCCCCTTAAGAACACCTTACACCCCAGTTACTGTGCCTTTGGTCTTGTTCTTTCTACTGACTTGATTCACCACCTTTCTGTCCCTCTTCTTGTACGTCTCCCTCTTACTCTTTAAAACACACCTCAAGTCCATCTTTTCTCACTGGTGTTTCCTAATCACTCTACACACCCCCCCTTTTTTTCTGACTTCTGTAATAATTAATAATTTCAAACTCACATGCTTACATTTGAAAAGAACATTTGTACTAGTCTTCAGGTCAGACTAATAGCATTTATTTGCTTACTAAAAACACCTACCTAAAGCATTCAATGGGTGAGAAATGAATTCCTGGTTATTGTCCCTCCCTTTGTTTTCGATACCATTGCCTGAAAAAAAACAGTAGTATTCAGAGGAGAGATAGGAAGTGTAGAACAGTAGAATATAAATAATTGTTGTTGAGAAGGAAGTGAGTATTCCTGAAGGGAGAATAAATGAGCAAAGGTGAGACCATTTAAAATGCACAGAAGAAAATGAAGAGTATAATTCTTAGCACTTCACCACTCACTCATGGACAGGTTAGTCTCATTGGGGGTTTGACACTCAAATTTTTCATAATATGAGCCATCTGGTTTCTAAGGCTGCTGTTTTTACACTTCTCTCCAAACAACTGCAATCTTCCCATTGTACTCTCTTATATAAATGGAACAAGAGTGCAATTATGAAATACTTCAGTCCCTTCTCTGATCCAAGTATCTTAATTTTTTATTCTGGATTATAATGTTCTAATTTTCTTCTCATCTGATCTCTTGAATTTGTAGCACAAAATGCATTTGGGACCACTGTATTTTGAATGCTTTCTCCCATTTATTATCTAAGATTCTCTGCATTTCTAATGGCTTCCTTTATCTGTTCTACCATGTTCTTGTGATCTACCTACTGCTCAGTTCTTAATTTAAAAAAGTTACTCTTGTGAAGTTGAATGGCTGCTTTTAAAACCCAATCAGTAAGATTCTTTTCAGATTTCAGTACTTATCTTGATGAGTGCTTACTTAGTAGATGATTCAAGAATTGATGAGGTTAAAGAGCTGCTTTAGTTTCAGGGAAAACTGCTTGGGAAGGGAAAAAAGAGAAGATACTGATGTTGATACGGTCTTGTGAGTTTTTCTACTTCATTTATTTTCATTAAAAAAGATAATTGCCTGAAAACAAGATTGTTTTTTGCCTTGAGGGCACACCTGCTCTTTCTGTGACACATGACTTAAAGAGTTTCTTCTTGTCTGTGACATCTGTTATTTCCAGAAGAGTCTGGATAATCTTTTTTATAGTTAAAAAAAAGCAATATAGATAACATTCTTCTAAGTTAAAAGGAACAATAGTCCTAAAACCTTAGTTTTAAGTTGTTGTTCTGATGGTCAAAAATATTGCATTCATTTGCAGAAAGGATGCTTTTCTAGGAAAATGGCTACTAAATGGAGTGAAATCAGTTATTACTACCACCAATGGAAATATAAAAGTGGTATGATCAGGATTCAGGGTATTCAGAGAGAAGATTGTCTAATGTCACCAGAATTTTTGTCTTTATAAATATTTGAAGCTACACAATTTTTCCTGTATCATTTTTCTTCTATTTAATAGATGGGATATTAAAATACTCCAGTTGATATTTGTTATGTAATGAGAACTAAAAACCTCTTTCTCCAGTTTTCACTTCGTTTTTAAATAAAGACAACTATGTTGCTTAAATAAAAGGAAAATGTAACCTGGTTTGCAAAACAGCATATCCACATTGTCACTAAGCAATTGTTCTAGTTGTGCAGGGGTCAAAATTCATTTTAGATTTCTTCTGGCTGGATATTGGACTCTTATTTCTAACTTCTCCTTGATTAACTTTTTCTCTTATTTCTTCAAACAAAATAAAAAAATATGGCACTCATTTTCTATAGTCTCAATCACTTATTTCTAGGATTTGAGGGTGTTATTCACCATTTCTATTTACTTGCTAACTTTTACACATAACTGTAGGTTCAGAAGTAGGTAATACAATACAATAAGGAGAAAAAGAAAACCAAAATTGCTTACTCTTGTACATGGTGGGGTAAAAGAAAACTACTGGATAACCTAGGGTCTATAATTACCTGCCTATGTGATTTATCTGATCCATTGTGTCTCAGTTGAGGACATCAAATTTAATTACAAATTTTTGAATCATGAACTCGGTCTTCTTTATGGGTATCTTGAATTTTGGCAACGTGCTCAACTCAGAGATCACTATCATCAATATTATTTACTCCCAAAATATCCAATGGAATACCAGGCACTATATCCACATCCATGCATGGATGTCATTTAATTCTATACACTTTACATAAAATGTCTCAATCAATTTTTTGTTTGGTAGGGATAACAAGGAAGGAGATTATTTGGCTAGGTCATTATTAGTTCAAAGTAACATTTCATACAATAGTCTACTATATCAAAAGATCCATTGTGTATATTTTTCAAAATACATAAATTTTATGCACTTTTTACAGTCTTTTAATATTTTGTACTGTTTAAAATAAATTTTACTTCCTATGGGAAATATGGGGTTATATGAATTACTGCCTTTCCCTACTAAAGCTTGTTTTATGATAGGTATGATATAATTTAAAGGTGGGAGTAAAGACTGCCATTTAAAAATTCCCCTCTCTTCTTTGCCCCAAGAGTTCTCATAATATCTCAAATTTTACTTTTAGAGATTAATTTCTTTTGGTCTTGAAGGTTTTTGTGCTACAAGAGTTCTCTATTAAAATGCAAATGCCCCTGGAAGTGGAAACATCTTAAACCAGTAATGAACAACCCAAGGCTCCAAGTAGCTCTAAGGTATGGCCAGGATCTAATTCTGCATTAAAAAGATTAAAAATTGCCTTCTTGTTGCTATTTTCAAATATACCCAGATATTAACATTTTAGTGGAAAGAGAGGTATCATTTTTTTCATTTACATTTTTCTAGTCAATAAAGTAAATAAAATTGCCAGGATATACATTTTAAAATTAGATCAAGATGAAGACTAAGTCAAAAAAAGTTATCTTCATAGTTAAATCTGATTTTAAAAGTATGAATTTGAGTTAACTTCTGATATGCAATCTTTATGCTTTTCTCAAGATTTTATGTATGCCCAAACAGGCTATATATACATAAAAGAGAAAGTTATTGGTATATTAGTTCAATTTAACAATTAGCTAGGAAAGGTTGACATTCAAAATAATATGCTTTTAAATATGTGTGATTTGATAGGCACCTTGTTCAAATTTGAAGTTTTATGTATGCTGAATAATTAGAATTATATTCAGTAAATTCAGTTCAACTTAAAAATAAAACAAAACAAAAATGGGTTCATAACAGATGGGAAAAATATAAGCTATTGTAAAAGAGTCCTGAAACACAAAAAGCAGATGGATTGGGCCTGATAGAACTGGATAAAACACAGCATCAATTATGAGCAGCTGAAAGTCATCCTGAAGATAAACACAGAGAGAAATATCAAGCTCAAAGTAAACACATGCAACAAAACAAAATAAAACAAAATGGGTTCCTGGAGCAATCCATCAGAGCTCTTTATTAAAGATCTCTGGTCTCTATGCAAATACACACACACACACACACACTGAGCAGTGGGGCTGCAGAAGCTTTTTACCCTGGGCTAAAATCCAAAAAGTGAAGACACTACTCTGACCACCTGGGAAGGGTTCAGACTTGATCTGAAGGCTTATTGCAAGTTCCTATGAGAGAGAGAAGACAAAGAAAAGAAAAAAGAGGTAATGAAAGGCAGCTCTACTGAGGACAGAAACATAGTACAGCTCCCTGCTACCAGAATAAAGCTCTTCTTACTTGGCAATGGGGAGATCAAAACTGAGGAAACTCCATGACTATGCACCTAAAAAGTAGCTTGTAACAATTTTTTTTTCTAGGTAGTTGAAACAAGATGATTATTATACACCCAGAACCTAAGTTTGCCCTTCCATTCAGGATCAAAGACTGTGAAAGAAGAGAATGGAAGAACTTGAGGGAAATCCCATGCCACCTGATTCTATTAAGTCGGTTTCTGCATGAACATGAACAGACCACCAAAGACTACCATTCATTTGAGTAAAACACCATGAAAAAATAAGAACAAAGTGAACACACAGAAAGAATGGTTCTGGAGGAAATAGACATAATTGAGGTGTTAGAGGAAGACTTGGAAACAACTGTGTGAGGCTTCGATGAAATTAGAGAAGGTAATGTATACATAATATAAACTCAAAATCTATGATAAAATAACAGAAAACAAAAAAAAGTGGAGATTAAATATAAATACATCTTTGTAACTCATTAGAATGATCACTGTTGAAGACAAAATGTGTAATCTAGAAGCAAACGTGGAGTCAAATACAGAAGATATGAAACAGAGGAAAGAAAAATTCAGAAACTAGGAGCATATATTCAAGATTTATATAGTGTGTCTAAAAAGAGTTCAAGATTGAGAGAACAAAGGCAGTGATGATAAAACTGTGAAATGAACAACAGACTAAAATATCCTGAAATTGAGGTCAGGTATGAGATTTCAATTTTAAAAGGGCCATTAAACTTTGAGCAAGATAAGAGTATACATGTGTATTTGAACATGCAACACACACGCGTGTGCGCGTACACACACACACACACACACACACACACACACACACTCCCCCAGCAAATCCTAAAGGAAATGATAAATAAAAAAAGACGTTGTGGAAGAAGAGTTTCAGGCAGACTTGAAGAATGGATATGATAGAGGTAGGTAAATAATAGAAAAGAGAAGTGGTTGAAGATGTGGGTGGGGGCCGTACAGAGAAAACTGGAATGAGAATTCAGATGCTAATATTCTTCCATTGCCAAATTTTAAGTTTAAAAAAAATTAAGGAAATGAGAATTATGTCAGGTATATGTCCCAAATGTTCTAATGACTATTCCTTGCTCACTTGACTTGGGAAAGAAATGAATTCATTTCTTTCTTTTCCTCCTCCCCCCGACCTTACCACATACTCAGCACACTTCTATTTTTGGATGGACACAGCTAGTTTTGAAAAATACATGAAAGGCTGCTTTAGGGATTGGAGTCCTAATATTGGCCCAGTATATTCATCTTGTTTTGAATCATAGTATAATGAATAATTCTGGTGGTAATGAGTGAACCTCCGTATTTATAGAAAACTGACATTTCTTAAACATGAAATTGTTCCTGTTTCTATGTAAATGAGGTTCTGCATTTAGGTGCAGTGGCTTCTGTTCATTTTACTTGTTCTGTCTTATTTAAATCAAAAGATTGTATCACCAATTTTCACCCTATGCCACCCCCACCCTCAAAACTGCCATACATTCTCTGTAGGGTCTGTGCTCCTGCTCAGAGAATATTTTCCATCCCTTATGTCTCTCACCCAACATGCTTATTTTGTACTTACTGGATTACAAA
This sequence comes from Panthera tigris, assembly GCF_018350195.1. Lineage (NCBI taxonomy): Eukaryota > Metazoa > Chordata > Mammalia > Carnivora > Felidae > Panthera > Panthera tigris. The sequence goes on along the minus strand of NC_056662.1, from coordinate 68,054,259 downwards.
ATTATAAATATCTTATAATCAAGTAAAGTTGGTATATCAAACTAAAATAAAGTGGGATATATGTGTGTATTTTATCTTCCTCCTCTCCTACTTATATACAACACATGCATTTGGAACATTTCCCTTCTTGACATGGGTCTTGCCAGTGTTTTCTTTTTCTGGCAAGATATAAAATCTGACAGGGAAGAGGCCACCTCTCCTTTCAGGATAATTTCTGTCTGAATCAGCTTAGGCTCAACATAACAAAGTACCATAGTCTGGGTGGTTTAAACAACAGAAATTTATTTTCTCACTGTTCTGGAGGCTGGAAAGTCCAAGATCATGGTGTGGGCAGATTGAGTTTCTGGTGAGAACTCTCTTGTAGGACAATGAACAGAGCTCTTACCATATTCACATAACTGCATTCACATGGCTTTCCCTTATTGTACGCATGTGGAGAGAAAGCTCATTCCCTTTCTTCTTCTTCTCATAAGGCTATCAATCCTACCACTTTAGGACCCCCACTCTTATGGCCTCATTTAACCATTTAACCTCCTAAAAGCTCTGTCTCCAAATATAGTCACATTGGGATTAGGGCTTCTATATGTACATTTTGGGGGCAAACAATTCAACCCAAAGCAATTTCTTCCTGTGGAATATAGCACTATGCCTCAAAAATATGGAAATTGTTTCAAATTATTATTTTGAGCATTTTTATTTTATACAAGTATATTTTAAAAAGCAGGTATATGCAGAAGGGAGGGACCAATTCAATTCAAATCCCTTCTTTTCTCTGAAGATTCCAAAAACTTCCCACTGAACTTTCTTATTTTTAACACTTTGTTAGTATTTTAACTATGTCCTTTTTGTGATGGTAGCTTCTAGAGCACATATTACCTATATATTACCTATATTCCTTCATTGAAAAGTTGGTCATGCATTGCTTTATGACTACTGCACTATAAGATGAACTGCTTTTAATCTTTTATTCTTATTATTTTTTTCATATGTTTCTTGCATTTCAATAGGATTCTAAGCCACTTATAGTCAACACGGAATCCTGTATGGGCACAATATCCTTTATAGTTTCCAGGCATAGTAATGCCCAGCATGAAGGTGTTTAATGTTTTATTTCTTCCTTTCTTTCTGCTTGCTTTAATCTGTATACATTTAATTAATGATCCTCCACCTAATTAAGAGAAAATGAAAAGATTTAAGATAGAAAGATGGTGATAATTTTTAAGATACTTGGTATTTTTAAAAGATTAATGAGAAGAAGGATATAACTCATTCTTGTAATCTTCTAGTATAACTTTTCCCAAATCAGTATTTTATGGAACATTTTTTTTGTCATTGGTAGGGTTTCCTGAAGCTAATTCTCAGAATGTAGTTTGGAGTTCAGGGTCTAAATTAGGGATCAATATCTGTGAAAGGCAATGAAAGCAACAGAATGGGCAGAGGAAGAAGGTGAAGTGTGAGTCACATTAGCAAAGCCTCCCCTGGAGGAGATTTATAAGTTAATGCAGCCCATCAGAGTTGTCCTGCATGTATCTGAATCAGCTAAATCCTTACATTTCTATCACTCATTGCATACGAGTTGCTATGGGAAGGACAAGCCTTTGAGAGAAACAGTATTTTGTGGCTAAGGAAAACCCTCAAGAAATTAACAGCTCAGGAAAGAAGTCTTTTCTTGAAAGTGGATCAGGGCAGCACAACGCTGTATCTCTCAGTCTGCTTCTTTGTGCCGATCAGATCCACTCCATATTTGTTCCCCAAGTAGCACCTCTAGTATTCCAGAGGGCCTTTCATTCTGGGTCAAATTTTGGATAAGAAATTTAGTGAAGTGAACTACAGTCCCCGCAACTGTATATTTTCTCAAGCTTCAACTGATGCCCATTTTTCCTTCCTCAACTATTCACTCTAAATCCCCCTCACTCTCAGCTACCATGTCTGCTGAGATTCAAAGATCACTCCGATTCTTTATTAGGAAAGCAACTTCTGGATGATATAGCATGGGATTCTACTAGTGAACCCCATGCCCATGACCCATTCCTGTATTTACTTTGTCGTAGAAGGACTCCTCTGGTCTGACAGTGTTATATGGGACCCCATGTGGATAGATCAAACACTCTATAACCCAGTGGAAAAGTGGTGCTGGCTTGTGCCACAGTCAGAAAACCAAACCAATAACTGGAATATGTATCTATTACTGTTAGAACAAACATTTGGTACTTACAGGAATGAAGTGTTTCAAATATGGTCCACTTGGCATCAATTGGCTGTTTGGTCTCCTTGAGGATCTCTGTCTCTGGCAGGTTGGGTAATTAGAAGTAGTAGTAGCCAAATCAGCCTTTGTAAACAGAAGACCATGCTGTTAGGCTCATGTTTAATGACAATCTCTCCAACCATGACCACTTCATTCATATGCTTATTGTGCCAACCCTGCAGTGGGGAGGGGGGGTGCAAAAACTGAGGATGATGGATAACAGTGTTTAAGTCTTTTTTTCTACTTATGTGTTTAGTGTCTCCTCCCTGCTGGGCACCTTCTAGTGGTACAAAGATCCCACTTCATGCTCATTCCTAAATGTTCTTCCACATATCTTTAGCTCTTACCTCATTCTCAAATTCCAAATTTTCTTCTTTCAAGCTCCTGGCCAGCTAGCCAAGCTTTTTACCACTGCTCAAAAGCTTATATATAACCCCAAGCCACTCCTTTTTACATACAATTTGAGAACCTGGTACCCCACTCCACCCTTTGAGAATATTTTCCCTTAGCACTGTTTTTACAGGCATTCCTAAATGAGGTCTCTGTAAAGCTGCTATCCATATTTTGCTTGCATTCATAAACCAAGCTGACACATCTTAAAACAAAACTTAGGCTTTTTGATTTAGATTTTAATGAATTGCTCATATGACCATAGGTGTGAGCTGAGGAAAGAACTCTGGAGCACCACTGGGGTCTAAGTTACCAATTTGGGAGTCTACCAGTTACCATATGGGAGTCTAAGTTACCAATTGGTCTGAGCCCCACTCATGACAAAAGTGCATCATCCCAGCCATATGAAATGTCACCTCCATCTTATGAGAGAATGCTGGACCTGCCCCATGATATAAGTTGTAACTTACATTTTTAAATTGTAATTAAGTTGTAACTCTGATTTTTAAAATTGGCTTTTAATTGTATGGTAACCAATCACAACTTTTTGTTACCCTTTTTAGGAATACTAGTGGTACTTAGCAATAATCACACTACCCATCATCCATATAGATACTATTTCTTCTGGATTTCTCACACACCTGAAAAATCACACCAACTATTGTTTTCTCTTACCCAAGTACAACATCCCAATTCACAGATCATGAGAATCTAAATGATTCCACTGCCATCTGGTGCCAAGAGCCCTCTGTGCTTCCCATACAACACAAGGATTATAATGGGATCTCCACTGCCTGTTGGGTAGTGAGTTATCTAGCTCTAAAATCTCACCTCATGACCTGTTTTCTTGGAACACTCCTGTTAATAAATTCATAAATGAATTTCTGTAGAAAGAGTTATGAGATGGAACTTTGTGTTCAAGATACTTATTGAGATTAACCATGTGAAAGAAAGGGAGAAGAAACCAGGTTAAGGGAAATGAAACTGCCATTCAGGCTCAACAAAACCTCATCCCACCCCATGGGGAACTGTGGAGCTGACTAAAGCTATCTTACATTTAGCCAAATTGGCTAGCCCCTGGATACGGGCTCAACTCCCTCTTCAAGTATAAATCTTGGGTAAGGCTCTCTGTGACTGAGGCAAACCCTAAAGGAACTGACATTTGGGACAAGAAGTCCTTCCTTGAAGAAGTATATGGATAGCATATCTCTGAGTCTACTGTAATTGTTCTGCAGTAGCTTCAGTCTGAAATTGTAACTGCTCAGTTAAAGAAATTTAATTTTTTTAACATTTATTCATCTTTGAGAGACACAGAGAGACAGAGCACAAGCGGGGAAGGGGCAGAGAGAGGGAGACACAGAATCTGAAGCAGACTCCAGGCTCTGAGCTGTCAGCACAAAGCCCAACGGGGGGCTCAAACTCACGAATTGCGAGATCATGACCTGAGCTGAAGTCGGACACTCAACAGACTAAGCCACCCAAGTGCCCCTCAGTTAAAGAAATTTAAATAGGTTTCTTTATTGAAGAATTTCTCAGAAACTTTATAAGGCTAATATACACTGTGATTCTCTAAAGAGGAACAACAAGAACAAAAAGTTCCAAGAGGCCTTTATTTACTTTATACCAGTTGGAAAAAAACACTGATCTATTTCAATCGGTATTTTCTTTTTGTTGTTGTTGTTTATTTATTTATTTTGAGGGAGAGAGAGAGCACACACACATTAGAAGGAAGGTGGGGCAGAGAGAGAGTGAGAGAGAGAATCCCAAGCAGATTCTACACTGTCAGTGCAGAGCGTGGGGCTCAATCCCACCACCATGGGATCGCAACCTGAGTCAAAACCAACTGTTGGACGTTTAACTGACTAAGCCACCCAGGCACCCCCTGATAAGTATTTTCTTACAATGATAGCATTCCACATAAAGTCTTAGTCCTGGAGAAAATGAATCTACAATTCAATATATCAGAATGGTATATTCTTTCCAACAACACTAACAATGGTTTTAGAGTTACAGAAAGAAGCAAGCTGTGGAGGTAGCTATCACTCTTATAATGGCTTTAGAGATGCAATTTTCTACTAATAAGCAATTTCAATGGAGTGTTTCAAGGCTGTCTACTTTTAAAGGGCTTAAAGTACCAGATTACAAAATTTATCAGTCATGTCTACCCAATGAACTAATGCTGTCTCTGAAGAAATGGATTGGGAAGTGAACCCTATGTTTTTGAGAAGTCATCAAAAATATTTGTAAGGGAAGAAGATCGGAAGTAACCAATGTCTGTACTGACTTTCTTAAATTCAGCATTACTCTGCAAAACTGAGGTTCCCTCTGTCGTGTTGTATCTTAAAGACTCAGAAGGTCTTTTGGTTATATCTTGGTCTCTTACTGTGGAAGAAAAAAAATAATTTGTTCTTGTGAAAAATATTTAGGAAGGAATGTATTTTTGTTTTCTTCCACTAAGATAGTCAAAACTTTCATTTGCGATGAAAGTTGCAAACAATCTAGTTGGTCTGATTTCACTTCACTATTTATAGGTTTGTCTGTACATACCAGCAAATAGTTTAAACTCCCTTGGCTCTTCCAAGAAAATGCAAAGGCAGGTCACAGTGGATTTTCACCTATCATTTATACTAAAGCATTATACCTTAGTAAAAACAATGTTCTCTGCTCGAAATAATAGGGGCGTTCTGAAACAACTTCATTTCTTGATGCTCTAACTTGACCCTATACAATTTACTTAAGGAACTGGCTGAGTTTCAGCTTCCTCTTAAGTAAAATTGAGATCATTTGTAAGAATTAGAGTTATTTGTAAGAATTGGAGGCATTGTATGTATTCAATCTAGTTCCCTACCCCACAATAAATGGTGACAGTTATTACTGTTTTCAATACAAATATTGAGGTTACTATTTTCCCTCCTTTTTTCTGAAATTTGATTTTAAAATCAGACAATTTAAGTAGTTAGGGATTACCTAACTCTATTGGCTTCATTATGTATATTTAAATAGTGTGAAGTTCTACAATGACAAACACAATTTCCTTTGGCAAAGATCTATCTATTGCTTTGTGCTCAAATGACAAATAGCTATTGTATACATGACGTCATTGAAGCTTTTAAACAAATGGCCCTCCTGTAATCACAAAGAGAACACCATCCCTAATGCTACAAGTTGTTTTTTTTTTTTTTTTTTTTTTGGTAATTATTTGTAATGGAAACAGTGTAATAGAAGTTCTTATGGTGCCTTCCATAAGTGCTAATTAAATTATATGGTGAATACATGTGCAATTGATTTAAATGCCTTAAATTCTTTTCGGCATTGTTATGAATAAATGCACATATGCTTACAGATCCTAATGTGGTACTTTATTCCATTATCCTGGGTGGTTTGCTTTCTATGTCCACGATGAAAGACATACAAGGGAAAATGTGTGGCTGTCAAATGCCCAGTGCAATGCGGAATCAATTATTCCAGGAAGTGTCATAATAAGAGTTACTAGCTTCTGGGAATATGAATATTATAGTCTCACCTGTCCCTCTTTCTTCTGAAGATGGCATAACTGCTTAGACAGAGGAGAGGAGGAAGCAAGGAGAAAGTGGGTTTGGGAGAGGTCTCAGAAGACTGATATCTCCAGAGACAGACATATAAATAGTCTCCAAATGCAGGTGTGCAGATCCCACTGGTCTTGACAATGTTACGACTTTATTAGGACATGAAAAGGATTTTAGGTATGTTTTTCTTAATACTACCTAAAAAAACTATAATCATCTCTTTCAAACTTTGGAAGGCTAGGTGTTAAAATAGCCTTTCCATTATGAAATAAGAGTATATGGTAGTTTTTTGTTTTGTATTACTGTCCTTACTTGGTCAAATAAAGCACTGAAGACACCTTACCAGTTACCCAGGTTGGTCTAAATATTAAAGGTCTCTTCAAAAAGAAAAGTTAGGACTTCTATTTTATATATAACATGTGGTCCTGGGCCTGGCTCCTTTCCTTCACTAACCATCCATTCTCCTAAATCCTTTGGAGGTAAAGCTTAAAACACATCGACATCCGATTCATCATTACTGTTACTAAATCATTTAAGAAATATTTATTTTATTTAACTTACTATGGAGGCTTCTTATGTCAAAGTAAGATGTAAATTTGAGTGAGGGGAACTTGCTTCCCCTGCCCATTCACCAGGAATCAGTAGTCATGGTAGTTTGAAGTCTCTGGATGTGACACCCTTTTGGGAGAAGCAAGCTCCATTTCGTCAGATAAGTTCCTGAGAAATTAATGATGGTGCTACTGGAGATAATTAACACTTATGTAGGACTCTAAAGTTTAGAAAATATTTCTATCTCATGTCATGGAGAAAAGTAATCCTTTAAGGTAGATTTGACTATGCCTCTTTTCAAAAGAACAAATCTCCAGCTAGTAAGTGGCTTGAATGCAGGTTTCCTACACAAATTCTAATACTCTTCTTTGGAGCACAAGTATGTTGCTCCTGCAGTGGAATGACTCCAATGCCCAGTATGTGGGTTAAAGTGGGTGGTTCTCTCCCTTTCCCCCTCAAGGCTGATATGCTTTAGAAATATTATTCTGGTCTCAGCTTGAATTGTCCTTCATGTCTGGCATCACCTGTGCTTTCCTAACAGCCACAGTGCCCTGGGTGCACTGGCTCCCAGAGAACACTACTGCTACTTCAGATTGCTTCTTTGTTCCTGGAGTTTGATCTGTCACCTTGAGATGCCACAGCCATGGGGCTCCTTCCACCTCTCCTCTCCCATTATCACTAGGGGACAGCACAGCAGATACCTACAGAGCACTTTGTTGAAGACTACTGGATCACAAACTATTCAGGGAATGCATCTGTCAAGCCTTTGGAGTTACGGTAGGGCAGCAGTGCTGGCTAACTCCACACAGAGTCACAATCTTAGCTGTCCAGTCGATTTCCTCCTCTGGCTCAAGTCAGCTTGGTTCCCTGAAAGCTAGCTATGGTAAAGTGGGGGACATTGCAGCCACTAGATGACAAGACCCATGACCCCAAATTCCTTTTTCTGTTTCCTATAGTGGACACTTACACAAATCAATTCAAAGATCAGTCCTGAGCATTCCAAAGCTTCACACTGTCCTTGAATTTTATTCTTAAAAGAAGATTAACATTAGGCAAACTCTAATGTGCAGGACTTCAAAAGAGAATGGAAAGCCAAATGATCTAAAGTGTCATTTTCACTCTTTGTTTGTTTGTTTTTTTTTAAGTGCCAGGGCTTGGATGTTTCTGCATGTTTTTGCATTTTTGCACAGTCCTAAGCAGCTCAAAATTGAATTAGAGCAGATTTTTGCCAACTATCATGAAGAATATGTATTTACCAGTTTTAAAAGCCTCCTGAAAGATTTAAGAGGGCAGGAGAGTTTCAGTCACAATCCATTAACCCTATTTGTCATCCACTGAAAATGTCTAAGTGTGAAACTATTTCAATCTCTGCTAATGTGCCTAGAACTGATATAACATATCATATTTAATTTCCACACTGCATTATGTAGTTGCATTTTGTATTTGTGCAACCGAAGGTGGCAGATCTCACAACTTCAGGACTTTATCCCTGCACAGCCAACCAGCATGACTGAGGCTCATTCCATCCTTTAACGGAGCATAAATCACAGGTATGTGAGTTGATTCTTCTTAGTCCCCTACTCAGTATACCATAGGGACTCCCCAAACAAGAATATATGAAGTGGAGCATAAAATATGTAATGAGTTTGATTTATAAAATATAACTTCAGCTACCATGGATTTTTTTTTTGTGTGTGTATTCTCATTTTGACTTCTCTGGCTATTTTCCATGTTGACTTTTCACAATGTTTATTGAAGATCTGTTATGTGTGATTGGGTGGCTGGTGGTACAATAAGTAACACTTACTGAAAATTTACTATGTTTTAGTCGCTGTGCTAAATGGTTCATGTGCCTTGTTTCATTAACTACTTAAAACAGCTCCATGACTTAAGTAGTGCAGGTATTGTCATCATAACAATCTCACATGTAAGGGAACAAAGACTCCAAGAGTTTAAGTAACTTGCCCAAGGACATACAGTTAATAAATGTGATGCAAACCCAGTCCTATCCGACTGTGAAGTCCATCTCTTATTCTATAAAGCATGAGAATTGCCTGAGCAAAGACCAGAGGAATAAAAACACATAAACACCTATCATGTAAATCAGCAAAATGTCATTCATTTCATACCAGAGTATATGAAAACAGAAAAGTCAAGTCAAACCTTAAAGCAAATCCAGGAGGGAAACAGAAGGAGGTGAGTCCAGTATCTGAGCTGTAAATAAGAAAAGTAGTTTGGGGACCAGGGGGTCTGCAGGGGAAAGCGGACAAGAATATCCAAGAAAGATTATAGAGGAAGCAAGAATGAAGCAAAGAGATAGGGCAAAGAGAGGGGCCAGAATTCAGATGAGGCATGGAGGAACAAATGGTCGGACTTTCCATCAAGGTGCAAAGTCATGCACCAGATGTCTGGCAACTCTCCTAGGAAGGCACATGCCAATTATCAAGGGTGAGTTTGGACCAAGTGAATGCATTTTTCAGGAGTAGAGGTCAGTGACTGCTAACAACTGTGGATAATTGACAAGTCCTGCCATTGAAACTATTCCAATTTGGGCAGGATGTATAGAGAGAGGGTTGCACTGAACAACAGCATGAGACACAGAGCTGGAGAATGGTGCTCTTACGCTGGGTACATGCTATGTGGCCCTAACCACCCACCCAAAATATATGAGCCTTTTCTTAGTCCTACTCCCAAATGGCTTCAGGCAAAAATCAATCACACCTTCCTCTAGGATCTGAAAGCACTGGGTGTAAATCTCTGTGTGGCAAATGCTGTTACAGTAGTGTGTGTCTCACTCACCAGCTAAGAATACTTTGAGGGCATGTCCACAGAATTACCATTATTTGAAATAATATTTACAAATAAGTCTACCTTTAATAAACACACTCAACAGTCTCTTCCTTAGTGACATTTCTCAAACTTTTCATGGCCATTTTTGCTTTGCCTTTGTTTCTGGTATTTCCTAGGTAGTGTCTGTTGGGGAATGAAGAAGTAGGTGACCAAGGCAATTGACAGGAGAGAAAGGAAGTGATACTAAGGAAGGGAAGGTGCAAACAATGCATCTTGGGAACCCAAGAGCCCACACCACCTAAAGATGGCTGAGCATCCATATGTGTGGATGGATTATCTCCTGTATGATGTGATAAGTACCAACTCAACTCAATTTGCCTGCTTAGAGCCCTCTGGCAACATGACTAACCTCTTGGCTCCTTAAGGGCAAGGACCCATCCTTAGCTGGAAACTACTTTATATCATTGGTAGGGCCTTCATCCCCTGAACGACATAAGGACCCTGCTGAGCTGTCCGAGTTTTCCAGGAAGTAGTGGTAGTGGAAGCCCTTCTTGCTGATGGCTTAGGTGAGAGCTTGCTTTAGCAGCCCTGTTAGGCAGGAAGGTTGGGAAGCAACCCAGCATTCCTTCATGTGCCCTGTGTTTTTTTTCCCCCTTGTGTCTCTGTGCTTCACCATGCTTCTGAGCCTGCCTTCTCATTCTGATTTCAAACCCATGTGGAAATGGATAATGCAGTTCACTTCACTGGACTCACAGATGTTCATGTAGATTGTTAGTTCAAATCTTGAAACTACCATGTTCACTGATGTCAGCTGAGACCATGAACTTTGCTTGCAGATAAAGTAATAAGCCCTAAACAATTACATTTCCAGAGGATGTTCTCTATGTAAAGAGTGGGCTATGTAAACAATGTGAATGTGCTGATTGGTCTAGGCCCAGACATGGAAAAGAAAGCAGTGCTGGGCGACAAGTGGAAGGAGAGGACACAAATTACAAGAGGACATTTTGTGGGGGTTCTTTTACCCCTTACTGATGTGGTTTCTTCAGTCTGGACTTCTCTTTCTCCACATCTGCTCTCCACCGGGGAGAAATATAGTTTTGTAATTGAGAGTTTGAGCTCTGGAATCATGCAAACATGAGCTGAATGCCAGCTCCTCTGTGTATACGCTACTTAACTTTTGAAAGACTCAAAGTTTCCTCATCAAGAATACAAATAGTTCCCTGAAGTTAATGCCTGACACAGAAAGTATTCAACAAATATCCAAAATTATGAGCTTAAATGTTCAAACCCACACCCCATTCTGTCCTCCATTGGCCATTTTCTTTATAGAACTGCCATGTCTTAAAGTCTATATCAGAGCATTAAGGACAGAATATGACCCTTGGATCCTCAGATGAATTATTTTTCCCATTTTCATGGTTAGAAAATGAACTGAATTATTTCAAAAATTGACAGTGAGAAGTTTTCACATAAATATTCTAATGTCTAGCTTCTATTGAAAATTCAGAAGCTCTAGCAATCACCATCCCCACCATCACCATTCCCACATGGTAACAATTACCACGAGCTCAGTAGGTACTGCCTTCCTGAGACAAGCAGACTGTCCAGTTCCACACAGACTCTATCACTATACTGTTTCCCAGAAAACAAGACCTATTGTCAATTGTCATTTCTCACTGGACTCTTACTATGTGTGTATGTTTTTCTTAAAGCGCAGAAGATGTCTATTTATTACCTTATTTATGTAGATTAACTGTTGTTTTTTTTTTTTTTAAACTCAGTTCCCATTTTTTAAAAAGCCTACCTGGATATTCACTGGAACTGTATTGAATAGATACGTACATTTGAGAATAATTTATATCTTAACAATATTGAGTTTTCTAATCCACAATTATGGCATATTTTGCTACTTTTCAGATCATCTTTAAATTGAGCAATATTTTATAGTTTTTAGTGTAGAGGTTTCACACATACTTTTTAAAGTATTTGTTAAGTATCCAATATTTTGGATGCTATTGTAAGTAGAATTTTATTTTTAACTTGAATTTCTAGTTGTTAGATCATTTATGTACATTGACTTCTTTATCCTGTGACATTATAAATTCACTTATTAATCTTAATTTTATAATTCTTTAATATTTTCTATATAAAAAATCATGTTCATACATGACTTTTATATAGAAAATATTAAAGAATTATAAAATTATTAAGAAAAAAAAAGAGGTTAGAGTGGGAGAGAGCCAAAGCATAAGAGACTCTTAAAAACTGAGAACAAACTGAGGGTTGATGAGGGGTGGGAGATGGGTATTGAGGAGGGCACCTTTTGGGATGAGCACTGGGTGTTGTATGGAAACCAATTTGACAATAAATTTCATATATTGAAAAAAAAAGATAAAATAATATTAAAAAAAAATCATGTTAATGTAATTTTAATTTTCTTTAAAATATGCATTTATAATTATAATATAGCTCTAAGAATTGCTTAAGCTGCATTCTCCAAATTGTCATATGTTGTGTTTGCATTATTTATTCAGTCTGAAATTTTTTCTAAGTTCCCAAGTGGTTTCTTCTTTGACCCATGAATTATTAGAAGTGAATTATAAATAGACATATTTTATCATTTCTAATTATTTGACAATTTTACAAATCTCTACTAATTTTTAATTTGGTTCCTTTAGGGTTAAAGAACATATTTTATAAGATTTAAGTGTCTTCAACTGTAGTGAAACTGACTTGAAAATTTGTTTTAGGGGCGCCTGGGTGGCGCAGTCGGTTAAGCGTCCGACTTCAGCCAGGTCACGATCTCGCGGTCCGTGAGTTCGAGCCCCGCGTCGGGCTCTGGGCTGATGGCTCGGAGCCTGGAGCCTGTTTCCGATTCTGTGTCTCCCTCTCTCTCTGCCCCTCCCCCGTTCATGCTCTGTCTCTCTCTGTCCCAAAAATAAATAAAAAACGTTGAGAAAAAAAAAATTAAAAAAAAAAAAAAAGAAAATTTGTTTTAAAAATTGTTGGGGTTAGTACTCTATAAATATAAATTAGTTTCACTGGGTGGATTGTGTTATTCAGATCCTTTATATCCTTGCATATGCTTTTGTCAACTTTGTCTAACAATGTCTGAGAATAAAATACTAAAATCTCCAAGTTTGGTTATGGATTTCTTTCTTTCTTTAGTTCTGTCAATTTATGCTTTCTAACTCTTGAAACTCTTATTTTAGTTATATTTAAGTTATCTCTATATTTAGTTATATTTATATTTAGTTATATTATTTAGTTACTTTACAAGCTTGGAATTGTCTTTCCATTGACTAGACCCCTTCATTGTTATAAAATTACCATCTTTATGGGAAACACTCTGTTACTTATGCTTTTAACATAGCACATCATTCCCCAAACTCTTTCTCTCAAGCCATATGTGTCTTTGTATTTAAAGTGCTTCACTTTTATATGTTTGGGCCTTGCTCTTTTATCTTGTCTGACAATATCTAACTTTAATTGGAGTGTTTCGTTTATTACATTTATGTACCAATTTGCTGTTGTTTTTCTATTCATCCCATATGTTTTGTTTTGTTGTTTTTACAGTTTCCCCCTTCTTTTCTTGCTATCTTTAGGTTCATTAAACACGTTTTAATTCCATTTTATTCCCTATAGTGACTTTTTACCTGTACTACCTTTATTATTTTTTAGTGATTGCATCTTCAACTTATCACAGTCTAGATAGAATCAATATTGAACCAGCTCATATTTCATTCTTTCAACCCATCTTCACATTCAACAAATGTAAGCAACTCACAATACTATAATTCCATTTATACCCACTCCTAGCCTTTTTGCTATTGTCACATATATTTTAATTTTACTTGAAGTACAAATCTCAACTTAGCAGGATGCTGCTACAGCTCTAAACAATCATTTCCCTTTTAAGATACCTTTTCATGCTTCTTCAGATATCTGGAATTTTTTATTATATGCTGGTTATTGTGCATAATACATTATCAGGAGGCTGGATTATGTTGTCTTCCTTTAAAGAGTATTGAGTTTGTTTGTTTGTTTGTTTGTTTGTTTGTTTTGGCAGGAAGTTCATATTTTGACTACTCTCCATGAACCTGCTGAGATTTGATTTTAGGCTTCATTAGAGTTGTCCTTATGGTAGGGTGTTCTTAATGCAAAGGATTGGTCTTAGACAAAAGCCTGGGTGTTCACAAGGTCTCTCCATTCTGGCTGGGCTGGAGTACCTAGTTCTCCCTGTGACTCCTAGTGTCTTTTTCTCTCCTTTCCACCCCATGGCAGCTGTTCTGGACTAGGACTCAAGGCGTTACACCTTTATAGCCCAGGCCTCAGTGAAGGTCCTGGAAAATTCCACACCGATTTCTACACCCTCCCCACAAGCAGAATTCCCTCCTTTCCTGTAACCTGCCCTACAAGTTCTTTATGCTTCAGAAGCTCCAAAATCCAATCTTTTCCTTCAACCTCAGCAATATCGCCATGCTTTTGCTTAGGCAAAATCAGAATCAGGAAACTGTTATAGACCCAAGATGAATGTCAGGCTCACCCTCAGATACTGCAGTCCTGCCCAATGTCAGTGCCTGAAAACCACTGGCTAACACATTTGGTCTGGTGTTAGAGTTTACAGCCAAGACATCAACTCCAGAACTGCTTGCGTGATGGTCGGAAACTCCATACATTATTTTTTTTCTTTTTTGATAAGTATGACAAAATATGAATTTTTTTGACCTTCTGTATTTGTAGGACACAGACTTGTAGCAATGTTGTAAACAGCAAGTGTAACTGTGAACTCACATGTTTTATGTATCACAAATAACTGATGCTACTACCAACAATATAAAAGAAGAAACTGAATTGTCTCTTTATTCTAATACAAAATAATATTTTAAACTCATTATCAAATGAAGAGACAATCAAAAAGTATGCAGCCAAAATATGTAGAGAAAATATAAAGACTTCATAGAGGTATTTTACGCAGTTAATTAATAAAATATTTTGCTATCTTTCTGAATTTGTGAGTTTTATGCTGTCAGTGTTTAAAAGTTGTATTCTTTTCCTTAACAAGAGTTCACTAGACTGTACAGGTTTCATGCCCCACAAAATGTACATTTTAGAAATCTGAAATATCCTATAATGATATTTAAGTAAATTTATGGAGATCAAAAAAACAATAGAGTATGAAACAGTTTAACTTGCTCAAAGCAGCATGCAGTGATTTTTCTGAGGGAGGGATAGAGGGGCATGGATAGGTGACAAGAAGAGAGAAAACCAATCTATTCTATCATTGGCATCTTCTCTCCTTTGGAGAATGTAAGCACTAAGAAAAAGATTTTCTTTGAAAGCTCAATCCTAATTATGGATATATTATGTGCTAACAATGTTGAGGGGGAAATCTACCAAAAGACTACAAGGAAAAGCAAATATCTGAAGTTCAAATTCCAAGAGAAATAGGATACACACATATGTGTACAAAGATAGATATTTTCACTTCCCTTTTTTAACGATATAAATAAATAAGTACATTTGGAGTATTACAGCAGACACACAGATTCCCAAAAGCAAAGAGGATTCCTTCCCATCTTCCTCAAATCCCAGTTTGTTTGGACAAGGGGGTGAGGGAATCAACAATGCTTCCATTATCTGTTAGGCTCCATTAAGAGAACAGCTGTGTTCCAAAATAAACAAGAGAAGAGGCTATTTTGCATTAGAATGCATTAAGGGAACAGCACTAGGGAAGCACAGATGGCTTTAATTAGGGACATTGGAAAATTACCATTCTCTTCACTTTTCCCATGTCTGTGTGACTTTCAGGTCTCAAGAACCATAGCCCTACTCCCTATTGTAGCCAATTAGGAATAGGAATTTTTAACATTGGCTGTGATGGCTGCATTTTTTTTTTAGAACTAATCTTATAAGGATGGGTGCCCATTTCTTTTTTGGCATTTTATAGCATGCATGCTTGTTATGTATTGGAGAAAAGGAAAAAAAAAATTGGAGCCAGGTTCTAAAAAGACAGTTGGCAACATAGGTGTCTATGAATAAAGCTCTTTGGGCATTTAAAATGGAAATGAAAATGACACTATATGGTGCGTTAAGCCCCAAAGCTAACTGGCAAATTGAGACTCAGAAATCTCTGGTTCCCTTCTTGGTTCAACTAGTAACTCATTTTACAAACTCTGTCCTCTTTTTTGTGTTACTAAAATGCCCCTAATCAAAATTGTCCACTACTCAGTATCTCTCATTTCTTTATCAACGTTCTGATGCGAGGATAAGATTCTCTAAGCTCCCCAAAATAGAGCTGAGCACATTCCAAGGCATAAAAATGAATACAGACAGACACAGGAGTAACATAAAAAGTGTGCTTGTCTGGGTGCTACCACTTGACTTGAAATCGTCCAGCTTGGTTGAGTCAGTAAAAGCTCTTGAAGCTGGGACTACTGTTTGTGGCTGTTGGGAGCTGTTGGACACTTAATAAATTTTATCCATGTAGAAGACTCACTGCACTCAAGGTGAAGCACAGCCTTGCAAGTGGCACATTTTTGTAGCACTATTGTGCACACTGGCATTGTATGTACTGAAAATCCCCATTCAAATAAAAGATTTGCTCTTTGTTAGAGTGGCTCTTTGGTGAGGTCCCTGGCTGCACAATGGGATATTCAGCATGTAATGTTGAGGGGAAATGTAATCGTGGTTATTTTTATTATTTAAAAAATAGTGAAATCACTAATAGTCCAACCAGAAACTACCTGCTTCCTAATTATAGTCTAAAAAGAAATATGCCTTATTAGTTTAAAACCCCAATTTGAAGGGCACCTGGGTGGCTCAGTCCATTATGCCTCTGACTTTGGCTCAGGTCATGAGATCCAGGTTAGAGGGTTCAGCCCCACATCAGGCTCTCTCTGCCCCTCCCCCACTCGCAATGTGTTTCTCTCAAAAATAAACATTTTTAAAAAATGTTTTAATTTTAAAAAACCCAGTTTGAAAATATGAGAAATTTAGACAAGTTTTGAGATATTACATTTTTAAAAATTTACTGTCTTGTTTTCAATATTTAAATTTTAAGTACTTAATGAAGAAATTTTAGAAGTAAATCAATTATTATTTTTGGTAATGTGTAACCTACCACATTCTACAGTGGATCTGCTACCCCAAATCCAACAAAAATCACCATAAGCTCACCCCCACCACTCTCCAAGATGCCTAGTTTTAACTGAACATGCTCCACCCTTAAGGACCCTACTTTTTTTTGTTTTGTTTTGTTTTGTTTTTGGTTTTTGTTTTTTAATATATGAAATTTATTGTCAAATTGGTTTCCATACAACACCCAGTGCTCATCCCAAAAGGTGCCCTCCTCAATACCCATCACCCACCCTCCCCCCCTCCCACCCCCCATCAACCCTCAGTTTGTTCTCAGTTTTTAACAGAAGGACCCTACTTTTAATACAGCTCTCTCAAATTGTGACCTTCAGGATCACAGGTAGGGTTGATGCCCTCCTTACTCTTCAACACTACTTCTCACCTCCTCAAGAAAATTTCTGCTGCTTTCATTTTTAGGCTTTACAGCAATTACCACCACCTCCCTCTTTCCTCATTGCTGTCATCAATCACATTCTTGATTAGGCCCTCTTATTAAAGTCTATAGACTTTGGCACTTGGCCTGTACCCCCTTTCTCCAGTCCAAGTCCTGCTGTAAATCTCAGCACTTCGTCATCCCCATGGATTCCCTATCCAATATCTTGACTATTATTCATTTCCTTGATCCCTTCCTCCTCCAGTGACCTACATTGCCACTCCATCTTTTGTGCACACTCCCTGGTGTACCTTGCCATATCCTTTAACTATAGCCCTTTCAAAACAACTTATCTCTCAGCACACTACTACCATCCTTATCATCCTGTTTACCTCTGGACATGATCAAGTATCTCTCCCATAAATAACAAATAAACAAAAAACTCTCTTGACCTGCTATTTCCCTCCTGGGTCATCTAATACCCTATATATCTCTCTATTCCTCTTGACAGTCAAACTTTAAAAGAACTTACATGTATTCAGTATCAACACTCCATTCTAATGTAGTTTCTTCTCTTCACTGCTTACCAAATGACTCCCTCCTTATCACTGAATTCAGTGGATATTTCTAAATCCTCATTCTACTTGATGCTGCTGACCACATTCCCCTTCTTACAATGCTATGTTCATTTGCTACTGAGACATCTCATTGTTCCGCTTCTCTGCCTCCTCCAAACCCTCTGTATTGTCCTAACATCTCACCCTCCTTCCTCCAAGCATTAAATTCCATAGTGAGTGCTTTCCAAGACCCACTACTTTACTCACTCAAGTATCCTCTCCCTACCAGAATTTATCCATGCCTTCAGCTTTAACCGCCACCAATGCAATTTATACACCCATCTTTATCTCCAGGCAGACTTTGCTCTATGCTCTAGATCAATATATCCACATGCTTACTTGCATCTCCACTTTGATGTCTCAGTGACGCTTCATTCTTAAAATGTCAAAAACCAAATCAATGATCTTCCAGTAGCAGCTCCTTTCACTGTTTGTCCCAACTAACTAAATAGGATAAACTGGTTCTCTTCCAGGATTTGGCCAACCCCAAACCAAGTTGATTCCATCTTCTATCTTCACCATTCTGTATTCACTTCCAAGTTCTGCCTAGGTTACCTTCTAATTATCTCTCAAATATATCTTCACATGTTCATAGCCACCACCAGCACCCTAATTCTACCTACCAGTATCTCTTATCTGGATAACTCCACTGCAGTAGCCTCCTAACTGATCCACCTTTACAAACTTTTTCTTTGAATCAGTTATCCAAGTGATCTCTTCCCAAACTAAACTTACTACGTTCCCCTAATGCTTGAGATACTTAACGGCTCCCCTATTGTACTGAATATAGAGATCTAATCCCTCCTCCTCTGGTGGCCATTAAACTCCTTCAGATCTCCTCCAAATGTGGCCCTTCTGGGAAACCTTCTCTGGCTTCCTTGATGTCCCTCACCTCCTGCAGCACTTTGTGAACTGGGATTCAGCAAGTTCTGAGTTGAGTTTAGTAAGGTTGATAAGTAAGCAATGAAAGAAGTCAGAATCCTGACTGGTTCTTCCCATAAAATCTGAAAATGCTGCTGGTAGGATTCTCCAACAGAAAAGCCCCTGTCTCTCTCAAATGCCGTCACCATTCCTCACCAAGAATAATAATTTGTGATTTCCAGCTTCAACAGATTATTTTTTTCCATGCCTGGTAAACATGGTCTTTTTACCCATTCATAATTTTGCTGAAGCAGTCAGCAAAAACAGAATGAAGAAGTCTTTTTTGCCTTCCGAAAAGTGACAGCAAATATTAAATAGCATTTAGTGTTCACTGTTTCAATAAGCTCATTAGAGGCCTCTAGTCTAACTTCTGTAGAATTATAAGGCTATAATAGAAACATTTACCAAAAGTGCTAAACCATTTTTCAGAATGATTTGGTGTTCCCAGTATTGAAGAGAATCATTTTGGAACACATTTTCACAGATCACCTTAATTCAACTTGAACTAAACTCATTTATGAGAGCTGCTGGGCTGTACATCTCAACTTATCTCTGTCTTGAATTTGCCTACAATGGATATTGCTTGAACTGCATGGATCATTGAGCAGAGAAGAACACTTCTGCCCTTCCTTGCCCTTCTCCATAATCAGAGGGAACTTGTAACTTGTTATGTGTTTCCATAATGAAGAGCTCAGAAATGGCCATTGCATGTGGCCTGGGAAAGGGCAATATGAAATGGTCTTCTGAGTCCTCTGGGGTTATTGTTGTTTCTGATGAGAGCTGTGGATCATGTGGAGAACAGAATGGAAGCAAACTCAGAGAATCTGTTAGTTAGGGCTGAACTCTGGGTATGGGACACACCTGCTGAATCAACCCCTAAACCAGGACTGGGCAATATCTTCCTCTCACCTATGACCCACTGCCTTTAACCTGCTTATAAACTCCAGCTGTTTTAAAGATTCTTCAATGTCCTTTATAAAATAAACTGTCTCTCAAGTCTCTGTCCTAGGATCTCATTCTGTACTCCTTCACTGCTTCCATCATTTTCTAGGTGATGATTCCCAAATCATAGTTCTTAGCGCTCACTCGTGGGCATAGACACAATGCTCTGTCCATCTACTAGACCAAAGCTCTTGGATATCACATAGGTACCTCAAACCTGACATAATCACTTAAACTAATATCTTGACCCCCCCATCTGCTCCTTTTTCTAGATTCCCCATGTTTATAGAAGGCACAAGTGTCTTCCAAGTAGCCTAAATCAGACCATATCAATCAGCCATTGACATAATAATACAATATAGCAAACTACCTCAAAACTCAGTGGCTTACAATCACAACTATTTATTCTCATGCTTTTAGGTCTAAAAGTTAACTATCATTGATTGATCCTGTGTGAGTTTAGCTGAACAGCTCTGCTTCCGGCTGCAGATCAACTAGCTTGGCTGAAGGTATAGGTTGGGTCCAGGTCTACTTCACACATGTAGATTCTGGTGCCTAGGCTGAGAAGCCAAATAGCCACCCTGAGCATATCCTTCAGACACTACATATTAGAGTGCAAGATCCAGCCCAAACTGCTCAAGGACACGTAAGGCTCTTATTCACGTTGCTCTCCTAATATTCTACAAAGTGAATTACATGGCCAAATCCAACATCAGTGGGGATGTGAGTAAGTATTTTCCCTACAAATAACTCAATCTATCAGACCCAGGCATCATTATTAACTATTCCTTCTCTTTATCAATAACCTACCACCACTTCTACTGTCATCATTCCCAATCAGTTACCAAGCCCTATACATTGTATTTGCTAAAACGTTCTAGAATCACTGTTACAGATCACCATCATGCCCTTGGCTGTATTTCTGTAACAGCTTCTTGCTGACTTCCTGCTTCCAGCCCTGACACCAATCCTATCTCCACATTGAGGCTAGAATGACCACTCTAAAATTCTTTTATTTTTTCATTTAGCAGGTATGTGTTAGCTTCTCCTACATGCCAGGCATTATTCTAAGTGGCAAGGATATAAAAGTAAACTCAAATTCCTATTCTCATGAAAGTTACATTTTAGTGTGGGTGGGTGATAAACAGGTAAGTAGATGATATAGATAGATTACACAGTATATAAGATATTGACAAATACTATAAAAGAGGGAGGGAGCTGGAAGCAGAGGGTAGAGAATATTAGGAAAGAGGATTGATCTTATAAATATTGGATGAATAAAGAAAGTCTGAGTGAGAAGCTTACCTTTCAACAAAGGCTTAAAAGAAGTAAGGGGATGAGAATCTTGCGGCAAGTCTTACTTAAGTAGAATGCCAGTCATAGAGACAAGGTAGGAGTGCATCTGGCTGAAGCACAGAAGGGCGAGAGGGAAAGTTGTAGAAGATGAGATCAGAGAGGGTCTGGAACCACAAAAAATGCGAAATCTGATCCAGCTTCCCAGGTCAATACCCTGATATAAATACTGATAAAATCCCACTCTTTAATATGAGTTACAAGGCTTTTGTTGACCTTATCTTCATTTACCCTTTGATTCCAATTCGTACCTTCACATTCTGTGCTCAAGCTTTCTGGAACACCTTTCAATTCTCTGAATCTGCATTGCTCTATCTCGACTCAGAATCACTGAATATACCATTCTCTTGATCTGAAACACAAATCTCCTACTTGTCCCCCCACCACAGTGTTGCCCAGCTAATTTTTTCTTTTGCTTCTGTTCTTTGGTTAGATATATTTTCCTCTAGGAAACTATCCCTGCCCTCTAGAGGTATTGGTAGGTTTTCCTCCAATGTAATGTCAGAGCATGCTGTGTTTGCTACCTCTCTCAGCCCTCATCACACTGTGCCATGATTATATGTTTATTGTCTGAATCCCCTATTTCTCACTAGACATTGTCTTACCATATATGTGCTCCATCTTATACAATGGGTGCTCAGTATATAAAGAATAAATAAATGAGCAGAAATAGGATTCTAATAAGGAGAGTATTATGCTCAAATTTGCTGTAATTGTAAAAATTATCATATTTTGGTAACAACATCATTAATAAAAGAGCACAGAGATCTGGCTTTCAAAGAGTTGAAGGCTGAGATTTAGCAACAGTATACTATCTGCAAAGTGTTTATGTCCCATCACATTTTTCCTGGTCTGGTGCCTGTCTCATCCCCACAGGGGCAGATAGACAAATATCTGTTAGGTAATCCCAAGTGAATTAGCAGAAAAGGTTTAATAAGAGTTACGCCTCGCACTGGTTTAAACAACTTAAACATTTAAGCAATTAGTTTTACCAATAGAAATTTCAAAACTTAAAGAATTCACTCATTAGTGGGATTTCAAGCACTTATAAAAATTAGAATGAGAGATATTTCGAGAAAGCAAGACGTTGGAAGATTTCAAATTACGTCAAATGAATGGTCACCTACTCAACATACAGATAATAAAAATCAATCCCTGAAATTCTTTCTTCTTTATATTTTACATAGAATTCATATACTTTAATTTCTTTGAACTTTGCAATAATGGACCAATTCTATAGATAAGGAAAACAAAAGGTTTAGGGACTGGTATAAAAGGACAAACAATAGGTACAATGAAGCCAAAATTCAAACTGGAATTTAAAGCCTTTGTTTTTCAAGCATGCCTATGTGTGCGCGCACACACACACACATGCACACACAGAGAAATTTAATAATGCTGATGCTAAATTAACTATCTTGAAAGTGTGAGTCTGTAGCCTGCAATTTTATAATTTGGTCTCAGTTCCTGTATACGCCTTTTAAGTGTGAGCATTTTGTTGCGCAGAGTGTAATTCCAGCTTTAAAAATGGCAATATTTCCTATACTGTGACTCCTAAGCACAAGCTGACCACTTTGGGAAGTGCTATAAGAGTGATTAAAAGCAGAGCCTCTGGAGCCTCACTGCCTGAGTTTAAACCCTGACTCTGAATCTTACTATTTATGACCTTGGGCAAGTTATTTAACCTCTCTGGGCCTAAATTTCCTTGTCTATAAAATAAAGACACTAACGCATTTGTCTCAGAAGGCTGTTGTGAAGATTAAATGAGTTAATATCTTCAAACTGCACAAAATAAATAATAAATAAATAAGTGCCTAAACCTTAAGTACCTCTGTAAGGATCAACCGTTAATGCCTCCTGCTCCACTGAAAAAATAGCTGTCTGTTCGGACATGCACACACACAAAAAACTCTTCATGTTAGAAATACTGAAAGAAGGTACTTTGATTCCCAATGCAGCACATGATTTATTTCATGCTGTGTCTTTTAGCTGTGAGGCTTCTACCGCTAAAACTTGGGAAATACACATGATTTTTTCACATTGTACTTAGGTAAAGAAACATGCATTTAAAAATCACATCCTATGAATTTTATTTGCGTGTAGAGGGTCTTAGAATTGGAGGCCAAATCAGATTTTGGGCATTGAACTTGGGGTTAAAACTCATTCTAGAAATGCAGTGATTGGCATCTGAATGGTGAAATCATTTGTTTTTATTTGTAATGCAAGAATAAAGAGATTATTACAACCAGTGCCATTTAATGAATATTTTAGGGCTTCAAACAAGGTGAAAATGACTCAGTTGAGGAGACCAGGAAGTTTCCAAATACCAAAGACCAGTTTATAAATGAAAAGCCTTACTTGTAAGAACTTAAGAGTTAATTTACGCTTCATTTTCTGAGGAACAGAAGGTTCTTAATAAAGTTGCCTAGACAACAGCAGCTCAGTCCCAGGGCAACCACCCCTTTGATTCCTCATCATCCTGCACCAGCTCACACCAACCCCATAAACAACTTCAAGGCCATTCAGGGCCCCCCAAAATGGCTGTAGGTTGCTGTTAGTAGACCCATGTGGCTGCAAACAGAAGGATCAACATGTCTAATTCATCTGATCCAAGGTGTGGGCAGGATATAGGTCACATTGTAGCAGCTGGTGCTTATGAGGAATCTCATATGCAGGGTCAGCTACAAATCCAGTTCCTCCCACTGAAGAAAAGAGAGGAATTGCCTCCATGGACAAAGGAGATTCAAAACAGCACAAGGTCATCTCATATAATTTTCAGTTTTTTCTCCAAACCTTTTTGAGTTTTTCATTTGTTTTTCTATAAGGAACACTTTAATCTTTCTCTAAGAGCACTTTGTTCTTCTTTGTTCTATATCTACAATTATAAATGTTTATCGTCAGGAACCAATTAAAATTTTCTTATATACAGAGATGCCAATGGAGACTGTAGGATATTTTGAAAGTGAACATTTCTAATTTTATATATATCCTTCATAGTGTTTTATCACAATTGTATTCAATGGTTGGATTATTCATTTAATGTCTCTTTTCCCTTCTGGACTACAAACAAATCCATGAAGGTGAAGACTACCTTGATCTCTTATAGCAATGTAACCTCTCTTCCTGGCTTCATGTCTTACACAGAAATGGTGTTCAAAAAGTGGTTATTGAATGAATGCACTGCCATTTTTTTAAGTTCATGTATTTATTTTGAAAGAGAGGGAGGGAGAGAGAGAGCACACGCACAAGTGGGTGAGGGACAGAGAGAAGGAAAGACAGGATCCCAAGTAAGCTCCACACCATCAACGCAGAGGCAGAGCCTGATGCAGGGCTCAAACTAAGGAATTGGAAGATCATGACCTGAGCCAAGATCAAGAGTCAGATGCTTAACCAACTGTGTCATCCAGTGGCCCATGCATGGCTATTTTTAAAATTATAAGCACTTTAAAACTACGGGTTTTTATGATAAATATTAGAATTTATATTGAAGAAAGTTATTAGTTATAGAGGGAATCATTTTCACAGACCCTTTAGGTGAGGCAGATAAAAGGTAATCATAAGAAAAAAATAAACAGAAATAATACAAAGGATAGTATTTCAAATTTAAATTGTAAGTATTCTGTTTAAAACAAGACAGTGGGTATATCTTTCAGTGGATCTCAAACCATGCAGACTATATTCTAATAAAGATACACAGAT
Source organism: Panthera tigris (assembly GCF_018350195.1). Lineage (NCBI taxonomy): Eukaryota > Metazoa > Chordata > Mammalia > Carnivora > Felidae > Panthera > Panthera tigris. The sequence continues at coordinate 68,029,698 of NC_056662.1, read as the reverse complement.
GATAGAATAAGTAATAGATCATATTTATATTTGTATTTATATTTATATGTTACCTATATTTGCACAACAAATTACCCCAAAACTTAGTAGCTTAAAACAGCAATCAATTATAATCATATAGTGTCTGTTGGTCAAAAATCTAGGGTTCTAGCTCAAGGTCTCTAACGAAGTTGTGGTCAAGCAGTGATGGGGGCTACAGTCATCTCAAGGCTGCTTGACTGGAGCTGAAATATCCACTTTTAGATTTACTTAATCATGTAGCCACCACCACAATCAAAATACAGTATATTTCCATCACCCCTCCAAATTCCTCCACATCCTTTTGAAATCAGCACTTTCCCCCACTCCCAGCCATTGACAACCACTGTCACACTGTCCTGTGTGACATGTGTCCTGAACCACATGTTCACTGTCCTGTCTCTGTAGTTTTGCCTTTTTTAGAGGTCATATAAATAAAATCCTATAGTATCTTACAATCTTTGCCTCCAGCTTCTTTCACTTTTTTTTTTTTCTAAATTGCTGAGTAGTATCCTACTGCAGGGATACTTTTTTTTTTTTTTTTTTTTTAGTTCATTCACAAGTTGATGGGCACTTGGGATGGTTTCAGTTTGGGATGATTATGACTGGAGCTACTATAGACATTCATGTTCAGATTTTTGTTTAGAATGTCAATCCTCTCAGGTAAATACCTAAGAAAGGATTGCTGCTGTGTCATATAGTAAGTGTAGATTTAACTTTGTAAGAAACTGCCAAGCCATTTCCCAAGTGTACCATTTTGTATTCCAACTAAGCATATGACAGATCCAGTGTTCACCAACCTGGCCAGCACTCAATATTGTCAGCTGATGTCACTGTGGGTTTTTGCATCATATCCATTCTAGCAGGTATGTAGTAACACTCACCATGGTTTTTATTTTCACATCTTTAATGACAAAGGTTTTGTACTCACTTGCCATCCTTCTCTTTGATAAAGTTGTGCTTTTGCTTATTTGTTATTTGGTTATTTGTCCTGATCAGAGGCAAAGAAGAAACTAGAGAAAGTGAAAGGTTGATCCTTCCTTGCCTTTCAGGGTAAAAATTCAGAAAGGACTCAATGTGCCTGGACAATCACAACGCCGACCACATATTAGGTTCTACAAAGATTATTGGGTGTATCTGATAGCTTACCCTGGGAAACAAACTCTCCAAAATCATCTGAATCTTGACGAGGTGAGCTCCCATGCTCACTGCAGCACTGTTCACATTGACCAAGATATGAAACAACCTAAGTGTCCATTGACAGGTGAGTAAAGAAAATGTGGTATATACACACCATGGAATATTATTCAGCCATTTAAGAAAAGGAGAATCCTGGGGCACCTTGGTGGCTCAGTCAGTTGAGCGTCTGACTTCAGCTCAGGTTGTGATCTCACAGTTTTTGAGTTCAAGTCCCACATGGGGCTTACTGCTATCAGTGCAGAGCCCGTTTCAGATCCTCTGTCTCCCTGTCTTTCTGCCCCTCCCCCACTCATGCTCTCTTTCTCTGTCTCTCTCTTTCAAAAATAAACATTTAAAAAATAAAATAAAATAATAAAAAGAATATCCTGCTATCTGTGACAATATGGATGAATCAGGAAGACATTATGCTAAGGGAAATAAGCCAGTAACAGAAGGACAAATACTGCATGATCTCACTTTGGTGTGAAATCTAAGGTAGACAAACTCATTAGAAGCCAGGAGAATGGTGCCTGCCATTGGCTAGGAGGAGGATGAAAGAGAAGATAATGATCAAATAATGCAAAGTTTCTGTTATTCAAAATAAATTTGTTCTGGAGATCTATTCTACAACACAGAGCCTATGATTAATAATACTGTATTGTGCATTTTAAATTTTGCTAAGAGGGTAGATCTTATGTCAAGTGGTCTCATTACAAAAAGAAAACAAAAATAAAAACAACGTGGTGGGAGGAAACTTTTGGAGGTAATGGTTAAGTTTATAGCATTGACTATGGTGATGGTTTCACACATGTGTACTTATCTCCAAGCACATGAAGTTGTACACATTAAATATCTATAGGTTTTGTTTATCAATTATACCTCAATAATCTTTTCAAGTAGAAGAAAAAAATGTTGAGAAAGCTTAGGTGTTCCAGAAAGACAGTATAGAGAAAATGGAGAAGACAAAATTAACAAATAAATAAAGAGAGCAGAATCAAAGGTCATAAATCCCCAGATTAAAAAGGCCACTGACGACAAATTAGTCCACTTTTTGGCTCAGCAGTGAAAACTACCTACTCAGCGATAATAAGGTAAGCAGTGAACGTTAACATAAACAAAATTAACTGTTTGGAAAATGGAGAGGGAGAAAGAATGGGTCTTGGTAAGTATGCTAAATTCTGATCTTTACAACTGACATCTTGGGGAAGACAGCTCTGCACTACCATGTCCTAGGGTTCATCTAAATCAAAAACAGGAAGGACTTACAAAAATGTGCTGTTAGCCAGTGATTTGTACCTTGCTGTTTCTGAAGGACTAGTCCTTTCCCCTAATCTGTTGTGGATTAATATATAGTCTTACTGTACATGACTGGTATGCAGATCACATCACCCACTGATGTGCTCTAGCTCACTTGTGTTGGCTGAAGAGAGCTGTTAATTTTTCTATATCTGACATTACACTGGCAGCTTAAAATCAACCATGGTGGGAGTATTTTCACCAGAAATCAGCAAGGAAAAAAAAGGCTTTTTCTTTCCTTGAAAGCCAGTTCACGTGTGCACCACTACAAACAATTCACCAGACATGTCTAAAACACAAAATGATCTATAGCCTGTTCAATGAGATGAGGCCACCAACGAATCATTAAATGTTGCTGAAATGTCAAATATCTACAAAAGTTCCTAAACTCTTTGTGTCGATTTTTTTTTACCTACCTTGTCTCAGACAGGTAATAACTTGCAGACTGAAATTTATCCTTAGACTGTACATTGAGCAGCATTGTTATAGAGTAAAGAAATTCTCCCCTCCACCCTTAACAGTGTCAACTATCTTAAGATATATCCTTATTAGGGGCGCCTGGGTGGCTCAGTCGGTTGGGCGGCCGACTTCAGCTCAGGTCATGATCTCGCGGTCCATGAGTTCGAGCCCCGCGTCAGGCTCTGTGCTGACAGCTCAGAGCCTGGAGCCTGTTTCAGATTCTGTGTCTCCCTCTCTCTGACCCTCCCCCGCTCATGCTCTGTCTCTCTCTGCCTCAAAAAAATAAATAAACGTTAAAAAAAAATTAAAAAAAAGATATATCCTTATTAGTTCTCATGTTATCAAACTTAAAGAAACTTTAACATGTACCCAAGGTTAATTTGCTTAACAAGTTTTACTTTTTTTTTTTTTAATTTTTTTTTTCAACGTTTTTTATTTATTTTTGGGACAGAGAGAGACAGAGCATGAACGGGGGAGGGGCAGAGAGAGAGGGAGACACAGAATCGGAAACAGGCTCCAGGCTCCGAGCCATCAGCCCAGAGCCTGACGCGGGGCTCGAACTCACGGACCGCGAGATCGGACCGCGAGATCGTGACCTGGCTGAAGTCGGACGCTTAACCGACTGCGCCACCCAGGCGCCCCAACAAGTTTTACTTTTAAAATATTTCATAAAATTTAAAAAAGTAAATGAAATAAAAAGCTAAAATGCTTAGGCAAATCCTTACTACATACAGTAAGTATTCAATAAATATCAGGGATAAACACCATTACTACATTATGAACTTTTTGATGCAGGGACCATGGTTTTGGTTTGGTTTTCATGTTTTTATTTTTTACTACATAGGCTCCTTAACACATACCATGATGCTTGGCCCTTCATACGTGTCCAATAGGTATTTATTGAATAAATTAATGATGATTAAATAAATTATTGTAATGCATTTCCTCCTAAACTTAATGTAGACACTGTTTCTACATTGAGACCAAGACATAAGAGATATCAGAGCACAGAGATTTTGCAGATGCTCAACCTGCACAAGTCCACTCTGAGCATTTCCTCTGATCCAAGCTAACTGTCCATTTCCTGAATTTAGCCTCATGATTTGCCCAAAGTGAGCAATGTGAGGATTTGTATTAAACTCAAGTCTGAGCTTATAAGTAATCTCATTTGGCCCTTTGGCTATTCCCAAAGCAGGATGAGGTACTCAGTGGAAAGTGACTTGGGCCTTAGTCATTTCATGTGCCAAGTCAGAGAACTGGACATTTTCCCTGCATCTCTTATTTCTACTATTTTGCATGGTTAATTGTGCAGAGGACTATCTTGCCCAAGAATAAAAATTAACTCTGCTCTGTACAATGAAGAAGCAAAAGACATCACAGTTTCTAAAATTCAAGGAAATAGATTATATTTGCTGTTTTTTAAGTGTTGTCAGGAAAGACTTCATGGAGACAGGGCTTATTTGACAAGTCTGATTCAAAGTTGGTGGGTACCTGAGCATCTGGTGTTGTTCTCTTTTGTACCTCCTCTGCCTGCCATCTATCATCATCAGGAAAGAAGGTGCCAACTACCATGAGATACATGAAGGAGGACATAGTTGTAAGAAATGTTCAAGGCCAGATATTCCAATAGCAGCTAATGAGCCACGTAATAATACCTGTATTTCCCTGTGAAGGTTTTATCGTATCTAATTGACACACAGCATCCTAATAAAATGACGTAGGGAGAGTGCCATTCATTCATATTCAGGAAAGCCAAGAGTTTGGCCTGAGATCCCTATTTTAAAGCCACAGTTCTTAATCTATTTGATGTAAGTTGTGCATCTTTTACACGGAAGGCACTCAGGCACAAACTTCTACATAAAATTTATGAAGATTTATAACTCCTGAAACTAAATAAATAATCCAGGTTAAGAACCTCCTATTTGGTTGAGAAAGGAGAGTCTGGGATGATATCTCTATGTGTCCCTCCTTGGATGAGAAGTTTGACTATGCTAAGGCAGGAGGGGCTTCTGGCATGTGTCAAGAGAGGGGTGGGATGAAGTAGAAGTACAGTCTCCTGTAGAACTGAAAGAACTTCAGAGACAGCATGGTTTGTGAAAAACAACTCATGTGGGTGAGAGTTAAGAACCCTCAAATGTAGTTCTGCTTATGCCTCCAAATATCTGTGTGATATCATATTATTTTCTTTGTGCTTTAGTTGTCCCATCTGAGCAAGTATAGACATGAATTAGATGGTTCTTTGAATCTTAAAATTGTATCACTTGGAGATACAAGATATGTACAGAATATAGTAAAGACTTGTATAATGGAGAGAATTTTATGCCAAGGAGATGAACCTTTTCAAAAGTTTGCCTGGGGGCTAAAATTCATATTCTACACCACTGTGCTACTGGGTTATAATGAGTCCTCATGACTTCCTTTTTTTCCTAGAAGAACACCACTTCTATCTCTCCCAGTAATCATTATAATCTCAATTTGGGGAGGGAAGCAGTAGTAACTTAAACAGGTACACCTAGAATTCAAACTGCCTTGGATGAGACTGAGAAAGAAAAAAGCAATATAAATTTCCCACTTTAAGAAGCCTGCATTAAGTCCACAGCCAATACACTCACCAGCCTCGACAGAGCCAAAGTGACTTGTTTGAAATGCAGCATGCATAAGGATGACCACTTATTTGTGCTTTTTCTTTTTTTTTTAAATATGAAATTTATTGTCAAATTGGTTTCCATACAACACCCAGTGCTCACCCCAACAGGTGCCCTCCTCAATACCCATCACCCACCCACTCCTTCCCACCCCCCATCAACCCTCAGTTTGTTCTCAGTTTTTAAGGGTCTCTTATGTTTGGCTCCCTCCGTCTCTAACCTTTTTTTTTTTTTTCCTTCCCCTCCCCCATGGTCTTCTGTTAAGTTTCTCAGGATCCTCACAAGAGTGACAACATATGATATCTGACTTTCTCTGTGTGACTTATTTCACTTAGCATAACACTCTCCAGTTTCATCCATGTTGCTACAAAAGGCCATATTTCATTCTTTCTCATTGCCACGTAGTATTCCATTATGTATATAAACCACAATTTCTTTAGCTATTCATCAGTTGATGGACATTTAGGCTCTTTCCATAATTTGGCTATTATTGAAAGTGCTGCTATAAACATTGGGGTACAGGTGCCCCTATTTGTGCTTTTCCTATCCTGGCTCTTTGATTCCAGATTTAAAAGTAGGTCTGCATTTCTGCCTTCTGGCTTTCAGCTCCAGCTTCAACCTCCAAATCAAAAGTTCTCATCGATTTTCCAGAGGTATGATGTAAAGGAAAACTGTTAAGCAGGTTTCAACCAATCAGAAGAAAACTTTATACTAGTTCCTCTCATAAAATTAAAAAAATGGTTTTGAACTTTTCCACAGCTGTGTAAGGAATCAGGCAAACAACAACTCGGATTAAACAAAAGATGCTACCATAATCAAAAACAAGAATGTACTTACATAACTGACTTAAGATTCTATCCAGCTTTGGATGTGTATAGACCTTACCTTTATCAGCAATAACTCAGGCTTGGATTGACATTGGAATGACTACTGAGAAACTCAAACCCCTCTTCTGTCATACATTATAGCCTTGGGACTTTGATGAACTTAGTGATTCAGAAAAGTTTGAATAAACATGCCTCGGGTCCATGGAAAATAACTGTATCAGGTAAATTTGTCTTCCAGGCACCCAGTCTCATGATCCATCCTGATCTTTAACCTTCCTCAGCCCCTCTGGGACATGGCGACTGGGATTGGCTTCTTCCTACTTCATTACTCAATACTCAGTGTCACCCCTTCCCAAGGGTATTTTCTTTTACAAAACTCCATCTTTGAAAACCAGAATATGGGGGGGAAGGGATTTACCATTCATCTACTACTTACCAAGTGCTGCCACACACATTACATTTTATCTTCACAGCATCCCTAAAAATTAGTATTATATAGAAAACCTAAGTCCCATGGAAACTAACTTATTTGTCTAAATTCCCTTATTTATTAAATAAGAACAAACCAGGATCCAAATCCACATATTCTAACTCCAAGTACACACTTCTCCCTTCTAGATTCAAATGTTGCCCTGAATTATCAGGTCTTTCATTTGCAAAGAGCAGAGACTTAAGACATCTTTGAAATGTGAGACTTTAATTAAGGAATTAGACTTTTGGATCTAAAACAGCTTTGGATACTTATAGGTCTTTCTCACAGAAACCATGATTTCCCTCATTTCATGTCTTCTTCTCCATGTATGCTTCCTTTTAACTAAAAATCTTCTAAAATTTTCCCATCAAAATTCTATAGACTCTTGACATAATTAGCTAGCTGCTAAACTGAACTATCATTATTAAAATTCTATTAATGACTTTTGTACCAGGACACCTATTGACTTAATGATTAGCCTATGAGTGGGCCACTGTTGGGGAAAGTATCCACTCTTGGTCCAATTAGTGATAGCCCCTGAGCCAAGTTTCCTTTCTTGAACAGGGGCTGTGGGTGAAACTGGTTTTTTAGCTAAAAACATGTACTGGACACAGAGAGCGATGATTGTCAGGCTTGTATACACTTAAGCTCTATCAAAGACACAATATATCAGCTAGAGAAAAACACGGCAGCTAATACCCCTGTGTCCCCTGACATCACATACATATACAGCTAACTACCTCTGCGAATGCTTCCAGGCAGTCTGTTTATGTAAGTAGGGTAATGGATGACCTCACACCCTTTGCCTTTGCTACATTATGTGTTTTCCTCACCCTGGAGCCCTTTAAATCTTCTATGCACTTAAAGCACATTAACTGAATTCATAACATAAAGATATTTTTATATATGAGCCAATTAAGCATAAAATGTAAGTATTAATCCTAAAAAATACTTTTATTGATTGCTCTCTTACCATAGGGTGTCATTGTTATTTTAAACTAAAAAATTTGCATAGTCTTTGCCTGAATGATATCTTTGATTCATTCTGCTTTAAGAAGTAAATCTTCTCATATAATATAATGAATATCATAAACCTAAAATACTAATGATTAGATCTTTATCTTGTTAAACTATAATATTTTGAGAGATTAGATCAAAACATGTGATTCTGCTAGATAAATGGACAGTTTATCTTTCCAAATGTTTACAAGTGACTCATTTCTCTCTCAAATGATATTATTCTGACTTTTAAAAAAGGTTCCCCTGTAAGTGTGACATTCCAGCATATCACCTGTGTATGTTTTTCTAACATATCAAATGCTGTGTGGGCAAGTAGGTATGTTTATGTAAGTGCCACATGGCCACTGTAAACCCCCACATCTTTCTCCCTACCATATACCAGAAGCAGCTGGAGTCACATTTGCTTCTATACAGTCTCCTAAGTTTCTCTTTCTTCTTCTTCTTTTCTGCCTTTGTTGACCTTTGAATTTGGTATCTGCTATGATCCCCTCTATATTCCAGCCACCCCATATAAACACAAACATATATTCTGTACCATACTTCCCTCATACACAAACTTCTGCCATAAAGAAGGAGCATTGAGTACTATGGCTGTCCTTACTAATGAATACTCATGAGGTCTTGGTGGCCTCCTGGAAAAGGGGCTTGTTGTAGCGCAGTTTACAAATTGTGATATTGGACTTTCAGTTCTATAGCACTGCCCCAGAGGCTTAAATGGATAGAATTTCTAGCAGAAAGGATTCCATTTCTCACCTACACCCATTTCAAGTTTTTATTATTTTTAATGTATATTTATTTATTTTGAGAGAGAGAGAGAGAGAGAGAGAGAGAGAGAGAGAGAGAGAATATGAACAGGGGCACAGAGCACAGAGAGAATGCCAAGCAGGATCCATGCTGTCAGCACAAAGCCTGACTCCAGACTCCATCTCATGAACCATGAGATCATGACCAGCCAAAATTAAGAGTCCCACATTTAACCAGCTGAGTCACCTAGGCACCCCAAGAAGAGATCTTCTAATTGCAGTATCTGATGACATTTTTCATTCAGTATCCTATTAGATGTTGTGGCTGCATTATACTATAATGGTTCATTCCTGGAAACCAGATATCCCAATTCCAATGGTAATTTCTCCTCCTCCTCCTCCACCACATCCTCCTCCTCCTCCTCCTATCCTTCTTATTCTTCTTTTTACAGGAATTTATGAATCACTTTGGAAATGTGATTAAAGCTATCCAATTACATGTAAATTTTTCCTATAATTTCAGAGTTAACTAATCCTTTCAAGCCTGTTAATAGGCCCCAAAGGAGTCCATGGATCCCAGATTAAGAACTCCAATTATTTTCCTTTTTTAAATTTCTTTAGTTGAGAGACAGTGAGAGAGAGATAAACAGATTATGTGAGTAGAGGAGGGGCAGAGAGAGAGTGAGAATCCCAAGCATACTCCGCACTGTCAGCACAGAGCCCAACTCAAGTGTCCAATCTCATGAAACATTAGATTATGGCCTGAGCCAAAATCAAGAGTCAGATGATTAATTAACTGAGCCACCCAAGCACCCCATCATCTACCTCCATTTCAAATAAGGGTGAATTTTTTTTTCTGGATTATACAAATCAGTTTATTTATTTTTTTAATATATGAAATTTACTGTCAAATTGGTTTCCATACAACACCCAGTGCTCATCCCAAAAGGTGCCCTCCTCAATACCCATCACCCACCCTGCCCTCCCTCCCACCCCCCATCAACCCTCAGTTTGTTCTCAGTTTTTAACAGTCTCTTATGCTTTGGCTCTCTTCCACTCTAACCTCTTTTTCTTTTTTTCCTTCCCCTCCCCCATGGGTTTCTGTTACGTTTCTCAGGATCCACATAAGAGTGAAACCATATGGTATCTGTCTTTCTCTGTATGGCTTATTTCACTTAGCATCACACTCTCCAGTTCCATCCATGTTGTGACAAAAGGCCATATTTCATTCTTTCTCATTGCCACGTAGTATTCCATTGTGTATATAAACCACAATTTCTTTATCCATTCATCAGTTGATGGACATTTAGGCTCTTTCCATAATTTGGCTATTGTTGAGAGTGCTGCTATAAACATTGGGGTACAAGTGCCCCTATGCATCAGTACTCCTGTATCCCTTGGATAAATTCCTAGCAGTGCTATTGCTGGGTCATAGGGTAGGTCTATTTTTAATTTTCTGAGGAACCTCCACACTGCTTTCCAGAGCGGCTGCACCAATTTGCATTCCCACCAACAGTGCAAGAGGGTTTCCGTTTCTCCACATCCTCTCCAGCATCTATAGTCTCCTGATTTGTTCATTTTGGCCACTCTGACTGGCGTGAGGTGATATCTGAGTGTGGTTTTGATTTGTATTTCCCTGATAAGGAGCGACGTTGAGCATCTTTGCATGTGCCTGTTGGCCATCCGGATGTCTTCTTTAGAGAAGTGTCTATTCATGTTTTCTGCCCATTTCTTCACTGGGTTATTTGTTTTTCGGGTGTGGAGTTTGGTGAGCTCTTTATAGATTTTGGATACTAGCCCTTTGTCCGATATGTCATTTGCAAATATCTTTTCCCATTCCGTTGGTTGCCTTTTAGTTTTGTTGGTTGTTTCCTTTGCTGTGCAGAAGCTTTTTATCTTCATAAGGTCCTTGAGAAAGTCAGGATAGAAGGAACATACTTAAAGATCATAAAAGCCATTTATGAAAAGCCCACAGCTAACATCATCCTCAACGGGGAAAAACTGAGAGCTTTTTTCTGAGATCAGGAACACGACAGGGATGCCCACTCTCACCGCTGTTGTTTAACATAGTGCTGGAAGTTCTAGCATCAGCAATCAGACAACAAAAGGAAATCAAAGGCCTCAAAATTGGCAAAGATGAAGTCAAGCTTTCGCTTTTTGCAGACGACATGATATTATACATGGAAAATCCAATAGACTCCACCAAAAGTCTGCTAGAACTGATACATGAATTCAGCAAAGTTGCAGGATACAAAATCAATGTACAGAAATCAGTTGCATTCTTATACACTAACAATGAAGCAACAGAAAGACAAACAAAGAAACTGATCCCATTCACAATTGCACCAAGAAGCATAAAATACCTAGGAATAAATCTAACCAAAGATGTGAATTTTTTTTTTAATAGGGATTTATCTTGAGATGGTTTCCCAGAGATTCATGTAAAGGAAAAAGTGGTCTACAGGTGCAAACTGGTTCCAGATTGATGCAAGGCCTCCAAAGAGAGCACAGGTGTGAGTTGTTAGAAAATAAACCCTCTGGAAATGGAGGGGTGTATAAATTGTAAAGGGATCCAAGAAGTCCAGGCACAGCAGCAATAATGTCCACTATTGGCCTTCCATCCTGCTAAATCCCCAGATATGTTCAGTTCTCATCTCACTTTATTTCTCAGAGATATTCCCACTGGCTACTTCCTCCTTGAAACAGTCTTTTACTATTGCTTCTGCAACAATATTGTTTCTTGATCTTTTTAACTGCTCTGGCATGACCACTTGCAAGCTCACATAACTCTACTCTGACAATGCATTTTAAAGTTTGTTCTAGGCTCTCTTTCTTTTCTATATTTGTTCTCTCTTTGATCTCATCCCATGTATCTAGTTATCACTCATAAGAAGAGATTTTAAATGTTGATATCTCCAAACCAGACCTTCACTCTGATTTCGAGGTATGTGGTAAATACAATTGTATTCTTTTATTCTGACACCAAGAACCAAATATGCCCCCAAAACCATCGTCATCACCTGAGAATGTCTTTCCTATCTTTTCAGTACCACCACCATTTATTAGTCTGTGCAAGTCTGAACCAATGCTACTTCCAAACATTCAACAATTCTGCTCACTCAACTCCCAAATAATCTCCAACTGTCCTCTTCAACCTCTATAATGTTACCACTCTCATCCAAATGTCTATAATCTCTTGAGGTATTATTTAACAGCCCACTAACTACTCTAAATACTTCTACTCTCCCTCACAAATTTAGTTTATCTTTCCCACTAGTCTCTATAAGACCAGTCACCCATCTTAAGTTGTTTTCTTAGAAAAACTATATTTTACAACAGTTTTAGATTTACAGAAAATTGCCAAGATAGGACAAAGAGCTCTCATAAGCTAACCCAGTTTCCACTATTATTAACATGCTAGGTTAAAATGGCACATTTGTTACAATTAATGAACCAACATTCTCATTAACTAAAGTTTATTCTTCTTGCCTTTCTTTTTACTAACATTGTTTTTTCCATTCCAGTATGTCTTCCAGGATATCATATTACATTTACTCATCATATCACCTTAGACTTTTTGGCTATGATAATTTCTCAGACTTTATTTATTTTTAATAAGTGAACAGTACTGGTCAGATATTTTGTAAAATACCTTTTTATTGAGATTTGTTTAATGTTTCCAACATGATTTCACTTGGGTTATGGGTAATTGGTGGTGAGAAAAACCTCAAAGGTGGAGCCATTTTAATTCCATCCTATCAAGGGTTTATACTATCAACATGATTTATTATAGTTGATGTTGCAAGAAATATATTATTGAGTGTATATTATGTATTTATAAATATTTCTATATACAACCATCTCTATCTATAGTAAGCTAAACATCAGTTTGTATTGATGTCTCCAACTCTCCTCTATTATCACATGGATCATTATAGTGTCCCCCTTCTTATCTGTAAACTCCCACTGCAACAGTGAAAAACCTGGCTCCAACTATCTATCATCCATTTACTTAATTGTTCAATTCCAGTAACACTTGCACAGAAGAGAATTGTTTACCCATAGCCCCATGGCATACAATTTTATCAACTACAGTACAGTGCTTATGTAGTTTATTTTGCTTTTAGTTTTATAAACTCCACTCATTTCCAAAGTTACTTAGGGCAGCACTTTCTCCCCTACCCTTCATGATGAAGTTTTTTATCATTATTCTCTCTATAGACTAAGACCATCCCTGGCATAGAGTAAATGACCAACAAACAATTGTTGAATTATTACAATAATTCAAGTATTTAATTTGAAAACTTTCAACTACTTAAGAGAGAAGATGAAAGAAAAGAAGTCGAGGAAGGAGAAAGAGAAAGAAGACAGTCTAAATTCATTCTCTACCACTAATTATGATTCGTGCCAAGTTATTTAACTTCTCTGCAACTTAGTTTCTTCATCTGTAACATAGGGATATCGATAATCAAAAGTGACTATTGTTAGAAAAATATAAGAAAATATTCATAAATTGCTTGGGAAAGCATCGAGAACATAGTAAGTGTATTCTAAACATTAGTTCCTTTCAATTCTTGGAGATTTCTAGACTCATCAAAGTTCATTTCAGGGATACCAAGAAGTATCTGATCAAGAAAATTACATCTCAATCCAGGTGATGAGCCCTGAAATTCCTTGTAAGAAGGTCTGAACTTTGTGTTAATGGTGCCAATTTAGGCTACATGCACACATTTGGGGAGGATGACACTGATACATTTCTTAAAGAAGCTATTAACAGCACTAATATAACAGCTAACAAATTTTAGCAACTGCTGTGCTTCGGGGACTGTACTGAGCCCTTTGAATGCAAGCCTCATAATGAGCTTCCTTGAAAGATACCATTTTTAACCCTCATTCACAAATGAAGAAACTCACCTATATTTCGATCACTGTCATAATATAATAAACCAAACAAAGAAGTTAGCCTGATCCATGGTGGCAGGTCAGCAAGCTTAAAAATTGGGAATGTGAAACATAAGTGTGGATATTTTCAATAACTACTTTTGCTGTAGTTATCTTTCACTCATTTGGATTATGTTTAACATCTAGGCAACATACTAGAATTCAGTTCATCTTAAGCCTGCCACTCTGTGACCTCAGGCAAGTTATATAACCATGCTTGAACTTGGCTTTTGGATTCCTTCAAGGTTTAAAATTCCAAAGTTCTGAGCAGATTTTGAGGACGTCTTCCAAACATGGATTTGACTGTATGCTATTTTCTAATGCATAGCCAAACTCTTTCTCCTGCCCTCTACCCCTAAATTTGTAGAAACTTTGCTTTCCCTACCCTACCGTTTGCTTTCCCTTAAGACCTTAACATGGTCTCAAATAATATCTTCCCTACTGATTCCTCTTGTTGCACATTCCTTTTCATAATTAAAATGGAATCTTGTTTCACACACTCAACTCTGGTTTTGAATGCCAATGCAACAAATCCAAAGGCCAAGTGTCAGGTCTCATTTTGTGGCAGGCACAATCCTGAATGCTTGAAAGGCATCATACTATTTTAATCCTTCTACTAACCCCATGGTAAAGTTATGGATATTATTCTCCTTTTTTAGACAAAAACAAATAAGAAACAAAAACTCCACAAAGACACATATACAAACTAGCTTTGGAGATCTTGAACAAATTGCCTAGGAAGTAAGTGACAGTGCAGAATTCTGAATACCTGACTCCAAAACCCATGCTTTTGACCATTAAATCTTGTCTCTTGAGATCAGAGGTGATTTACATCAAAAATGTGAATAACTAAGAGTAACATGGAAGCAAGGTTATAGACCTGGTGTATGATGAGGCAAAAGGGTACAGTGTAACTTGGACACTATGACATTACATATGATAAGTTACTATTCGTACTTCCACTTTTCAAAGGAGAAATATGACATTTATAAGTCTAAGAAAACTGTCAAAGGTAGCTGTGACTCCTATCAAGGTAGCTTCCTATTGCCAAGATGGCACCTTCAGAACTATCCAGAGAAATTTATTTAAAACAAAAAGCAAAAAGCAAGTTGTAAATTCAGTAGACCTAAATCACCACGGGCCTAGGGAACTTATTTTCAAAAGGTCCCCAGGTGATTCTGATGCATTCCCAAATGTACAAGCATTATACAAATTTAGATTTGCCTGATAGAGAGGGTCAGCCTCATTTACAATAGTAAAATACCAGGTCAGTTCTATTTCCTCATCTTAACAGCCTATTAAAAATACTATCTATGAGATATCTCTCTACCACCACCCTCTCTGCAAACATGAACACATTATGAAACCCTTTTGTACCTTTATTGACAACAATACTCTTTTCAAATGAGATCACAGCACCTTATTTACTCTGAAGATGATGGAGAGGCTGAGGATACTCTGGGCCTGGTCCTCAGGCCCCTGATATCAAGTCCAAGTATCTGTAGGATACTTATAGACAAACTGTTTTTTCTCTTTAAATCTGGGGCACTTATAAAGGTAAAAAGGCTTGATTTGGTCATGATTTCCTTACTCTACACTTTAAGCTGCCCCTCTCCTTCCACATATCATGCTTTCTTCATTTCATCAGTCTTGCTCTCAGGAAAGCCACTTGAAGCAGTCATTTTGCTCTTTAGTCAAAATACTTTCTATTCTAGAGGTATCTACATCCTACTTTGTCCTTATTCTCCTCTTTTCACCATCCATGTAGTCAGTAAATTAATTCACAAAGTGTACTTTGAGTACCTGTTATTCTTCATATGACATTTTATGCATTGAGGAGATAAACAAAACCCTGTAGTGTTATGGGGCTTATTCCCTCTCCCTTTCTCTCTCTCTCTCTCTCTCTCTCTCTCTCTCTCTCTCACACACACACACACACACACACACACACACACACACACACACACTTGCTTTGGCCACGGCTTCCCAATAGGAAGTCCTATATAAGGAGAGTCCCTGTTTCTGGACCTTTCCAAAATTCTCCCTTTCCTCCTATATCTGAATGAACACATGATGGTCTTAATCTCCCACTGGAAGATAAGCCAATCAGATGAATTAGTCCTAGCTATGGCATCAATTACTGATTATGAAGTTTTAAGTCGCTACTCCCAGATAACCTACATTTATCATTAATTCCTTCAATCCAAATTCTCTGCCCTATAATAACATATGGGATGCATTTGGCATCCAGAGGAGACTTTCAACTTCCCTGAAACCATGGTAACATGAAGCCAGCATCTTCATTCCCCATATCCATGAAAAATTAGTATCTGCAAGGATCTTATTTCTCTCAACCTAGCAATCACAAAGTTGATCGCTCTACTCTGACTCATCATGTACAGTTTTACCTAGTTTATATTTCTGCCTAAACTTAGAGATATTTTAATGTGCCTTTTCTGAAATTTTCCTTAGTTTTCCCCCCGGTCCTTCTGGTTAGGTAACTAATCTATGCACCCAAGTATGCATACATTAAATAAAAATTGCAAAACTATTTTATTCTCTCTGACTCTGTAACAGTATACAAAAGCATGGCACTGACCTAATTCAGGGATAAACCCAAACAGGAGAAAAAGTTTTTTAAAGCATTGCCCACCCCCACCAACTTTCCAGTCATAACAGCCCCCTACCTCATTTTATGTTTTTCAGATCTACTCCTGAGAACAGGACCCCATAGGAATCAAAAGTTTATATTGCAGGCCACCTGAGAGGAAATGGGAAGTGAGGATGTGATCAGTTAGGGAGAGGAGAGCTGCAAGCTGGTAGTATGCAATCCAGGTAGGCTATGGTCAGCTTGTTAATGCACTCTGCAGAGTGAAAGCCAACATGACCCATAAGTCTGCATATAATCTGCCCACCCCTCCAGTTACCCTCTGTCCCCATCTCTACCAAGCTCCCCCTTGCCCACTCTGCTACTGCCAACATCTGTCTGGTGGAGCAGGCATGCATTTTGCTCATGCTGCTCTTGCTGTCTCATGTTTTACCAATTCCCACTACGTTCCACTCCAGCATTCTCTCTCCCCATCCTTGCTTTCTTAGTTCCTATTACATGGATCTCCCTCTAACTGTGTATGTATAGCTTATTTGTGTGTTTTGTATCTCAGCCCATAGAATGCAATTCCATGAGGGAAGTGACTTTTCCATTTTGTTTACCACTTTTTTCACCAGCAATTAGAACAGTGCCCAGCATGAAGTACATGGTCAATAAGACCTTGTTGAATAAACAAACAGACTTGCAATGAGCTGGTCCTGCAACTATGATTATGTCAAACAAAAACAAAAAGAAAAAAATGTAATCCAGTGTTTTTCTGTTCTGGTTCCAAGAGATAACAAACTTTTGAGTTTGTTACATGAACAGGGCATCAGTCAACCTTGAGCCATTGTATGAAATCTATTCCCTTTCCATTTCTTCTGATTACATCAAGAACAAGAACCAGGGGTAAAATATCATGAACACTTATGAATTTACTTTTTTGAACAAAAAGAAAAAAGAAGAACAACAACAAGATCAAGTCTCATGGTTAAAATCCTTGGTTGGCAGCTGAATCTGGTTGATATTTAATAACATTTTTTGTTTTCATTTTTAAAAATTTATATTGTCAATTAATGTAGTGAAAAAAGTCTTTAAATTCCATTCATAAAAAGAAATAAAAGAAAAAATGGAAGGAAGGGAGAGAAGGAGAGAGAGATAAAGAGGGCAAGACAGAAAGAAGGAAAGAAAGAATGAATGAATGATTAAAGGAAACAGTTTAGGTGGTACCTAGATTTTGCAAACAATGGTAAACATGTTATAGCAATGGTAGAAGCAATGATTACCACTTTGGGGCATCTATCCCGTGAATACACATGTCTCTAACCCTAGAAGAACAAAGAAGGGGTATCTTTTGGATACTAATCTCTGTAAGTGGTAGCCCAGCATCCCAGTTGAACACAAAGTGTGGGTGCACTCCCTCCAAAATGTATGCTGTAGCAAAGCCCATGAGTGCCAACCAGGTGCTGGGAAGATTACATGAAAAGAGAAGAAATTTTTAAAGGAGACAAAATTCTTAACCCTTACCAGTCTCTAATTAGGTTGACATCAATGCTTAGAAAATGGTGAAAATAGAGAGGGCTTGTGTGAATCCTGGGCACTATTTCTAGGAGAGCCCCAAAGGATGATGAGTCATTTCATCATGACAGTGACAGAGTACAGTTCAATCCCAGCCAGGTTGTATGTTTTATCCCATATACAGTATGTACAAGAACACTAACATGCCCCTGCCCCTTATTGACCTCATCCTACCCTCAGAATGCAGCTCAGCAACTTGCTGACAGCCAAGCCCCCTGGGGGGACATAGACTGACTGCATCTTAGACCATGAGCACTTGTCATTCTGAAAAAAGAGCCACAGACATATTTGAACCATAAAGAAATAACAACAAAAACAAACCACATCCTTCTTATCTTTCACTGTGCACTTGAATGCAATTTATTTTCATTTTTACATTTTAAGGGGAAACTGTTGGAGACTTGATGGTTAGAATAGAAATGAAGCATAGAGCATACTGCTTTTTTTTCTTTCCTTCCCCACAGAGCCAGTGGGATGAATGTCTTTGCCTTCAGCTCTGAAATTTGTATTCTCTACTATCTGGGGAAAAAAAATACAGGATAATGTCCATTCTGCTGCCTTTACCCCATTTTGTTTATTCTCATGAGGTAGAATTTTAAAGAAAAATGAAACACATTAATCTTTAGTAATTTATTTCTCTCCCACTAAACTCTTTCTTCCTGATAATAAGGCATATTATTTTAAGTGACTTTGTGTTTCTTTCTAAAATCTGCATCCTCGGTCCTTTCAAAACTGAACAGGTTACTGAGCTTAATTCAGTCTCATGAGATTGTTTCTATTTCTTCTTTCCAGCTGTGCTCCAAAGAACACCTACTTCTGTATCCCTTGGAGAATCTCCATGTGGGGAGGGCGCAATGAATTTGAAAGCCATAGATCATCCCAAGACTTAGCTTTCCCATGGGATCTCTTTATGAGGACTTCTGATACGACCTATAGCAACTCCTTCCATCACTGAATTTGCAGGATGAAGCTATGTTTCTTAAGGGAGTCCGTGGTTACAGCCACCATCTCAACCTCAGTTGTACCTGTCAGCTTTGAAAATCCAAGGATATTAGCAAATGACTTAGAAATAAGTTTTAAAAGGAAAACAAGTCCACTTATTAAAACTAGAAGAAGGCAAGTAGCAATGTATGATAAGAGTGAGGGGAGATGACGGATAAAGGCCTATGACCACCCCTTCAGTCTCTTTTGATACCCTCACTCTGCGTCCAACCTTAGCTCTAACCCAAGAAAATTCTAACAGTTCTCTTAATGAATGAATACTGCTTCATGGCTCAAGAGACATACACATTACATATGTATGTGTGTGTGTGTGTGTGTGTGTGTGTGTGTGTATACACACACACACATATTTTTCTAGATTTAATTATGTATGTTTTCTAAGTGATGTCGCAAACTATTTTTCTTGACTTTGATATGTGGTGTGTGGAGAAATGCAATTAATTTTTATATACTGACACTATATCTAGCAAACTTTCAGAAGGATAAAATAATTCACCAAATTTACATAGCTGGTAAACTGCAAGGTTGGGACTCTAACCAGTGTTTATAGAATTCTAAACATTGTGGCCTCAAACATCCCCCAAAAGCTTTCTTAAGCCATTCTCAAAAATATTCATTCACCTACATATATCCTCCACCAGATGGAGTAATACCTCAGTTGCTCTATTGTATTTTTTTCCCCTTATTTGGCATGCTATAACATCTTTTTTAGAAACAATTATATGTTTCCCTCTTCCTTCTTACTATCTAGAGATTCTTTCTAAATTCTTCAGCGATCTATGCCTCCCACAGAGAGCTCACATGCCACAAGACAGAAATACCGACATTTGAACTGGGTGACTTGGTTGCGTGAGGCTATCAGTACATTGCAATATGTTTAGCAGCATCTCTGGCCTCTACCCACTAGATACCAGTAGCAACTGACCCCTGTTGTGATAACTTAAAAAAAAAAAGTTTCCAGACATTGACAATTGTCCCTTTGGGGACAACATTACCCCCAGTTGAGAACCACTACATTAGGTCAAGCCAAACCCGCTTTTAGCTCCAATGGCAGGACTAATTTTCCAGGAATAAACCCATCACTTTGCCAGTGATTATAGCAGGAAAGAACATTTGACCAAAGTTTGGCCCATGAGACTGGAGTTGAGGTCCATTGTTATTTTTCTGAAAAAATTTCTTTCTTCTAAGAGAGGCTACAAAGACTGTCACATCTCTCTCTCTCTTTCTCTCTCTCTCTCTCTCAGTCTTATTCTGAACATCATTTGGTATAAGTAGACTGGAGCTAATGCAACCATCTTGCTACCAGGTTCAGTATGAATATAGTTCCCAGATGAATTATAAGCAGCAGTTCATCCAAAAAACTCCCAGAGAAATGAAGACAAAACTACTGGATCAAGTCTTCTAGGTATAGGAGATGAGAAACATCCTAATTGCTTAAATTAGCTTGTGATGAGATTTCTTCCCTCCCTCCCTCCCTCCCTCCTTTCCTCTTTCCACTTAAGACCTTAAGTATATAAAACTGAATTGATTATAGTCTCAAAATAAAAATACAATATTCTCTCCCAGCTGTCTCCTTCCCCCACCCCCCACTTTCAAATATAGCAACCCCTCATTTCCTATCTTTTTCTCATTTTTCTCCCTGCTTAAGTACTCATTCCAGTATTTTGAATATATATCTGTCAAATCCATCTTTACAGATTTATGCAGATATACACATGAACTTAAAATTGGTATTATGTGTGTGTGTTTTGGTTTCCCTGAAGGATATTGTGCTATAAATTTCATTCTATTTCCAGCTGCCTTTCATGATGGTGTGTGTGTGTGTGTGTGTGTGTGTGTGTGTGTGTGTGTATTTCCTTTAACTATATGGTATTCCACCACATGCGATATTACATGTTTCTTATCCTGTTTTATAGTGAGGACTGCTTACTCTCTTTTTTTAAGTTTTTAAGAATGTTTATTTCTGAGAGAGACAGACAGAGTACAAACAGGGGAGGGCCAGAATGGGAGACACAGAATCTGAAGCAGGCTCCAGGCTCTGAGCCATCAGCACAGAGCCTGACATGGGGTTCAAACCCACAAACTGTGAGATCATGACATGAGCCAAAGTCGGACACTTAACCGACTAAGCTACCCGGGTGCCCCAGGACTATCTACTTTCTATTACCCTAATTTTTACCTCAAACGGTTCTGAAATGGGTCTTATTGTTTATGTCTCACTGTGGACCTGAGATATAAATGGAGAGGTTGTGAGGGTATTCACATATTTACCTTCTCTGAACACTGAACTATTTTTTTTTCTATAGTAGACCCCTTTAAATGAAACTCCCACAGTAGTACATGAGGATCCCTATTTTCTCATATCCCTAACAACACCTGATGTTTTTAAAGCCTCTTATATTTCCTAGTGGCCCTTATAAAGTGGTATCTAATTGGTTTGATTTGTATTTATGAGACTATTAATAAAGATGAATACTTGTTTACATATTTAAAAAACCTACTTCAGAGGATTAGTGTAACTGTTTTAAAAATTAACATGTAACATACTTAATTCTTAGGAACATAGTATTAGCTATTTCTAATATGACTACTATTATCAATATTTTCATCATTACTATTATATATTAGTCATTTGATCTTTCTGTGAATTGCTTGTTTATATGTTTTCCCCAGATTTCTCTTTCTCGTTTCCTTATTTCCAAGTCTTCTTTTATATTGTAGTTATCAATCCCTTGTCTGTGTAAATGGTGCAAATACTCCCTCAAATCTTGTCACAAAGGTGGTAAACTTCATCCATGGAGTAATTCAGTGACAAGGCAAATTCATCAATTTTTCTGCTCACAAGTATTTTTCTTTTGGTGTGTTGCTTAAAATTTCCTTCACCATCCCAAATGACAAATATTCTTCTATGCTTTTCTTATATTGGCTTTATACTTGCACATTTGGGCTTCTAATCCATATAGAGTTCAGGGATGAGATAGTAAAAGAAATTTTATGGCTTACAATACAGTGAACCTACTTTTCCAATACAACTTCTTCAAAAATCCATTCTTTGCCCTACTAAAGTGTGAGGCCTCCTATTCATAGATGGCTGTGATTCTAGGCTTTCTATTTAACTCCATTGCCTATTGATTGGTTCTTGAGTTAGTGGCACACAGTTTCTTTAACTATGCCTTTGTAATAGACATTTATACCTCGTTTCTTCAAAGGTGGCTTTTTTTCTCACTTGCTCACTCCTAAAAGTGGGCCTGCTCAAATTTCTGTTGAGAATTCCTGAATCTCTTAGTGGCTACATTTTATGCTTTGCTTCTTAGCCTCACTGCTGTGCTAATAAAAAAAAATTCAAATACATCAAAGGAAAAGTTGCCTTTTCCTGGTTCTTCAGTCCTATCTTTTCAGCTAATTCTTTCAAACATAAGTTCTCCATATTTTATCCAGCCTTTTTATTTGTTATTGGTGAGAAACTTGATCTGTACGTTGCTAATCTGGCATAGATATAAAATTGACTTTTAAAAAGTTTGGAACCTCTGATCAGCAACCTTTCTGAACTCTTATTAAATTCCATTATGTTTTCTGTATCAGTGATACCTTTGTTTCTGTCACAGATTGGGTTCACCTAAAGGAAACAGAGGTAGGTGTTCAAGGTGTTTACTGGGGAATCAATACTTATGAAAGGCAAGGGGAGGAATCAGCACAGAGGAGAGAGAGAAGTTGAGCTGCCATGCAGACTAAAGCTTCAGCTGTCTCAGCAGAGAGTTCTGGGATAAGTACCACTGATCAGACTTGACCCATATTGAGTCACAGTGAGTCAAAACAGACAAGCTTTCATATACCACCTTGTGCATTCACCAGATAATAGGTGCTCTAGGAAGACATGACCTCCCGGGAAAAGCAGAAGGTTCTCAGCTAGTGAGCTGGGCCCTAAAGGAGCAGAATGCTGAAGGCTTAGCCCACTGCATTCCCTAAGTTTGGTTCAAGTCCTTTTTTGAAGGGAAAGATGAGCAATATGTCTCTGTGTTTACCACACCTTCTAAGTTATATATAACACTTCACTCCTTAGGGAGAAGCTCCAGATCTGTGAGATCCCTCCCTATTATATGCTGCACGCAGGGATTGTGGTTTTTGACCAGAACACGTCTGTTTTTCCTAGGAGTCTGGGTGTGGTCTCTTTATCCCTTGTTATGGAGGGAGGGAGCTGTTCAGCTAGTTTTCAGCTCTTTTTCAGCAGGACTTATTTCAGGTATAGTTGTAGATTTGGTGTCTCCATGGGAGGAGGGACGTTCAGGGTATTCCAAGGCCATCATCTTGTACCACAACTCTATTTTTCTTTTATTTGTAAAAGATATTTTTGCGGGATATAAGATTGTTGGATCTCAGTTCTTTTCTTTCAGTACTTGAACAAGTAACCCACTTCATTCTGGCCCCTATCACTTCTGAAGAGAAAGCTCTTAAGCTTATTAAGGTTTCCTTGTTTTGCAAGCAATCATTTCCTCTTGCTGCTTTAAAATTTTTCTCTTTCCCCATGACTTTCAGCATTATTATAATCATATATCTAGGTATTAATTTCTTTGTTTTTTTTTTTTTTCTTACTTGGAGTTCATTTTGTGTTATCCTAGTCTGGAATTATCTGTGAGCCACAGGTCTGGAAGTGACAGTGGATACAGTGGCTTACTTTTCTTTTCTTTTTTTTTTTGGTAATATTTTACTTTTTAAATTTGTTTATTTTTAATTTAAATCCAAGTTAGTTAACATATAGTTTAATAATTTCAGGAATAGAATTTAGTGATTCATAACTTACATATAACACCCAGTGCTCATCCTAACAATGGTCCTTCTCAATGCCCTCACTGCTTTAGCCCTTCCTCTGACCCAACATCACACCAGCAACCCTCAGTTTATTCTCTGTATTTAAGAGTCTCTTATGATTTGTCTTCCTCCCTGTTTTTATATTATTTTTGCTTCCCTTCCCTTAGGTTCATCTGTTTTGTATCTTAAATTCCACATGAGTGAAATCATGATATCTGTCTTTCTCTGACTTATTTTGCTTAGCATAATACACTCTAGTTCCATCCACGTCTCAGCAAATGGCAAGATTTCATTCTTTTCCATCGCCGAGTAATTTTCCATTATACCTGTATATCACATCTTCTTTATCCATTCTTCAGTCAGTGGACATTTGGGCTCTTTCCATATTTTGGCTATTGTCAATAGTGCTGCTATAAACATTGGGTTGTATGTGCAATGGCTTACTTTTCTTGAGTGGCATTCCTGATTTACTAGGGATAGGGGCACTAGCCTCTGATAGCTTCAGCTTACCTTTCCCAGTGTGAAGCCTTTTCCCTACATACAAGCCTGGGCAAGGTTAAAGGAGGTCCCAGCATTCTTGCCCTCCATATCAGGCATACATGTATAAACTAGGTGGAAGAAGGGAGATCCTGACCTTTCAGCTACATTTGCCAGGAATTTAGATTCTGCAGCTCTGAGCTAGGGATGATGAGACATGCTTAGGGCCTACCTGTCCCACTGATATACCATATCTTTGACTAGGAGCTGAGGAGAGAGCTAGGCCTGTCTTCTTGGCCACACTTAACCTGAGTATAGTTTCCATCATTTTAAGCAAGAGAGGCTGGGGTGTGGTTAGAGAAGGAGTGGGTTGTGACTCCAGTGCCATACTATGGCTGTTTCTTACTGATATTTACTAGATTTCTTGAATGAATGCTTCTTCATTTGCTGTCTGCAGTTAGAACAATTTCTAGTGATATTAAGTGGTTTCTTTGGATGGTTGCATGGGTAGATAATAAAGAGATGCATACATATATAGATATCTATTTCTGTATGTGTGTACATAATATATAAATACTAAATATTTACATATTACATAAAATATTCACCAGCTATAGTCATTTCTCTGGGGATAAAGTTCTCACATATCCTAGAGCCCCTGGTTTCTCATCTATCTTGTCTTAATATCCTCTGAGATAGTTTCTCAACCCTATCTTCCCATACATTAACTCAGATTATAGCTGAACTTCTTTTTACATCTCTCTTACCTTGCCCATAGCCATCTCCTAATTTCAGTGACTCTCCTAATACCTCGATCCCAGGTAATACTCTCATCTGGGGTTCCCTGGTTGTAGATGGAAGAACTAGAAAGCCAAAAGAAGGATGTTCTGGGACGGATCTTCAGTTGTTGATGTAGCATCTCTTCATGCCCATTCCATTTCCATGCTCATGATCTTACTGCCTATGATTGGTACAGGACTGGGCTGGTACTGGACTGCTAATTTTCTCTCCCATAGTGGCTGTGTGCAGGTCAAAATTTACTCAAAGCAGTATAATAGAGAGGAAAAAGACGTGTTTAAAAAACTATTTCTGGCAACCTGCAATGTCCTCTTAGTCCTCTCATGTTGCAGTCTACTTTTTACTTCCTTATCCTTCTTGGTCTTCAGCCACACCCCAACATCCCTCCCACAAACACATGTCCGGAGGCCAAATCACCGTATTCTCAAACCGGTTCACAATGTTTTTATTTTATTTGGTAAATGTGTTCTGAAACCCATTAATCTCCTTTTCTTCTTTATGAAAATTCTAAGATTCTAGTTAAAGAAGTTAAGTCTTTACTTGTACTCCAAGTGGTCTCAAACTAGATGCCAATTTTCTATTACTTGTATTTTAAGACACCTTTGCTATTAACTGATCACATCTCCCTTTCATTATAGTATGTGAGGGCAAGAATCATTTCTTCTTCTTTTTGTGTCCACAGTACCTACACAGTATTAAATAGGCATACTGAGGACCTAATAGGAGTTGAGTGTTCTGGCTCTTTTCAGCTAATGACCAGGAATCCCACTGGTCAGAAGATGAAGAGGGAGAGATATCTGGATTGGTCTTTTTTACTTATTTTTAATGCTGCAGTAAATGAACCCAATTTATCAAGGGTTAAACACATCAGTTATACCATTGTTTCAGAATGCCAGTAAATGGAAGAATGATCTATTACTTTCCAACATTGTTGCACTGATAACTAATGCAAAGCTAGCTTTTCAGCTGTATATCAACTCTTTTCTTCTGCCAGGTATTACTGTACTTAAGTGCCTCCCCAAGCAATTGCATTTTTGTTTCTGCTTTTAATACCAGACCATTAATCCCAATGTTCTGTTTGGAGTAATGTGATATGTGTGAAGCCAGGCTCAGGAATTATGATAGTTAAAAGCCACATTTAAAGAGGCTGATACAAAATGGGATTTCATTTCTTTCTGGTATTAGGCTTTTAAGTGCCAGAAAAATAACAATCTACAGAGAGGAATTTTTCAATAAGAGCTGCAGCTCTGATATTTTAGTCACAATTCTCTCCAAATCAGCTGCAGATATGAATCTTGTTGGAGTAATGGTAGTTCAAGAAAGTGATTGTATAAAATTGATTTAAATCCCTTGACAGTATATCTACATTCTATAGTCAATAAAAAAGAGAGAGAGAGAGAGAGAGAGAGAGAGAGAGAGAGAGAGAGAGAGAGGGAGGGAGTTTCATGGGCCAAGGAAGTGATTGCTACAAAGCAGATATGCCTCTTCCCAAAAATCATAATGCAGGACCTTATTCTTTAATGTTTTGGCTGTTCCTTCCCCAGCAAGCTTTGCAGCCCACTTGAACCAGGCCCATTTACTTGATATATATGATAGAAAAAGTCAAAGTGATTGAGAGACTTGTATTTGGGACTGATTGCCATTGAAATGGAAATATTTTTGCATTTATATGGCAAATGAGAACTTTTCTATCAGAGGTTCTCCATTTTTTTATGTTTTCTAGGAATCAGAGCAACCTCCATGTGGTAACACCGATCAGTCTCTTTTCTTGAGACAGGTAAATGGGATATTAAACTTCTCTGTGGCCCAGACCCTGTAGATGACATACACACTAATTCTCTTAACAAGGGATGTAGGCATTAGCTCTTTGTTATAGGCAAGGGCATGAGGCTCAAGAAAGCAAAGTCATAGAAAGTATCGGTGTCATAGCTGAGATCTGACCCCAGATCATGCTTTTTCTACTGATTGCTGACTCCTAAGGTGACTCATGATTAAGGGGAACTCTTTGTTTTCAGCAAATCAATATATTAAAATCCATACCCACTAAATACAAATCAGAAGGTGATTCTTCACGTCCTAAAAAATTTCCTAGCAGGTCCCTTTAAATAGCCAGCACTTTGAAAATACTAACATTCAAAATATTAAAAATATTAAAATATTCACTTTAATTTGTATTCACCATTCCAATAATTTTCCACTTATGAACATTTATGTATTGTATTTCATGTATTATATATACATATGTGAATACATATACATACATACATATGTATGTATGTATGTATGTATGCAGATAAGGATTTAAAAAATCTCTTAAGGTCATATACCCAGAAGGCAATGAAGACAGGATTTGAATCCCAGTTGTCTGAATCCGAGTTCATAGGCAATACATCATACTTCTGTTGAGTAGGACATGTCCTCAACCTGTGGTATGTTACCATGACATTCAGGAACTTCTTTTGACAAATAATTTTACTGATGGGTCATGGTGAATTTAATTTCAAACAAGTCCTGAGTGAAAGTTGTGATTTCCCCATCATTTTACTGGATGAGGATATAGAAAAATAAATGAAAACTCTGTTGTAATTGTCCTCAGGGAAATTTTAATCTATTTGAGGAAATCTCTAGAATTCTATCATTGTATCCTAAATATGAACACCTATCTAATGAGTTTCAGTGTTGCTGTGTTGTTGCTTTTAATATTTTAAAAATATTTTATTTGAAATATTACCCCACAAAGGTCTATATATTCTTCTAAGCTATTTCATGCTAGAAATCTGTTTTGTAGCCCTATCTTTTAACTGGTTTTTGTTTAGTTTTATTTCCTTCACATTTTAATTTTTGGTAGGTCTACTTTATTTGTGTTCAATTTCTCACCTTTTCACAACTTTTGAGGGAGGGTAACCTCAATTGAATGAGAATTCCAAATTCTTTAAAATCATGTTGTATTCCCCCCAAATTCTCAAAATTAAGTAAATTAAGAAATGACACCTGAAATACTTGTTTAATCTTTCCACTTAGTCATATCCTTTTGTGTCCATTCATTCAAGTTTATTTTTAAACATAATAACAATTGAAATTTTCTTGTAGAAAATCTCATTAAATATTATTGAGATGAATTAATTTCTGTAAGTTTGAAAATGGAAATATTTACTAATTAGAATATTTGCTGTTTTTGAAATTGCTAATTTTGTGTTATCGTACTTGGCAAGTTTTCTCAATTTTTATTAATCTCTTTAAGCTTTTGTTTCCTTTTTTTCTTATAAATATCTTTATTACATGTAAATGCATTACTGTGTTACTTTTAAATCAAAAAGCAGGTGGCCCTCCATGCAGCTCAGCCATGCTGACATCTTTCCCAACATCCCAGTCAGGTTCATTGAGCTAAGAAAGGGCCATCAGAGTGAAGAGTCTACATTTATTTCCCCTTTTCCTCCCATTATATCACTAGGAAAAAAAAGAAAAATACTTGTTAAAATATATTTTTACCATATTTTGGTGTAAATTTGAAATTTACAGAGAGAATGGAGCATGAGAGAGAAAGCATTGCCTCAGAGGCTTTCTGCTAGTCTTCTCTCCACAGGCCTGCAGTATGGTCCCAGAGGACTTGCACCACATGCTTGGTCCTGGGCTGCTACACTGCTTTTCCTAACCATCAGGCAGTCGAGCGTGCCCAGCCAAGTTTCCCAAACTATGGATTGCTCCAGATTACAGATTGCCTGTGGCTGCTCTTCTCTCCAGGGAAGACCATGAGTGGGTGCAAGGAGTTCTGCTTCATTTTCCTAAAAGAACTGTCTCTGAGAACTTGGTATTCGAATAAAACATGCAATGTGATGTTAAAACTCTGATCTAAATTTCAAAGCACTTTGAGGTTGCAGGGCATAAAGAATACCTGCAGGCCCTGAGCACTCCCTAGTCCTGCTGCTACCAATTTTCATCATTTCATGCTTAGATTATTGGGATAGAATCTGGGTTATTCTTCCTTTTTCCCCACAATGACTTCCTCCAATTTTTCTTGGGGATCTCAATCAGATAAATTACCCTCAAACTACAATTTTCAGCCTGACAATCTTTAGAACAAAGGTTTTCAGTGGTTCCCTATTACAGGGAGAATAAAATCCAAGCTCCTTGTCTTGGAATGTAACTCCCTTGAGTTCCCTCTGTGAACTTTTACTCTCGTATAGTGGTTTCCAACTGGGGGCAATTTTACCCCACAGGACATGTTTGGTTGTTATAACTCTGAGGGGGAAGAGACTTGCATACAGCTGACAGAGATTAGGGATGCTGCTAAACATCCTACAATACCCACAACAGCCCTTGCAACAAAGAATTACACAGTCTAAAATGCCAATAATGCCAAGGTTAAGAAACCCTGCTCTAGACAAATGGGGCTAGGAGTTGTTCCTGGGATTTTCCAAGCACATATTACCTACCATGCATCCTCAGCTTTCCACCTCCATTTCCTAAGCAGAATTCCTATTTCGACACCTACCAACTCCACAAAGCCATGTGCTCTCCATCTGAATTTTTCTTGTACATATTGATCCCATTCCTGTGTTACTTTTCTTAAATGTTTTATTCCCCCAATTGTATTATACATTTTTGAAGTATAAGGAATCTATCTTCTTTCTCATATCTCCCACAGTACTTATTACAGGGCTGCACATATAACAGGTGCTAAAAAATATTTGTTGTTCAACTGGACACAAGAAAAACAGTTCATTTTGATGGTGGCCTCCCTTTATAGCCATGTGGCTTCACTTACTATATAATTTGATTACTTCAAATGCAGTCATTGAATTCCTAATATGTAGACTCAAGCACAGTTTCTTTGTTTTAACACACTGACAGTTTTACCAGGCCCACAGCTCAAAGAAGCATAATGGAATATTGGTGATCAGGTATGGCCTGTCTCCCATTGTCACGCCTCTTGGCCTGCTATTATCCTAAATGAGTGGCCATGTGGAACAAATCACTAACGTGAAGGACAAGGCAAAATTGCCAGGAAAGAAAGCATGAAATGGTAAATGTTTTATTTAATCTAGAAGGATATGGAAATGTTTCATCTGATGCCAGCCTGCTGTTTTAAACAACCTCAGCTTCATTATTCAGAACTACTACCGTTAATGTATCTTTGCAGCGAAAAGCAAGCTAAAAGAACACATTAGCGGCATCATGCCCGTCCTGGCCACTGCCTCTCATACAGATAAATGGTTCAATTTAATTTAATTTACCAAACATGGATGAAGCATCTACTATATAAAATAGACATACGTACATTAGTATCTGGGATTCGGGATGATATAAAAATGCCCTCAGAGAACTTGCAGTCTGGTAGGGAAACAAGGCAAAATAAGATGAACGGTTGTAAAATGGAGTTCTGTGGGTACTCCAAGGATAGAGTAACCAGGTTTAGGGGAAGCAAGTGAGTGTTGCTTTTAAGACCTTTCAAAAAGGAGAAGTAGGAGTGTTTTGTTTTTCATTTCCTTTTCTATTAGTTTTTTTGATTTATGTTAGTTATGTATTGCTGCTATAACAAATTACCACAAATTTAGTGGCTGCAAACAACACAAATGTTCTGTAGACCAGAAATCTGATTGGGCTAAATTAAGGTGTCGTAGGATTATGTTACTTTCTAGAAGTCCTAGGGGAGAATCTCTTCCCTTGCCTTCTCCAGATTCTAAGCTGCTCACACTCCTTTTCTCATAGCTTCTTTCCTCTGTTTTCAAAGCCAGCAATAATGGGTTGAGTCCTTCTTATGTCTCATCTCTCTAACCCACCCTTCTTCCATCCTCTTCTACTTTTAAGGACTCATGTGATTAGATCAGGCCACCTTAGACAGTCCATGCTAATCTCCCTATCTCAGTATCTTTAATCTGAATGACCTCTGCAAAATCTTAATTACTTTTGCCAAATAAGGTAATATTTTCTCAGGTTCCAGGGATTGGGTTGTGGACATTTTGGGGTCAGTGAGGCTATTTTCCTCTTTCCCACATAATATAAAACTGGAAGTAAATTGTACCAATGTTAAGTATACAACTTGATGATTTTGTGTGTGTATATATTCATGTAGTCACCACTAAGAAAAGGTGCAGAACACTTCCAACACTCCCATTTTCTGGAACTTTTGGCAACCTTCTTTGTCCATACACTTCTCCAAAGATAATCACTCTTTGACCTCTGTCACCATTGACAGATGGTGTGTTTTGTGTTTTTGAAAACTTCAGATAAATGTAATCAAATAATATATGTTATTTTTGTGTAATGCTGCTTTTTCTCAATTGTTTATCTGTGATATTCAATCGTGTTCATGCAACTATAGCAACAGTTTATCATTTGCATAGCTGTGTATTATTCCACAATGTGCATATATCACATTTGATTTACCGATTCTATGGATAGACATTTAGGTTGTTTACAGTTTGGGGCTATTGTGAAGAAAGCAATCATGAACTTTCTTTTGTATGTCTACTGGTTCATACGTATACATATTTTCAGCTTTAGTAGATATTCCTGGAGAGTTTTGAAAGCAGTTATATCAACTTACACTCCCACCAGCACTATTAAGAGGCTCAGTAGCTCTGCATCTTCACCAACACTTGATATTGTCAGTCCTCTTGACTTGGGACTTCAAGTGGAGTTATAGCAGTATCTCATTGTGGTTTTAGTTTGATAACTAATGGTGTTGAGCACCTTTTCTTATGCTTATTGGTATTTGCATATTGTCTTCAATTTTTTGCCCATTTTACTTTTAGTTACCTTTTTTTAAATGATTTGTAGGTGTTCCAAACATTTTGAAGAGTTCTCAGTCAGATATAGGCAATGCAACAATTTTCCCAACTGTGACTACTTTTCCTTATGTTAATGATCACTTTGGGTGGATAAAGTTCTTTTTTTAATAAAGTACATTTTAGGAAAGGTTAATGTTTTTGAGCTATACTTTTAAAAACTGTTACTGACCACAAGAACATGAAGACATTCTCAGGTGTCATCTTCTAGAAGATATATTGCTTTGCCTTTCACACTTTGATCTATACTTCATCTCAAATTACTGTTGCGTATGTTATAAGGTAGGGGTCAGATTACATTTCTTTCTCATATGAATATCCATGTAATTCAGCACCATATATTGAAAATATCATCTTAGTGATGTGGCAGGGAAGATGGCAGAGTAGAAGGAACCTGAGCTCACCTACTCCCATGGACACACCAAGGCAACAAAAACATGTATTGTAGCTAACACTGAAAACAACCTGAAGACTAGCAGGACAAATCTTCCACAACTAGACCTAGAGAAGAGACCACATCAAAAAGAATAGGAAGGGCGGAGACACAGTTGGGAACAACACTCCCCTGAGTAATTAACCCCAATAGAAGGGACATCATAAGCATGTAGGAGAAAGGAAATAAGACTCCACCCCTAGACATTCGGGTACCCCTAGCCCTGAGGACCTACTCTAGAAAGATGATTTCCCATAATGTCTGGCTTTGAAAACTAGCAGGTCTTACTTAACTCTAGGAAGCTTTAAAAATTGGAGAGGGAATAACTTCAGGAAAGCAGAGTGCTTTCCAACACACTGGAAAACACGACTTGAGGCACAGCACATAAGCAGTCATTTGAAAAGTGCCTGGAGTATACATGAAGGTGATTTCTTGACTTATTTTAGGATGTGTGCCAGAAAGGCAGGAATCTACAGATTTCTCTAAGAACAAAAGTGCTGGTGGGTACCATTGTTCTTGCTTCCCCAAACCCTGATAACAAGATGCTTGTGGGAGCCCATTCTAACACTCTTTATCTATCTTGCTAGCACCACAAACCCTGCCCTGTGTTCCCCTATGGACATACCTGCTTCACCCAACCAGCCTGCCTTAGCAGGCACCCCTCCAAAGTGGCTCCTGCCCCACCACATCCAGTAGGCAGCTCTGACCAAGACCAGCAGCCTTCTAAAGTGACTCCTGCCCTGGGAAGCAGGGGAGGTAATTTCATACACCAGGGCACTTGTAGTTCCTGCATCTGGGCCTCTTAGCTGGTTGTGCAGGAAGCAAGCCCTTTCTGTGTGCTTGCAGCTGTCACAGCAGCTAATTGCAAACAGCAAGAAGGAGGACAGGCCCTGCCCACCAGAAAGCCCATCAGTGGCTGCAGCTAGGCCTCTCAAGAGCACCAAGAGCAAATCCTGCTCAGTGTGCCTGCACTGAGGGCTAAGGGCCAGCCCTACCCACCAGCATTCCCATAGCCTTTGTGGCTCTGTCAGGACAGGGGGGTGCACACAGCCTACATAGGAAACAATCTTAGAGTGTCTGGTTCTAGTGACCATGGAAGATTGTATTACAGGGCACCACAGGAGTTCTTCTAACACAAGGCCACCACTTTCAAGGCTAGGAGATGTAGCTGACCTACGTAATACAAGAAAACACACACACACATACACACACACACACACAGAATTAGACATAATAAGAAGACAAAGGAATATGCCCCAAATGAAAGAACAAGAAAAAAATCATAGAAAAAGAGCTAAACAAAACAGATAAGTGATATCCTGATAAATACTTCAAAGTAATGGTCATAAAGATACTCAATGGCCTTGAGAGAAGAGTGGATGAACTAAGTGAAAACTTCAACAAGGAGACAGAAAATACAATCAGTCAGAACTGAAAATTACAATAACTGAAATAAAAAATAAACTAAAGGGACTCAACAGTAGATTAGAGTATACAGAAGAACAAATCAGTGATTTGAAGATAGCATAATGGAAAGCCACCAAACTAAATAGCAAAAAAGAAAAAAAGAATAGAAAATGAGGATAGGTTAAGGGAACTCAGTGAATGTATAACATTCACATTATAGAGGTTCCAGAAGAGGAAAGAGAGAAGGGGGCAGAAAAGTTATTTGAAGACATAATAGCTGAAAATATCCCTAAGTTGGTGAAGGAAATAGGCATCCATGTTCAGGAATTGCAGAGAGCCCCAAAAACATGAACCCAAGGAGTTCCATAGCATAACGCATAATAATAAAATGGTAACGTTAATGATAAAGAATCTTAAGAACAATAAGAAAAAAGCAAACAGTTACATACAAGGAAAACCCCATAAGGCTATCAGCTGATTTGTCAGCAGAAAGTTTGTAGGCCAGAAGGGTGTGACATGATATATATGCTAAGGACTGAAAGGAAAAAACTTAACAACCAAGAATACTCTACTGCAGCAAGATTATCATTCAGAATTGAAGGAGAGAGAAAGATTTTCTCAAACAAACAAAATTTAAAGGACTTCAACACCACTAAGAGAGACTTACAAAAAATATTAAAGGGGGGGTGCCTGGGTGACTCATAGGTTGGGTGCAGAATTTGGCTCAGGTCATGATCTCATGGTTCATGAGTTCAAGCCCCACATCAGGCTCTGTGCTGACAGCTCTAAGCC
Organism: Panthera tigris; assembly: GCF_018350195.1. Lineage (NCBI taxonomy): Eukaryota > Metazoa > Chordata > Mammalia > Carnivora > Felidae > Panthera > Panthera tigris. Next base: position 67,995,430 of record NC_056662.1, on the reverse strand, counting down.
TGGAGCTTGCTTTGGATTCTGTGTCTTCCTCTCTCTCTGCCCCTCCCCTGCTCATGCTCTGTGTCTCTCTGTCTCTCAAAAATAAATAAATGTTAAAAACTTTTTTTTAATGTCAAAGGAAATTCTTTCAGTCGAAAGAAAAGGCTAGAACTAGAAGCATGAATATTATGAAAAAAATTCATAAAAGCAAACATATAGTAGACATAGTAGATTAATCACTTATTAAGCTAGTATGGAAGTTAAAAGACAAAATTAGTAAAAACAATTGTATCTATAAAAATGTTAGTCTAGGGATACATTAAAAATATATAAAATATAACATCATATATATCAAACATGGAGGGGTTATAAAAATTTTATTGCTTTTAGAATGTGTTCATACTTAAGTAAGCAATATAGACTGCTATACACATAGGATGTTATATATGAACCCCAAGGTAACCACAGATCAGAAACCTATAATAGATACCCAAAAAATAAAGAGAAAAGAATCTAGGCACAATATTAGAGAAAGCAATCAAACCACAAAAGAAATGAGTAAGAAAGGAACAGAGACTTACAAAAAATGAACAGCAACAATAAAATATCAGCAAGTACATACCTATCAGTAACTATTTTAAATGTAAAATAGACTAAATTCTTTAATCAAAATAGGTAGGGTGGCTGAATGGATTAAACAAACAAACAAACAAACAAGACCCATCTAAATGGTGCCTACAAGAGACTAACTTCAGACCTAAACACACAGACTGAAAGTAAAGGATGGAAAAAAAAAAATCCCATGCAAATGGAAGCAAAAAAAAAAAAAAAATGCCAGGGTAGAAATACTTGTATCAGACAAAGTCAACTTTAAAATAAAAGGGAACCTGGGTGCCTAAGTCAGTTGGGTGCCGAATTCGGCTCAGGTCATGATCTCATGGTTTTCAAGTTCGAGACCCACATCAAGCTCCATGTGGACAGTAAAGAGTCTGGAGCCTGCTTCAGATTCTGTGCCTCCCTCACTGTCTTCCCCTGCTCACACTCTGTCTCTCTCAAAAATAAATAAACATTAAAAATAAAATAAAGACTGCAGTGTGAGACAAAGAAGATTATGTAACGATAGAGGGATCAATCCAACAAAAGAATGAAATAATTATAAATATCTATGCACCCATTAGAGGAGCACCTAATTATATAATGTGAATATTAACAGACATAAAGGAACAAATTAACAGTAATACAATAATAGTAGGGGACTTTAATGTTCCACTTACAACAATGGATAGATTGTTCAGACAGAAAATCAACAAGTAAACAGTGGTTTTGAAAGACATATTAGACCAGATGGACGTAACAAACATGTGGAGAACATTCCATTCCAGAAACAGCAGAATACACATTTTTCCAAGTGCACATGGAACATTCCCTAGGATAGGCCATAAAGCAAGTCCCAGTAAATTTACAAAATTTGAAATCATATCAAGCATCTTTTCCAACCACAGTGATATGAAACTAGAAATCAATTATAAGAAAAAAAAAAACTAAAAAAACCACTAACACATGGAGGCTAAGCAACATACTGCTAAACAACTAATGGGTGAACATAAAAATCAATGAGACAAATAAAAATAGAAACACAATGGTCCAAAATTATTGGGATGCAGCAAAAGCTGTTCTAAGAGTGAAGTTTATAGGGATAAAGGCCTACTTCAAGGAATAAACAACAACAACAAAACCCCTCAATCTCACCTAATCCCCAACAAGAACATACAATGGGGAAAAGGCAGTCCTTTCAATAAATGGTGCTGGAAAAACTGGACAGTTACATGCAAAAGCATGAAAGTGGACCACTTTCTTACACCATTCACAAAAATAAACTCAAAGTCACACTGACTCTAAGACCAGGGATGGAATAACTATAGTGAATTCTGATCAATAATACTTTCATTGGTTAGTACAATTAAAAGGTTTTATAATAATTATTATAATTATTCTACCCCATGGTAAGGTGGTCTTAATACATCAATACATTATTTACATTGTAAGTTCCTTGAAGAAAGCAATTTTGCTCCCTGTCTTGTAATTGGCCATCCTACACCTAGTAGACAATAATGATTGATTATATCAAACTGTGAAATTTCTCAACTAACAGATAAATAAAAATGATGTTGCTAGAATATTTAAAAGGCTAGAAATTTGAGAAAAATCCGTTGAAAGTTAGACATATTTTTGGGATCCCCAGGTGGCTCAGTCAATTAAGTGTCCAACTCTTATTTTGGCTCAAGTCATGATCTCACCATTTGTGAGTTCAAACCCCACATCAGGCTCTGCACTGACCAGGCGAGACGTGCTTGGGATTGTCTGTCTCCCTCTGTCTGCCTCTCCCCAACTCTCATGCATTCTCTCCCTCTCAAAAATAAATAAGTAAACAACAACAAAAAAGTTAGACACATTTTAAGTAAACCCAAGTGATATTCTCTGGGCTCAAAGACTGAGACTCAGGAAACAGGCTCTAAACATGGTATTACAGGTCAAGTTATTCTATCCAACCACTTCATCTTTTGTGTTCTGTTGAATAATAGTATAATATTATTTCTATCTTAGGGGCGCTTGGGTGGCTCAGTCGGTTGAGCGTCCGACTTCAGCTCAAGTCACGATCTTGCGGTCCGTGAGTTCGAGCCCCGCGTCGGGCTCTGGGCTGATGGCCCAGAGCCTGGAGCCTGCTTCCGATTCTGTGTCTCCCTCTCTCTCTGCCCCTCCCCCGTTCATGCTCTGTCTCTCTCTGTCTCAAAAATAAATAAATGTTAAAAAAAATTTTTTTTAAATATTATTTCTATCCTAAAGGACTACTGTGAGAATTAATAAAAACAAATCTGAATAAAAGCTTGCTATGAAAAGACAGTTTAGTTAAGATACTATTCTTTTTAAAAAATATATATGTATATGTATGTATATGTATATGTGTGTGTGTGTATATGTATATGTATATTAAAAAAATTTTTTTTAAATATTATTTCTATCCTAAAGGACTACTGTGAGAATTAATAAAAACAAATCTGAATAAAAGCTTGCTATGAAAAGACAGTTTAGTTAAGATACTATTCTTTTTAAAAAATATATATGTATATGTATGTATATGTATATGTATATGTGTATATATGTATATATGTGTGTACATATGTGTATATGTATATGTATATATATATATACACACACACACACACAATTCATCATAAGTCCACATTTCTGTTATGACATTGTTATTGATATATATGAAGATTCTAAGACCCTGCAAGATGCTAAGGAACATTTTAAACTAGCAATAAGAGATTAAGCTAATTTTAAAACAGGCTGAGTTAAGTTCAGTGCATTATAGTCTTTAACTTAAAACTGATCATCAAATTATATTATTCATATATGCAGCAACTCTATTAACTACAGTCCTCTCTTCATTAATTTGACCAGAGAAATAAGCCTAATAGTAATAAAGGTTCACGTAAGTTGTTGAAACTTTCTTTGGGTTGACTGATTTAATTGAATATGCCCATAAATTCAGAATTAAATCAGAGGTTAGAAAAGATACCATCCAAAAAATACTTATATGATAGAATACAAAGATAAAAGTATCTTTTGTTATTATTCCTTCTCTGGGAAAAGGAACAACAACTGTTAGTAGGGGGTGGGGGGAGCCAAAATATAGGCCTTTCTTATCTTTTATTTTTAAATTTATTTTTAGTGTCACTTTTCCTTACCACACTGTGCTTGTCTAACCCATAGTTCATGCTCAATAAATGTGTGAATGAATGAAAAATTGCTCCTTTGTCTGTATTCCCTAAGTCCCATTAGCACGAGTTGCATATCTTATTGTGATCACTTATTTACATGCTGTTTCCTCCTGGGCTGTGAAGTCCTCTAGTGTAGAAACTCCTTTAATCATCTGGCTTCCCCAATGCCTGACACGTAGTAGACACTTAGAACATGTCTCTCAGCTAATGCTGGTAGGCTTTTCACAATAACTTCACGGTGATCAAGAGAAAATACAACCTCCTTTAAGACTTTGACAAAGACAATTCAGGGCTAAATGGGAAATATTAAATAACACATTGTGTTGGACCATGCATACTTGGACACAGGTAAAAGGGGATTCACAGGAAGAAGGAATTATACCCCCCTTCCAAGGTAGGAAACCATGAAAAATAAATACTGTACAAAAAGACTATCAGGTTCCCATCATGAACAGTTTACACCTCATAGATATGAGTTCTTAACTAAGCAAGTATTTATGGAAATGCAACACATATTCTAATATTGGCTGTCCTTGCCATGGTAATGAGTTTCTTTCATGTATCCTACCCATTTGAATGGATTAAGTAGCCACCTGTCTAGCCCAAGTGGTCTAGTCATTTGTTCTCTTTTGACCAAAATGTTAATGTTGTGTTTTGCATATGAAACCTTCCAGCAATATGGCACTGTGTCTTAAAGGATTATGCTATACAAGTGACCCTGCTTCCTGCTTCCTGGGAAAGATGCATTTAAGAATGCTTTTTCTATCAGCCTGTGTTATTTGACTTGTAGTAAAGATGGGACAAATATCAATAGAAATAAAAACTGAGAGGGTTGAGTAATTTTTTTTTTGTCACTTTCTTTAGATGGAGATCAAGAAGGCTTAATTAACAGCAGCTGGACAGGACCATGTGGGATAGATTTGGATTTCCTGGGATGATTCAGTGTTTTGCATACCCAATAGGTGTCTAATAGGCCCAGAGAATGATATCCAAAGGATGGAGCATGGATGTTGTTTCAAGCAAGAGGCTAGCAGTAAAGGAACTTAATGTTCTCTGATGATACTGGAGGTACAGAAAATGGAACTATCTCAGTGAGTACCAGTTCTGTTCTAGGCACTATGTATGTATATTATTTCATGTAACCCTCATAACAAGTCTTTGAAAAGCAAATATTATTATTTCCCTAATGCAAATTCTGAAACTTAGGTTCAGAGAGATTCAGTAATGATCAAAGTCATAATGTCTGAAAAAGATACAGGGATATTCAACCCAGGTAAATTCAACACCCCAGCCCCATGTTTATATCGCTATACTATTCTGAGTCTCAGAGTGAACTGAAGAACAGGAGTAATTTTAGAATTCTAGATCACTGCAGCCCATACAAAAGCCATTGGTCACATGTGTCTATTGAGCACTAGAGATATGGCTACTCCAAACTGTTGTAAGCATAAAATGCACATCAGATATTTGTCAAAGATTTAGTATAAAAATAACAATGATTTGGATATATTGGATAAAATAAATTATCAAAATTAAGTCTATCTTTTGCTTTGCTAATATATCCAGTAGAGAATTTAACACTACATGTGTGGCTCACATTTGAGGCTCATGTTACATTTTTCTTAATTTCTTAATGTTTATTTATTTTTGAGACAGAGAGAGACAAAGCATGATCAGGGGAGGGGTGGAGAGAGAGAGAGGAAGACATTGAATCTGAAAGAGGCTCCAAGCTCTGAGCTGTCAGCCCAGAACCCGACATGGGGCTCGAACCCACGAACCATGAGATTGAGATCATGACCTGAGCCAAAGTCAGACACTTAACCGACTGAGCCACCCAGGCACCCCGCTCATGTTACATTTCTATTGGGTACTGAGATCACTGAAGATTTTCTGGTGGTTACTGGCAACCATACCTGGGTACACACACAGTACATTGGTCCCTGGATGGGAATAAAACACTAGTTCTCAACCAGTAGCAGTTTTCTCCCACCTCCTCTAAGAAGATTTGACAATATCAGCAGACATCTTTTATTGTCATGATTGAGGTCAGGTGCTACTGGCAGCCAGTAGCATACAGGTGCTACTAGCATCCTGTGGGGGCACAGGACAGGCCCCCACAACAAATAGTTATCAGACCCAAAATAGTAATAGTGCTGAGGTTGAGAAACCCCAGATTTGGGGATAAGGAGAATTATATAAACAGGAAATGCTCCCTATGCTGTGAAGAATCAGGAACTAAGCTGGGAGTAAGCAGGGACTTCATAGGAGATGGGAAATTCAACACTCGGACCAATGTACCAAGACCAGGTCTCAGAAACAAACAGCACACGTCTATTCAGGAACACTACAGCACATCTCAGAAGCCTAAGCCCCACATAATCTTGGACACCCAGATAATCCAAGTCAAGCAAGAGTTACTTAGATCCAGGGATGAGAGAAGAGCCAACTCTGTTGCTCCAGCAGCTTTTAGCAGGGGGTGGTGGAGGAGGGGACAGAGGGGGATGAGAGAGAGCAGAGTCTTAGATCCAGGCAGGGTCTGACATACCTAACAAATGAGATCAATTATGTGATTTTTCCCACAGATTTTTCCATGCACACTCTAGCCTAAGTGTTAGCCTCAACACCCGCTTAGGTCAGGGCTCAGAGAACAGCCTCTTCAACCAAATAATTCAAATTGAATTTATGAAAAAGGGAATTGGCTATGTGGATTAAATCAGCATTTTCCAGAAATGCTTTATTGGTTTCAACAGACCTTTATTATACATTTTAGAACACATTTCAATACAAAGAGACAGCTAGGTTTTAGTTGAAAACTGAATTTCAAGAACAAAATTTGAAATCTGTGATGTGTGCATATTAAACCATAGAGACCTTCATTTCAGAGGATGAAATGATTAAATTCTGCCTCCATTCCTGAGATACTGCAGTGTGAGGGTGGGTGTGTGTACTGTAAACAGTTTATTTTTAGCCTGAGCTTGAGACAGATATTCTTTTCTAGTGTGCTTGACAACAGATAGCTCTCTGTCTCTTTAGGTATTTGTCTACACCACGTTGGTCTATATCTGCTTATACATATTAAGAAATAGGTTCATGACATAGGATACACAGACATAGATGAACTTATCACTGCATCCCTTTGGGCTTTTCCACTGCTCAAGTATTCTTAGAGACCCTGCACCCAAGAGTAAACTGGGAAACATGTTTATAGTCAAGGCAGTCCCTTAGCTTCTCAGAGGAATCGGTTTTAAAAAAAGAACAACCAAGAAGAAGGCAGAGGTTAGAAAGAAAAGAATAAAATGAGAATGGGATTCGGAAGGTCTGAGATTGGGTCAGAGCTCCCTTGTCACTCTCACAGCAGAGTCATCTTGAGCAAGTAACAGAACCTACCCTGCCTCTATTCCATCATCGTAAAGTAGGAGCCATATGGTTACCAACTCTTGGGTTTATGTGAGATTAACAAAGAGTGGCATGTGTTTAAACCAGAAAGTTTCTATAAATAAAGAGAGTATATAATTAATTACCAAAGAGATCTGGGTTAGAGTCCTACTTCTGCTAATTAATAACTGTACACACTTAGAAGGAACTTTATACTCCTCATACTCTATCTTCTCATCAGCAAAATGAGAATAATAATCCTCACATTTAATGGTTGTAAAGATTTAATAAAATAAAATGTTAGAGAATAGCAAGTATCAAGACTATGCAGTGGGAGATGTGCTGGCAGGTTTAAGAAACAGCATGGAGTGGGCAAAGGTGGTCGAGAAGAGGTTGTCATGGAGATCACATTATTTAGTGCCTTTGGGTCATGATAAATACTTTGAATTTTGTTCTGAGATACGATAAACCTATGGAGTGTTTTAAACATAAAAGTGACATGAGTCGACATGTCTTATAAACTCTGTATCTGGCTACTGTTGGGAAGAATAGACTATAGGAGATGTAGAGAGGCTGGGCAGGAGGATAACAATACTCCTGTCAAGATATAACAGTGGCATGGACCAGAGCTTGGTGGTGGAGATATTAAGGTGTGGTTAAGCTCCCGGAATATTTTGATATTAGAACTCAAACAGGATTTGCTGAGAGAATAGATGTGATGTGTGAGAGAGAAGAGTTAGGGATTACTTCAATATTTTTGGTTTGTTCAACTGAAAGAAGAGTATATTTAGTAGAAGGAAAGTATAAATTTAGTTTTAGAGAGAGTAATTTTTTAGTATAAGTAGAAATGTTGAGTAAAAAGTTGGGTATATGAATCTCAGGTTCAGAGGAGAGGACCTGGCTGGAGATATAAAATGTGGTAGGCATTCAGAGACAGATTGTATCTAAAGCCCTGTCTCCAAATGATATCATCCAGAAAACAAACATGGAGAAGTTGGAGGAGATGTCAAGACAAAGCCATGCGACATGTGCAATCCAGAACATTGAGAAAGAATGTGCAAGATGATTAAGAAGGAGCAACCAGTAGAGTAGGGACACTATCAAGAGAGAAGGCTATCCTTGAACAGAATATTTTAAGGAGAGGGCCTATTCAACTGCATTAAATGTTACTAACTGGTCTAGTTAGATGAAGACTGAGAACTGACCATTGATCCTAGCAATAGAGAATTCACTGGAAATCTTGGTAAGGACAATTTGGGTAAAGTAGTAAAGATGGAGCCTTAATTGTAATAGTTTTATTAGAGAACATGGGTGGGAAATTGTCCAACCTGCCTACATATGTAAATATGTTGCAAAACTACAGAAATAAAGACAGGTTTTATTGGCACATGAATAGAAAGACAGGCCAATGCAACAGAATAGAATTTCCAGAAATAGACCCAATATATATGAGAATTTGGTATATGATAAAGGTAACATTTCAAGAATAAGTGGTGTTGAAATAAACTATGTACCATCTGGAAAAAGATAAAGTTGGATCCAACTTTATTCTTTCAAGTTTTCCAATGAAATGCTTTGATGAAGAAAAAAATTCTGAAAGAAAACATGGGTAAATTCCCTTATAAACTGGGAATGGAGAAAATTTGGCTAATCATGACTCAAATTCCAGAAGCCACATAAAAGATTAATAAATTCAACAAAAATTTAGCAGATTTATATTTCAAAAGATAAATGATAAACTGGAAAATATATATCACAGAGCACTGATCCCCTAATACAAGTGGAACAAGAATGACAGGAAGAGAAAAAAAAAAAAACACAAAATATACAAATAGAATTCACAAAGAAGAGATATCAACAGCCCTAAAATTTGACAAGATACTTACTCCTGAAAAGGAAAATAGAAATAAAAACTACACTGATATATCATTTATCATTTATCATAAGGGCAGCAACCCAGAAACTTAATATCCTCTATTGGTGAATCTAAAGGATAGCAATCACTGCCATACTTTGTTGTTGAGAAGTCACACAGTAAATGTCCATGGAGGATAACCCAGGAATATTTATCAAAAGTATAAATGCATTTTATCAGTTTCCCAGGACATCTATCACAAAGAACCACAAACTGAGTAACAACAACAGAATTTTTTTCTGTTTTGTTTTTTTTTTTTTGGCAGGGGGCAGAGGGTGGGCACAGTTCTAGAGACTCAAAGCCTGAAATCAAGGTGTTGGCAGAGTCAGGGCGTAGACTCTGGGAAAGAGCCTTCCTTGCCTCTCTCTCGTTAGCTCCCAGTAGTTGCTGGCAATCTTTGCTGTTCCTTGATTTTCAGATGCATCATTCACCAGTTTCTACCTCCATGCTCACATAGTTTCTTCCCTATATGTCTAAAATTACTTCTCATAAGGATGACAGTCATTGGATTAGTTTGGGCCTTCATTTTAACTTAACCTCAGTTAAACTTGAGTATGACCTCATCTTAACTTTAATACAGCTACAAAGACCCTATTTCCAGATAAGATCACATTCACAGGTTCCAAAGGTTAAAATTTGAACATATTTTTCTAGGTGATTCTATTCAACCCACAACATACTTTTTCCCGTTGACCTAATAACCTGTCTGCGGGGAATTTACCTTACACATTTATATCTACATGAAATTATAGGTGTGTGAAGTTATTCATTGCATCGTTTGTAGTAATGAATGACTGAAAATAAGCCAGGTGACTACCAATAAGGACCAGTTAAACAAACCTTATTTGCACAATGGAATATGTGTAACTGCAGAAATGTTTGAGAAAATTCTATGAACTAATATGTACTGATTTGTAGTATTTATTGTTAGGTGAAAAAAAATCAAGGTGAAAGAGATGCATTTTTGACACCTCTTGGGTAATAAAAGGATAAAAAAATAGTATTTGTTTATCTTGGCTCATATTTGTAGAAAGAATCATTGGAAAGCTATCTAGGAATTATGTTACCTATTGGAGGGGGAGAAGAAACCAGAAGGATAGGACAGAGGTAGAAACAAGCTTCCCAAAGCAAACTTTTAAATTGTCTGGTTTTTGAACCATATAAATAAGTTATTTATTCAAAATATTTTGTTAAAATTTCTGTGAAAACAGTAAGAATGATAGAAGATTACCGAGTGTGAACACAAGTACGCTTTCTGCAAATTTGATGCTGAAGATTTTCTATCAGAAAACATTAATGTAAGGTTTCCAAACCAGAAGCAGGATTCATAATTTTTCTTCAGATGATCCTTAAAGACTTCTTGACTGCAAAGTGGAGGAGCTGCCTTTCAGTTGAGCCATACTCCCAGGAATGCAGCCATGTTATAAAATCACAACTACCATCTTGATGACAGACATTGACATTGACTGTGAATTGCATCCTGATTTCAGAGATGTTAAACTGTGGAAAACTCTGAGTCTCAGAATAGGTTAAATATGATAGCATAATTACAAGGCCAAACCAAGATCTCATTTGAAGTTTCAGATGGTGGATTCAAAGTAGAACTGGCTAGCATGATTTCATGTTTCTCTCCACCCATCCATGTTCAGCTGGCTAAGAGTAGATAGACAGTTTGTGCCCAGAAGTGGAGTTTTACCAGGGGAAAATGGCTGAAAGGAGAAGGAGGTAAAGGAGCTGAAGGATATACAGGTAGAGAGGATCATGGTAATGGAATCTAAGCTGGGTAAGGAGGGAAGTGAGGGCATGCGACATGTCAGGGACAGATGTCTCTTTGTATGTGGCGTATTTGGATTTCTTTCATGGTTTTATTTATTCATTTTCCAAATATTTATTAAGTGCTTCCATATGTGCATGCACCGTTTTAAGCACCACAGATATGATATTGAGAAAGATAGAAAATTCCCTAACAGAGCACAGACAACGAATGAATGGAAACAAACAAACAAATAAACAAACAAGAACAAATACTGCTCACAGCACTGCCAAGAATTAAAATTGGGTACTGTGAGAAAGATTAATCGGCTAGATAGCACATTTAGGATAGTCAAGGAAAACTCCTGTGATAAGGTGATATTTAAGCTGTGATCTGAATGTCAAGAATAACCCAGCCACATAAACATCAGAGAAGAATAAGGGTCCTGGGCATGGGGGAGACTATATGCAGAGGTCCTTATATGGGAGCCCACTTACTTTGTCACAAATGGAGAAAGGAGGCCAGTGAGGCTGGAGCATAGCAGCTGGGGTACAAAGTGAGGAGATGAGATGGGAAAAGTAAATGGGACCAGATTATACAGAGCTTGGGAAACCAGGATAAAGTGTTTGGATTTTATTCTGTATATACATGTTGTGATAGGATCTGTTTTGTGTTCATAAATGCTCATTCTAGAAACTGTAGTATGAATTATAGAACTGGTAACAATGGAATCAGGGAGACTAGTTAGGAAGTTACCACAACAATACAGGCAAGAAATCATGATGGTTTGGTTATGGAGACTAAAAAACGATGGATTTAAGATAAGTATTCAATATTTTGTATTTTACAGCAGTCAATGCTTTATCCTTAAAAAAGATCACGTAAGTTAGGTCAGAAAAAAATCATTCAGGGAGATGAGCAAATACCTGACTCCAACATTTGAATATTGTCCCTTGATATATTCACCCTCTGTAGCTATGGGCCTCCGGGGCAACCTTAGGCATATCTGTTTCTAACAAATGGTTCTATACTACCAAAAGCTTACCAAAATTCCAACAGGAAATTCACTCACTTGTCAAGAAGGAGGGAAGGAGAGAGAGGAAGAGAGGAAGGAAGGAAGGAAGGAAGGAAGGAAGGAAGGAAGGAAGGAAGGAAGGAAGAAGCGACTTTGAAAAGATGTTAACATCCCCATGAATATAACATTTTAGGGGAAAGGATACAGTGAATATGTAGTTCAGGTTTTATTTGGTAATTAGATTCTATATTTTTAACATTCACTGTGTCCTTCTCAGAGGCACATTTGAAAAGGTAGCATTTCTATTTCTCCGGGAAGTGATTAAGCATGTACTTGTCCTAATTTTCTCAGCCTGCATGTGGTAGTGAACAAACCTGTCCCTGCTGTCCTCTGTAAACAATGCAGGTATCAACGCTCATGAAAATCACTGCACAGCCTTTGAGTTTATGGGATTTCTCCATCCACATTAACTTTTAAGATGAGAGACATTTGCCTTTTCTTGAGGTGGGGGGAGGGGAAAGAAAAAGCCACAAAGATTTGAGGGACACCAGCAAACAGTCAGTGACATAGTCACCGTGTCTTGGTCTGGAATGACACTGAAGCAAAAGTCTTTGTCATAATGGACTGAAAAGTTAAAAAAAAAAAAAACACAGCGTAAGTTGAAAACCACAAGTAGGTTCAAAGGAGTAAAGAAAGATCAGCTCAGCAGATTCTAGGACAAGTAATGGCAATACTCTGGGTAGAGGAATATTCCTTTAAACAAGTCCCAGCAGGACGGCCAACTTAGGAACGTTGATACCAATATCCACCAGCATCATTTAAAAGAGAGGTCTGGGGGGAAATAGAGATATTTGAACCTGGGGAATAATCTTTATATAATTTAAATATGCTGTGGACAGCCACACCTGTGCAATCGGCAATTGCTGTTCACAGCTCCATTTTTAGTCATTAGAATTAACTCTAACCTCAGCAAGATATGGTTGGTATACAGCAATTTTATTTCCCCTGCCATTAGCATGGGTTTGAAAAATTCCTGCATTTGGGCCCCAGTTACTCAGAAGTTACACAAAGAGTGATACTTACACCTTTATAGAAAGTATCACGGTGGAGAGAGGATGCTCTGAAACTTAGATGTTTCTCATTTTTAAAAAGGATGTTCCTCAGAATGGATCATGGTGGGTTATCACTGACATTTTCTAAAGAGGATATATTTTGATGATAAAAATTGGAAATACCAATTAATCATTAAGCAAAATTGAAATGCCAGTGAGTTAATTCCCTATGCATGAAATTTGTTTCAGAAACTTAACACCTGTCACAGTACCCCCAAAATGATGACCAGAGTTGTGATGTTTTACCTAGTGCTTAATCATGTGATTCTTTATAAAATTTAGCATTCATTTTAGAGATGGTGATGCCAAGTATCAAAAACATGAGCTGAGAAATGTTACTGGAACATGTTGTGATGAGATTAAAGCAGGCAGGACTGAGGGGTATTCTAGAACCAAATTAAAAAGACACTGGTGGAGGCAGGTCTATGCTGGGAAATTAAAGAAGAACATTTTTCCTTTTCAGTGTAAAAAAGTATAGAGGGAAAGCAAGAGACAGAGATTCCCAGCAACTCTCCAATGAGAACGGTTGTTTTGGTCCCAATATCTTCAGAAAACATGCGTATCATCTTCAGCTAAGTCAGTGTCCAACTGCCTCAACCTCACCTTGAATGATCAGTCTATAAACGATCCTGAGAAAAGGATTCCAGGCTTTTTACTACAAGTCCACCATGTTTGGGCCAGCACAATAAATCCATTTGCCTAAGCAAAGGATAGAGTATGGGAAGAGCAATTTTCAAATGGTTGACCATTACTGAATTTTCTTCTCAATCTTCCAGAATGTCCAGCACAGTGCTGGACACATGGGTACACAGCTAGCCCTCCATGCTGGGTGCCTGATCCAAAAGTTATGGTCTCAAGTTTGAGAAAGAACTGTACCTTTTGTATATACACTACCTCCATTCTGCACTAAGGACAGGATTTTCCTACTTGGTTTTCTAGACCTTTATAAATGGAGACTATAGTAATAATGCACATTAAGGTTATCTGTGTTATTCTATAGTTGCCACATTATAAATGCACAAAAAGTTAAGGAAATATTCTTCTAGTAGTCAAAAACTATTTTCTGACTGAAAATATGTCCTTGTGTCCTTGATGAATGTGTAAATTTCTGATACATATCTTCCCCGTTTTACTTTCATCTTTCTCTTCAATCTAAAGAAAATTTCAACCAAGATTCAGGTTGAAACTACCTCTGTTCACCAATGGCAACCATAGGTTGTCTACAGATAAAAGAAAAAATTTTTAAATCAACAAAATACTCTATGAGAATCAATTGGATTAATGGAATTTAAAAGAGTATTATTTATGTTACTACAACTTTTAAATTGTGTACTACACATCCTTTTATCAGTAAAATTCATAATAACCATGTGTGTGTGTGTGTGTGTGTGTGTGTGTGTGTGTGTGTGTGTGTGTGTTAGGAGAACCAGTTGTTAGGGCTGAGGATAGAGCAGATAGTATCAAAGGCAAAATCCCCAAAGACAAAAAAAAGTGAGGCCTGAAATGACCAAATTTCAGTATTTAAAATGTAAAAGTACAGATGGAAATCTGGGTTGCAGGAAATCTAAAAATGAAAGGACTAACAGATGCTGGTCAAAGCAGGAAGAACTGACCAGTCTTCCACATGTTTTAGAACACCTGTAGCTTTTGCTTATACTTTTTTGTCTTCCTAGAAACTAGTAACTAAATAACTAATATTAGGTAATTACCATGTATCAGATGCCATACTAAAGCCATTACATGGAACATCCATTTAATAACCACAATAACCCAAGAAGTCATTATTGTCATCCCCAAACAGAGGATCCGTGTGACGTGAGGTATGTGCCGATAGTTGTTTTGGGAAATTATTTTTTAGACTAGAAAGATGTTTATCATTTCCACTGGAAAAAAAAATAAAATAAAAGCCTCCTTCATTTGAGTAAATCTTCCAGAATTTCAATCTACATTTCTAGCCCTAAGCCACCACAACTGACTATTCAACAAATGATTTTTCTATCCACCTCATCTAACCTTTCACATGTGTGTTAAGTTTTCAACTTACTTGCCTTTTTTAAAGTACCCTTCTTCTAAATAACTTCACAAATCCCAATTCCAAATTCTATTGATTCTTTAGGATTCAATGTAAATGCAATCTCTTCTGTGGATTCCTTAATTTTCCCACCTTAAAAAAAAATCCTTTGGGATGCCTGGGTGGCTCAGTTGGTTAAGTGTTACACTCTCGATTTCAGGTAAGGTCATGATCTCATGGTCATGAGATCGAGCCCCATGTAGGGCTCTGCACTGATCATGGAGCCTACTTAAGATTTTCGCTCTCCCTCTCCCTCTGCCCCTCCCCCACATGTGCTCTCAAAATATTAAAAAGAAATTTGTTAATCCTTTGTTCTTCTCACTCAAGCCACTTTAACTGTATCTGTCATACACACTTAACCACTTTCCATATTGAATTAGGCAGCATTTCCCAAGGTAGAATCTGGAAGAACTCTACTCACCTGGTTCTCCCACCTCCAATATCTATTAGCATATCAAAGACTTTGAGAAGTCCTTGCACTACAAAAACATTCTTAAACCTTATTTTTCCCAATGTTACCCCATTTATTTTACCCCGGAACCCACTTTTCCCCAAATACCCATTAATGACACATGGATCCAGTGTCCAAAGGGATTACAATTAAGGGAATACTAAAATAAATCATTGCTCTTACTAAACAAAAGACAGAGCCATGACCATGGATGCAAGGTCACACGATCAGATCTTATCTCTTTATCACTCAATGTGATTTATCCGTTGCTTTGCAAATAGGAACTAAAACAAATATTGGTTGAAGGAATAAGTAAATAAGTCAGAATAACTAGTTTTATACTTGAGTAAAGAAAACCTAACGAGTATCTAAATAGTTAGCATCCCTATGACAAAGTTACTCCAAAAAAACAGTCTAAATAGCAATTGACAGAGGATATCACAAGGAACATGGCTGACGACTCCTCAGTTTACTGCACAGGTAGAGAAAAGTAACAGCAAAGGTTTGGGAAATATCAATGTGGCATTATCCCAAAAGTGTCTCCCACACTGGCATCCCAGAAGACTTTATAGAAGATCTTTCTTTAGGTTCAGCCCTCCTGCTTGTACCTTTCTTAAATGCGATCTTCCCTGTAGGAATCGTGATGTATACTTAACAAATTTATCCTATGATCCTCTTTTTCCTGACTGGAGGAAGAGACAATAGTTACTTTCTATGGAGAGACCCCCCCCCACCCTCGCAGGGGTGCGGGTGAAGGATTTATAAACAGGTCACCAAAGGACTAACTCATCTAATGTCACAAGTTTCACAAATGTGTATGTGGATATGTGTATTTGTGTGGACCTGTAGGTAAAAGAATTTCCTCCTTTTGAAAGCTATTTTTCCAGCTATTAACAACCATGAAAATACTGAAAAATTAGAATAAAGTTTTAATTAATAACAAAATTATTTTCCTTTTACCTATACCCAGAGCTGCCAAGAGAAAAGCTCAGTGGAAAAGTATGAAGACCGCAGACAGAGTGAACCCAAGTTTGGTACAGTCTAGCAAACACAATGAAAAGATGCGTCTTTGTTACCAATTAAAAGCTACCTGCTGTGTTCTCTGAAAAATGATCAAATCTGTTACATCCTGAAAACCAGTCACTGATGCATGCTCCTCTCCTGTCCACCTACCTAGGGCTGAATCTCTCCTGCCTAGTGTCCTCACACAATCTTCTCCCCATGATTTATGGGGAGAAAGATAAGGATTGCTGGGTGAGTTGTACAGTAGAGCAAAAGAGACCTAAACAAACCAATAAAGAGAAGGAAGCAAGGGGAAGGAGCAAACAGGAGAGAAAAATAGAATGACTATTAAATAATTCAGGACAATAGCCCAAAGGAAAACACACACTGAATGGGAATGGAGGAAATAAATAGATCAAGGAACACAGCAGAAGGAAAAAATAGAGTGGAAAGAAGGAGGAGATAAAACAGCTCACCCAAGGGAGAAAAGGAAGAGGTCATTGCTGAGTCCTGGCAGAAATATTAATAACTGGATAAAGAATAGAAAACTAACAGCTAGTGATCTCTTAACACCCTCTCAAGAGGCCCCCCGGCAGTGGCTTCTGATGCTTCACACAGGTTTATGATGCCCTCGGAAAGCCTATTTCTCTGGCTGGCTAGAGGGCCTATGGAGTAAAGTCAAGTGGGTAGGGTCTTCTGGAAGTAATGACCTGAAGATAGTGGCTGAGGATGCAAAGAAAGGAATTTTAATTTCATCCTAGAATTGAGATACCACACATTCTGAAATGAACAGTGAGGGCTGTCCCAGATGAACATTTCACCCAGCCAGAGTCGAGTAAGCATGATTTATCCTACGCTGTGGATGTTATTCTACTGGGCTATTTTGTTTTCCAATGGTCAGTGAAAGTTTTCCTAAAATGACAAAAGCAATGAATATGGGAGTCGGTGGGAAACCTAACCTGACAAAAAGTTACCTATGCATTAAAGATGTCCTGCGGCTGTACCAAAACTGGGAAATTAGGAGAGCAAACACTATTCAGCATTTATTGAGCCTTGAAAAGGGAAAACTAATTACCATATATCAGATTAAAAGATATAAAAAAGACATCCTGGGATATGCAGTCACCCTATTTAAAAAAGCAGAATATCTATGTTTGCCAAACTCATTCCATGCATCTTTTTACTGTTAATCTTAAGCTAAGCTTCCTAAAAGAAAGTTTCAGAATCTGTCTTCATAAGCCTCCTAGGTGATTGTGAAACACGCTGAATCAGACATTTTATTTAACCTCTCAGAACCTCAGTTTAACCATTTGAAAATGGTTTTAATAACCTGCCTTATGGATTTGATTACCCATGGTTTAAGGGAGGTGCTTTAAATATTTGCTACCTTTATTAAGTCTATAGGTCCTTTCAGAATTATAGATGGGACACTCTAAATACTAATTAAAAAAAAAAGTCCAATGAAGACATAAATGTGGATACGGCTGACAAATCCCAATCCCAAGGCTAGAGTCATCCTCCACACTGCCCAATGTAAGGCAAGTGAAATGTAGATTGGAGAGACATCCACCAAAAGCACTATTCATGTGTTAATAGCACCTGCAACTATTTCAATTGATACACTCTATCTCCTTCATTAGACTGTCAGTTCCTCAAAGGCATAGACTGTGTCATCCAAATTTTATTTTCTATACCCAGCGACATAGTAGGTATTCAATTCATGTTTGAATAAAGGGTCACATAGATTAAAAAAAAACAGTTATTGAATTCTCTTGACACATCAGAAAATAGAGAGGAGAGGGTTGACAATGACATAACTCCTCTTGCCATGTAGCAGCCCACAGGATTTGTCACCAGCCCAGAGCAAATTGTTCCAGTTCCTTGCTTAGATTTCTGCATCTTTTAAAACAAAGGCATAATGCATGAGGCTAAAGATGGAGTCGCAACAGTACATCTTTTCTGGATATTGCTATTTCAAGTTTCCTTCTGCTGGGCACATAGCTCCATATATATATATATATATATATATATATATATATATATATATATACACACACACACACACACACACACACATATGTACATATGTATATGTGTGTATATGTGTGTATATATATATATTTATATATATACACACATACATACATACATACATGTCTATCAGAAACAAACTTTGTTCTGGGTTTGGTCAGTTTGAGAATTATTGTTCCTTAGGTCAGTGGAAAAATGAGAAAGAAATGGTTTCCTATGACTCACTGAGTAAATTACCCCTCAATTTACAAGTACATCGAGGCTCCAAGAATTCATTTGTTGGTCCAAACCAACATTGTACTTGAGGGTACACTGTAATTTAGAAGAGAGAAAGCTTTAACTAATCCCTCTCCCCTCTCTACATTACACTGACAGTCCGAACACAGGTAAGGCTGTGGTCAGCTAAAGAGAGAGATTATATGCATTCCATTTATTTGTTCTGCCTTGTGACAAAAACCATACATCAGTTTTGACCCATTGAGTTCCTCAGCAGCCTCAAATCTTTCTTTAGTACATACATTCTTTTCTCTCCTGAAATACCTTCTTTGACCCAGCTTTCAGCTCCTCTTTATTTAATAAACAATGCCCAGCATACATTCAGGAAATAATTTTTAATGTTTATTTATATTTGAGAGAGAGAGAGAGAAGGGGAAGAGAGAGATTGAGATAGAAACTGAAGCAGGCTCTAGGCACTGAGCTGCCAGCACAGAGCCCGAAGTGGGGCTCGAACTCACGAGCTATGAGATCATGACCTGAGCCAAAGTTGCACACTTTACCAACTGAGCCACCCAGACACCCCTGTTCATGAATTATTTAGTTTCAGTTCTAGACCCTACTTGAATTCCTGTGTGGTTCTATGCAACTGTTTGGCTGTTTCTACTCAAATGATACTTGTTTTGGTTTTCCTGCTCTGTTTAGGCTAATCCCCTACCCCAATATTTTTAAGATAGGAAGAATTCAATACTCTCCCAGAATCTACTCCTTAGTTGATTTGTAAAAAATCACATTCCCACTGGTGCACAAGCCATTTCATTTTCTGTTGTCCCCTCTACCTCCAGTCAACAGTACCTTCCTAGGAGCTCTGTGCTGTTTAGGATATCATTCCCAGGCTCTAACTTGTAATTCCCAAAGTTACCGATAATATTAATATTGTCAAACCCGACAACCATTTGTCTGTCATTATTTTCATGATAGCGTTTGACACAGTTAACCCGACCTTATCTCCAAAAAACATGTTTTTCTTGTGAAAATAAAAACCATGCGTTTCTGGTTTTCTTCCTTCCTCAGTGTCCTTTACTAACTCTTTCTCCTCTACTTGATATCTTATTCTGGAACTCTTCTTATTCCCTCTTATCCTCTCAGACCTTAGATTTAGTATTTTAGAGTAGAAACACTTCTAGTGACATTGGGATCTAGATACATCTGAGTAGGTATGTCACTAAGATTGTCTACATTAAAAAACCAAGAATCCAAGGTTTTGGAACAGTTGTTGCCCACAAAGAACTTGAAATCATCCTCAAACATGATAAACAGTGGGGTAAGATAGCAGCTGTGAGATAGGTTTCAGGTCATTTGATGAATTTGAAGGCAAGACTACAGGCATGGGTGAGAGAAAGTAATAACAGGAATGAAAGGGACCTGGAGACTCTTGGGACCTGAAGAGTGTAACAATTTCACTTCTCAATTTCTAATAACGTCAGTCACGACTGATCTTTCTCTCCTGTACCACTCCCAGTAACATGCTGAATATACATTTATGACATTGGATTTCATCTAAATTAAAAAAAATAATGTTTATTTATTTTTCAGAGAGAGAGAGACAGAGTGTGAGTGGGGGAGGGGCAAAGAAAGAGGAAAACACATAATCCAAAGCAGGCTCCACACTCTGAGCTGTCAGTGCCAAGCCCGATGCGGGCTTGAACCCATGAACTGTGAAATCGTGACTGGAGCCAAAGTCGGACATTTAACTGACTGAGCCACCCAGGCACCCCTCTACATTTTTAATAAATATGTATAACAGGGGGCGCCTGGGGGGCTGTCATTTAAGCTTCCAACTTTGGCTCTAGTCATAATCTCACAGTTTGTGGGTTCTAGCCCTGCATCAGGCTCAGTGCTGACAGCTCAGAACTTGGAGCCTGCTTTGGATTCTGTGTCTCCCTCTTTCTCTGCCCCTCTCCTATGTGTACTCTCTCTCTCAAAAATAAATGAAAAAATTTTTAAAAATTAAAAAAATATATATGTATAACAGATATATACTTTTCTCTATCTTTGACCACATTGTAATCTCTAGACCCCGGAAGAGAAGGAACTGGATCACATATCCTTTGGCACTGTTCACCCAGACAACTTCACACAAATAACCGAATAGCATCCAGCACAGATCTGGACAAGAAGGCCTAAGTGTTAATACAGCTGGTGGAAACAGTATTATCTTTTCCTTCAGGGTTGTAAAAGATTTGGGGTCTATGAGGTTCACTTTTTTTCACATGGATGACAATTACCCCATCTGGACAGATTCAGCACAGGCATAGACTCAAGCTGGAAGAGGGAAATAAGGGCCTAAGAATGTTCTCTTCTCCCTTTATTGTGAGTATGGTCTTGATATCTTGTGCCCAGAAAACTCTGTGCAGAGGATGCTCACATGTTCATCTCTATGCTCAGGAAAGTGATGAGAGTCATCCCATTTTTCTCAGGGGAATAGTTTGTGGAAAGGAGGCTGTCATGCTCATCATCCCAGTAACTGGAGAACCCAGGCCTACTACATTTGACCCAGGACTTCAGTTGATTTTACAAATTAGATCAATCCATGAAACACCTGAAACAGTCTTTCCAGCCCTCCTCTCTTTCCACCATGTTTTTATTTATCAAAATCATATTGGATCATTTCTTTAGAACAGCCTCATTCATTTATTCAAAAACATGTATTGCAACCCTAATATCTGTCAGATATTGTGCTAGCTAAAGACATAACAGAGATTATTACACTCACAAATGCCCTGTCTTCAAGAAGTTTATAATTCTGTGTGAGTGTGTGTGTGCACGCACACGCACGCATGCAGGGGAAAATGAAGTTGGAAGCCTAAGACAGAGAAGCAAGTACTAGAGTTGGTGAACATATAGGGATTTGTGGGAGTTCAAGGGAAAGACCCTATCCCAGAGTGGAATGCAGTAAAACCTTTCTAGTTCCCATAATCCCTGGGCTGAGTGTTGTGGAACTTATATGCAGTAACCAGCATATCTAAGGTTCCAAGCAGAGCTTGTACAAAGACACAAGGGTGAGAGAGCATGATGCGCTGTGGGAAATAGCTCAGTCTGGCATATTTTCCAATTCCCACTTATATCTGAGTGTTCTGGACATGAACGTTACCAATTCAGCTTCACTGATGTCAACTTAGGCCAAAGACAGGATTTCAGTGCATGGATTAAGAATCAGGCTAGAAAAGGCCACTAAAATAAATTTAAAAATAAAAAATAAAAAGCACTTTAGAAAGGCAATGGAGTTTTTGAGGATTCTGCAATTCATCAGGACTCAAATAAAGCTCTGGTAGAGAAAACAGAGAAAATCTGCTCTTCTTTCTACTTCTAGCCAAGTTAGAGAGGAAGGGAAGTTAGATAGTACTTTTATTTTCTCTGGTGATTCATTTGTTCTATGCATATTCGGTAAATTCAGAGAGGAAAAGTCACAGCAGGAGCTCAAACCAGTCATTAAAAGATATCGTTAGTTCAACAAACACCTGCTGTGGGCCTCCTTTGTTCCAGGCACAGTTCTAGACACCATAGATACAAAAGCAAACAAAACATGGAGGATAACTCCTCTTTGAGGTTCATAGTCACTGCCATAGCCACCATCCCTGAGAAGAGCTGCCTGAGACTGCAGGCTGGGAAGATCAGCAGCCACATTATGATAGTCATATCACAGGTAGACTTCCCTGGTCACACTGGGCCCTGAAGCTTCATAACTCATCAACATAAAATCAAGTTTACCTAATAAATTTTGTAGACGCAAGAAATTGAATGGAATTAGTCCTAAAATTCCCTGACATTTGCGTACTTCAGTAACTACCTGTTATATTTTTTTTCACTGGGAAATGTGGATGCTGTTAAGTCTAAGTGACTTGAACAAATCCCCCTTGACCCTCCCCCCCCGCTACAATCCAGCACATTTATGCATTTTGAATTTATGGCTTTATTTCTATTAGTTCCCAAGAGTATTCATTTAGATTAAAGTTGCATCAGAAATTGATTTTCTTTTCTATTTTTGCCCCTGAAGAATGTAATAAAAAATAACCCAATAAATCTGGTAAATTAGCAACATGATCTCAAACTTTAGGGCATACGTGCATCTATGCTGTTGGGAGAGAACAGTAAAACTATTGACAGCTGAACCAATCAGATTGCACATTATTATTTACCAGCAGGAAGGATGAAGGACAATCCCTCCATCTAAATTGAACCAAGTTCACCATAAGGAACAAAAAATGTTTCAGGGGTGGAGAATATAATTGTTTTATTTCCTATGCAGCTACTATAATCTTACGTGAAGTAAGAACATTTTGAAAGGTTTTCTTGTTTTGTTTTGTTCTCAAAAGGTGGAAACTTGGGCAGATGTGGGTTTGGGACTATTTCCCCTCATAGACCCATTGTCTGTGGTGTTGAGCTAGAATCGAAAAAGTCATCTTGTCCTGATTTATGGTCCCTTGATTGTAACAAAAGAGATATTAATTCTAAGTTTAGGAGAAAAAGGAAAAAGAAAGATGTTACTCATTGAGAAGTTTATGAGCATTCAAACTGCGAACAATTACTTTATTTGAAAGGAGAAGGGGAGAGCACTGGACCACAGGTGGTTTCTTGTTTGAGGGCTACAATCAATAAGTTATGAGTAATCAGCATCCCTGTCTTCATGACCCCTCTCTCCCTAAAACAATTCTCTTTCCAGAGAGTGGCTCATAACATCTGTGTACAGTGACTGTTGTAGACTTAAAAATCAAAGCAAAGCAAAACAAATAAAACAGTTTGTTCCATAAATTTTCCATATCAAAATACACAGCCTCAGATATAGGGGCTAAGTAGGGATGCCCTTGTGGCTTTATTTGGAAATTCACCCTTGCACACAGCATTTATTCAGCATTTGCCACATGCTCCAAGGTTCCAGGCCCTTTGCTAGATCTTTAATAGTAAAAGGTATAGTCTCTGTTCTAAGGAAGTAACCAGCAGATCTTCCCCAATGGGAAGAGCTTTGCAGACACTCTTTCTATCTGCAGTGCATTCCTTTACCTCATTTCCATTTATTCCAAGCTTAGATTTGCATAAAAGCTCTGTTACAGTGCTACCACATCTGTCAAATATTCCCTCAGCTCACGCTCTGTTCCTTCTCTGAGGGATCTAGTCTGTACTGCCCTTTTGGCATTTAGTGGTACATACTCTAATTTGTGACATAAATTTTTTTATCATTATCATCATTATTATACAACAGTTAACATGTCCTGTTCATTTGTTTTATTTTCCCATATTACAGTGTCCAAGAGAGCAAAGACATCTTAATTCATGCTTTTTAGAATCCTTCACAAAACTGACATAGTGTTGTATATGTAGTAGGCATTCAATGACTTTTTTTTAAAGAAGAAGAGAGAAGGAAAGAAAGGAGAAGGGAAGGAAAGAGGGAGAAATTGACTAAAGACTTGTAAATTCTAATCTACCAAACAAAATTCTTGTTCATATTAGTAAGTCTTACAAAAGGCTACACATCTAATGCAAATCAGCATGGGTGCCAGGTAAGGAAAAATGTCATAATACTGAATTTGCTCTGTAAACTTGGTTTAGTGGTTGGTTTAGTGGTCTTATGTAATGAAAGGACTTTTTATTATTTATGTTTAGCTCTGTGTGTGTGCATGAGAGAGAGAGGGAAACACATGAATAAAGCAGATACACTGAAAACATAATCCAAAAGTAAAGCCTGCCTCTTAGGTGTTCAGTCATTTCTAATTAGTGTTTTTATTTATACATTTTTTTAGAATCACAACTTTTTCCTCAGTTGTGCATCCCTATTCATCCTCTTTCCCAAGACCTGCTCCCTCTTAACCAAATAGGCAGTGCTTCTGTGAATGATTGGCAGTGGGGAATGGGCACAAAGACACGATCTGGTATAAGTGCATATTGGAATCGGGCTCAGGGTTCCATCTCAGCTGGTCAGAGAGGATCTTGGAAGTTATAGAAATAAATGTTAGGGAAAACAATGTAAGTCCCTTCTGATTGGTATCCTCTGAACAAGGAACAAGTTGACAAATGAATTGGCAATTCTGTTGTTATTTGGATAATCTGATCAACGTGGACTTCCAAGTTTCCGGCAGAACTTCAGCCAGGCAGGGACATGGAAAACCACTTCCCCATTTCACCTTCAGGCTCTAGAATTTGAGAGGAAAGAGACAGAAGAGGAACAATGTGCCTTTGATTATAAGAGACCAACATGTTCTATACCTTATTTGTAGGTGTGGGATGGGGAGGTTGTGTGCATGTGGTAGGGAGTAAAAAAAACCAAATGAGAGGATTTCAAAAATGTATATAGTTGATCGGTAGTAATGGGTTCATGGACACACATACTCTTCCTCCATTTCCCAAATTCTAGGTGCATTGGTACTCCTAACTTTTAAACACTCAACTTACAAGAGTCACAAACACATAAACAACTGCCTATAGTTTATATGTAAACAGTTGTGAAGATTTTGAACCTCTGAGCAATTGCAAATAGCCAGATGTAGAATTCTCTGCATCGTGGGGTACCCAGTGGCCTTAACCATTTTTTTCAGAGCAGGAAAAACCTCTATTTTAAGATATAAGTCATTTGTGCTTCTGGGGTTTGCCTCTGGGGCAAGGAGTCTCTGTTCTAGGAGAGAATGGTTTGCAAAGCCCCTTAGATTGCACAGAGGTAAATCAAGTGTTAACCATGTTTCTTAGGGGCAGTGACAGCTCTTTTTCTCAATCAGGATTTCTGCTGGGTCTGGATTCTAAAGTGTAGAGAACTCTGGAAATTTTCAGTACCTGGTGGAAAATAAGGGTTGTATAAACTTGTTCCTGTCATGTGGTGAACATCAAGGAGCCAGGCAGAGAATGTCCACCAAGGAACTCTGAAATCTAACTTGTGTAGACAGTCTTTATGAATTAAAGCATTGCAGTAGTTGGAGAACCTGGCCAGACATCCTAGGAAGTAAGTCAGGAGAAAGCCTCGTCCCCTCTATAGGCCAGAACAGAGGTATTACCAGTGTCCACTTGCCTAGAAATGGCAGTACAGGAGGAACAGGTGAACTTAAAGGAAGGCAAACAGTGATAGGCTCAGAGAGACAGTCAGGAGCCAGAGGTGGCTGAGACAGGAAGGAAACATCAAGCTGATTTGTGGAGAAACTATAGGCAGACTCTGGGGAAGAACAGTATGGCAAAAAGAGTAAACTTCCTGAACTTAAGCAGGATGGGAAGTCTTTACAATAATTTGAGTATCAATGTAATTGTGTCATTATTTTATAGACTATTTGGGCCTGTGACATATGAATTATATCTGTAATTAGGGTATCAGCCCTAATATTAGGATATTCCTACTTTTATCCAGATGTGCACTAATATAAAAAACAATGTATATATATTTATATATTTATATTTATATATTTATATTTATATGTATATATATATAAAAGAACTGTATGAAAGAGGAGAACAGAGAGACATTACTCTGGCTCACATAGAGATGAAAGCTTCACCACTATTGATTAAGAAAGAGAAGTTAGTACTGTAACACAGTGTATAATAATGTAGCTTGTTATGTTATAATTGTGCCTAGCTTATTTAGCTAATGAGATATAATTCACCCCATAGCACAGAAGAACACTTCCTGGTTAACTTACATTGGTTACACTAAACTGACAAGTTCCTAAGGCGCTTGGAAAATCAACACCAAAAATGTCCAACCAAAATCTCTACTACTTCTTCACACATTACATAACCTTAAAGAATGTGTATCTCTAAGAACAACATAGGTGGGTCGTATGATGTCTCCTTATTTTAATCCCCTACCAATACTTTGGGGGCTCAACAGCCCAAATCAAGGGTCAAGCAAAGGTACAGAAATTTGACAAGCCCAAGACAGACAAAGTGTCTATGTTAAATATTTCTCATTGGCCATAATTGGATACTTTCCCCTATATCACTTTTATTTTTTATTTTTTTTACACTCACTTTGACTTTTAGAAGTAGGGCAGAATTTGAACTATCTCTTGATTGTGAGAGCTGGGCCAATAAATGGATAAATGCCCTAAAGGCATCCTTAGGAAAGAAACTTAAAATAAAATAAGAAAATTGCACAAGTCCAGAGAGCTAGTTCAGGCCCATTTTTCTGTGGGCAAGGGCAGTGTGATAGAGGATTTGGAGTCAAAAGTCAAGTTTTGAGCCTGCTGTTTAATATATGCATACGACCTTTAACAAGTCATTTAACCTCCCTGAGCCTTAACTTCTCCAACTTTAAAATGAAAATATTTATTATAACCAGCACTTAAGTTTGTTCTCAATATTAAATTAAAAAGTATATCTGAAAAGCACTTTTTATTATTCATAGCAAATTATAATCTTAAAGAGGCTTGATATGGAGAGACAAGAATAGATACTAGAATAAAACTATCGTGCTTTTACGGCTGTGGATGGGCAGGAATGGTGAAATATTTTGTCAGGGGGGAAGAAGACTGAGTGACATGTAAAAGATCTGAGTCAGAAGAAACATCTCTTTGACCAACCCCCACACTTGTGCTGATGATGGTGCAGAGAGAGCTTCCCAGTCCAACCACTGCACACCCAGGTATTTCTCAGTGCTTCAGGACCTAACCTGTCCCATGTCTTGTAGCCTGTCAAGGGTCAGAAACATTGGATAGATGAAGAATTAAACTCTTGGGAAATCTATTCAACCAAATATAAGTTTGAAAAGAGGCAAAGAAAAAAATCTTCTGTAAAAATTCTTTATAGGCGACAGAGGGCATAAGCTGTGGAGGTGAGATATTTTATTTTGCTGTACACTGTCCATAAAGCAATTTCTTCTCTTAGAAAATGATGTTTCTATTGAACTCTGAGCTATTTGTCATTCTGGTCCCCAAACAAAATATTTTTCATAAGAATATCAGAAATGCCATGCTGGATCAAACCAGTGGTCTCTCTAGTCCTATGTTTTGCCTTTCAAAGTGGAACCAAGAGAGGGTTCACAAGAGGACACAGATACTCTATTGAGCAGCTTTAAAAGCATTTTTGACTGTGGCTCACAGTTAGAAATAGAGTTTGTACTGTACTACAATACCCCCACACACATGCAAAAAACACACTTATACATATTTATGTATATGTGTAACTGAGACTTTGCATTCCATTCAATTTCTTTTTATTTTTAACTACTGGCTCCAGCCCACTAAACTGATTTCATGATCTGCTAATAGGGTCACAACTTATAGCTTGAAAAGCCTTGCTCTATGTACTGTCAGCCTCAATGGTTAGGGATCTACCTCTAACACTTCTAGTTTTTAACTCAGAGTATCTATTACTCATGAATTTACCTAAAGCCACCTTTTTGGGAAATGTGTTCTAGAAGGGTAAATACAACTTCCTCTCAATTGTGATTATGTAGTAAGTTAGATAAGATAAATGGGATCAAAAGATCGAGATGAGGATAAAAGGTTGGGTTTCCCTTTCCTTCCTTAGAGATTCCATGTGTATGGCAGAGAGACTGACTACAAAAAACAGCTTACATTAAGTTAAGCCTTATCACAGTAAGAATCATTGAACATTTATAGTTATTTGATTTTTATGACCAGGTCCCATAGGCACTGATTTATCAAACATATAGTAATTACATCATAGGTTATGTTTCCAAAAGATAGATGCAGAAATATTCTCCACCTCACATGCTTTTCTTGTAAGAAATCTTGTCACATCCCATTATGAGGTGGTGTCCATTTCTCCACCCCATTGAATCCATCTGGACTCTGTGTCTCCTTTTACCACTACAGTGTGGAGAAAGTGGCCAGTGCCAGTTCTAGGGATAGTCCTTGACTGGCCTGGGAGCATCCCCTTCTTGTCTCTGGGAGGCAGACACCAGGGAAGAAGTACAGCACTCAGAGAGCATCAGGTGAGAAGTACAAGCCAGGTGAAAATGCCCTGGAGGAAGAGAGGTTACATGGAGAGAGACAGGGCAAAGAGCACTGAACTGCTTATGTATAAAGCAGCTATCTTGGGGGAGATTCTCCAACTGCAGGAACCAATCATCCAGTCAAATCCTTCCTGAGTTTGTGACCCACAAGATTTTGAATGACATAATTAATTTTCATTTTAAGCCTCTAGGTTTTAGAGTAGCTTATAATGCAGGAATAGATAATCAAAAGAATTATCCATTTCATGTAAATCTGAAGTTCTTCTATGGATTAACAATAAAGATTACACTTTGTGATTCTCTTTTGCATTTATTTTCAAAAAAATTTTAATGTTTACTTATTTTTGTGAGAGAGAGACAGAGCATGAGCAGGGAAGGGGCAGGGTGAGAGGGAGACACAGAATCTAAAGCAGCCTCCACGCTCTGAGCTGTCAGCAGAGCCGACGCAGTGCTGGAACCCACAAGCCGCGAAATCATAACCTTAGCCAAAGTTGGACACTTAACCGACTAAGCCACCCAGGTGCCCCATGATTTTCTTTTGAATTTATTTTTTTTTACTTTCCAGTGACAAAGTAAATACGGATAAAATAATTGAGTAAATTAAATATGAATCACATGTTCAAAAATACATATGTAATTTTTAATGCATTGCTCTTATTTTTTTACATTAAATATAATTTATTGTCAAATTGATTTCCATACAACACTAACAGCTGCCCTGTTCTCATCCTAACAAGTGCCCTCCTTTATGCCCATCACCCACTTTCCCCTCACCCCCACACCCCATCAACCCTCAGTTTGTTCTCAGTATTTAAGAGTCTATTATGGTTTGCCTTCCTCCCTCTCTGTAACTTATTTTTCCCCCTTCCTCTCCCCTATGGTCTTTTGTTAAGTTTCTCAGGATCCACATGAGTGAAAACATATGGTATCTTTCTTTTTAAGTAAGTATTTGTATTCTACTAGTATCTACCCATTATTTCCACACTTCTTTTCCTACTGAGTGCTTAGTATGTGTTAGGAATTCTGGTAGGCACTGGGGGAAGATAAGGCCAATGAGAAACCATCCTTAACCTTGAGTGAACCAGTTTATTAGAAAAGAAACAAATCAATGGGTTTTATTACATCAGTATCAAAAGAGTCATTTAGGAGGACTTCACAGAGGTAACTTTTAAGCTCATCTTTGAGAATGAGTAGATCAAGTAGACTTGGAGAGGGTGTATGATAGAGAGAGCAGAATAATAGTATTCCAAGCAGAGAAGGCAGAATATTTAAAGGCAAAAAGAAATGAAGGTGTGGTGGGCTGGAGGTGATTCTAGGGATGAGTGATCAGTGGACAGAAAGGTACAGTAAGGCTTAGCATGGTTGGGGCCATATTATGAAGGGCTTTGGATACCATGGTAAGAAATCTAGACTCAAACCAGCAAGTGGTAAGGAACCAAAGAAATATTTTTGAGTGGAGATATGTAATAATCACTCTCATCTTGAAGAACTCCCGCAGTGGAACATACAAGAAGTTACAATGTGAGCATGAGTCCAGGGGTCCTGATTCTCCTCCCCTCTGGACTAAGCCTGGACTAATCCACAATAGGTAAAATCACCTACCAGTGAGAACCACTTCCTTTACTCATTTCTTTTACAAAAATTGAGGAAGGGCAGCTACTTCTTAGGATCAGTGTTGACCTATAAGTGTCAAATAGTAACAAGAAACAGATTTTTAAAGAGTTAAAGAAAGGAAACAGTTAACCAAGATCACAGCAACTCAGAGTGTAGGAATTTTGCACTGGGGATATATATTTTGAACACTAGGATATTATACTTTATCCTTATATCTAAGACCATATTTCTATCACAGTTTACAAAGCAGAAAACATAAATCACTAGCAGAGATATAACTTTCTGAGGTGCACCTAGGGTTTTTTTTCCTTCCTATACCACAGGATTTACCTTCAGATTTTACACTTCCCAAACATATAGAGAAGTTTTAGCAAAGACAGGGGTCAAGATGTTTGGTTTTTTTGAGCTAATCTTATTATTACTTCAATGGAGCATCCAAGCAAATAAAAAAGCAACCAGACCAGATTGCCTGTGGCTAAATACTGTAACACAAATGGACATCATAGCCCAAGGAATCTTACTGCTAGAAACAAAAGAGGCAGGAAAGAATCTTAACTTCCTCTTCGCATGCAAACCTCAGGGGAATAACACAGGAAAATAAAATTCTCCTTGGTGGTGTATAATGCTTTATTATGATGACCCAGTCTCCAGGGCTATTTAAAATTCTGAACTCAGATTCCCTGAGTTCTGATTCCTTTCTCATCAAAATCGCTATCCTAATCTTAACTGCACATCCCTGAGGGCAGAAAACATCAACTCACCATATTTATAGCTGGTGCATAATTACTATATGCAATATTTATCCGGCTATTCATCTGTTTGTGTGTCTTCTGTCTAGCTGGTGAAACTGTCAATAGACAAGTTTCTTAACATCTTGTATAAAAGTACATCATTCACTGGATATATTATCCACTTGGTCTACTTGGCTTGTTCCTTGGATTTCTTATAAGGGTGATCCACCTTTACCAGTCCTTTTTGAAGTTTCTCTTGCTCCTCAGTGAGGTTTAGACCCCTCCATTAGACTTTAATTTCTATCTAATTATCCTCATCATTAATGTACACAAAGGCCCCAAAAATCTTTTCAATTATTCTGTTACTTCACTTACTCAGAGCCCCTTACCTCATATAATAACAGTCTAATTTCAAGCTACCAAAATTGATAAATAACGTATTTTAGTACCCTTTAAAACACACCATTAAATTGTATTTATTTCAGTGCTGTATACTGTAAGAGGGCCATCTCCATACTTCCTAGAGATTCTCGTCTGTGTGTATGTGGAAACAAACCAGACACAATTTCTCTAGATTCCACCCCTCTTACACACTGAGCTAAGGAGAACATGTAGTTGATGGGAACATCTTTAAGTGGTCTGGCATGGCAATCAGTCTCTTCTTAGCTCCTCAATTCTGTCACCTCTTCGTATTGATAAGTAAGATCCCAACTAAGTATTAGAACCAAACTAGGAAATTGGTGTGATTACTAAAGTTAACCTGGTGATCTCATTGCCATACCAGAATATGAACCATTTTCTTCAACTTTATTTTCCAAACCATTTGACCACAGCATTTCTTCATCTATTGTAAATTTTCCAGGGAAGAAATTTTGACCTTCATTTTTTTTCCCCCTTGTGCCTAGAAGGAGGCTGGAAAAATGGTAGATAGACAATCCCTGATATTTTTTATTAGTCAATCTTAAAATATTTATGATTAGAATTGATTTTTTTTCCTTCAACAGTCTTGAATTTTATCCCTCTGTCTCTATGCCTATGTATCTCCATTCCTATCTTTTCTCGCTTTGTTAATCATTTTCTTCTTTTATTTCTTATGAATCTTAGCCTTCTTTACATCTCCCACCTAATTTAAACCTGAGCAATTAGAAATGGTACCTACATATCATGGTTATTGAGGGCATGGGTGGAAATGGAGTAGGAGATACACTTATCTGAATGGAAGAAACCCTATTCTTTTGAGCCAGTCAGTCTTTGGGGCCCAGCTCTCCTGCTCTCCTTGCTTTGACTCCTCTGTTATGGATGCTATGGCGATGGTCCCCTGTAAGACAGAGATTGTCTCTGTCTTGACGTCCATCTGTTGAAGCTCTTAGCAACTACCACTTCCCTGCTCCATCTATCCCCTTCACTATCATTGAAAAGGACAAAACCTCTAGCTCTTTATTCCCTGCTTTTTGCAATCATTTTAAGAGCCACAGTTTCCCTAGTTGCTCTGAGAAAAATAAGTACCAAGAGCTGGGTGTGGGCCAGATGCCAACCAGTGAAAATGCCCCCTTCTCCTTAGACTGGCCACAACTTCCATTATAATACACAGAAAGATAGAGACTGACAAGGGTCACCTCCCTCCTACCATTGACAACCAGGAAAAAAAAAAAAGTCTAGTGTTCTTTAAATTATTATTGTAAACTTGATTTGCTAAGTGGTAAGTAGACAGATGGAAGATGGGCAGTCTAGAGCACTCTTGCTATTTATAGCCCATGTCAAGGCTTTATTTATTACTACTGCCTCTTCTCAAATCCACTTAAATAACCTATAAATTGCCAATGGTGTCCATGGAAACGAACTGGCAAAACAGACAGTGCATTTGAAAAAAGAGAGGAGAGACACAAAGGACATAAAGGACCTTATCAAAAAATAAAACCAGCTTCCTTTACAAAATCACACGCATGTCACTTGTCATTACAACTTATGATTTCAAAAGATAGAAATCAGGACCAATTTTCCTTCTAATACATACATGACACTTTCTTCAAACAAGTTAGGCCAGGCTGGCCAAGAGGAAGTAGGGCAGGGCCTGCAGGCAAACTCACAAGATCTGGACCTGTTGCTCAGAGTGTCCCCTCTTTTCATCTTCTCTGCCCTTTACCCCTCTCTTTGGTTCTCTCTTACTTCCACCCTGGCATCCAGTGTCTGCATTCTCCACAGAAATAAGTTTCCTGATTAGCCACTTTTAAGTAAAGCATAAATGGCCTGACCACTGGTCAGGGATGTTGAGAAGGGATCCCCTAGCAAAGAAGGAAACTCAATCCT
The DNA here is from genome assembly GCF_018350195.1 of Panthera tigris. Taxonomy (NCBI): domain Eukaryota; kingdom Metazoa; phylum Chordata; class Mammalia; order Carnivora; family Felidae; genus Panthera; species Panthera tigris. The sequence goes on along the minus strand of NC_056662.1, from coordinate 67,962,121 downwards.
TTGAGTTTCAAGTTTTATTTTAGCAACCTTTGATTCTGTTAGCAACCACATTAATGTATAAAGGATTTAATGTACCTTCTCTCCTTATATTCCCGAAATTTCAGGAATCTTTAGCAGCCAGTACTTTTTAAAAATCATTCAAACAGCACTATGCCATGAATGCTTTATGTCCAAAAGTATGCAAAGCCCAAAGGAAAAAAGCCCACCAGGAAAAGAGCCTTGCTATAAACCAGTTGAGGAGAGGAGAGAGAAATTTATTCATTTATCCCTTATGATGTATCTTTTTTGAGCTCCTTCACATCATGCAGGGCAAATGGCTGGATGGTAGAAATGGCTGGGTGGCGGAAGATTTATATATATATATATATATAATATAAATAAGAGCTATTCTTATCATCATAGGGGAAAACATATATAATTATAGAAATAATACCTAAAATTTATTGAGCATTTTTCACATGTCGGATGCTGCTCTAAGTGCTTTGCAGTATAAACTCCTTTTATACCCACAACAACCTGTGCCTTTTCTCAGACCCACTTAAACAAGCTGTAAATTTTCAGTGGTTTCTATGGAAACAAATTGGCAAAATGGACAGTACACTTAAAAAAATAAAAAAGATGCAGAGAACAAAAAAGATCTTGTCAAAAATAAAACCAGTTTCATTTCTAGAATCACAAATAATTCATAGTCAATGCAATTATGTTTGCAAAGTTAGAAACCAGGACCAATTTTCCTTCCAACATGTAGATTCTCCAGGGAACACGGACAAGGCTGGTCAAGGGGAAGCTGGGCAGACATGCAGCAAATCACAAGCTCTGAAAATTTCTTCTTGGGTGTCCTCTGCACCGTCCCCTTTTTTCTGAGCTCTCATTTCCACTCTAGCAGGTTAGTTTTATTATTCCCATTTTAGAAAGGAGGAAACTGGGATGCATATAGATTAAGGAACTTGCCCAAGGTGACACAGCTGGTAAATGGCAAAGCTACAGTTTGACTCAGGGAGCCTCACACCAGAGTCCATACTTGCAACCACTCAGCAATTCTCTCCCTAAAAAATCACAATCACCCCCATGCCACAGAGACACTTATAAAGTGCCACAGGAGCACAGAGGCAAGAGCAACTTCTTTCGCCTATACAGTTAAATAGGGTATTAAAGAGTAAGTGGATTTTAACCTGAGTCTTGAAAGATGAGTAGTTCACCAGAAAGGACAGAACACGTCACAGAACACCAACAGCTTGTGCATCATAAGGTAGCATGACATGTTAGACAAATGCCAGGTATTGTGATGTGAGGGCATCTTTACCCATGCATGTTTGGAGGCAGGGATACTGTGACAAATGGTAAAACTGGGAAGTTTAGTGGGGAGAGTGGGGAAAGTTACAAGAGAACCTTTATTGTATTATCCTTCTCACATTTGTTTAGATTTAAATAAACCGTTTAAGATTCAGCTTAAGTGTAATTTCTTTGAGAAAGTCTTCACTGCTTCCAAGACTTACTTAGGAGATCTGTAGTGAAGTATTCCATGCATTCCTGTATATTAGCAGCAAACTGTGTTGCAATTGTTAGTTTACATATCTCTCTCCCCTAGTGCTCTGTGCTGTCCTTGAAGGCAGAACATGAATTTTTATGCTGAATACCTGTAGTTCCTTGAACAAAGGCTGCCACATAATGGATGCTCAATAAAACCCATAACCTCTTTTCTGCTCAAGGACTTGATCCCTGGAAGTATTCCATCTTTCTTCTGCATTACCATTTTCCTTTCATTGAGTTATTCTCATCAACCTAGAAATAGGTCCTTGTTTCTTCCTTATTAAAAAAAATGTTTTGAACCAATGTCTCTGCCTAGCTACTGCACTATTTTATCTTATTTTCACCCAAAATGTCTTAAGAATGGTCAGTTCTTGCACTCTTAACTTCCTCACTTTGACTCACTTCAAACAGGCTTATATCCCTACCACCACCTCCAACAAAACTGCTCTTGCAACAATTACTAGTAATCTTTATCTCGCCCAACTCAAAAGTCCTTCCTCTGTCTTCACCTTGCTTGACTAATTTCTCCTTCTTCAAACACTTCTCTTTCCTTCCATGGCACTACTTTCTCCAGAGTGCCCTGAGATTTTGCCCTGGTCTCCACAGCCTTCTTTTCATAAAAACTCCAAAAATGAATTTATGATTTCTTCCAAACTTTTCTTTCCATATTCTTCACCATCTTAGTGGCCCCATAACTGTACAGTTACTCAGTCTAAAAGCCAAGAAGCTGGGGCGCCTGGGTGGCTCAGTTGTTAAGCGTCTGGCTTTGGCTCAGGTCATGATCTCGTGGTTCGTGAGCCCGGGCCCCACGTGGAACTCTGTGCTGACAGCTCAGAGCCTGGAGCCCACTTCAGATTCTGTGTCTCCCTCTCTCTGTGCCCTCCTCCACTCATGCTCTCTCTCTCTCTCTCTCTCTCTCTCAAAAATAAATAAACATTAATTTTTAAAAAAGATTAAAAAAAACCAAGATGATATACTTCATGCCTTCGTTTGGAAGGGAATAAGACTCAGTCTACTCATACAGTCCATTAATGAGTCTCATTAACTCTACCGCCAAATTGTGTCTGGAATCCAATCACTTAGCACTATTTCCCTGGCCATCATTCTGGTCCACACCACCACCATGTGTCACACAGACAATAGCAAACTTCTCCTATTTCCCTCTTTCCATTCTGTACTCCTCAAGTCCATTTTCCATATAACAACCAGAGGGGGGAGGGGGCATAGAGAGAATCCCAAGCAGGCTCCGCGCTGAGCGTGGCTCTATCTTATGACCACAATATCATGACGTGAGCGGAAATCAAGAGTCAGACGGTTAACCAACTCAGCCATCCAGACACCCCCACAGTGATTATTTCTTTCCTATTTTTTAAATCTCTTTTTGGTCTTGAAATAAAACAGCTATACAGACAGTACATAAAATACAAATGTTCACCTCAATGAATTATAAGGCAAATATACATCAAACAACTCTTATTTCAAGGTGTAGGCTCTTACTAGCACATAGATCTTAAACAAGCTCCTTCCAAACCCTAACCATCTCCTGCCCTCCTACAAATACACGTAAAGTGATAAATTACTTATATTTATACTTTTACCACTTAATTAGGTATCTGTCAACTATAATAGAATTACACAGTATGCATTCTTTTTAGTTCTGGACTCTTTCATCCAATGTATTTGTAAGAATTATGAATATTATTATCTGTAGTTGTAGTCAATTTATGTCCTTTGCTGTATAGTATTCCATTGTGTGTTTATGTCATAATTTATCCATTCTATTGTTGACAGAAATTTAAGTGTTTCCAATTTTGGATCATTGCAAACAATACTACTCTGAACATTCTTGTTTATGTCTATTAGTAGACATGCATACACATTTGTCCTGAATGCATATCTAGTAGTGGAATTGCTGTGATATAGATTACATGTGTTTTTAAACCCAAAAGAATCATTTTCCCCAAATTGATTATTGCAAATTGCAAGAGTAGCACAAGAAACACTTGTCTCTTCACCTAGACTTGCTAATTATACTTACTTTACCATATACTTTGCACTCTCCCTCATAGTAATAATATATGTTTCTTCGTTATTGTCATTAGGTACGCTTACTTCTCATCATTGGCCATTTTAAAGAAGCACTTTGAACTAATTGAAACATCATGGCTCCTTAACCCTAAATACTTAAGCATTTATCTGAAGAGAACAGACATTTTCTGACAGATCACACTTACATATTATCAAATTCAGGAAGTTTAACATAAATAAGATACAATTAACTAATATAGTGCTTCTCAAACTTTAGTGTGCATACAAATCATGTGGATATGTTATTAAAATGTGAATCTAATCTGTTAGGTCTGGGAGGGTGCCTGTGATTATGCATTTTTAATAAGTTCATAGATAAGGCTAATGCAGCTGATCCACAGACCATACTTTAAGTTTACATTGTACATATTCAAATATTTCTGGGGCGCCTGGGTGGCTCAGTCGGTTAAGCATCCTACTTCGGCTCAGGTCATGATCTCGCGGTCCGTGAGTTCGAGCCCCGCGTCAGGCTCTGTGCTGACAGCTCAGAGCCCGGAGCCTGTTTCAGATTCTGTGTCTCCCTCTCTCTCTGACCCTCCCCCATTCATGCTGTCTCTCCCTGTCTCAAAAATAAATAAACGTTAAAAAAATTAAAAAAAAACAAATATTTCTGATGGTGTCAATAATATACTTCAGAGCATTATCTTTTCTGATGCAGTATCAACCCAAGATCAAACATTACATTTGGTTGTCATGATCACCATCATTTTTGAAGGACATTTCACTGGGCTAAAATTTAAGGTTGCCAATTATTTTCTTCCAAAACACCGAAGGTATTTTTTCATTGCCCTTTTCTAACTTTTCAAAGCTAAGATGCTTTTGAGAAATCAGTTTTTAATCTCAATACTGCTTCTTTTAAGATAAACTCTTTTCCCCTCTCCTATTTATTTTTAAGATGATCTTTATTTTTGTTTTCTATTACTTCACTGTGATCTGTCTAGGTATTGGTTAGTTTCACTTATTTTGCTATAGTTCTGTTGGATTTCTTGAGTCTATGATTCATCAGTTTTAGAAAATTCTTAACCATTAGCACCTCAAATGTGATTTGAGGTGGCAAGAATATATCAATTTTGCTGTGTCATCTTCCCCTTGCCCACTCCCCTACATCTTCCATTCTTTTGTCTCTCCACGCTTTTTTGTAGATATGTAATTTTCTCATCTATGTTTAATATCCTATTCAACAAATCCAATGAGTTTGTCATTTTGTTTTTTGCACTTGTAGTCAGGGAATTTATATTGGTTCCTTTCAAATATGTTTTGTCACTTTTTAGAATGTCATGTTTTCTGCCAACATTTTGTATCTCATCTTCTGTCTCTCTGAAGAAAATAAGTAAAATTTTAAGTTTTAAATTACAGTATCTAGAGCCTTTGGGAGGTTTTTTCTATTTTTGAGGTTTCTACTATTTCTCATTTTTACGTTTTCTTATCTGCATACATCTGGTTCTTTGTTTCTATGCCAGACTTTGCATTTTAAATATTTATGGGATTTAATTTTTTTTTTAATATTTATGGGATTAGTTGGGGCCTAGAGTGATGCTCATTTCCTTCACAGGGGACTTCACTTGGCTTCTTCTGGGTGACTGTAAGAACTACAATCAGGAATTAGGTTAACAAATTATAGGACTTGAAAACTTCTGAGTCACTGAGAGGACTCAAGGTTCTTCAGTGATTCCAATAGCTTGTTTGCAAGTTTGTTCTTTCACCAGGGGTGCAGCTCTTTAGGAGTTTTCAGGGAAACTCTGAGACTTCCAATCTGTTTTACTGGCCCTTCTAAGCTGTCAAAAGGGCTGCTCCTTTTCCAAGAGAGCTCTTCGATTCAGAAAATGCCTCTTGGACAAAAGTGAACTCCAAATGCCAGGATCTCCAAGATGCTGTTGCAATAATTCCTCACTGACTTATTAGTTCTCCAAGGCCTTCCAGCAGATTAAAACACAAAAATTGGTTTATGTTTTATCCTTGAATGTAGAGTTAGTCTCAACTACCTAGTCTACCAGTTCCACAAAGTGGATTCTAAATAATGGTTTTCAAATATATGTTTTGGGATTTATATTTGAAGCATCCAACCATTGATATTAAATGCAAAAGTGAGACAACAAAGAGGCAGATATTTTTAAAGTAGGTTTCAGGGAGCCAGTTAGTTAGACAACTGGCCTAGAAAGAAGACACAAATGTGTTGAGAATGTATGGATTTTCTCAAGCCCAGAGAAAGGATTTATGAGACTAGTCTGAGAGTATGAGAAACATTCTCTACATTTGGAGAACATGGAAGAACATTGTCGATTCTATGTGAAAGAATCCAGATAAGAGGCCAGCTAAAGCAGCTCATCGTAGCAGAGTAAAATTGCTTTATCTGGGGAGTAACCACTCTCAGTGATGATCAAAGATGCATGAATGCTGGGGACCAGATATAGAACCTATGATTAAAAGAAATATGAGGTTAGGGTCATGTTTAAAATGATCCTGCATCAAAAGGGTTGTTTTTAGTGCCAGTGAAATTCCCAAAGAGGGTCTATGTGAAGTGGACAGCCAGAAAACGAGAAGTTGAGGGGCATAAGGAACACCAACTCAAAGAAGAGGTGATTCTCAAATGAAAGGAGCTACAGTCTGAGGGCCCAGCCAAGGAGTTGCTGAAGAACCTATAAATGCCATAAGGCATAGGGTCACTTTACCTATCTTTCAGGCATTGGAAAAGCAAAGGTGTCTTCTAATAATATTAGCCACGTAAGAACTCCCTGTTCCACTACCTCTCTTCTTTACATGCACTACAACCCTGTAAGTGTCAGTAAGCGCATCTAGCAGACAGGAGGACAGGGAAGCAAGCCAAAAGGATGAATCTGATTGCATTTTGCTCCCTGAAGACAGGAAAATTCCAATGAAAGTTAAAGTCTTGCTTAATATATTGGAATGGACATCTGGCTTTCTGTACTGGGTTTATATTTGTGGCTTAAGGAAACCACAAGGCTTTCCGTTACATCTGAGTCACTGGAACATTCAAGGGTTTATAGGGAGAAAATTTTTCAGTGAATTAATTTTAAAAGGTCAAAGGAAGGTAAAATGAGTTTGTAATGAGATCCCACTTTTTTCTAAGAAAAAAAGGACATCAGAGTTTTAGTAAGCTGACTGAAGAAGGGGAAAGTACTATAGAATAGGTGAAGAGGTTAAAGTCAGGAAAGCCAACAAAACCCCTATAGCACTACATGAGATAGTGAGAGAATGGAGAGGACTTTCAGGTGCTGGAGCACCTGGAAGTAAGAGGTATTTCTGTCACCCCCGCCCCCAGAACTGTAGGTATATAAAAAGAGGAAAAAAGTGAGTCAAAACCCTCTATTTCACCCCTATAGTTTACTTTCAGTATTGCCTTCAACTAATTGTTAACTCTGCTAATCCTCACCTCATCAATCAAGTGGGAAAAATAATGCTCGAGAAATGTAATAAAATATGTAATAAATGTGACAATATGGATAAAACATATAATGATATATGAACTCACCATAAGTTAATGAATGAGATGGAGTTACCTAAAAGAATGAATTAATGAATGGTCAGCTCTGGTGTAAGAGTAGAAGAGATAAGCTTCGCATCTCAAAAACACAAACCAGATGCCACATTACAGCTGAATCTCCCCATGTAAACATTTCTTTGTGTGTGTTTTCTTTTAATAATCAAAGTCATGTTTAAATATTAAATAGATGGTTTTACTGCCTCAAGGACCAGTCTGGAGAATCTACCTAGACTGGCACAAACCTGTTGGGGTAAATGATCCTACGTGCTATTCAGTTTAGTGTTTACCACCAAGCATTCAGTCAGAGCCCTGTGCTAACGGCTGCTGGCAAATCTTCCCATGATGGCTGAGTTCAAATGAATACCAAGGCAGTGTCAGCTGCTGGCTTTCATTAGATTCTCTCTGAGTCAAATATTAAAACAAGGCCACCTGATAGAAACATCTTGGATTCCTGCAGAAAGGGACTGGAGATGCTGGAAGCAAAATGAGGTGCAGGTGGGATAGCATAATAAGTTCTGCAATTTACAAGTGTTAATATGAAAATTCAGAATGTGAACCTCACTGGAAAGGATCTATAGGCTATTTATCTACTCAAAGTGACCTTGTAATCTATAAGTCATTAAAGTGATAGCAAAGAACATGAATGCCACCCTGTGGCTACCAGCAGAAGTTATACTTAATGTAACATAATTTTACATAATTAGAGGGTAATGGCAATGTGATTAAAAGAAAGCATGTAGATGCCAAGAGAAAAGAGGAATGGCCACGATAAACAGTTACCACTGCTAACATATGACTCAAGGAAGCATTGCCCAAAGTAATAAGGAAAAACCTCCTCAGTCTTTCAAAATAGCGTAAGCAAAAATAAATTCTGATTATAGATACACAAAGCATTAGACAAAGACATCAATAGATTACTAGTAATAGAGAACAGAGAAGTAAGTTAAGTCTTCCGGCATCCTTATCATTCAAGCATACTGAGATTAGGTGAGACCCTCACATACACACAAAGATAATTACCTTTCCATGTCCATGTGCATCTTGTTATACTCAAATACGCACATTCTAATTCACAGACACACATGTATCCATTTTTTCTGTGAGTTTTTCCTACATTTGACTACTGCAAAAACCATTGATGATTTCATTCATTTATTCACCAGATTTTCACAGAACCAGGTAGTGTCCTAAGTTCTAGGGCTACAACAGTACAGGTCCCTGCCATCACTGAGCTTTCATTCTATGTAGATCAACTGACAAATGTTGGTCAATTCCATGTGGTTCAAGTCCATGGAGAAAAATTAAACAATGTAAATGGAATAGTGAGTGCTGGAGGGTGGAGAATGGGGGAAAGCTTCTTCAAGACATTATAAAGTCTGAAGGATGTAGTGAGGGAGGAAGTCATATGGGTGAGGAAAGGAAGCTTTCAGGCAAAGGACAGCACAGTACAAAGCTCTAAGGTCAAGTTTGCTGGGTGTGTTTGTGGAACAATGAGGAGGTTAGTGTGCATAGAGCAAATTAGAGGAGTGTTTAGGGATGAGGAAGGACAGGTTATAACAAGGAGAGGACAGCTGGGCACAGGGCTTTTTGGACAATTTTTATGGCTTTGGATTTTACTCAGAATTAGAGCTTTCTGGCATGTTATGATTTATATTTTTAAAGAATCAGTCTGACTTCATACAAAAGCAAAATCAAGGTAACTATTTCAGTAGCCCAGCAGATGATGGTTGTAACTTGGTCCAAGACAAAATCAATGGATGTAGTAATGGTAGTCACATTTTAGACATGTAATAAATGTAGAATCAAAATAATTCATAATTGGATTCAATATAGGTATGCCAAAAAGATAAGAGTTCAAGGTTTTAGCCTGAATCACCAAAAGAGTGAAGTAGTCATTCACTGATTTGAAAAAGACTGAGGGAAGCATGTTGGTTGAGGATATCTGGGAGTTTTTCTTGGGATATGATAAGCCTAGGGCATTTTTTTTTAGCTATCTAAATACAGGTGTTGGATTGAGGAGTAGGGTTACCATATTTAGCAAGTAAAACACAGATGTCCAGTTAAACTGAATTTCAGAAGAATAATAACTTCTAATGCAGTATGTCCCAAATATTATATTTATTTATGCTAACAAGTTATTTATTGTTTATCTGAAATTCAAATTTAACTGGGTTTCCTAAATCTTATTTGGCAATGCTGGTCAAGAAGGCATTTGAGTTTCAAGTATGGAGTTCAGGAAAGAATTCTTGATTGGGGATATAAATTTAGAAATCATCATTATATCGATGATATTCAAAACTTGAGGCTAAGTGACATTACCCAGGAATGAGCATGCTGAGAAAAGAGATGAAACCTAAGAATATGTTTCGGGCCACATTCAGAAATAAATAATACAGTGTTGTAATCAGGCTTCAAACCATATAAGACTTATTAGTCTTTGAACATGAGCCACAGAATTATCCACATCTGAACCTCTCAAAAGAAGACAAAGGCCCATTATGAAGCTGAATTTCTCTCAGTCTGTCTCTAAACCAACCACTTTTTCCCATACATTATCCCTTCTATCACATCATGAACTTCTGAAAAGACAGTGACAAATAGGCAGACCTCTCAGTCTCAAGATATGAAGGAAAGCATCTCACACATTCCATCCTAGGTCACCATAGTAACAAAGGTTCTGAAATTATTTAATCTACTTTCAAATTCCATCTCCAAGGTGAGCAAAACTGATGTAAAAGAAGAAATATTAGGCCAGTGAAGGCCAGTGGGGTATTGAAGTTTTAATGCCAGTGTTTTGAACTTTAAGACAAAGAACATGAAAGTTTGTAGATCGCCATTTTATTTCACTTAGAAATACTTCAAGTTTCTAAATGGAAGAATAGAGTGTCACCTGGAAATTAATGAGTGGTCAATTTGGAATAAATGAAGCAGATTAGCTCATAATATGGCTATAGGTAGGCGGAGCTTTATTCCTGTACACAGATGCCAGGGGTGCCTGGTTGGTCCACCAAACATACACACCCTTAATATCATACCGCCTTTAGAAGTCACTTCAGTGTTCAGCTGGATTCATCCTCTTGTCCTTGCACAAGCTAATCAGAGTGGTAGAATGCAGAATTCATAGAATAACCTGCCTTTGCTGTCAGACAAATCATGGTGTGTGTTTTGGTTCTGCTCTTCCTAACTCTATAACCTGAGACTTGTTAATCAACATCTCAAACTTTAGATGTCTCCATCTGCAAAATGGGGGTACCTGACATACAAGAATTTTGTATGGATTAAAGGAGATGAGCCTATTAATCCATTAGCAGAGAATCTACCACATAAAGAGTGTTCAATATTGGTTTTATATCATTTTTATAATCATTAATGCTGTACAGTAAATAAATACTCATATGTAGGAGTGAAAAATGGCATAATAGTACTCAAAGCATAACAAAATGGAAGGGGGAAAAAAAACAAGAAAAAAGTTTCACCCAAGTCTTCCACATCTGATTATCTCCCGAGCTGCCTGCTTTGTAATACGGGGTGAATCCCCCTTTAATGGAATGACTGGCTGGCAAATCACTGCTGCCACTCTGGGGCTAGTTCACAGCTTCAGGAGCACTCCACTATTCTTGTCATGGTTTCACAGACAGAGCAATGTCCCTGAGCATTTTAATACTGTCCTCTAACATGAATTTGGAAAACTAATTTATAGAAAGAAATATAATTAATAGGAAAAATATACTGTATATAAACTTTAAATATGGAGATTGCAAATTGCCATTAAAGCAATCACCAAATTCTATTTTCATCATGGGAAGATACATAACACTTGGGGCAAGTGGTAAAGTGGGATTTGGAGGCAGCCTATCTATACTCCCCAGTGTTTGGGCTTCCCTATTCTCAGCGGTTATCTTCTCAACAATCAGAAGCTCCTCTCTAAAACAAAGGGAATGCTTACAGAAAAGGCTTTGGGATCTTCCTAGTACCCCTTCTCACACTGCTCCCTGGCCTGGGCCACAGTGTCATGCCTGCTTCCCCCATCCTTTCCTCTTTATTGCCAGCACCAGTTTGCCTAGCTTCCCATCTCCCTGAGCACTGAAATGCTGCAAACCTGCCCACCTGCAAAAATGTGACACTGTGTTTCCTCATGACTGTATCACCCCTGTCAAGTTCATGAGCTGCATCATCTAATGAATAATCACTCTAGACTGAAGAAAAAGAAGAAAACTTAATTACTTAATATTATCTATTAGTAGGAACACCTGATGCTATTATTTCTTTTTAGAGAATTGGGATAGATTAGTTTAGTTTGGTCCACATATTAGAAGGTAAACATGTATGCAAAAAGATAATCATTGGAGATACTAGGTTGAACTACATGAAACTGCTGGTATTTGACTATTTTTCCCTACAAATACAGTAATTCGCACAGTTCAACCTAATAGAAACATTACATTGTTTCACAAAATGCATGTTGCCTCTGGAGGAAAGAAAGTGCTGGAACATTGAACTAGTATCTGCCATCACGAGAAGATACTGGAAGCAATCAGTGTGATTCAGAGGAACCCACAAGTTCTCCAAACACCTTCTCAATATTCAGAATGGAGAGACCTGAGCTAACACCATATCCCCTTTTTGCAGGTGTGAAGTTTGAAGGCCTGCTATAAATAAATTGACCAACCATAATGTAAATTGACAAACAACATGTTCCTCAACATCTAGTGCCCAATTCTTGGCATAAAAAAAAAGTGTTATTTTAGAGATTAAGAAAAAAGGAGGGAACCTGTTACAGAGAAAGAAAAGTTGTAAAAGACAATGTAAGGTACTTAGTGCTCAGGGGACAGAAGAAGGGGGGTTGACTCACTCAATATGCACACCGAAGTCAGTAATTGCAATCACTGACTCAAAGACATGTCTCCCTCTATGTTTGGAAATCAGCCAATTCATCTCCATTCTCTCACCAGATTCAAAGTATGTGTTTCTAAGGCACAACTTTCTTTCCCTTCAAAAGCTGTTCTTGGTGAGTAGATCTCAGCCCTGTTACCTAAGAAAAAACAAAAATTCCCCAAGACTGCTTTGAGGCAGGAAGAAATGAAAATCAATGTGTCACCATATACAGAAAAGCAGAAGGCTCAGTTCAAAAGGACATTCTAAAGAGTCCTTTCTCTCACTCATGAGGATGGCCAAGATGCTCATGTACCATATGTGGGCCAGTCATTAAATTCATTCAGAATCTAGAGCTTAAATCAATATAGTTCTAGAAAATGTTTCAGTTTTTAAAACATATTCTCAACCAATATCATATCACCCCATGAGACAGGTGGGAAAAGTAATGTTAGCCCTATACATAGGTAAGAAAGGTAGAAAATTTTTGCTAATAAGGAAATTGAGGCTCATGTATTCGCCTAAGATCTCACAAGCATTCCAAGAACTACAACAAGAATTGAGGCCTTCTGATTATTCCATATCAGAAATAACATTCTTTGAATTTAGAGAGATCTGAGTGCCAGCTCTACAACCAAATGATCTGTAATCATCTGAGTCTGTTTTATTAGCTATAAAATGTGAATAGTTGGGTCTATTTCATGGGATCACAGGCTATGCTTAATTAATGTTGGTTCTCTTTTCCCCTGCTTCCCAAAGAGGGAGGATGCTATGATGAGAAGATGAAGTGAAATGAGCAGATATTCAGTGGTTAACTATAAAAAGTAGTGAAGGAAAAGAGTTCTGTGGATCAAAGTTTGAAACTACAAGAATGTCTTGGGTGCCTAGGTGGCAGAGTCGTTAAGCGTCTGACTCTTGGTTTCCTCTCAGGTCCTAATCTCATGGTTTGTGAGTTCAAGCCCACGTGGGGCTCTGCGCTGACAGCTGGAGCCTGCTTGGGATTCTTTCTCTCCCTCTCTCTGCCCCTCCCCCACTCACGTTCTTTTTCTCTCTCACTTTTTCCCTCAAAATAAATAAATAAAATTTAAAAATTATAAAACAAACAAACAAACCAAAAAAAAAAAAAAACTACAGGAAAGTCTTTTGCAGCTCCGGTGCCTCCTACACAGTGTTGTTACCCAAATAGGTAATGGTGGTTTCAGTATGAAACTGACATCCTTAAGGTTGTTCATTTTCTCTATTAAACGTGAATAATATGCTTTAACCTGGGGATTAAATATACTTTAAAACCTAATTAAAAATGAAGATTACAATCTACTTCTCTCATCCAAATAAAACAAAATAGAAAAGAAGTTGCCCTAAAGGTTAATGCAAAAAATAACTTGTTATCTTGATTCTTCTACTTTTCTAAAACATTTAACTTCAAACCTAAATTTAATACTGGATTAACTTTAATGAAGGATGGTAATTTCTTAAAAAATACAATATGGCCATCTCTGAATTATCCTTATTTACAGAGGGAACCAAAGAAACAGAAATCCTAAAACAGCATATTACCTCAAAGTATTTTTTTGCCATAAAGACCAAAATATAGGTGATGTCAAATGATTTTAGAAAAATGATACTATTTCTTTATGAGCATACACATCTTTGAGGATGGTAACCACAAAAAGCTATCAATTTGGTACAAATTCATTCATCAGCTAGTTGTTTCCTACATTCTAAGTGGGACATTAAGAGAATGGGACATGGAAGTAATAATCCCAAGAATAATAAATAACAATTTTTATGTGACAACAGTGAATTCAAAGGAAACACTCTCTTCTTAGTTCTTCTGGGCAACATGAAAGTCCAAGGTAGAGGAAGACAGATCACTAACATATACCTGTTACTTTTTGCATGGATATGACACTGTATTGTAATGTGTAGGGTGTTAACTGTTATTTTTAAAATTTTATGAAATTATTCATGTTTTTTTCATTCAATAAATACTTTGAGCACCAACTATTTTCCATGCACAGTGCAGGGGCTTGAGGGGGAAAAAGGTGATTAAATCATAGCTAGCATTCTCAAATAGTTTAAAATACAGTGACATATAAACCTGTTTCAAAATAAGTTTACATTCCCTGAACCACAGATAGTAGAAGAGGCATTAGAGAGTCACCAACTGAGCATTAAAAATTAATTTTAATACCTCAAACTATAGGGCATTAGTTGGATGGGTTATAGTACATGTTGTAATGGAATATGGTGACATAATTTAAAAATAACATTATTGAGTTCTGTTTAAGAATAAGAAATTGTTCACAGTATATTAAATGTAAAATTATGTTTAAAATATGTATCATTTATACCCCAAAACTTAGTGACTTAAAGTAATACTATGGTATATTTCATAATCTTTTGGTTGGCTAAGGAGGCCTTCTGCTGTAATCTTCTGGAATCACTGATGCAGTAATTCTATGCAATGGAGCTACAGGCTCACCTGGGGCCTGGCTTATGTGGGACACTTTTAAGACTGTAGTTCCCTATAAATGAGGTCTTATATCTTCATGAAGTCTATACCAGGTGGTTATCAGGCCTTCTTACTTGCATCATGCTTCCTGATGTCCCACCTGCTGATAAAATCACAGGGCTAAACCCAAAGTCAATGTGGGAGCCATGTGCACACATAGAAGGATGACTCATCAGCAGCCATATACAGTCTACCACAAATTTCAAGCCATTATGAGCACATTCTAACACACACACAGTCTGAAGGAGATACACCAAAATATTAATTTACCTTTGGCAGGGTGGACGACAATGACTTTATAGGTATTTTTCTTTACTTTTTAATGTGCATTTAAAAAAAAACATTTCTACAATTAGCATATATAGATGCATTATTTATATTAAAGATTCAAAATTAGTTCAAATAAAATAATTCTGTGGATATTTCCCATCCAACAATATAGAACTCGTTCAACCATTAAAATATCTGAATGATGAACATTTCACAGCAAAAATACCACATAGAGACATTGTTCTCCTTTTCTCCCTCTTTCTTGTAGAAAGAAATTTGCAACACTCCCATTGCTATTTTTCCACTAGCTAAACATTACTCATCCATTTAGTTTTGAAAGTTTGAAAATTACATGAGTCATGTGTTATTCACCAAAAATTTCAGTAATATTAGCATGCTTTCAGACAATGATTTAAATACACACACATACTTGTAGCCAAATCAAGTTATACTTAGGAGGATCACCTCA
This sequence comes from Panthera tigris, assembly GCF_018350195.1. Classification (NCBI taxonomy): domain Eukaryota; kingdom Metazoa; phylum Chordata; class Mammalia; order Carnivora; family Felidae; genus Panthera; species Panthera tigris. The sequence goes on along the minus strand of NC_056662.1, from coordinate 67,946,875 downwards.
TTCTTCAGTAATACTCTCACTGCTAAAGCTAATGTACTTTTGCTCTGATTGTCCTCACTCCTTTTGTGGTCAATCATTTCTTCAAGGTTCCCTTTGTTCCAATGCCTTACCTAACTAGCTCAGCCCATGCTGATACCTCCTTTTTGCAGTTGCTTCAATCTCCGGGTCATGTTCAGTTTTGTACTGTCATGTAGGGGCTTATCTTCTGTATGTGCAGGCCCTCCATGACCACTGTGGTTACTCAAATATTTGAAACCTCTCAGAAGCTCTGAGCTTTTTGTGTAGGACTTGAACATAAGCTTTGATTATCTAAGCGCTTTCAAATTTCAATTAGTTGAGCCTTTGGATTTTCAAAGGTAAGAAGCCATCCCAGTTTCCATCTTTACCCTTGCATCAGGAGAAACAGGTACATAGATGTCCTGCTTATGAACACTCATAATTTCTCTTGAGTGTGACATCAGTTTTTGGTAAGGGAACTTTCTTACTAGTGAAAATTTTAGCCGGTGTGTCCTCATTTTGGAGATTTGTGAAGGGCATTTGGCAAGAACACATTCTAGTAAATGAAGAAACATCTCTGCAGTGGTAGCTTTTACTCATCACAAATTGAACAAACTCATTTTGAAGACCATTTCTCCTTCCCTTCTAGTCAGTTCCCGAGCATCCTTTCTATTATCTAAAGAAGACAGAGGATGGCATTGACAGAGGGAAGACTTACATAGTAATATTTCCTGGAGCCAGAGTGGAGGCAGGCAGCTCTGGGTGCATTATGGAGATGTAAGGAAATGGAGTTGTTTCAAAAGCAGTAAAAGCTTCCTTTATATAGTCTCCTCTTTTTTTACACTAGCTGTTTAATCTGAGTATTTCCCAGCTTTTTGCAGATGATAAAATAGGTGGAAAGAATGTTTATCTAATAAAGTGCATGCTATTAAACAATTTTGTTTTGAAAAAAAGGTACATCATCACTTTCTTCCACTGACATCAAAAGTAGGATTGAGAAGCTTTTTGTTTTATCATTCTTTCTTATGTCTTCTTCTTTTTTTAAAAAAATCTCTGCCACTCCTTCAGGGTTCAGTGTCCATATCTGTGTCCAGACACTGCCAAAAAATATAGTGATGATCTCATCATCATGGTGGTGATCCTCAGTGGTCTCTCCTTCCTTATCATGATCCACTTTCTATGGGACTTTAATAGAGAGAAGACTGCTTGTGTTCAAAGCCTGGTTCTGTCGCTTCTTAGCTGGACAAACTTGGGCAAATTATTTTATTTCTACGTACCTGGATTTGTCTTAACCTACAACCGAACCTATGTCCTAAATTTGTTGTGAGATTAAATGAGTGAGTTAACATATGAAAAGCACTTTGAACAGTGTTTATCACATTGCAAGCACTCATTGAATGTTATTATATTTCTTTCATTTCTTACACTACTTGACAGTGGCATCCATGTCTAATGTCTCACCCACAGAATCTGACTTAGAGAAGCCTACTCCCTCCACAACTAAGGATGCTTGGAACAGCCTAAGAAATAAGAATAGGTCTACAAAAGGAAACTAAAGCTGATTTAAGAACTTAATGCAGCAAATTTTTATAGAATCATAGAACTAAAAGGAAATTAGAAATGGTACAACCAAATGTTTATCAATGTTGGAAATACTAATCAGAGTAATATCCATCACCTCTACCATACATACAAACACCCTTAACTCTCTCACCTCCTCATCTGACATCCACCAAACCCCAAACCCAAGTTCTGTTAAGATTCATTGAAAGCACCATGTGTATTGTGGAAAAGCCAATCAGATGATCTGATGTAGCTCTGCCCACTCCTTGCCACTGGAATCAACATATCCTAACTTTCTCAGTTTATGGAGGAGAAAAACAAGAGCAAGAGAGGAGCAATCATTCTGCCAAAGATATGTTGCTAATTATTGGGACCAGTTCTCCCCTGGCTATTTTTCCACCCCTACTATTTTAGAGTCTCCAGCTTCTTGTGAAGTATGCTTGCCACTACATAAAATAATTTCTGGCAACCTCTAGAGGATATCCCACAAATGCTCAATATCAAACTGTCCTAACAGCCACTGCATGGCTTCTCTGTTCCTCTTCTTCCTCTTTTGGTCATCTCTTTGAGTTATGATCTCATTTTCCAGTTAATGCTGGGTCCATGGCACCTGCAGATCCTATGGCATCTTTCAGTTCCCACTGCTGCTTCTGCTGGGCATCAACACTGCTGCTCCCATTGATGCTGCTATCTTCCGTTTGGCACCACTGCCTCCCACTGGGCACTACACCCCCACAAACACTCTGGGACCTATAAGGCATCAAAGGTATGTGCTGTGTAGTATGTCTTCTTACACAGAAGACCAAGGTAGCGCAACGTATATTGAAGTCTGTCCCCGGATTGCAAAATAACTCTTCCTTTCAAATTTTTACCTATGGATCCTTGTGTCTCTTGCTTGGCTCACATATGAAAATAAATAGATAAAAAACACAGTAAGGAATTCCAACAAATAAGAATCAGAGGTCCTAACGATTCTACTTTGCTCCCTATGGCTAGATAGTTTGTAAACTAAAATTATATGTAAAAATGTTGCATGTATATAAATTGTTTTCCTTCTGGTAAGAAATATGAGATACTCAAAGGGCCAAAGAAGGTCGTAGCTTTATGTTGAGATTTCCTATACAAAGCCCTATAATCTTTTATGAAAATGGACCCTTGCTACATCTATCCACTGGGTCACCAAACCTGCCAAGATGTGTGAACCCCTTAGTAGTGGTCGCAGATCAGGCCTCCATGCTACTAGCTGTAAGTAGCAAAACCAGGACCATGTGTTTAGCTGTGTTGAGCTGAATTAAACAACAAGATCACGTGCTTCTCATTTTCCTACCTGAAATCTTTCTTGGTGACTGAAGACCCTATGACACTGGGGGCTAAAGAGAACCTGAAAGAATCCAATCCATGAGAATGCCAAGAAGATTATAAACCCAGTTGGTGGAAGCCACCTTTCTGGGGGCTGATGAAAAGTGCATCTCCTCCCCACCTGCATCTACTCAGGCAGCCCCATGGGGTGATTTAGCATGCTGCAGCTGTGCAGATTTCCATCTCTGATAAAACTTTGCCTGAGAGCTATTTGCTGATGATTGTCAACAATCAAATGAATTATAGATGATGTTGGTAAACAAAATGCTGCCTTGATGAATGATGAGTTGGCTCTATTCTGACATGACTGCTAAGTCATTCAAAGCGCTGATTAAACCCATTACTGTAAAATAATCACCATCCATTACCTTTAATGTCGTGAACTGACAACCTAGTTAAGGCAGCTGATGGTGTCAGCAAAGTGATTTGTTGTACTGCATGTCCATCGACAATAAATCACTCCGATAAATCAATGAACAGTAGCAATAAAACAATATATTTTCATATTTCTTGACATTCAATTACAGAGTGAGTATAGTGACTTATTCTTAAACACAAACACCGATATGGAAGGATTCAGCATTCACCAGCAATGAACACAGGATTAATTCTATTTTAGCCTAGACTGAAGGAGGCTTGCATAATTGTGTGTGTACATGTGTGTGCGCCTTCTTCAGATACTTACCATAGTTGCTGCTGCCAAGATAACACATGATACAAACATAATGATGACACTAAAGATGTTTCTGGTCCTTAACTTAAACAAGGAAAGGCAATAACATAGAATCATGACCAATGGACCAAAACTTAGGTAAGGAAAGGCAATAACATAGAAGAGCGAACAATGGACCAAGAATTAGAAGACCTGAGAACCCATTTTAAACAGCTGTTTGACTTTGCACAAGTCACTTAACCTTTTTGGGATTTAGTTTCTTCATATCTAAAATAGAGACGATACTTGACTACTTCAGGGAGTGATTTTATCAATCAAATGATGAAGTAATATATATGAGAATCCTTTGCAAATGGAGCACCTTCTTCAAAATTTAGTTTTCATTTTCCTTATTCTGAAGCCACTATTAGCTTTAAAACTCTGTCAGCTTATATGTTGAGGACTCTTTCTAGGTTTAGAGGTCTTATATGCAATTAAATCTTAGCTAACTCAAATTTTTATACAGTAATATTTTAGGTACTGAATCTTTATTTATTCACTGACATTATCTAGCACTTAATTTTTTGCTAAGTAATGTCCTAGGTCTTGAGAGGACAATAATGAAAAAGTTCACCATTTCATGATGGAAATAGAAAAGAAACAGGAAAATAACAGAACTTGTGTAAAAAATCATTATATAAAAGTCAATTCATCAAATACCCAAAACACACTTTATTTTAGCCAATATGGTAGAAACTTTGGAAGCAATAATGCATACTTCTGATTCTTCAACTCAGTTTCACAAATGTTTTTTGGACAACTATTAGATACAAGGGACCTCATTTATATATATATAAATGATTTGGACCCTCAGAGGACCTCCTTTCTAGTTGAGAGGAAAAATAAGTATACAGGTAACATCAATAGGAGGCATAATTTGTGGAGAACATTCAAAAAGTAACTACCAAGCTTCTTTATGATTAGAAGAGAAATTATATTTGATTGGGCAAATAAAGACAAGCACTAAGGAGGGTTGGTATTTAAGATGATTCTACAAGGGGGCACCTGGGTGATTCAATCAGTTAAGGGCCCAACTCTTGATTTTGGCTCAGGTCACAATCTCACAGTGAGTTCACGACAGTGCAGAGCTTGCTTGGGATTCTCTCCCTCCCTCTCTCTCTCAAAACAAATAAATAAACTTAAAAAAAAGGATGGTTCTACAAGGATGAGTAAAACTTAAGTAGAGCAATGTGATAAGGTCTGGAGGAATGGATCATTCAAAGAAAGAAGTACTCAGTGGAGAGATACACAAAGGCAAGGATAAGGATATGAGAAAACACAAAATGATATCCAAGTTGATGAGTTCCCCTACTTTGGTGATGCATCAGTTTGGAGAGGCTAGGTTGTGTTGCAGTAACAAATTAACTCCAGAATCCCAATAGCTCAAGAACGCATCAACACATCAAAGGTTTATTTCTTGCTCACAATACATATCCATCAGAGATCAGGAGGGATTCAAATTCTGCCATTTTGTAGCTGCAAGATCTGAAACATGCAGCTTTCCTTTTTGCTTCACAAGAATAAAGAAGCATGGATAATTCACACCTGTTCCTCTATGCTTTGGCACAGAAGAAACACATGTATTTTCTGCTAAGAGCCAATTAACCAGAGCTAGCCATATGTCCTACCTAACCACAAGGAACAGAGAAATGTAGAGAAAATTAGGTCCTTTGGTGAGCATTACTATGTGTGTCATGGCTAGTCTATAAAACATGTACAAATCAAAGTAAAAATTGAGAAATATCAGTCACTTCTAGCCAAGAATGTCAGAATAAATAATTTGGACTTACCTTAATAGGAACTGGGGTGTCCATTGAAAGTATTTGATGAGAAGAGTGAGTTGATTGGGTTGGTTAAATCCAGCTATAATCCTGAAGATGGTCTCCTGGAGACAGAGAGTTAAAGCCTAAATTGGTGTCATAGCTGTGACAATGGTAAAGAAAGGACATACATAAAGCCTTCATGAAGGTAAATCTTGTTACATTTGGCCATTAATTGAATGTGGGATCTGAGAAGTAGGAAGAAAAAAAGGAGAGATCCAATGGCTTGAATAATGGTGGTGCCATTGTACAGGCAGTCTGGAAAACATACTTTGGAGATGCCATGTCTAGGAACTAAAGGTTATCACTGAGAATCAGAGTGTTGAACTGAAGCACAATCACTATGGCAGAAGCCAGAGAAGTGAGATGGGTCTAGTGTACATTTGTATCCATTCACAAATTGTCTAAGATTTCTTTTATTTTTTAAAAAATTTTTACTTATTTTTGAGAGGGAGAGAGACAGAGCATGAGTGGGGGAAGGCCAGAGAGAGACAGAGAGGGGGACACAGAATCCAAAGCAGGCTCCAGGCTGTCAGCAAAGAGCCTGATGCAGGGTTCAAACCCACGAGCCTTGAGATCACAACCTGAGCCCAAGTTGAATGCTTAACCAACTAAGCCACCCAGGCGCCTTGCCTAAGATTTCTAATAGGCTACTCTTTCATTTCTTTACCAATATTGTGGTCACACAAATCAACACTAAAAGACACATGCCTTATACATCAGCCAACATGGTATCTTTTCACTACCCATAAATAATTACTATTAATAATGGTAAATACAACTCTGAAGTCATTATTTATAGCATGGTAGAATCAGGGTGTTTCTGTTCTGCCTCTTGTACTAACTAGGAGCCTGGATGCAAGGAAATTAACTCATGACTCTATTTCAATTTCCTCATGGGATATGCACTGTTTGCTTAAAAGTCATCTTCTCTGTGAGGTCTTTTCTGGTCATCCCACCTAATTTCTACTGTCACCCTCCTACCAAATTTGCATATGCTTTATTTTTTTCTCCTTAAACTCTAATATGCTTTATGTTTTTCTTTTCATCCTTGCTTATACTCTGTCTCCCCCACTAGAATGTAAGCTCCATGAAAATGGGGTTGTCTGTCTATTTTGGCTGTACTCAATACACACAGGGCTCTCTATAAATGTAATAATAAGAATAATACTATTATCATAAAAGGGCTTGTAATAGGACTTAGCAGCAAATTATATATAGCCTGTTGTACAAGGCTTTTTGAACCCCAAAGCATTTTCCTGACCCTAAATATATCTGTACATTATTTTTAATACATGCTTAATATTCCAAAATAGATGTCCCTTAAATTTACTTTGCCACTTCCTGTATCTTTAATATTTCAGTTGTCATCTTACTGTGGACCACACTGTAATAAATGCTATGGAATATATAATTTTGCATTTTTCTCACATCATTTATTATATTCCTAAAAGAGGAATGTTTGCTTAGGTAAAAGCATATAAACATTTTAAAGTTAGAGTGTATTTTGACAAATTGTCTCCCAAAAGGGCATTATCAATTTATATTCTTAAATAGAAATAGCCTCTTAGGTAGATGATGGGTTCAAATCCTAGCTTAATGATCTTTGGTTGAAGGTGCTGGGCAACATACTAAACCCCTGTAGGTCTTAATTTCCACATCTGAAAAAGGTTTCACAGAGTTATTCTGAAGATTCAATGTGAAAATATACATAGAAATGCAAAATGGGGTATGACACATATATCATGTATTAAATAAAATTTAACCATTGTTATTTCAGTATATGATATTGTCTCTTCCCCATACCCTTATCAACAGTGGGTATTTCTCTTTTATAATCTCAAGGCTGAAACATCTTTTTTATTACTCATCAAATTAGCATTTATTTGATCACCAGTAATGATGAACATGCTTTCTGAGGGTTATTATTTCATTTCTCTCTTGGGGTTGTCATCTCTTACTGATCTGTAAAATTTCTTTAAGTATCAAGAAAGTTAAACCTTTATCTGTCTAATGTAATATAAATGTTTTTCCAGATTGGGATTTGCTTTTAGTCGGACCTATAGGTTTAATTGCATTACCAAATCTAAAATTTTTTGTTATCAGATCTATCAATATTTTCCCTTATGAGCTTTGTGCTGGGGGATATGCCTAGGCAGTTCTCCTTTACCAAGTGTAATTATTCACTTATTTCTTCTAGTCCTCTCAAACTTCTGTTATTTATATTTAAAATTTCAGTCCATCTGGAATTTATTTTGGTTTAAGGCATTCGGTGAGCATCTAGATTTTTTCACATGTTAATTCAATTCACTGTGTTGTCTGCTCATAATTTCTATTCTTTGTTTTGTTGTTGTGGTTCTTTGGGTTTTTTTGTTATTTATTTGTTTTTACTGATAAGACAGAACCAAAGGTACCAGGAATAAAAGGTTAACAAGATTAATTGAATCCAGATCATTATTTTATGCAACAATGTAATTCATAGACTCTGAGCTGACTTTCTAGACTTGTTAGTAAAATTTATTAAGGCGAATGGCCTTTGTAACAACTAGTTTCCTGATTGGGTTCCCCTTTTTGCTTCTGCCAAAACTTGTCTTCAGGGTGAGGTTACTATAAGAATACTATTGACACTATAACCATTACCTTTGCAACAGTGGGCATTTGATACTCCATGTGGAAATATTGCTCTATTCAGAGAAAGTTGCAGAGAAAATTCCTAAATCTGTAAGAGATTACACTGTAGACACTGGTTTCAGGAGACCTTGCTTTGAAAAGTCAATTTTACGTCCCTGTTTCTCCCATTATCTCAAATAGTAAAGGATGAACATTCTCTGTAACTATTGGAAGTCAATTTGGTGTTTCAAAACATAATTGATTTTGATGATTTTGTTTCTTCCAGCCTATAGAGAGTCAATTTTTCCCAAAGAGTCCTCCAAATTTATTAGTAATACTGGAAATTTATCTTAAATAAAATAAGAATTTCCACTTAAGGTCTCTTTCAGGCTCTGTGGTTCTTTGGGCTCAGTAAGTATGAGATTTTCTTCCTATGACTAGAGTCTTAAGGGGACAAGATTGCAACACAGAATTATTGAGAGTTATTATTGATCTAATGGCCTCCCATCCATTCCCCCATCCCAGACCTTTAAGTCAGAGTCTTGAATGTCTTCTGCTGGCTCATAAAAAACAAGTGTTCATGACTAGCTGGTCTTGGAGGCTAAGATCAGGGCCCTGTTTCCTTAACTCCCTCTCTGTAGAAGTTCTACTCTTGTTTGGCCTCATCTCCTTGATTTCAAACTGTTGATTCTCTATTTTGACTTTAACACCCGATTTCTGGCCCTTATTAAACTTGGCCCTTTTATTTTCATGTATTCTTTTGCAGTTATTCTTATCTTTTTCAGTTTAGCCTTGTTTACCCACACTCTCTGCTGTCTTTTGGGAAGAATCAGACATTTCTGAATTATATGAGTTACTCTTTAGTGTGGGTTTTAAATGCATGATGCCTTTTTGGTGAGTAACATATCTGCTTACACAGGAGCTGTGACAAGATTTATGAATCACATTCTACTTAACATAGCTACCTGTCTTTTCATCACCCTTATTCCCTTCTCCACACTTTTATTCATTATGTTCCCCTCTCCTGAAACAGCTACCCTTTTCCCTATCTTCTAACCACTTGTTTAGGCTCTGCTCAAATCAGTGAAGCCTCTTCCAACTATTTTTTTTTCCTTCCTTTTAGGATTTCATATTCCCTCTGAAATATGCATTCAACAACTTGTATGGGTCTTGATTTACTAGAAGTATTTACTAGTTACATTTTAATATAAGGTCTTAGGTTCAACATTTCATAATTTTAGAGGTATTTTATCAATCCTAAAAAAATAGGTAAGAGAAATATTTTCTTATCCTTAATATGTGGATGAGAAAAGGGAGATATGGCAATTTCAAGTGGCTTATTCAAGTGCGTATATTTAGTAACTAGTCCAGGTGAGACTCAAACCATTGATCTGGCCTATAGCCAGTGGTCACCAAAATGAAACCAGTGCTTAAAACCACTAAGCCCCATTGCCCCTCAATTACTTTAAGGCCAAATTCCAATTAAAATCCATTTCACTTGAGGGGCACTTCAGTGACTCAGTTGGTTAAGCATCAGACTTCGGCTCAGGTTATGATCTCATGGCTTGTGAGTCTAAGCCCCGCGTTGGGCTCTGTCCTGACAGCTTGGAGCCTAGAGCCTGCTTTGGATTCTATGTCTCCCTCTCCATTTGCTCCTCCCCAGCTCATTCTCTGTGTCTCTCTCCTTCAAAAGTAAATAAACATTTTTTTTAAAGTCTGTTTTATTTGAAGATGTATCTAAACATTAAATAGTAGCAATGTCTCAAATCTTAACCATTCCTCTATGTTGCTTTCCTAAAAAATAGAATTCTAGACTTCAAGGCTATGATTTGTACCTCTACTGTACCGCCATATTCTTTATCCCTTCCTCAACGAGCTATTCCCTTAATTGAGCCAATCTTTAAACTATAAAACACTTTCATTTTTCCGTCAGAAGTATTTCAGTTCCTTTGTACTGAATTGGGTAAGAAAACTGTGTCTAAAATTATTTAGGGAGATATAGTGGCAAGTGTACTATGGCTACTTGCAAAATGCAATTAAGCCCTGGGATGGTGGCCAAGAGCCCTGGCAGTCAGAGACTTGAAACCAGAGGAGGGATTATATTGCAGCCATATTAGTGCCATCTAATTGCTGTTTTAACTTTCTCCTTTCTGCCATACTGGTTGTCCTGGCAGAGACTTGATGCTTCCAACACAAGAGCAGGAGCCAAAGAGAATTTATCATCAGATTGGATTTGTTTGTGTTTGAATTTGTCTGAGATCTGGCCATGAGAAATTATTTCCTTTACACCTCTGCTGTTGTTCCAGATGTTCCAGGGCTTGTTGGATGTTACACTGCTGATTCACTTCTGACCCTCACACTGGGAAATGAGAGCCAACCCACCTCTGGAAGTCCATCCCCAAGTCAACTGTTAATAGGTTTGTATGTGTTCCAGACATTGAGGTTTCAAAAAAAACTACTTGGACATTACACTGCGAGAGAAATGAGCATTTAAATTGCTTTTAGTGGTAAAGGGGATTGGAATACAAGAGTACAAATTGTGCTGCTTATTTGTAGAAGAAAATCTCTTTTTTCCAAGTATCTTCTCCATTTTTACCTGCAATTCTGTGTTAGTTATAGTGGAAAGTATCATTCACACTTTTTAAAAGCAAATTCCCTTGAAAAGGGGGTCACATCTGTATTAACATGTCAGTGTGGATAAGCTGGAGAGCCTGCGTTGGCTTGGATGAGGTAAATACGTAAAGGAGAAGTTATGCAGGCTGAGGAAAATCTTATGCTGAAAAAGTAGCTTCAACTTTTTTCCAGAGTGTAAAGTGTTAACATGTAATCTCTTGAGACTTAAACACATCTTGTTAAGCTGACAGTTTTCAAGAACTGGTGTCTTAACCAGTTTACCAAACGTGTATACCAAGATATTAAGTGCAATAATCAGACAACCAACTTAAAGAATACTTCTTATAGTTGAATTAGCTATTTTAAAATTATCTCACTAAAGAGATTTATTTCCTTCAGGTTACTCTGCAAATGTCTGCTATTTATTTCCTTAACTATTTGCATCTCTATTTGCAAGATGCTAGAGTTACATCTGTATCTTTGCTCTGAGTGCTTGATATAGTGGCCTCAAAAAAAATCAGCACTTAGCTATATAGGATAAATAAGTTCTGGATATCTACTATACAGCATAGTGCCCATAGCTAAAATACTATATTATATACTTAAAATTTGCTAAAAAGGTAGATCTTACATTAAGAGTTCTAGTACTACTACTACTAATAACAACAACAACAATAGGGATGGGAGGAAACTTTGGGAAGCAATGAATATGTTTATGGCTTTGCATTGATGATGGTTTCATGGGTGTGTACTTATCTCCAAACTCATAAAGTTGTATACATTAAATGTGTACAATTCAATGGGTAAATAATTTCCCATTATAATAGCACCAACCTGGAAAAAAATCCTACAAAAATTTCTCAGTAATTCTCCACCTGGGATAAAAGTGTCATCAAACCACTTTTTTACATATCAACCATATTTCAACAAAGTGGTTTTTAAAAAACTCAGCAATTTGCATTCTGCCTATACTGCAGACTGGGAGGGGAAGAGTAACACCAAATTTAGAGCCCAGCTCTCAAAGGTGTTATTCACATGGAAATGGAGATACCATGATACAAGCAGGATAACAATCTGAAACACTTTTTGTGACTTATAGCAGGTCTGTTTCCCCCTTTAACCATTTCATTTCTAAGTCATGTGATCAACACAAACAGAATTTGAGTTGAGGAAAAAAAGAAAACAAGCATTGTCTATCCTCCTCCATCTCTAGCCTAGCCTTTCCTTTCCCAAGCACCCATACCATGCCACCACCACAGACTCTGATGTTGCTTTGAAGAGCAAAAAGGGACAAAGAGGAGATCATGGAGGTGGGACACAATTTAAAGGCCAAGCATGGAAAGAAATCCACTGCTCCACCAACTCCCCACTCAGAACTGCTGGCCTTTTCACAGTGTTTTCTGTTCTTTCCTAGCTGACATCCCTTTTCCTTCCATTGTCTTCAGGATATTCCTCCATTTCATTCATACGGAAAGGGGTACTGGAATGAGATTCAACCAACTGCAGATTCACTTTCAATCCTTCAACCCATTTGCAGTGAACTCTTGGATAATCAAGTCAGGCACCTTGATGCCTTCTCTATACCACCTAGAAAACAGGTATGCTCATTTCAACTGGAGGGACTCTAAGTCTATGCTTCCCTGCTATCTGACCATGTCTCCACTCTTACTTAGCATTCCAATGGGACTGAAGAGGTTCACAAGAGGATATTTGATTACCACACTTTACTCCCTAGTGAGGAATTGCTGAGAATTGCTGTGGTAATTTTTCCTAGGTTGATGTTTTATGTGTGTACAATAGGAAATTGTTTACGTATTGAATTTTGAAAACTGCTGCAGGTGGCTGAAATCTCACCATTAGAGGTTTTTTCCTTTGGATTATACATTACTCTCTGTCTTTCCTCAAAATAAAAATACTAGTAATGTGGATCCAAAAAAATCAGTCCTTATCTCCCTCTCTCCAGCCCTTGGTAGCTGGATGTCCTATACACCACCACCACTATAGTAGACTGAATAATGCCCCCCCCCAAACATGTCCATGTCCTAATCTCAAGAAAATAAATATGTCACATGATCTGTCAAAAGGGACTTTTGATTAAGTGGAAGATCTTGAGGTGAGGAAATTATCTTGGATTAACCGGCTAGGTCCAATGTAATCACATGGGTCCTTGTAAGAAAGAGAGTTGTAAGAGTCAGAGAGAAAGACTGAAAGATGCTATACTCCTGACTTTGAAGATGGAAGATGGGCCCATAAGCCTATGAATACAGGCAACATGCAAAAACTGTTTAAGACAAGGAAACAGAGTCTCTCCTAGAGACTCTACAAGGAATGCAGACCTGCCAAAACCATGATTTTAGGACTTCTGACCTGCAGAACTGTGAGTCTATAAATTTGTGTTATCTTAAGCCACTAAATTTCTGGTAATTAGTTGCAAAAGACATAGGAACCTAATACAGCCAACCAGTTTATACTCTTTAATATGGATCTGTGTTATTTGTGTTGGTTGTTCCATGTCATTATTTGTAATCAGGATAACTTCACTTAAATTCTTCACATTAACACATTATCCTATAACTAGCAGGTGATATTCCTAAAACTGGAGATACGACAAGTGGGTCAAAACTCTGGCTCTAGATCCAGGCATATCTGGGTTTGAATCCCTTCTTTGAAACATGATAGACCTGTGACTTTGAACAAGATACTCTATCACTGTGAAACTAACTTCGTATCTATAATAATGCTATACTAATTTCATATGGTCAATGAGAGATTAAGTGAGATAATGGATATGTAAGAACTTAACACAAGTCGCTGTATAGCAGGCACTGAACAAATGTTAGCTATTTTTGTTATTAAAAGGGATGATTCCATCAACTAAAGTGTTTAGCAAAGAGATACAGAGGAAGTGCAATCCAAGTTGGGCCTTGAACATTTAGGTAAATTTGGCTAGAGCCTTTCAGAAGTGAAGGCAATTATTACATTGGCAATTACAGGCTTTGCGATAGAGATACGAGTTTGGGGCTCATAAGAAAGGTCATTTTAGGCAAGCTTTTTCCTCTTCTCTGACCCACAGTTTCTCCAGCTACAGTTTGTAAAACAATACCTACCTCATAGGATCACTTCAAGAACTAAATAGGATTATGTAGCTGATGCCTTGGGAAAAGCTCAGCACAGAATGCTATCAATGAGGTTAGAAAGGCGGCAGGGGCCAAATTGCAGGGCATGTTTTTGAAACAGACAAACTGGTAAACAGTCCCTGGAGCCACCAGACTAAAAGAGAAGAGGTGACAAAACTAGAGGGTCGATTGGAACCAGATTATAGTGAGTCCTAGGTTCCTAGCTAGGATTTCCTGGCCCAAAGCAATGGAAGTTATTTTTGTAATAAAACCTATCAAATAGAAGTCACAGAAGGTTTTAGGTAACACTGTAAATTTCTCAGTTTGCCCACGATGCAAATGATAGAGGAGTTTATGGAGAAGCATGCAGGTAATTCTAGAAGCCAATGTTTTGAAAGTTTCTTAGCATGCATTATATGTATTTTCTTCGAATGTATTACATGCATTACAATCTATTCTACTGTAAAAAGTGAAATATTGCAGAATCCCAATATATAAATCACAAAATGATTTTTAAATATAAAGTTATACTATATTTCAAATTTAAATATAGATATTTAGATAGATATGTGCTATGTACCATTTTATTAAATTTTTTTTTAATTTTTTAAATGTTTTTTTAATTTATTTTTGAGACAGAGAGAGACAGAGCATGAGCAGGGGAGGGGCAGAGAGAGAGAGGGAGACACAGAATCCGAAGCAGGCTCCAGGCTCCGAGCTGTCAGCACAGAGCCTGACGCAGGGCCTTGAACTTACAAACTGGGAGATCATGACCTGAGCCACAGTCAGATGCTTAACCGGCTAAACCACCACCCAGGCGCCCCTGTTTTATATTTTTAAATGTTTATTTATTTTGAGAGTGTGTGCATGAGCAGGGTAGGAGGAAAGAGAGAGAGAGAGAGAGAGAGAGAGAGAGAGAGAATATGAATCCCAAGCAGGCTCCACACTGTCAGCACAGACCTCAACATGAGGCTTGACCTCATGAACCATGAGACCTGAGCTGAAATCAAGAATCAGAGGCTTAACTGACTGAGCCACGGAGGCACCACTGGCTATCTACCATTTTAACACCTAGAAATAAAATAATGAGCAAAGGACTGTGTTTATGGAGCTTGGTATTATCGAAGAGATAGACACAAATTTAATAGTTATAAATATATATACTTTATATCATATAACATATAATTATATAATGTATATGCATATTTTATACATGCTATGAAAGAAAAGTATAAAAGGCTATGATAAAATATTCCAGGAAGACTTGATACAGTCTGCTAGGGACTTGTGACCCCTAAAATTTATATGTTGAAGATTGAATACCCAATGTGATGGTATTTGGAGATGGGACTGATGGGAGGTAATTAGTTTTAGATGAGGTCACAGGGAGGGGAGGGGAGGGGAGAGCAGGGGAGGGGTGGCCATCATGACGGGATTAATATTGGTACAAAAAGAGAGCTCTCTCGCTCTCTCTCTGCTGTGTGTGGACACTGTGAGAAGGTGGCCACCTGCAAAGCAAGAAACTGACCATGCTGACATCCTGATCTCAGACTTCTTTAGAAATTCCACAATTGTGAGAAAATAAATGTATTTTTTAAACCACCCAGTCTATGGTGTTTTGTTATGGCAACCAAAAAAGATTAATATGGTCTAGGGAGTTTGTATCCTTGCCATCCATGACCTCCTGGCATGTCACCTCCTTATCACCCACTGACTTCACATGCCCTTGGCAATCATAATTCTTATCACTTAGCTGTCTCCTTGTGTTGTTAAATGGTGAGCATGATAGAACCTCTTCGACCATATAAGAACCATTTCTTCTCCTGCTCTCTACATGGTACATAATGTGGTCAGTATGTACTTTTTACTTGATTAGCATGACTGAGAATGTGAGAAGTTTCTTTGTTGAGCTGGAAAGCGAGACAGTAGGTGTGGCATGAAACAACAAATATTACCTGGAGGAATCAAGGAAGGCTGGGCAAGTTATACCAACAGCAGCAGCAGCAACAATAACAAAAAGAAGGAAAAGGAGAAGAGGTTACTCAACATCTAGAAAAAAAGACCCCATTGTGAGTGAAACTAGACACAGGCTTTGACATCTCCTGAGTCAGAGTGGTCCCCAGAAAAAAGCCATTTGCCACTGTGGAGTTGATTCCATGTTTCTAAACCAAAATAAGAGTAAGTTTCAGACAAACGGAAATCAAGTTAGTGCTGACTCCAGGTTTATGATCTGCTACATTTGCCCCATGCAAAAGTTATGGATGATGTATCCACTTGGTCTATAGCTAAAACCTTCTTGTAGTCTCTCATCCTCTCTTCTCCAAGCCGTTCTCCACAAAGCAGAAAGAATGACATTTATAAATTGAATCACCCTCTGCTTAAAACCAATCACTGCTTCCTTTGTATTTAGAATAAAACTTGAGCTCTTTATTATGGCTCACAAGGCACTGTCAGTCTGATTCCTGCCCACTTCTCCTACCCTATATGCTTGCCATCCTCACTCCCAATGCATCTGCCATACTGGCCTTGTTTCCCTATCTAAACGTGCCATCTCATTCTTACCCTTGGTTCCTGTGAAGGCTAAATGCTGAGCCAGCAAGGCTCTTCTTTCACATCTTCAGTTGCTTGCCTCTTTCTCATATGTCAGGTTTTAAGCATGAATGCCATCTCTTAAGAGAGGTCTTTCAATACGTATCCTGTTAAATAACGCCTTGTTATTTTCCTGTGTAGCAACACATATACCAACTTCGCAACATATAAATATTCCCATAAGTGTCAGGGTTTTCTCTGTTTTTCATCATTATATTAACAAGACCTAACCCATTGTCCTGCATATATTAGACCCTGAAGAATTTGTTGGCTGACTGGCTGGCTGGCTGGTATCAGGATAGTATCCCTGGGGAGAAGGACACGTGAACCAGAAAACAATTTTAAGAGGAGTCATTTTTCTAAGTTAAAGTTTAAATGCTTCAGGAAATTAAAATCTGCCTTTATTTGGTCAAGTGCAGAGTTCCCAACACTTCTTTTCCCTGTTTTTCTTTCTCCCTGGAATTCTATAATACTAAGAACACAGACACTATCCCATAGCCTTTTTTAAAAATCTTGTTTTCTTAATCTACATGATTTTGTTCATTTCTTTATCTCTAGCCTCTAGACCTCTGTACAACGTCCAGTAGGCCCTTAACAAATACTTGTTGAATAAACAAGAGTAGAAATCCTTGAGGACAAGAATCATGCCAAACACCTCTTAGGCATTTTTAAAAATTAAGCAATATGTCAAGGAATGAACTGACATTAATGGTTTTAGATGCCAAAACTTAGAAAAAATAAACATTAAAATCTTTCTGAAATATAGGATGTATATTTTTACTTTCTTATATATAGATACTGAACACAATTTGACGTTTTCTTGATGTTTCAGGTTATTAGCATGAACATCAATTATTGTTTGCTTCTGCCTCTGATGTAATTTGGCCTGACATTTGCAGGAAGGAGAGGAGTCATGTAAGCAAATGCAGTTAGTTCCTCACAGTTCCCTTCAGCCATCTATGCCAAATGGCCTTAAGCATGCAAGACAGAAATTCTAAGATAACCAAACAAACATCTTCCTTGGGAAAGAGAAATGGATCCAAATCTGATCTCTGTTAAGACAGTAACAGGCATCTCATTTTCAGTGTGGGATGGTTCTCACATTCTCCCTCACCATACATACATTAAGAAAATACGTTGCCAATTCTATCTTTGGGACTTCCCACTTTAAATTTTGGTATTATTCTGAGAAAGTGTGATTAAAAGAGTACTGTATTTAGAGTCAGAGCTGAGCCTGAATCCCAGCTCTGCCACTTCTAACCATGCAAGGGAGATTGGATTGTATAAGGTATATGTCATACTTCACACAGTCTCTGGCACACATTTTAATACTTGATTCATAGGGTTTTCTCATTCCCCTCCAGTGTGCCATCTGCTCTCGATGACCTAACTGCCCCATGATCTTTCGTGTCTATCCCTTTGCCTGGGGAAAGTACTTAGAATCCTTCCCTCTACCTTCTGCCATCTATCAAGAACAGTCCTATGGAAAGAATTTAATTAATTTACCCAAAGATATTGGGTTCTGAAAATTAATTACATATTTTTCTTTCCAGAGGCATTTGCATTTGGAAAGGGGACAATCAGTTCATCCAAAGCAGCGGCTCTTAAATAAAACAGTAGCAGGCATCAGAGTCAAACTAGATGTAGAGTCTCTCTAGGGTATTGGTTTGTCCATTTGCTCTTCAAATCTCACCACTTGGAAAATGGTATCCCTACATTCATGCAGGGCAAAGCCTTGCACCAAATATTTTAATGCATATATTTAAAATGTGTGTGCTGATAGCCTTGATATTTCAGATTTATATAAAAGCTTTCTTCTTCAAATGTAATATGGTACAGCATAGCCAATATATTTCCTACCTGGAAAATCATGTAACCGCGGTGTCTTTATATAGCTGCATCTCATTCTGACTTATTGAAGGATTTTGACTTTTCATAGAGAGGGTTTTAACGGAGCCACTTTAAGTCTTTTTTATATTTGAAATGATAAAGACATTGGCAGGACTTGTAAGAAATAGCACAGGGTCGCTATACAGACATCTTTAACAGTGGAAACCTGACCCTATGCAAGGAGAGCACTTTGGTATTTATCAGGATTTAGGTGAGAAACTGAAGTGCAAGCATGATGCAATTTTGAAAGATCCCATCAAAAGTAGACATTTCCACACCCACTGGAAATGGGGTTCATTTTATCTCAAAGTCTGCAGGTGGCATATTTTCCATTTCTGTGGCCATTAGGGGATGATTCCAGAGTGGAGGTGGACTTGAAATCCTAAAGTTCTCTTTGTAACTAAAGAAAAACATCTCTCAGATAAACTAGTAACAGCTAAGATGATTCGTTTATATGGTGATTTCATATATTATATCATTCAAAACGAATGATAGGGATTAATTTGCCTGGCTGCCTATGATTACTACTTGCAAGTTTATATATGCATGGTCACTGAAACTAAATAATTAGGCTATCTCTATACTACATACAAGCTCAGCTATCATCAATATTTTACTAAGCACTGGAACAGAAATCAAAGAATACATCATTTCTTTAGAAAGTGATGTGGCTGGCACATTCTGAAATGGGTCCAAATGATCACTTCCTAGTATTCATGTGCTTGTATAGTCCCTCTCCCCTTGTATGTGAACTGGATGTAGTGACTTGCTTCTATCAAATAGAATGTGGAAAAGGTGATGGCATGCCACGGCTAAAATTAGGTTATAAAGACTATGACCTTCTCTCTCTTTCAATCTCCCTCCTTCTCCCCACTCTCTCCCTCTCTCAATCTTTTTCCCTCTCAATCTCTTTTACGCTCTCAATCTCTCTCTCTCCATCTCTTCTCTCCCTCTATCTCTGTCTGTCTCTCTGTCTGTCTGTCTCTCTCTCTCTCTCTCTCTCTCTCTCTCTCCTGTCTTCTCTCCTGTTTTCTAAGATAAGGCCAGGTACTATATCATATTGTGAATTCCCTTGTTGAGAAACAAGTGAGTAGAAACTGAATACCCAGCTTCTGAAAAACAACCAGTGAGGAATTTAGGTCATCAGTCCAATAGTCCATGCAGAACTGCATCCAATCAAAAACCACATATTGGAAGCAGATCCTCCACTAGTTGAGCCTTCAAATGAGGCCACACACCAGCTAACACTTTGACTGCAGTCTTCATAGAGACCTTGAAGAGAGGTGACTCAGCTAAGCCACACCAGATTCCAGACCCACAAAAACTGAGGTAAAAAATGTCCTAAGCCACTAGGTTTTGGGATAACATGTTATGCTACAATAGATAACTAAATCAAGAACATTTAAATATTTAATGTATAATAGAAAAGTAGATAAAGTGTGGTATATTCATAAAAGGTTGAACACCATTTGATTATATTATTTATATAGTTACATATATTGCCTTCAAATAAACTAAACCAATTTCCCCAGAAGACTTAAAAGTAGAGAAGCCAGAGCATAAGGCCAACATCTAGAAATTATAGAACACTTTACCAAAAAACACAGGAAAATCCCAATTTTAATTTCAGGGAATTATGTTCTTTATCAGCCAGTGCCCAAGTAGGTGAACAGAAACCACTCTACATAGCTCACAGAGATAGATATTTAATGCAAGACATTAGTTAGAAAAATGTTGGAAATTCTCACAGAGCAAAAGAGGGAGGGTGATACAGACCACAGGTCAAGAAGCTGCTAGTGCCCTTGCAAAAACCCAGGGGACTACACTTGCTGCTGGTGCCACTGAAGATACTAAACAAGAACCATGACCCTACTGCTACCACTGCTAATTCTTCTGCCTAAGGTACAGCAGAAGGAAATGGCTTCTACTGCCTTCTTAGTTTCTAATATCCCATGAAGGTCTCCTATTGACAGAACTTTCCTTGAGCTCAACAGAAAAGAGGGTCTGGGAAATGCACTACCAGTAGAAAAGTGAGTATATGGTTAAGTGCCAGTAAACTATTTCTGGCACACATATTAAAACAGCTTAAATAGTCCCCTTTGAATGATGGCATATATTTTTCAAGACTAAAATTATCACAAAAGGATACATGGTACAAAATTCCTCAAGTGTTTTACTTTAGTTGTATAAATTGAGCCCCAGATTACCACTGTATTCACATGATGACAAGATAACTGGATGAATACAACCATTTCACCATATAAGAAATTAAGGGACTCCAGATTTAAAATGTCACTCAAACCTGTTATAGGAGTGGGTTTTTGATTGAACAGTTTACTCTAGTCAAAACAGTTTATTCAAAAATGCCTTATATAAATACTTGCAAACTAGGTATGCCCAGGTTTATATACTTATTGCACTGAGAAACAAAGGAAAAACGGTCCAATTTAGACATGAGAGCTTTAAGATCCAAGTTTTTCCCTTACTTACAGAATTGTTTGGGATGCCAAATACACAGTCCTGATATGTCTAGCCATACCAGACAATATTCAATGTCTTGAATATTTTGCACAAAATTTTCCCAGGCAATTATTTACTCCCCTTAACTTGTTCAAAGTTTTCAGCCATGCATGGGAGGGGAGTCAGGTTAGCAATTAGTTTTCACCTGATTGTTACTCCAGCTTTCAGACCTATCTGAAGTTTCTTCTGTGTGCTTTCACAAAATGTCTCTACCTTGCTGTCTAGAGAACATGCTATATGAGACCAGTGCCCATATTATCACTTTAACAAATATTTATTGAGGTAAATAGTTCCAAGATATTCGAAGCACAGTGGTAGTTGCTACTCTACATCTCTTTTTAGTAGCAACACCATGAGCCTCCTACCCTGCCTGGCCTAAAGCTAGTAGTGCTTAGTAAGTAGTTACAGATAACTGATCCACTCAAGAAAAAGTACAATTTCCGAGAACTAATAGTTTTCAAATTAAATCACAGTCTTCCGCCTATAATTGTAATGGATTTATTTTCTATCTGCTTTCAGAATCCCTGGTAACTTGTCACTGGCACAGTTACTGCAGGGAGAAGAACCTGGATGTCTTGTTTTAATGCTCAGATTTGTACACATAATTGGATTTCTTCCTTCTTGAGGGAACACGGTTAGAAAGCCTTGTCTCTGGTCCTTTTCCTTAAAAAGTCTAAAGGACACTCAACCACAATTAACACACTCCTCTAGGAGCCTTTGCTGAGCTGAGCTGAGCTAAGTGGCAGCACTAGAACTGCTTCTAAAGGCTATTGTTGGGGGAGGAAGGGCAGGTGTTGGTATTTGCAGCTGAAAATCAGTACCCAACACCAGTGTACTCCATGAAGCCCTGAACTAAGTCAGCCCCTTGCATATTGCTCTTACCCTAAATCCTTATTTGCTCATCTGAATGAACAATTCAAACTGCCACTGTCAACTGAGTAGGCCCTGAAAGGATAACACGCCCGGATCAATAACACAATTGGCTCAGGAACCAGTGAGAGATGGCAGATGGCAGAGAACACACAAGTGTTTACCTCTGCTCTCTTTCAGGACATACTGAGATGACAGAAAGGCAATTTTTAAAAAGCATAATCTCAACGACAAGAGGCATGAGCTGCAACATTACAGAAGTTGGAAGGCAGAGGCACAAGGGCAAACTCCAAATGCTGAATCTTACATAGAGAATGCATCTGAGCAGCAACTGGATTCATACTGCAGAACCCGCAAAAAGCTTAGAAAGGGCATCTTAGGGGCACCTGGGTGGCTCAGTTTGTTGAGCATCCAACAGCTGGTTTCAGCTCAGGTCATGATCTCACAGTTTCATGAGTTCGAGCCCTCATCGGGCTCTGTGCTGGCAGCATGGAACTTGCTTGGGATTCTCTCTCTCCCACAGTCTCTCTGCCCCTCCCACACTTGCGCTGTCTCTGTCTCCCTCAAATAAATAAATAAACTTTAAAAAATTAAAAAAAAAAAAAGAAAGGGCATCCTGTCACCTCTGAGGGTGGATGTAAAGATGGGGTCCAAATAAGAGAATCAGTTCAAAGTCAGCTTACATAGCACTTAAACCCAAGATCATCTCTCTGGTGTAGTGAACACTTGTACTCCATCAGATTAGAGATTTATTCCCCAGAAAAAAAAGGAGAGGGTCTCTGCTCTAGAGGACAGAAAGTAGTTCTAAGAACAGGAATGTGATACCAAGGAAATGGTAAAAATGTGAAGGCTTGCATACATAATCTGAAGATAACTACCACCACCACCACCACTAGAAATCCTTAGAAAGCTATTAGTCTTGGAAATCTGGCCAGCCCTAGAGAAAATGCCTAACCTACCTGATGATCTCCCATTATGACACCAACTGGTGAAGCCCATGAGTAACCAGTCCACACAAATAAAAATTCCATTATCTTAAATATAAGCATAAATATTTAAAAAAATAAAAAACATAAGCAGAGAGGCAAAAATCAGCAAACTAAGCGAAAACTACTTGAAAAGCAGAGACCAAAACAGAGAAAACTTGGGGGAAAAACAAAACCAACAACAATAACAACAACAACAAAAAACACTCAAATAGATCATTAATATCTTCATAGAACTGACAATATGCTGTGCAAAAGTAACGTTCAGATGAAAAAAAAAAACCTGGAAATTAAAACTGATAGTATACATTTAAAAATTGAATTAAAAGGAGAGAAAAAACAGTTGGGAAAAAAATGTCAAAAAAGATGTGCAAAATGACAAGATGGAAAAATAGGATTTGTTTTAAAAAAGAAGTGACATAACACAGATGAGAGAAGTTATATCCTCATCTTCCAAAGGCATGTGTCATTAGACAAGTACTGACAGTGAAAAATCAAGAAATAGTAGCATAAGTACATGATATAAAGTATGAAGGTAATCAAATAGATAAAACAATTGGAAGCAGTTGCTTTTGGGAGATGAAAATGGGAGTGATATGGGCCTTATATAATAACCAAAATATTTTCATGCATGAACTTTAATAAGCACTTCTTTCTTTTCTAAACATCACAGCCTTTGCATCTGGTTTTTAAAACTTTGGTTCTGCCACTTAGAAGCCTTGGGCTTATCCCTTAACTTCTGTAATGTCTCTTTATCTGTATACTGTGGGAAAGAGTATCTACTTCCCAGAATTGCTGTCAATGTCAAATACAACACTGTATGTGAAGAGTTAATTAGTGTCATAAATACAAATGACATAATAAGTGTTAGCTATTATTATTCCCTAAGTTAGCTAGAAGTCAATTTTTTATTTGCCAGAGGATACTCTTACTCCTTCCTTGTGATAACAGAGATAGAAGAAACTTTGAACAAAGCAGTACTTCTAAAGTTTGTCACAGCCTTTGCGATGGTCATTGGCCAGCCAAAGGTTTTTATAAACTAACCCTTGATACCTGTTGTTATGCCTGCTACTACCTCTTTTACATCAGAGACAGAAGTCTGGAATAAAGAGCATATGAAGATGATGAAGGCTATAATGTGGAGATCCTTGTTCCATGATAAATAAAAATCATTTTTATTTTCATGTTATTGTTTCATTACTCCTGTTAACCTAATAAGTTTTCCAGTCACCAAGAAATGAAATATTAATAATATTTGTAAGCAGAATGGCACTCCAAAGATGTCCATGCCTTGGTCCCTGGACTCTTTGAACATGCTGTATTACATGCAGATGTAATCCAGGTTACTAACCTTAAAACAGGGAGACTTTTCAGGATTATCTAGGTGGCCAAATCTAATCCTATAAACCCTCACAAGCAGAAAACTTCTTCTGTCTGGAGGCAAGGGAGGAGTGGTAAAAGGGGGAGTCAAGGACATTAGAAGCAGGAAAAGGATTCCACCTGCCATGTCTGGGGCCATTTGGAAAGCATGAAAAGGAATGCAGGCAGGCTCTGGGAGCAAATACCAGTCCCTGACTAACAACCAGCAAGGAAAAAGGAATCTCAGTTCTCTAAGTGCAAGGAACTGAATTCAATGAGCTTGGAATGAGCCTGAAACAGTTTCCTCCCCAGAACCACCAGTAAGGAATATAGCCCTGCTAACACCTTGAGTTTGGCCTCATTAGACCTCAACAGAGAACCCAGTAACACCCACCCAGACTTCTCACCAACTATCTACTAAGTTGGTAGTAAATTCTTATGGCAGAATAGATAACTAATGCTATATTAAAACACTAGTAAAGTCTCGTCTGATTCAGAATAGGTAATCTGATCCACTGGATCCAGCATATTTTCCAGAGATTTCACAACATAAAAATATTATATTGTAGCAGGTTGTACTTAAAAAAGTATACCTTTATAATATAAAGTACTTCTATCTTTAAGACATCAGTGAGGTTTGACAGAATGTATATGTTTCTGAATATAAGAGGTTCCAATGGCTGGATGACAACCTAGAAACCCATGCTATTTCACAGTATCAACTGCTTTGTAAAGGTGATTTGGCCATTCATTAACTTTACAAAGAGCTAAAGACACTAATGCACACCATAAAGTGTAACTTGGCATTTATTTTCTGTCGTTGCCTTTGGACTACGTTTTAGCCTTTATTGAAAGGTAGTAAAATACATTATAAGAGACTACCTAATTCATTTCTAAAAGAGAAGGTTTAAGTACAAAATGAATATTAACACAAGGTGTTGATATTTGTGAATTAAGATCTTATCAATTATGCTACACTATAGACTTTATAAAATGTCCATATTGTTACCTTGCAAACAGCATAAAATCTCAGTCTTTTACTGTCTTGATAATTTGAGGATATTAGATGCTCACAGGGGCATAGTTTTCTGGAAGACTAAGTACAAAGGCTCCATGGGCTGGGATCAAGGATATGGGGAGATTCCTTAAGATCCTGTATTGAATGTTCTTGCGCAAGGGCAGTCAGGGTTAAGAATCACAGATATAGAAGTATAAAAGTATGTGGCATGTACGGGAATAGGTAAGTAGTCTGTTGTGCCAGAAACAAAGGACTGGAGAAAAGATAAAGGAGTGGAGGTAATGAGGCATCAGAGAGACAAAGAAGGATCAGAATCTGTAGGCCAGTGTTTGGCTTGTGGACCAAATCTGGCCAGCCGTTTGTTTTATATGGCTCATAAGCTAAGAATGGCTTTCACATTTTTAGCTTGTTGAAAAAAAAATCAAGGATACCGTTTCATCTCTCTTTCTTATGAAGGATACTATACATGTAAATTATATTATATTCAAATAAGTGTCCATAAAAAAGGTTTTGTTGGTATCTAACAATGACCAATTGTTTATGTATCACCTATAACTGCTTTTGCACTATAATGGCAAAGTTGAGTAGTTGTGACAGAGACTACATTGCCCATAAAACCTAAAGTATTTACTGACTTTCTACAGAAAAAAACTTTGCCAACCCCGGGTGTAGGTCTTTATATGCCATGCTTACATAGCTGAACTTTTTTCCTATGAATACTTATTGAAATAAATTAGTCAAATAACATCAGAATTATAACTCTGACAGCAGTGTAGAGGATGAATTAGATGAAGAAGCAGTTGTAGACAGATCAATTGCTTAGAAATTATTGCAAAAGCCCAAGTTACAAATGAAAAGAGAATGCACTTGAGAAAGAGGGTGGGAGCAGAGAAGAGAAGCAAAGTCATATGTTATGTTTATCATATAGAATTGTCAAAATCTGGCTGGGAAAGGGGAGGTAAAAGAGAGAAATAAAAGACTGATATTTTAATTCTATTGGCTAAAGTGACACTGTTTGAAGATAAAAAGAGGAGCGATATTGAGAGTAGGAAAGAAAAAATAAAACAAAGGAGTTTGGCATTACACATTAAAAATGTGGCATACCTGCAAAACAGCTGGATAATCATTGCCTCTGAACATTTATAGTGTACTCATGTCATTTATTGCATACAGCATTGTGTTATGTTTTGTATAAAACTAATCTTATTGTATTGTGATCATCTAGGGACACGTTTAATATTCCGATGCAAGGTATTGTACATAAAAGGCAATTCATACGTATTCTTTAATGGGCGGGTTAGACTGCAAACTCTGTCAGGACAAGAGTATGTTTTAAATTGCTCCAGAGAACACAGGAGGCATGAATACGTGGTTTGTGACAGATGTTAAGTGAACAAACCCTCCAACTTACAGGAGGAAAATGCATGCTTTGGCCATCAGACTGCCCCTTGCTGTAATTATCCAGGGTTCTGTAACACCTTTTAGATGGAAATGTGGTCCGGTCAAGAACTCCTCTCTCAGCAGGGGCACACTATAGAAGCAGAAAACCTGTCTTTTAACCTTTCTATCCTCAGGGGACCCAGAGAGACAATGGTTGCTATTTTAAAAGACAGGTTACCGGGAAAGTTGATAGTTCAGATGAATAAGAGAACACTTTGGCAGTGAAAAGAATAAACACAGGAGCATTAGGAGAGCCATCAGGAGATGCCATCCCTAGCAACTGAATAAACCCATCTGCATTGTTCAAAATCATAGTCCAAACTGCAATTGTATGGCAAATAGACTCTCACATCATTAGATGAAAAGGATAGGTAGTGACAGGTAAAATTGGATGAAGGCTACCCTGTTATGTACAGTGTATGCCTGAGGGTCATTTTTGAAGATGTAGATTATCACTTGAGATTAAATAACTCACAAGTAGTTGCCAGAAAAAGAATAAAAGGAAAAAAAAAAGGATGCTGGGTGAAGGCCAGGTGAATATGGGCTGGTACTGAATGAATCAGTGGGAATGATGCATAATGAAATGAATGGCAAAGTCACAAATGTACCCATAACCACGAAGAGTTAAGTCTGCAAGTAAGACTTTGTAGAGAAAAGAAAGCCATAACTCAAAATGATTTTGGTCTTAGGGTGAATCCCCCAACTTGGAAATTTACTTCTTATCTCTTCAGCTCGCAGACCTTTCACCTCATTACAAATTAGGGTGCATTTTCAATACATGGTACTCAACAGACACTATGGTAGACCTAAAAGGAATAAAAAAAAAAATCCCCTCCTTTTCTCCACTTAATATGTATAGATACCCAGCCAACAACAACCTTTCCATCAGCCTTCTATACCACCAGGAACCCTAAATTACATCCACTCTTTAGAAGTGAAAGAATTATGAGTCTACTAGCCCTCTTAAAGAATAAATTTACTCTAGCACAGTAGCATTAATACTTGTTTTTAGGGCTGACGCTGCTTAAGTTGGCATCTCATGAAGCCAGCTGAGCAGGCCCAAATAAAAAATGGCCAGGCTCAGTAAAAGGATTCTCTGAGAGAGAGAGAAAACTAAAAGTGGAAATGAGAAAACCTCTTTAGTTGACCAAAGCCCACTGTACCTAGGAGACTGCTATCTGTGTGTTATCCAGAAGAGTTGTTGTTAGCATCTACTATCTGGTGGTGGGGCAAGGAGCAACTCTTCACATCATTTGGGGCTGTGACAGCCTCTGACTTCATTTTTATTCTTGTCAATCACCATGCAGAATTCACCCATTAAAAAAAAACAAGATTAATTGTCCTCTGTATTTCACGAGTAACTTTAAACTGAAGAGTTCAAAACACCAGCCAAATTCTTACATCTTTCTTTAGAGAGCCATAGCATATGAAGTTATTTTTAACCTATGATTTATTTTAATGATTGTGGACCATTAGAAAATAGTTAGTGGGATAGATTATTCTTGGAAATTGCCCATTGGAAAAGATGAGGTTCACAGAGACTTACCATGGGGGACTTAGCCACCAATGAAACAGAATGTCCTAAGTGATCATATACTGTGGCCAAAGATGGAATAAATATTGAGGCAACTAAAAGAAAAAAGAACCCAGCTCTGCCTCAAAGAGCACAGTAGAGGAAAGAGAAAACACATGCAAGCTTTTGAGTTGGGCAGATCTACATTTATATACTGGCTCTATTGCTTTCTGTGTGATCTTGGGCAAATGTTTTAACTTCTCTGAGGCTTAGTGTCCTCATTTGTAAAAAATAAGTGTGATACTTTATCTCGGAGTATTTGTAATAAATGTGCCTGGTGAATTGTGGGTCCCACCTGATACTTCCATCCAAATTTTGATGTCCCACCTCACACTGGGCAAATAAGGCTTATATAGGACAATAGCAATTTAGTAGAGGCAGCTTGATATAATGGATAAAGCAGGAAAGGGTCTGAGGATTTGGGTATATAACTTTGCCACTATAAGAATAACTGTTATTTCTATACCAATTTTTAGTTTATAAACATGTTAACATATATTCCCAGTTATCTAATGTCAGTAACATCATGTCAAAGAACCTCAGTTGCATCATCTGAAAAACTGAACGGAGCTGATCAGCTAAACTCTCTTAAGTGTTCTTCCAACTCTCCAATCCTAATTACTAAGTTGCATAAAGTAAATAATAATTGAAAAAAGAGTACAAGGAACAGAGAAAGATCCTGGTGAATTTGGGAATCTGGAAAAGTTTCATTGACCATCAGACCCTGCCTTGTCTCCTGCAGCAAGGGTAGAATGCAGATAGATGAAGGAATGATGACAGGATGTCCCCAAGTGATGGTGACAGTCTGAGCAAAGATATAGAGTCAGAATTAAGGAAGATGTACAAAGTCAAGGGAGAGGGATAACCTGAATGAAGCAAAGAAGAGTGCTGGAATATAATATGAAGAAGGGTCAGGAAGGCAAAGGCCAGCATTTAGATATATTGCAAAGTCAAACAAAGATGAGATTAGTTATGGCAGGAAACAGTTATTCTTGCAGTTTTTGTGTGATTTAGCCTCTCTCCTGTTGTAATCATGGTAATCCATCCACCATAGCAAACAACTACCATCTCTATCAAATTTCTTATCTTTTATCTTCCCAAGTAGATTCCTTCCCAAGTAGTTGAGTTCAAACCACAATTTCTACTTGTCTTGAAAAAGGCAGATAATAGACATCCAACAATATGCATGGATTGGTGAACCAGTTGAACCAAATTCAGTGCTTATAATGCTATGATCCACATGGTTTTGTACCAAAATGGAATTGTAGTCAAAGAACATGGACCATGCAGCCAAAATAATACAAAAATAATTCAGCTCCAATTCTTATTTTTTCCCTAATACTTAACATCATGAAAAGGACTTGAGTGAACCTCAATACTTCTTAAAGTCTCTTTCTTTCTCCAGGGTGTGAATCACATATATACATTGCACCTGCTTTCAGGACTCTTCTCAAAACCACCTGAAGGTGCCCCACAAAATCTAATTATTTTCCTCTGCTCCTCTTCACTCCACTGCCCCTATATCTTAAAATATATCCTAGGAGAAAATAGAGATACTGCATAAACTTAACTAGAATTCTTGATAGCCAGCAGGAGGAGGAGATTTGGTAGCCATATATATGTTATATATATATATAACATATATATGTATATATAAAATACATATATATGTATTTTATATATACATATATATGTATAAATATATATATATATGTGTGTGTATATAATATGTATGTAATATGTATAAATATATATGTGTGTGTATATAAATTTCCAACATCTACTCTCTGTTGTACCAAATGTGATTGAATAGGTTCAGTATGTGTCTCATATAGATTATACCAGAGATGGGCTTCAAAGAGCCTATGTGCACAGATGGGAGAGAAGAGACAACAACCACGTTTTGTTCAGTGGCACATCTCCTGGGTTAGCAGGGTCAGCTCAGAGAGGTAAACACACTTACTGCATCTAGACTGGCCCTGAGACAGGAAAAAATGGCTGAGTGAGATTTGAGTAGAAAGGAAGAAAAGAAAGGCAATTGGGCAGCCCAGATATTAATACAAACACCAAAGTTTCTCAGTGAAATTTTGAGTTTCTGATTTGGCTCATCTGAAGGGAACTGGTCGTCACGGAACTCAGAAACAACTTTCCCCAGTTGCTTGCGTCTACTCCTGAAATCCCTTTATCAAGGGTCAAAATATCACTTGCCTCTTTTGTTCCTGCTGAAAATGAGAGTAATTGTAGCCCCAAAGTGCTAAAGGAGCCTACCTCTCCAGTCTTGGGGCAAAATTCCTGCAACTCTTTGAATAGCCCCAGGGGAAACCAAGAACAAAGCTTATCTCTCCAGGGTGTGCCAGCATATTCATTCTGGTAGCTCTTTCCCTTTCTCCCCACTTGGCTCACAAGCCCTTTCCTATTAATTGAGGGCAGGCTGAATCCAATTTACATATTCCCACATTAACAAATCCTCATCTAGTTTTTATGAGCCCATGCCCGCCTACAAATCTCTTGCAAAGTATATGATGAAAAATCTAATTCTTAGGAGCTATGTTTCTGCAAGTCAGAAAGATGCCCTACATATATATTTTTTTAACTGATCAGTCTAAAAACAGCTTCAGCCAATTTAAACCACTTTTTATAAAATGGCATTTGCATCAGGTTTGACAGCCTGCCTGCCATTTTCCCACCCCATTATGATATGAAACAGCTGAGCTACCAACTCTGGGAAAAACTAACTTTAGGCAGGAAACTGCAACTAGACAATAATGGTCCCAAGCCAGAAGCCAGCCTTAGCCCATGTTATAGAGCTCAGCATGGGAAATTTAGGAGAAATTAAATCAATCTGAAAAAGGCAAAGAAAGAACTAATTTTCCTGTGTTACATGAGTGGGGAAAGAGAATATGTTGTCTCTGTGCTCTGTGGAGCCTCAGATAGTCCTACCAACACTCCTTAGGACTTTGTTATGGACTCTATGGGGGACAAGTCTCCTTCACCAAGGAACACTGCAACAGACTGTGGAATGAGCCCCCAGCCCTGGGATGCAGTGGCTGCTAGAAAACACAGTTTAAAAGTTCCCTGGAATTAAGGAACAGTCTGCCTAGGTCTACGCTTTGCTTAGCTATACTAAACTACACATCCCAACTCTGAAAGACAACAGTGGTCTGTACAATTTAGACAACTACCACCAAGCCACATAAAATATACTCTCTGCCATACTCACTGCCTTTCCCCATATGGTTTTATAAAATGATTCTTTCAAAAGCTGGAACTCAAATTTGGGGACAGAAATCCATAATCCTAATTGTTCTGGAACTAAGGGTGTCACGTACCTGGGCGTAACCTGTCTAGCAGGAACAAGAGGACTTTGTTTACATTCAGGCAATTAGCTCTTCTTGCCACCAGTCAGTGGCTGGACTTATTCAGAGGAACTGAGATCTCAGTAAGGAGCAATCCTAGACTTTTGGAAAAGGCTAAAGGCTCTGAGAGCTGCTCCAGACACTCCTCATTCACCTCAAGTTCTACATTTTAGTTCAGTGCTTTTAACCTGGTTGTCCCAAGAAAACTCCCCCATCTTCTTCCTCTCCTCTTGAAAACCCTCATGTTGCTCTGACCTCAATCTCACCCCTAGCCCTCACCAAAGAGATTGAGATTCAGATTATTCTCCTATGTCCTAACCACTGTTGGGGGAGGGGTGGTGGTGGTTATAATCTCTTCTCACTCTTGTCAACACATTCCAACTCTGCCTCAATTCATGACCATTATGGAAAACAGCACTTATTCTTTCTTTCTTTCTTTCTTTCTTTCTTTCTTTCTTTCTTTCTTTCTTTCTTTCTCTTTCTTTCATTCATTCATTCATTCATTCATTCAAAAATGCTTATTAAGCACTCTCTCTATGCAAAGGATCATTCTAAAGCTTGAACAAAACAAATAAAACCCTCTCCCATCTTGAAGCTGATGTTCCAGTAAGCGGGAGTTAGACACTGATTTAGAACCCTTTAAAAATGTCACTTAAAATATTCTCCTTCACCTCCTGTGCTAGCCAGCAACTGCCCCTATTCTTTATTATTTCTGTTTCTGTTCCCCCATATATAAAAAGAAAATTCCTATTTTATGTAAGCATAGTACTCCACACTTTTCTAGGTATTTTCAAATATTATCACAGGAGTTGTTTAAACAACTTTATGAGGTAGTTTTTTTAATTTTTAATTTTGACATAATTATGTATTTACAGAAAAGTTGCAAAAGTAGTTCTGAGAGTTCATGTAGATCCTTTACCCCACTTCTCCTAATGTTAACATTTTAACAAGGCACATTGTCAAAACTAAGAAATTAATTATTGTGCCACACTCTCAACTATAAACTCTATTCAGAAATCACAAAACTCTCCACCAGTATCTATTAATACTTTTGTTGTTGTTGTTCCAGGATCCAGCCCAAGATCCCATAAAGCATTTGCTCTTCTTAAACTCTTCCAATTTGTGGTAGTTTCTCAGTTTTTCTTTATTTTTCATGACTATGACACATTTGAAGAATACTGGCGAGGGATTTGTAGAATACCACCCACCCCCAAGTTTGGGTTTGTCCATTTTTTCATGCTTAGATTGGGGTTATGCGTTTGGGGGGAAAATACCACAGAAGCAAGGTGCCCATTTCTTTATATCATATGAGGTAAATGATATCAATATAACTTGTTATTGGTGATGTTAACCTTGATCATGAGGTTAAGGTGGGATCTGCCAGGTTTCTCCAATGCAAGGTGATATTTTTCCCTTTGCATATTCTTTGGTAGAAGTGAGTCTGAGTCTAGCCAACATTCAAGCAGAGGAGAATTAGCCCCATCTCCTGGAAAGAGGAATATCAAATAATTTGTAGATGTGTTAAAATCACCACCACGTTTAATTAATATTTGGGGGAAATGCTTTAAGGCTATGTAAATACTCTGTTTCTCCTTAAAGTTTTGCTCACCGTTTTTAGCATTCACCCGTGGATCTTAACTGCAGCAATTACCTAATGATTTTATTTTTCTACTTCCTTCTGCATTTATTTTCAGAATTCTTCTGTTTGCTCCTTTTTCCTCATTTACTTGTCTGATCATTTATTTATATAACTATGGGCTCATGGATATTTATTTCATTTATACTCCTGGATCATCTTGTAATCCCCATTCTACAAATACAGCACTTGAGATGAGGAGCATTTTCATGACTCACCAAAGATTATACAGTCACTCAGCACAAAACAGTATCTACAGTTCCAGTGTACTCACTCTCAGCTCTACTCTGCCTCTGATTTCACCTGGTACACAACTTGCCACATAGCATGAAATTAATAAATACTTAACAAATTAATGAATAAAAGAAAGAGTAAGCTTCCAAATTCATCTGATGATCACAGTTGACAGTCAGTAATCTTATTCTATGAGCACAGAGAGGCAAGGATGTGTAGCCAGGAGATATGAATACCAACACCCCAAAGGAACTTTACTCAACAGTAAAAAGGTTTTGGCATTTGTCCAAATGTTCAAACTATATCATAGTTTCCTAGGAAAGAATGAAAATATAATCCCTGTAAAGGGAACCCCAGCAGCTGGTTTCCTGATAATCCACCATGATCCCACCATGTTGACTGAACAATGCTCCCAGGAATCTATGAACTACTCAAAGACAGAAGTCAGGTCAAATTTGCATAGTGTGCACTCAATTAATATTGATGAATATGTACCTTGCTTTTTGTGGTTCCTCTCTTGGGAAAATTCTAGGACCAAAACTCCCCTGATGACCTGCCATCAATTTAGTTTCTGAGTTATGTTTTATTTTTCCCTGAGTTATGTTTTTAAGAACAACTTTAATGAATAAAGTACAGTACTAACAAATCATGTCCTAACAACAGTAGGATCAGTAGAAATGTCTGGCACCTTGCCCAATTTCTGGCATTCAGGAAGTGCTAAATAAATATTTGCAGAATGAATACATGAAGAAATAAATGAGTGGGCTAGAGTAATCAGGAAAGACTTTGTGCAGGAGGTGGGGCTTCAACAGGACCAAGAAGGATTCTGATGACAGGTAGAGAGCCTTATTGGATCAATAGTGAACACTGTTCCTTTTATAGTTTCACCCATGTCACTTTATGAGAACTCCTTGATACCCCTAAGAGTAAGCCAGCACCTCCTACTATCCCCACATTTGTCTTCTAAGTCTTAAAGCCCTGTCCTGGTATATACAATTGTTTATGAGCCCAAGAGATAACAGGAAATCATTTAACCATCTCTTGTAAGATTACTTAACGTAATTCCTTTTTCCCAGCCCAGATAATAGTCATCTTATACTAACATTCTCCCTGGAATCAACCAGTTCTGAATGCTGGGGCTGGATATTTGTAATGCTTCACTTCTAATGACTAATTTCTGTTTTTTCAGGAATCTGCACATACATAACAGAAACTGAACACATACTAACTTACACTAAAAGGAGCTTATTGCCCCATTTAACTGAGTAGGCTCACAGAAACAGAAGTACAGCTAAAGGAATAACATCAGCTCCAGGACCATGGAGAAGTAAAACAAGGAGTTAACAGTGGCATCATCTTTTCCTTATACATGTATCTCTCAATTCTGATGGTCTCTGATTTCATTCCCCCCCTCCCTGCTATTGACAATGATTCCTTTTAAGGCAGGAGAGTCAGACCTCAGCTCATACTTTTCTTAGTGCAGGAATTTAGAGGAAGGGTTCCACTCTCTCCAGTTCAACCAGACACTATTGATATTACAGGGAAAGATATGGAAATTACTGACCCTGGTCACATGTCCAACCTAATTGCCAGTAAAGCTAGGTTCTACCAGGATCACAGACTAAAGTGATAGGGGCAGTTTCCTTAGAAAAGATTGTCAGTACAGGTCAACTCCCACCAAAGACCCACAAGTCTATGCCAAGCTGGACAAAGCAGGCATGAACAGATTTATATAGCTCATGTCCACAGCCTTAACGCCTGATGTGTTTAGTCATATGGAACTCCCAGTGTCCTCCTTATCTGATCCTGCAGACTCTCACCCCAAATTCCTTACCAATGAGAGAGAGAAGAAAGAGCAAGAAGGTGCACTCTAAAATTACCATTTAGGGGCTAACAAATAAAGAAGAGAAGCAGTGAGGAGTAATGGTCTTTTCTTACTAAGACCAACTTCCTGCCAGTATTCTATTCAGATGAACAAAACATGGGCAAACTAAAGCCAGGTATATCATCTGCCTCTTTGAATTGGAGGGTAAGAATTAAAGACTGGCACTTCTGGGTAATCTTCCTGGATCACGTGGCCTCCACTATGTGTAAGGCATGCAGTAAAGTTAGCCCTACTTAAAAAGTGGCCATGACCCACGTCTCTAACTTCTGAGGCTTTATTTCAGAAAGTCAGCTGGAGGCTGTGTTGGGTGATACCGTGTGGTAGATGTGTTTGGTCAGGCCTACAGTGGAACTGGATAAATAAGACTCCACAGTTTTAAAGGCTTCTAAATACATGTGGTGTGCACATGCACATGGGAGACTAGGAAGTAGGGGAAAAGGAGACACAACAGTGAGTATACCATCCTGGTAAATGTGCAAAGTTTATATTCAGGAAAAACAAAAGAACCTCTAAAGGATGTATGTTTTCTGTGTGTACACAGTAAGATATATTTAGAGAAATCCTTTGAAGTTCAGTGTCAAAACTTGGAAGGAAGGTAAAGACCATGCTGGCATTGTAGGAGTTGATCTGGAACACAGGCAGCCCAGCCAGCAGAGTGACCCCTTTTAAATAAATAATGTCAATGGTCATGTTGCCAGCAGGGTTTAATACAGGGGCAGGAGCAGCAAGCAAAACTCCAAGTCAGATAATTACAAATCATTCGTCTATTACTATAAGACCCTAATCAGAAAAAAAAAATTTTAGAAGGAGAACTGTAAGCTCCCCAGCAGAGTCCAGAACAAACAGCATGATGTTCAGACAAAGGATCAATATACAGCAACAAAGTAGAGTAATAAGCAGGGAAACTGAGGCAGAAGCCCAATCATTCACAATGAGCCAACATGTTGGGCATTTGGAGTTCCACAGGGGATACTGACAGCTCCTCATTGTTTAAGTATTTCTAAACCCTGCCAAGCAGGTTTGGAAGTCACAAAATCCAGTCCCCTTTTCTGGTACTTTTTAGTTTTTGTATTCACTTGTTCACCTACCTCGCTAAGGCATAACTCTCTGAAGGTAGGGAATCTGTCTTAATCACTTCATTTGTGGCATCTACAAATGGCCTAGGAATAGAAGACAGTAAATGGCCAGGCAGGTTATGTGTGACTGTGGAGGCAGAGATGATGGGTGGGGCTCATCAGTTACTGCAGCATCCTGACTCTAGAGGTAGAAGGCATCAGTGATGCCAGCTAAGAGGGCATGGAGAAGTGTAGATGCACAGAAAAATCAAGGCTAGAGCTCTCTGGAGGTAGAGTGCCTTCCTTTCTCCCTAAACATCTGTGCTTTTCCACACTCAATGAAGAGAGAGTTCCCCAGCAGAAAGAGCATCTCCACTCCATTCCTCCATGGTGCTCAGAGGAAATGGGTTCCTTTCTGGTGGTGCTTGGCTTGCAGGCAGAGTGGCTGACACATATGTCTTCCCACCTTCCCTGTGCTCAGGCAAAGCATGTCCTTGGGGCCCAGTTCATGCTTGCGCTCAGAGACTGTTCACACCTGTTAGAGCTCTAAATGCTTTGCCTTACAGGGGAAATTAACAGCATTTTCTTTCAGTGAAAACTCATATTCAGGGCATGCATCCAAGACCTTGGGAAGCAGAGAACCCATGTAGAGAGATACGAAGGCATTTGTGCTCTGTCAGTCTCCTAATAATTACTAACTCTCTGAGAGACCAGGGCACTTCCCTTGACCTCTCTGGGCCTGGGGTTTTATATGTTAAATGAAAGCATTGGCTTTAGTAGCTTCTGACTCAGAATCCTCCAAGTACACTACCAGCAGTCTATTCCAGAAAGAATGAAAAGATTCACAGACCAAACTGAGATCCTTGAATCACACAATGAGAAGCAATGAGAAATAGATGAGGGTAGTTTAACACACACAGGACAGGGTACAAACAGGTGGAAGCACTACAGCGCCTCAATCCTGGGTTGCACAATGACCAAATGCCTTGCCTTTCACCCTCTTCCTTTTACTTTCCCCTTTCCTTTCTTCTCTCCCCCAATTCTCCCCTGCCCTTCTGGTCAACACTGAGTTTCTGAGGACTAGAGGGTAGGGTGAACAAGGAAGATCTGCAGACCAAAGGTGTTTGGAGCTTCTTCTATTGTGGAGACTCAGGGGCAACTACTCCTGGCTCTAACAATAAACAGCCAATAACATTCTAAGCAGTAAAACTGCATGTCTTGAGAAAAGGATAAATGAGCCAGCACAGATGTATATACCAGTTCAGATACGGTATAGCTATGAATCCAGGGGTGATATGACCTGTGCTTTGTGGTATTTAACATTTACCTGGCCTTCCATTATCTTCTGCCAATAATATGTTACACTTTCATTTGTTGCATCGTTTGGCCTATGTTCAAGACACAAATGTTCCATTTATTCTAGCTAGGTCTACTGTGCCTCACAGGTTACTGACAAACAATCCATGAGTTTTCTCTATGGCTCACGAGCTACTTGCTTACTTCCTGTCTATGATTAGTCTCGTCTCTATATTATGCATTTATTTCCTGTGCAAAAGAATTACATTTTCTTAAATAAAAGATAAAAATTAAAAACATGATAGCCTCTGAGATCTCTTCCTGCTGGAACATTGTAGCACTGGATGACTGAGGAAGAAGATGCCCAGCACACATGAAAGCAAAGCATGGAAGCCAACATAAGAGAATTCCCTCTCTCCTGTTCTCCTATCCCCACATGCCAGGATATCCTACCACCAAAATACTCATCTGAACATTGAGATACTTTTGTGACTCAATGAACCTCTATTAACACTTACATAAGTTATGAGTGTTTTTCTTGAGTTTAAAAGCAGCTCTGAAGGTGGAAAGAACCTCCGAGTTATAAAGCTGAGTTGTGACTGCCTACATGATCTCAGCTACTTCCTTGTCCCTCACCACATCTGGAAAATAATTCCTGTATGAGCTCAACTGTCCCTGGGGATAAGGCAGCAGCAGTAACCTCTGAGAAAGCAACATCCATGGGCTGCAGCCATTTCTGCAACAAGATGTGAATATGTGGCTGGTTCACCCCAAAGCTGGGTCTCTCCTTTGGACAACTGCAGCCCTCACCACCACAATGGCAACCCACAAAGAAACATCCATGCTGACAAGTAGCGAGTGAAAAAGTAAAGGAAGAGAGTATGTTCCAAAAATCTAACTGTGCATAAATAATGAAAATATTTTTACCCCCTAGACCTGCCCTTTTAGGATGGGCTAATGGGAAAGGCAAACCTACCATGCTATCTATCTTTCAGTAATAAATAAGTGGACACAAGAGGTAATCAGGGGAAGAGAAGACAGGGAAAGGTTTTTTATTTTATAATTTGAATATTCCAGGATTTCTGGCCAGAGTCAACTGATGGGGACAGCTGGATCGAATAGAGGCTTCGTGAACAATGCCTAGGATCTGTGGGACCAGAAATACAGTCAGCAATGCTGTTATAGCAGGCGTTTCTGTTGGGCACCTCCTGCAGGCAATGTCAAAGTGCCAGCACATCATCGGAGAGGTGTTTTTCTCCTGTTGGCTTCCCATTTTGTTTGTGACTCCCACAGCACCCTGTGCAACCTCTCCTCTATCTTTCCACACGGACAAGTTCCTGCCTCACTTCAGCAGGGGCATCCCAAGGAACTCATCAGGGAAGGACAGGGAATTAGCATAAAATTTGTCTTAGACCAATAACGTTTCTCAAGTGACAGACACAAACAAATTAAAAACTACCTCATAGAGATACACCCTCAATTCAAGTCACACAGGATATCTATAGATAAACACCCTCCAAAATGAGCTCAAATCCCAATTATAGAACAAATGAGTTGACAGTCTATCATAAATGAGTGTGCAAAAACAGCAAAATCAGATCCTCCTCAAAACCTCAAACAATTGAAATATAGAAATAAAAACATTTAAAAACACGTCACAAGAATAATACAGATTTTAAAAGAACCAAGTAAAATTTAAAATACAGTGATAGACATTGAAATTGCCCTAGCAAAAGGAATTTTTACAGTTTTTCTGTGTTTTCCCAAGTTCAACATCTCATTACATGATTATCTGCCTTAAGTATTATAACTCTTATCTTTCTCTATGATCTTCACAGTTGTAAACTTTTTTTTTGCTATCCTTGATCAGGAAAACCAGAACTGGTCTTTTCAGGAGTTCAGTAAATAAAGCACAAGTGATTTTTCTAATATGGAGCTAATGGCTGGACTGAGCTAACAATTCTTAGTTTGCTTTACATGTGTTTTCTAAATATTCTGGCTTTATCTTGAACATCTGCTCTTAAAGACAAGTCTCAGACATCACAGGTATAAGAGTATGGCTTCTGCAGACAGATTCAGAGCTTTCTCTGGCCACTTCTCATACTCTACTGGCTACCTGCCTGTGTTGAATGGTCAGCTCAAACACCATGGCCTTCTGGTCAGTATTGGCTTCATTCTAACACCTCACCATGCTGGACCCTAGATAGAAAGGAGGTGATGGCCCGTAGTTACCTGTAATAGTGCTTACCCTAAATTTTGCTAAAACCCCACACCTACATGAAAACTTTTTCTCATGCTAATATAGAGGAAGAATACAAGAAGGATAAACTTCAGGATAGCCATTTATGGAGCAATAAAATATGAATTCTGCAACACTTGATGCTCATACTGTACTCCCTGCCAGGCCATATTTTATTTAGATGAATGAAGTAGGGACTCAGCCACACAAAAGTAAGTCTAACAAAAAATTTTCCACAGCTCCTTGAATTGGAGAGAGAAAACAATCATCTCTGTTGGTCTCCCATAATACTGACTGCATTAATATTAAAATGTAGTAAGCTTTTTAATCAATAAGAATTATAAAGATCATTGCTTAACTCTAGCTGCTACATTGTACTTCATGTGGAGCCACAGAGGGGTGCATTAGGTAGGACCTGGGATTTGTTGAGTATGCAAAAATGAATAGAGTGACTGAAGGTACAGAAGATTCCAAGTCACCAGACTGAGGGGAGACACCAAAAATTCTGTCTGATCTCCATTATCTCATGATCACAGAGCACATGGACAGGACTAGTTATCTCACTTTCCTCCTGCCTTGGTAGATGGCAGTAAGTCTCTAGGAGTGCCCGCTGAGAAAGACTGTTGCACAATTTGGTTTCCATCAATAGAAGAGATCAGAAATCCTAGTATATGCTGGTTACAAAAATGTCAAAATGTTAGTCAAAATATTGTTAAAGGACAAGTATAAATTAATGAGTAAACCTAGAATAAAGTAAATGAAGTTCAGAAAAAATGGGAATGGGAGTCGGAGGAGATAAGCCAGCACTTAGTTATTGCATACCCAAGACACATCTAGAAATCTGTTTGGGTTGGAGCATCAGTGGATGAGGGGAAGGTTAATGTGCATGTGCAGAATGGGGCACTGAATCTTAGACCACTCCACACAAAGCAAAGGCTCAGGTATATGTAGTGAATCAGAAGAAAACCCAGGCAGTAGAGGCTAAAAAACAAGGATGTGCTGTGTCTTTTGATATGGATCCCTAGACCCACATGAGTTTGGATTTAAATTTACACTTTTGTTTTTCAGTTGAAGAAACCACAACCTGAGAACTTAAAGTAAACCTGGTTCTGGGGCGCCTGGGTGGCTCAGTCGGTTAAGCGTCCAACTTCAGTTCAGGTCATGATCTCGGTTCATGAGTTTGAGCTTCGTATCAGTCTCTGTGGTGGCAGCTCGGAGCCTGGAGCCTGCTTTGGATTCTGTGTCTCCCTCTCTCTCTGCCTCTCCCCTGTTCATGTTCTGTCTCTCTCTTTCAAAACAAATAAATATTTTTAAAAAATAAAGTAAATCTGGTTCTGTAGTAATGCTCCTAGATAAATACCTCAGCATGGGGCCCCTACATTTTTAGATAGTGAAAGCCAGTATAAATACAAATAAAAGAAATTAGAGGCACAAAAACTTCACATTTAAGGAATGTGGACACAAAAATAAGAGTAAACAGCAGGAGACTATCAAAAATCAACAAATTGGTTTGATAAAGATTCAGGTAGATCTCTAAAAATTGAAAGATAGGAACACTGAAATAAAAAAATGCAAGTGGAGGGTTAAACACTAGAAGAGACACATTTGTAAAGAAGCTGAGTGGAAGGGAGATATAATGAAACTGTATAGAATGAAAGAGAGTGAAAATAGAAGAGAGGTTAAGAATATGCACAATGGACCAACACATAACTAAGTGCTGTGACAGAAGGAAATATGAAAGAAAATGAAGAATGGATAATATTCAAAGAGATAATGCCTGACTTTCCCAGAATCTAGACAGACATGAAGTCTTAGATTCGGGAATTCATGAAACCCCAAGGAGAGTAAATACTAAAAAAATCCATTTTTGAGTACAGTGCAATCAAATTACAGCCAAGATAAAAAAAAAGAGGGTCTCAAGTGGAACCACAGAGAAAAGCTAGACTATGCACAAGGAACAATATTTAGATTGACATCTAACTTTTTGATGGGGAAAAAAGCAGTCAGAAAGTTGAGGAATAGTACCTTCAGATACTTTCAAACTGTGACAGAACTGTCAATCTACATTTGTATCCCATTAAAAAGTATCTTTTAGGGGCGCCTGGGTGGCGCAGTCGGTTAAGCGTCCGACTTCAGCCAGGTCACGATCTCGCGGTCCGTGAGTTCGAGCCCCGCGTCAGGCTCTGGGCTGATGGCTCGGAGCCTGGAGCCTGTTTCCGATTCTGTGTCTCCCTCTCTCTCTGCCCCTCCCCGTTCATGCTCTGTCTCTCTCTGTCCCAAAAATAAATAAAAAAAAAAAAAAAAAAAAAAAAAAAAAAAGTATCTTTTAAGGACGAGAATAAAATAAAAATATATTCACGTAAAACAAAACAAAACAAAATGAGTCTGACATCTACAGACCTACACTAAAGCTTACAAAGGATGCCATTCAGGACAAAAGAGAAATTACCTTAAGGATGAATAGTGGCTAAAAAAAAAAATACTAAACATGTGGATGAAACTAAGCAAACTGTTCTAGTACAAAATAAGAAAAATAACATTATTTTTAAAATAGTAATAAAATGATTAATGAGTTTAAAAACAAGTAAGAGCATTAAAAAGCTAACCAACCATATCATCTAAGTTTGGAGTGTGTGTTTGCCGTTCAAGCATTCATCCATTTAACAATATTAAGAGAGCACTTATGAAAGCAGAAGCTATTTGATGCAGGGTACACGTAACAGTCAAAAATGTTTATCCCTGTGAAATTTGCATGTTATTATAGAAAAGCATGCAATAAACAAACAAATAAAGCCAGATGATTATAAATTCTATGGAAAAAAACCAGGAGAGGGTGAGTGAGTGTGCAAGTTGAGGACGCTTATCCCTTCATATCTATCATACAGTCCATGTATTATTTCCATAAATTTATCTTATGATAAATAGAAAATTATTCTAGGGCTTTTATATTTTTGAAGGAGAGTAAAACTCAATCAAATTTAGGCTTAAGTGTATGAAGTATGGATTTCAAAGAACATGTTAAAATTTCAAGAATGAAATATAGAAGTAGACCAAGTAAGTATGATGAGGGCTCAATAATGGAATGAGGTGGGGTGAGGCAGGGGGAAACTCAATTAATTCAAAAGGAACAAAAAAGGGAGAAAATCTGAGCAAAGAAAGAGTGAAGCAAATAGAAATCTTGAAAATAAGACGGTAAAAATAAATCAAAATAATGGCAGATATTATAGTAAACAAGAATAGACTGAGCTCTGTGGGTAAATGGCAGGAACTGTCAGACTTGATTACAAAAAAGAAGTAATATATGCCCTTTAGATGAAATAACTCTCACACATAAAGACAGAGAAATACTGAGGATAAAAAGAAGAAACAGATATACTAGGCAAATATTAGCCAAACATATCTGGTATACCTATATCATACAAGTCAAAATAGGTTTTATCACAAATAAAAAATTTATATATATATATATATATATATATATATATATATATATATATTTATGTGTGTGTGTGTACACACACACACACACACACACACCTCTGTTTCTCTAACTATATATCCATCCATCCATCCATCCCTAAAACTGGAATTAAAGTGCTCACACTATAATGAAAAATATTTTTCAGTTTCCTGGGAAATTTATTAATTCTAAAATCTTATTGCCCTAAGATGATCTAAAACATGCAAAACTAAAACTGAAAGGACTATGAGGAAAAACTGACAAATCTATCAATTCTCTATCAGGTATTAAATCTTCTCTGAGTGATTTACAGATGAAGCGGGCCAAAACTCAGTGCCCATAAAGAAGATTTAAATATTACTATTAACAAGTTTAAATAATAAATAATATGAAAACGTGGCACTAACACTTTATTTTCTTTCTTTTTTTTATAATTTATTGTCAGGTTAGCTAACATACAGTGTATACAATGTGCTCTTGGCTTTGGGAATAGATTCTGGTGATTCACCACTTACCCAGTGCTCATCCCAACAAATGCCCTCCTCAATGCCCTTCATCCATTTTCCCCACCACCCCAACCCCATCAACCCTCA
Organism: Panthera tigris; assembly: GCF_018350195.1. Lineage (NCBI taxonomy): Eukaryota > Metazoa > Chordata > Mammalia > Carnivora > Felidae > Panthera > Panthera tigris. The sequence goes on along the minus strand of NC_056662.1, from coordinate 67,903,086 downwards.
GTTTGTTCTCTGTATTTAAGAGTCTCTTATGGTTTGCCTCCCTCTCTGTTTGTAATTATTTTTTTTCTTTCCCTTCCTCCCATGGTCTTCTGTTAAGTTTCTCAACTTCCACATATGAGTGAAAACACTAGGATTTTATCCAAAGGATATAGGAATGCTGATTCAAAGGGACACATGTACCCCAATGTTTATAGCAGCACTATCAACAATAGCCAAATTATGGAAAGAGCCCAGATTTCCATCAACTGATGAATGGATAAAAAAGATGTGGTATGTATACACACACACACACACACACACACACACACACACACACACACACAATGTGGATGGAACTGGAGGGTATTATGCTAAGTGAAATAAGTCAGTCAGAGAAAAACACTTTATTTTCAAGTTTACATGGAATACTTAACAAATGTTAACAGAGATAGTATGAAGCTTATATTCTCCTGGAAGAAGACAGACATTACTTAAGTAAATAAAGTCTATAGTATATTAGATAATGATAAATAATGAGGAAAAACACTAAAGCTGGAAATTAGGCAAGAGATTCAAGGGGATAGAGTATCAATTTCAAATAGGTAGGCCATGGCAAATCTCCCTGAGAAAGAACATTTGAATAAAGACCAGAAGGAAGTGATGGAGGAAGCAATGCAGTATCTGGGTGGAAAGCATTCTAGGCAGATGGAACAGAAAATGAAGAAAGCCTGAGGTTGAATTATGTCTATATTATTCCAATAAGGTGACCAGTTATCTGCAGCTTCAGAAGAATAAACTTGAGGAAGAGTAGTAGAAGATGAGGTCAGAGAGGAATGCCAGACCAGGTAGGGCTGCATAGCTACTGTAAGAAATGTTGTTCTTTACTATTAGTAAGAAAGGATTGGAAGAGGATTTGATCTGATTTGTGTTTTAAAATATCACTCTATTATGTTGTGAATAGACAGAAGATGCAAAACAGATGGAAGGACATGGGTCAGAGGCCACAAAGTGAGAAATCACAATGGCTTAGAAGTCAGGGGTAGTAGCCAAAGTGATAAATAATGCTCAGATTCTGGATTTCTTTTGAGGTAGAACCAAGGGGATGTGTAGAGTGTCAGAGTCAAGTAAGACTCCCAAGTTTTTCAGTCTGAGCAATTGGATGGATGAAATTACCATTTCCTAAAAGGGGAGAGCTGTGGGAGGTGCAGAAGCTCGGTTTTAGATCTATTAACCTTTGGATGTCAGTTAAACATCCAGGAGAGAGATCATATACATAGCTGGGTACATGAGTCTAGAGTTCAGAGGAGCGGTACAACCAAAAGGTATACATTTGATGGTCATCAGTATATGGATGGTTTTAAAGCCATGAGACTGGATTAGGTCACCAAGGGAGTGAACATAGATAGAATAGGGAAGAGTCCAAGGATTGAATTTGGGGGTCAACCCACAGACAGTGAAGAGTCAGGAAGCTAAGGAAGAACTAATGATGCTGACTAAAGAGTGATCAGACATGCAGAAGAAAACCAGAGTAGCTAACTGCATCAAAATGCAATTCACAGGTTAGGCAGGATAAGGCATGGATATAGATGCAAAAATCTTGAACACAGTAACAGAAAATGCTATTCAACAGTACTTGAAAATGAAATCTAGTAATGATCAAATTGCATTTAACACAGGGATGCAAGATTAATATAGTATTAAAAAATCTATTATAGTATTTATTAACTTGAAAAGAGGAAAATCAAATGATATTCAAAAGCAGAAAAGCATTTAATAAGATTCAACATCGATTTCTAATAAAAGCTTCCAAGAAACAAGCAAAAAAAAAAAAAAAACAAACCTGAGTATCTTTTATCCTCATTAAGGGTGTCCACCAAAAACCTACAATCACGATCCACTGGATATTCACATAGTGGAACTATATTTTAAAAATCAAAAAGAAGGCAAGGCTACACACTGCTCAACACAATCTGTTAAGCATTGTATTGAAGGTCTTAGTGATCTTAGTAAGAATAAAAAGATGTGGAAGGATTATCCAGAAGACACAAAATCTCATTATTTAAGAATTATATAATTACATGAGGCGCCTGGGTGGCTCAGTCGGTTAAGTGTGTGACTTCGGCTCAGGTCATGATCTCACAGTTCCTAAGTTCAAGCCCTGCATCAGGATCTGTGCCAACAGTTCAGAGTCTGGAGCCTGCTTTGGATTCTGTGTCTCCCCCTCCCTACCCTATCCCACTAATACTCTGTCTCTGTTTCTCTCTCTCTCTCTCAAAAATCAATAAACATTAAAAAAAGAATTATATCATTACAATAAAAACCAAAAAAGAATCTACAAACAAAATGTTAGCATTTATAAGAGTTTTGAATATAATTAGATAAAAGAGTGATATAAAATTAACTGAATTTTTGTATCAAAAACAGTTGAAAGTGTAATTTTTTAAAGATAGCCTGTATATTAACAGTAATGTGGACATGTATATTTTGCCTAAGAACACAATTAATAAGTGCAATGAGTAATTAAATAAATGATCTTTGAGGTCAGTGATACACAATGATCTTGGGTTGGAACACTAAATACCACAAATGCACCTAAATTAACTGAATTACAGTTTGAATGCAGTTTCATCAAAATACCCAGAAATTTTTTAAAGAAATTCAGCAAGCTAACTCTAAGATGTGTATGATAGGCCAAAAGCCAAGAAAAGCCAATACTCAAGGAAAAGAGGTCCTGTTCTATCAGAGAAAGAGATTTATCATAAATCTATAATACATAAAGCATTAAGAATCAGCTCAGTGATAAGCAAATACAATAGAACAGAAAAGAGAACCCAGAACCAGTCTGATATAGGTGTAATTTGCCATATTGATGGATGTAGCATTACAGGTAGGGAAATGAGGAACTGTTTAATAAATGATGCTAGAAAAAAATGGCATATAGAAAAATTGAAATTGTATCTCTAAGGTCACAATACACACAAATCAATTCTTTATGGACTAAAGACTTACATGTAAAAGGGAAAACATTGAAATTTATTTCTATGACTTCAAGGTAGAGAAGCAAGGGCTGCCCATAAAAAGAAAATATTTTACTAGATCTAAAAGTTTTTAATGACTACATTAAGAACTTTTATTCATCAAAAGATTCCAAAAAGAAAAAGAAAATATAAGCCATAACCTGAGAAAGATTAGAACAAAAGTTAAATTTTAAAATAGCTTCAAAAAATCACTAAGAAATAAGGCATACGACCACAAGTAAAAATCTTAAGATATTAACAAACATTTCTCAGAAGAAAAATAAATGACTAATAAATATGTCAGAATATATTCATCCTAAATAGTAATCAGAAAACTGCAAAATAATGAAATGTGATTCACAATCACTGGTGTGACAAAAATTCAGAAATCTGACAATATCAATCATGAAAAAATGTGTAGCAATGAAGATTATACACTAATAATGGAAATTCAGATATTTTTCACACTTCTCTGGTACCTTTCCAGGTTCTACTATGAATAGATAACCAGCTACTACTAGTTAAAACTAGCTATAAATCTAGTTGCTTAATAACAGCACATTGACTTAAGTATAGTCAATTCAAAGTACAATTGACATCTTGTAAAGCTGAGGGATACAACCCTGTGACCCAGAAATTCCACTTCTAAGAATATCCTAATTATACACTAAAGCAATGTTGTCTGATAGAAATTAAATGCAAGCCACATATGTAAATGTTTCCAGTAATCATATTAAATATAAATTTTTAAAAAGGGAACTTATTCTTAATATGATATTTAATTAAAACAATATATCCACAGGGCACCTGGGTGGCTCAGTTGGTTAAGTGCCCAACTTTGGCTCAGGTCACAATCTCATGGTTCATGGGTTTGAGCCCCATGTCAGGCTCTATGCTGACTGAGAGCCCTCTCTGCTCCTCCCCACCTGTGCATGCTCGCGCTCTCTCTCTCTCTCTCTCTCTCTCTCTCAAAAATAAACATTAAAAATAAATACATAAATAAATAGATAATATATCCAAAATTATCATTTCATCCTGAAACCAATATAAAAAAATATTAATTTGACATTTTATATTATTTGTATTTTTAAAGTATTTTTAAATTTATTTTAAGAGAGAGAGAGAGAAAGCATGGGAGTGGCAGGGAGAGAGAATCCTAAGCAGGCTGCCATCAGCACAGAGCCAGATGAGGGGTTCCATCCCACCAACAGTAAGATCATGACTTGCGCTTAAAACCAACAGTCAGACACTCAACCAACTGAGTCACCAAGGCACTCCACATTATTTGCATTAAATCTTTAAAATCTGATGTGTATTTTATACTGATAATACCTATTTTATACTGATAATACCTAATACATTTCTAATACCAGAAATGGCTAGTGGCTACCATACTGGACAGTATAACTTAGGGAATCACAGCAAACATGTATAGCAATGTTTATATTCATGGCAACTCTGTACCTAACAGAAAAAAAACTGGAAACAATTCAAATATCTATTGACACGTGAGAGATTAACTTAATTGTAGACTACTCAGGTAATGGAAAATTATGCAGCAATAAAAATGAAGAACAGCAGCCCCACACAAGAATGAATCTTAGAAACAAATGTTGAATGGGAAAAGTTTGATAGTAATATTGACAGTACATTATCATTTTCATAAAGCCCAAAAGGAAGCAAAACTCAACAATATGTTAAGAATACATACATATGTGTAACATTATGAGAAAAAGAAAGAAAATAAAAACAAAGACAGGGAAGGCAAGGAAATGGAATCAGAATAATTCATAGAAGTTTCCAGAGTTTAGAAAACTTCATTTTTCATGATATTTTCATTGTTAAGTTTTTAATATTCTGATTCGTTCTCATATATGCTATCTTTATTATTTTGTATGTATTAAACTCTTCATAATAAAATGAGAAATTGTTAAAGAGGCTATTCTGGAAAACATGAGATAATTTTGCCTATGGCCATTTCTCTCTTCCCTCAACATTTTTTTCAACCTTTTTTCTAGGCAATAAAGAAAGTAAAGAATGGCCAGACTTAACGCATGTAAGTTGCAGTTTACAAACAAATATTTGTTTCTTTGGATAAATACTTAGTAGTACAATTGCTGGGAGGCATGAAGAAGGGCACTTGTGGAGTCCAGGCTGCAGAGTGACAGAATCATCTCCATGGGCCCATGGGGACAACTTGGCAGGCCATAGGAGTGTGATTGCGAACTGGGAGAGATTAAATGGGTGGTGTAGGCACGGAGGGGAGGGATTCCCTTCTGCAGAACTACCAAAGGAAGAGGAAGAGAGGTTGTAGAAGTGTAGGATTATATTTGGACAAGAGAAAAACCACGGATTAAGGATTGAAAAAAATGGAAAAAAGATCAAATTTCTAACTGTAGGGCTTTCTCTAGACTGGGACCAGCTGCCCTGTTGGCATGCCTGGGGAGCAGGGGAGCCAGCCCAGGCTTGGTAACTAGCTCAGAGCAGTCCGCAGACCACAGTCCAGAGTCGGAGAAAGCAATTCCCTCCCTTGAGTGCTGTGGGAAGAAGGTAAAGAGCCATACCAAGGACAAAGGACCCTGCTTGTGCCTGCCAGCCCTTTATTGGCTGGTCAGAGTGGCTCTACCCCAGATCCAGGTAACATGGAGTGGGATCCTTTAAGACATCAAGGTTTGAATCCCAGCCAAGTGCCTGGGAGGTGCAGGAGACTGTGGAGGGGAACAAACCACCTCACCCCGCCCATGAGAAACTGTAAGGAGCAAAAGGCCCTTTGTCAGCAAGGTGGAGTGGCACTTCCCCTGAACTAGGGTGTGGGGAGCAGGATCCTTTAAAACATCAGGGTTTGAATCTAGTGCCTGGGAGGCACAGGAGACTGTGGAGCAAAAAAACAAAAACAAAAACAAAAAACAAAAAACAAAGAAACAAAAAACTGGTCCACTCACGCCCATGCAGCACTGTGAAGACAGCCTGCACAGAGTGGTCTGGGACACTCAGTCCAGGGAGGAGAGACTGGGGTGCTGCCATTTTTCTCCCCATTACAAATAGGGCAGGGCTTCAGGGAACAAAGGGCCTACAGTGGAGCCCGGACCCACCTACACCAAACCACAACCCTCCACACCTGGTAACTGCGAATCTACCAGAGCAAGACTGATGCCAACCGACCGGGCAACCAGACAGCCCCTCTTCCAGACCAGTGCAGCCACTAGTTCCAAGGCACCCAGCTGTGCCTTGATTTTCTGATTTAATTCTTGGTCAATTCTTATTATGTATATCAGTTTTTTCTCTTCCTTTTCATCCTCTTATTTCTTCTCTTCTCTCCTTTGGTTATTCTGGTTGTTGGTTTGTTTAAGCAGACATATTTAATCTATTCTTTTTACACCTCTTTTGTATCTCCTTTAATTTCCTCTCTCTCTCTGGATTAATCCATATAGTTTCTCTGCCTGCTCAATGTTATTTTCTTTTCCCCCCACCCCTGTCATTTCTTTCTTTGTATGGGATAAGGCTTCTTCCACCACCACCCCCTTTTTAATTTTTTTTCCAGGGTTACTTCAATAATCAAATCAAAGCACACCTGATGGAAGGTCCAAACCATCACTACAAGTGGGGACATAAAACAACCAGAGTCACAACAAGAGAGAGCATATAACACACTTCAAAAACACCTCCTGAAAGACCAGACTGCAGACAGCATATGACTCCTTTTTAATATAGGAGTGCTCACAGCTGCATGACACATAAAAAGCTATTAAAACACATAAGGGACATGGGGTACCTGGGTGGTTCAGTCAGTTAAGCATCCAACTTCGGCTCAGGTAACAATCTCATGGTTTGGGAGTTTGAGCCCCACATTGGGCTCTGTGCTGACAGTTTGGAGCCTGGAGCCTGGAGCCTGCTTTGGATTCTGTGTCTCCCTCTCTCTCTGCCCCTCTCCCTCTCATGACCTGTCTCTCAGAAGTAAACATTAAAAAAAATTTTAAACACATAGGGACAGAAAATCAGCCAAAATGATGAAACAGAAGAATTACCCTCAAAAGAAATCTCCGGAAGAAATGACAGCTAAAAAAATTGCTCAAAACAGATATAAACAATTTGTCTGATCAAGAATTTAGTATAATAGTCATAAGATTAATCGCTGGGCTTGAAAAAAGGCATAGAAGACAGCAGAGAATCTACTGCTGCAGAGATCAAGGAACTAAAAAATAGTGATTAATTAAGAAATGTTGTAAATGACATGCAAGATAAACTAGATGCATTGACAGTGAGGATGGAAGAGGCAGAGAAGAGAATAAGTGAAATAGAAGATGAAATATGGAAAATGAGGAAGCAGAGGAAAAGAAAGATTAAAAAAATACTAGACCATGAGGGGAATTAGAGAACTAAGTGATTCAATGAAACATAATAATATCCTTTTCATAGGAGTTCCAGAAGAAGAGAAAGGGGCAAACGATTTACTTGAAAAAATTGCAGCTGAGAACTTCCCTAATCAGGGGAAGGAAGCAGACATCCAAATCCAGGAGGCACAGAGAACTCCCTTCAGATTTAACAGGAATAAGTCTTCTGCATGGCATATCATAGTGAAACTGGCAAAATACAAAGATAAAGAGAGAGTTCTGAAAACAGGTAGGGACAAACGGGCCCTAACTATAAGGGTAGACACATAAGGGTAATAGCAGACATATCCACTGAGACTTGGCAGGTCAGAAGGGAGTGGCAGGAAATATTCAATGTGATGAATAGGAAAAATATGCAGCCAAGAATCCTTTATCCAGCAAGACTGTCATTCAGAATGGGAGTAGAGATAAAGGCTTTCCCAGACAAGTAAAAGCTGAAGGAGTTCATGACACTAAACCAGCCCTGTAAGAAATCCTAAGGGGGAGTCTGTGAGTGGAATGCTGCAAAGACTACAAAGGACCAGACATCACCACAAGCATGAAACCTACAGATAACACAATGACACTAAATCCGTATCTGTCAATAATAACACTGAATGTAAATGGACTAAATGCTCCAATCAAAAGGCATAGGGTATCAATATGGCAACCCCTATCAAAATAACACCAGCATTCTTCACAGAGCTGGAACAAACAATCCTAAAATTTGTATGGAACCAGAAAAGACTCCAAAAGCCAAAGCAATCTTGAAAAAGAAAAGCAAAGCTGGAGGCATCACAATCCCGGACTTCAAGATGTATTACAAAGCTGTACTCATCAAAACAGTATGGTACTGGCACAGAAACAGACACTCAGATCAATGGAACAGAATAGAGAACCCAGAAATGGACCCACAAACATATGGCCAAGTAATCATTGACAAAGCAGGAAAGAATATCCAATGGAATAAAGACAGTCTCTTCAGCAAATGGTGCTGGGAAACCTGGACAGCAACATGCAGAAAAATGAACCTGGACCACTTTCTTACACCATACACAAAAAATAAACTCAAAATGGATGAAAACCTAAATGTAAGACAGGAAGCCATCAAAATCCTAGAGGAGAAAGCAGGCAAAAACCTCCTTGACCTCGGCCACAGCAACTTCTTACTCAACATGTCTCTGGAGGCAAGAGAAACAAAAGAAAAAAGGAACTATTTGGACCTCATCAAAATAAAAACCTTCTGCACAATGAAGGAAACAATCAGCAAAACTAAAAGGCAACTGATGGAATGGGAGAAGATATTTGCAAATGACATATCAGATAAAGGGTTAGTATCCAAAATCCATAAAGAACTGATCAAACTCAACACCAAAAAAAAAAAAAAAAAAAAAAACCCAAATAATCCAGTGAAGAAATGGGCAGGAGACATGAATAGACACTTCTCCAAAGAAGATATCCAGATGGCAAACAGGCACATGAATAAATGCTCAACATCACTCATCATCAGGGAAATACAAAACAAAACCACAATGAGAAGCCATCTCACACCTGTCAGAATGGCTAACATTAACAACTCAGGCAAAAATAGATGCTGGAGAGGATGAGGAGAAAGAGGATCTCTTTTGTACTGCTGGTGGGAATGCAAATTGGTGTAGCCACTCTGGAAAACAGTATGGAGGTTCCTCAAAAAACTAAAAATAGAACTACCCTACAGCACAGCAATTGCTCTACTAGGTATTTACCCAAGGGATACAGGTGTGCTGTTTCAAAGGGGCACATACACCCCAATGTTTACAGCAGCACTATCAACAATAGCCGAAATATGGAAACAGCCCAATGTCCATCAACAAATCAATGGATAAAGAAGATGTGGTATATATATACAATGGAGTATTACTTGACAATCAAAAAGAATGAAACCTTGTCATTTGCAACTACGTGGATGGAACTGGAGGGTATTATGCTAAGCAAAACTAGTCAGAGAAAGACAAATATCATATGAATTCATTCATATGAGGAATTTAAGATACTAAAAAGATGAACATAAGGGAAAGGAAGCAAAAATAATATAAAAACAGGGAGGGTACAAAACATAAGAGACTCTTAAATATAGAGAACAAACAAAGGGTTGCTGGAGGGGTTGTGGGAGGAGGGATGGACTAAATGGGTAAGGGTCATTAAGGAATCTACTCCTGAAAACATTGTTGCACTATATGCTAACTAACTTGGAAGTAATTAAACAATAAACTAATTAATTAATTAAAGACAAAAAAGAAGCCATCACTGCCTCTTGCTTCTGGATGCCTCTTTATCCAAGCTCACCCAATCCTCCCCTCTTCCACAGGACCAACCTGTTCCTTACATTGTAAATTTTTATATTTTCTTTGTTTCTAGTCAACTATCATTATTTTCAGAATATTCTTAGTTTTGCATCTGCATCTATTTGCAACTCCCTTTGAGTACAGTATGTATCAATTTATTTCTGTTGCAATATGCTTTTCCAATAAATTATGCAAAATTCAAAGAAAAAGACATAGGTTATCAGAAGGGATTAAAAAACAAGATTCATCTATATGCTGTCTGCAAGAGACCCATTTTAGACCTGAGGACACCTTCAGATTGAAAGTTGAGGGGATGGAGAACCATCTATCATGTCATTGGAAGTCAAAAGAAAGGTGGAGTAACCATACTTACATCATACAAACTAGATTTTAAATCAAAGGCTGTAACAATAAATGAAGAAGAGCATTATATCATAATTACAGGGTCTATCCATCAAGAAGACCTAACAATCATAAATATTTATCCCCAATTTGGGAGGACCCAAATATGTAAATCAATTGATCACCAACATAAGCAATCTTATTGATAAGAATATGGCAATTGCAGGTGACTTTAATACTCCACTTACAACAATGAACAGATCATCTAGGAAAAAAATCAATAAAGAAACAGTGGCCCTCAATGATGTACTGGACCAGATGGTCTTGACAGATATATTCAAAACTTTCCATCCAAAACCAGCAGAATACACATTCTTCTCAAGTGCACATGGGACATTCTCTAAGATAGATCACATACTTGGTCACAAAAAAGCCCTCAATAAATATGGAAGAATTGAGATCAGACCATGCACACTTTAAGACCACAATGCTATGAAACTTGAAATTAACCACAGGAAAAAGTTTGGAAAACCTCCAAATGCATGGAGGTTAAAGAACATCCTACTAAAGAATGAATGTGTCAACCAGGCAATTAAAGAAGAAATTAAAAATATATGGAAGCAAATGTAAATGAAAACACAACAGTCCAAACCCTTTGGGATGCAGCTAAGACAGTCCTAAGAGGAAAGTACATTGTAATCCAGGCCTACCTCAAGAAACAAGAAAAATCCCAAATACAAAATCTAACAGCACACCTAAAGGAACTAGAACCAGAACAGCAAAGACACCCCAAAGCCAGAAGAAGAGAAATAATAAAGATTAGAACAGAAATAAACAATATAGAATTAAAAAAAAACAGATCAATGAATCTAAGAGTTGTTTTTTTTTTTTTTAAAAAATAAACAAAACTGATAAACCCCGGCCAGACTTCCCAAAAAGAAAAGAAAGAGGACCCAAATAGATAAAATCATAAATGAAAAAAGACAGATCACAACCAACACCACAGAAATACAATTATCAGAGAATACTATAAAAAATTATATGCCAACAAACTGGACAACATGTAAGAAATGGACAAATTCCTAGACATCCACACACTACAGACCCATAACCAGTGAAGAAATTGAATCAGTTATCAAAAATCTCCTAGCAAATAAGAGTCTGGGCCAGATGCCTTTCCAGGGGAATTCTACCAGACATTTAAAGCAAAGTTAATACCTATCCTTCTCAAGCTGTTCCAGAAAATAGAAATGGAAGGAAAGCCTCCATACTCATTCTATGAATCCACCATAACCATGATTCCTAAACCAGACAGAGACACCACAGAAAAGGAGGATTACAGGCCAATATCCCTGATAAACATGGATGCAGAAATCTCAATATGATACTAGCAAATAGAATCCAACAGCATAAAAAGGTTTATTTACCATGATCAAGTGGGATTCATTCCTGGGCTGCAGGGCAGGTTCAATATTCACAAATCAATCAGTGTAATACATCACATTTTAGAAGAAAGAATAAGAACCATATGATCCTGTCAATAGATGCAGAAAAAGCATTTGACAAAATTCAGCATCCTTTCTCAATAAAAAACCCTCAAGAAAGTCAGGATAGAAGAAATATACCTTAACATCACAAAAGCCACATATGAAAATGCCACAGCTAATATCATCCTCAATGGGGAAAAACTGAGAGATTTCCCCCCTGAGATCAGGAACACAACAGGGACGTCCACTCTCACCACTACTGTTTAACATAGTGTTGGAAGTCCTAGCCTTAGCAATCAGACAACAAAATGAAATAAAGGTATCCAAATTGGCAAAGAAGTCAAGCTTTCACTTTTTGCAGATGACATTATACTCTACATGAAAAACCCAAAATACTCAACCAAAAAGTTGCTAGAACTGATCCATGAATTCAGCAAAGTCACAGGAAAAAAAAAATCAATCTACAGAGATCTGTTGCATTTCTATACACCAATAATGAAGCAACAGAAAGAGAAATCAATCCCATTTACAATTGCACCAAGAACCATAAAATACTTAGGAATAAACCTAACCAAAGATGTAAAAGATTTGTATGCTGAAAACTATAGGAAACTTGTGAAAGAAATTAAAGAAGGCACAAAGAAATGGAAAAATATTCCATGCTCATGAATTGGAGGAACAAATATTGTTAAAATGTCAATATTACCCAAAGCAATCTACACATTCAATGCAATCCCAATCAAAATTGCACTGCCATTCTTCTCAAAGCTAGAACAAACAATCCTAAAATTCATATGGAACCACAAAATACCCTGAAAAGCCAATTATGTTAAAAAAGAAACCCAAAGCGGGAGACATCACAATCCCAGACTTTAGCCTCTACTACAAAGCTGTAATCATCAAGACAGCATGGTATTGACATAAAAACAGACACATAGATCAGTGGAATAGAATAGAGAACCCAGAATTGGACCCACGAATGTATGGACAACTTATCTTTCACAAAGCAGGAACAAGTATTCAATGGAAAAAAAGACAGTCTCTATAGCAAATGGTGCTGAGAGAACTGGACAGCAACATGCAGAAGAATGAACCTGGACCACTTTCTTACACCATACACAAAAATAAACTCAAAATGGATGAAAGACCTAAATGTGAGACAGGAAACCATCAAAACCCGAGAGGAGAAAACAGGCAACAATCTCTGTGACCTCAGCTGCAGCAATTTCTTGCTCAATGTGTCTCCAAAGGCAAGGGAAATAAAAGTAAAAATGAACTATTGGGACTTCATCAAGATAAAAAGCTTCTTCGTTCCAAAGGAAACAATCAACAAAACTAAGGGCAAATGACAGAATGGGAGAATATATTTGCAAATGGCATATCAGATAAAGGGTTAGTATCCAAAATCTATGAAGAACTTATCAAACTCAACACCCAAAAAACAAATAATCCAGTGAAGAAAGGGGCAGAAGACATGAATAGACACTTCTCCAAAGAAGATATCCAGATGGCAAACAGGCACATGAAAACATGCTCAAAATTACTCATCATAAGGGAAATACAAATCAAAACCACACTCAGATACCACCTCACACCAGTCAGAGGGGCTAAAACTAACAACTCAGGAAACAACTGGCAAGGATGTGGAGAAATGGGAATCCTTTTGCACTGTTGGTGGGAATGCAAACTGATGCAGCCACTCTGGAAAACAGTGTGGAGATTCCTCAAAAAACTAAATATAGAACTACCCTACCACCTGGCAATAGCACTACTAAGAATTTATCCAAAGGATACAGGACTGCTGATTCATAGGGATACATGTACCCCAATATTTATAGCAGCATTTTCAACAATAGACAAATTATGGAAAGAGCCTAAATGTCCATCAACTGACGAATGGATAAAGAAGACATAGTTTATATATACAATGGAATACTACTTGGCAATGAGAAAGAATGAAGTTCTGCCATTTACAACAATGTGGATGGAACTGGAAGGTATTATGCTAAGTGAAATTAGAGAAAGACAGATATCTTATGTTTTCACTCACATGTGAAACTTAAGAAACTTAACCTAAGACCATGAAGGAAGTGAAGGGGAAAAAAATGGTCTCAAACAGAGAAGGAGACAAACCATAAGAGAACAAACTCTCTCTTAAATACAGAGAACAAACTGAGGGGTGATGGGGGGGGTAGCGGGGGAGAGGGGAAAATGGGTGATGGGCATTGAGGAGGGCACTTGTTGGGATGTTCACTGCCTGTTGTATGTAAGTGATGAATCACGGGAATCTAGTCCCAAAACCAAGAGCACGCTGTATGCACTGTATGTTAGCCAACTTGACAATAAATTATATTTAAAAAAAAAAAAAAAAGGAGCTCACTTGTTGGGATGAGCCCTGGGTGTTATATGTAAGTGATGAATCACTAAATTCTACTCCTGAAACCACTAACTTGGATTTAAATAAAATTTTAAAAATACATTAAAAAACACAAATATTTATTAAGTGTCAAGCACTGGACTAAACACTTGATATTCAATGTCTTATTTAATCATCACAAAAAAAATTCGGTTGGCACTTCTAATGGTCCCCATTTCATACATGAGGAAGTAAGCTTGAAGAGATGAAATGACTCACAGATGAAATAAATCGCCCAAAGTCACAGGATCAAATAGGCCCAGAAAGGATTTGAACTCGAATCTGATAACCATCAGAGCCTGAGCTCCTAACACTTGATGTATGATATGGCTGCAACTGCTGGAACCAGGGGCTATACGGTCATTTACTTAGATCATTGACCATAAGTAAAACAACTGCCACCAAGGAAGTAAATTATTTATACCACTAATCAAGTACTTTCTCCATGTTAAGTGCTGGGTGTGCATTAAGTCTCAACCTTTCACCATGAAGCTGGTTAGGCATCCTCTGCTGTTGAGGAAATTGAGGCAGAAGTTTACACTATGAGTGGAAAGTCATTCATTTAGTCGATGGCAGTGCTGGAATGCAAACCAAAGCTGTGGGTGCTTCCTAAATCTTAATAAATGCTAAAGGCATGAGTTTTGGTAGTCAATTCCTATGTCAGTTGAATTTGCAGCCAGGTGGACACTGTGTGAGAGAGATAGGATACCTTTCCAGTTGTGATCATCAAAGAGTTTAAAATGTAAATGATAACATTTACAAGGAACATGACTATCTGCGTAAACCACAGTCTTGGGCAGGGCATGCCTGAGACAGGACAAAATGAGGTCCTGTCACCTTACTGAGGTGGGGTGAGTTGGGAAGAGAAACCACATCAGCAGCAAGTTAGCCAGGAAGGAAGGTGGGTAATGATTCTAAAGATGCTGTCCAGTTAATGAACATGAAGGCAGAGGCGAAGCATTGGGTAGTTTAGACAGTTTTACTTTTTTAAAAGTACACTTTGAAGCCTGACGCTATATATGGTGAATAATTCATGCTCTCTGGGATCACAGAAAGGCTTTGAGATGCTCTTGGAAAAAAAGAAGTGGGGGGGGGGCGGGGGAAAGCTGTCCAGAGGGGTTTGTGGGTTTGGGAAGAGAGGGATATGTATACTACATACTGATGCAACTCTAACCAGGTGTCTGGATCAGCACATCTTGCTGCAGATCGTGTGATAAGGAATCAGATTGGCTTTCTGTGGAAGTTCAACCAGCTTTTCAAATGTATGTTTTATTATTATTTTTTTAATCATAATACAGCAAACATTCTGTGAGGTCTGCAAAGCTGAAACAGCCTGCCTATTTTCTCCTTCTTCATTATCCTTACAGGCTTCTGCCTCCTTTATTTTCTGGTCAGCTTTACCCAAATTTCCAGTCAGAAGCTCTGAGGTGTCTGAACCAAATCAGAAACACTTGCAATCCAATAATTGCAGGGGGAACCTAGAGTTGAGGGAACCCCACTGGATGATCCAATCAGGATTTATGTTAGTTCTCTGACTCAGATATATTTCCACAAACCTTCAAGCACTAAAGGAAGAGAACAATGGCAGAAACTAACTTATACTATGCAATGTTCCCACTAGCCATCTCATTCCCAAGAAAGTCTCTGGTTTCCCTTAATTGGATTTGGGGAAAACCCACAGGGAATGACAGCCACGGAAGTCTCAAACAACATAACACATGAAGCTGGACATCCCTTGAATGGTCACAACAGACATAATCTGAGCAAAATCAGAAAACCCAGACCAGCAAAACTATGAGGGGTCAGGTACAAGGGGAAACTATGAGAACACAGGCAGACAGCTATGCTGAGCACATCAAGAAAGTTCTGGAAGCAACAAAGAGACAACAGAGACTCAACCATGGCTCTCTTCCTCAAAGGTGACCCATACTGTAGGGTTGTTAGAGAGGGGTGAGACCTCCAGGTAATGAAGTCTACCAGACTGACAACTTCAGCTGCCTCTGGAGACCTGACTGCTACTCCTTCAGGGAGTTATTGAGGCTGCTCTAGCCCAGAAATCCTTAAGAGACATTACTAGTCTTGATAGTAATGGCTCCCAGCAGCCTGTCCTACAGAACTCTTATCTCCTTGACTGGTTCAGCCATCTCTTGGGTCCCTTAAAGTTTAAAAACTGATGATGATCATAGTGGTGATGATGGCTAACATACTGTATCCCAGAGATCATATACTGAGAAGCCATTATTTTATTTATTCTTTCCACCAACACCATGATGAAGGTATTTTTATATTATATTATGTTATATTATATTATATTATATTATATTATATATTTATATTATATTATATTATATTATATTATATTATATTATATTATATTGCCCCTTTTAACAAATCAGGAAAATGAAGCACAACTGGGTTAAATAACATGCTTATATTTACAGCTTAAAGTGCCAAAGCTCCTATTTGAACCCAGGTCTCTCTAATTTCAAACTCTATGCTCTTAACCTCTACAACAACGTCTCTCAAATTTGAATAATGCACAGACCCCTTTAAAGGAATCTTTTTTAAAAAAATCCTGTGTAATCTGGCTTGTTACTTTTATTACAACTTTATTAAAATGTGAACAAATATAAAACTAGTTATAAACCCCTTCTAAAATCATGAAACCAAAACCAAACATATATATTAAAAACATTTAATAACTAAATTTTAAGGCCAGTAAAATTCAAATTAAAAACATTAATTCAATGTGATGAAGGATGTTGTTCTGCTGAAACTAGACCATCCATGTGGGTTTTAACAAGAGGAAGATGAGCCTCATGTCAGGTTCCGTATTTAATATTTTTATGTGTATTTTGGCTTCAGTAATTCAGATAATGCCTGTTAGCCTAAGTATGTTATTAATTATTTCAAGGCTTTGCTTGCTGGTTCACAATAAATAGATTTCACATGTTTCCAAAACGCTGCCAACAAACAATCTTCAAGTGTCAATTTTAATTCAGTGTCATTTGATAACTCTGTAATGCTGTCCTGTTTACTTGAAAAGAAGGCTATGACTGTAACATTATTGAAATTTTCATTAAATAAACCCTGATTGCCAGAAGCAGGTCTCATTTCATGTGTCTGGCCATGCTTACAGTGAATGAGTGGTGACAGTTGGGCTTGTTCAAAGATGGATTCTGTAGTGGGTGTCTGTGCAGTTTGGGATTGCCTGCCCAGGAGCATATGGCTTTGAGTGTGATATGCATACAGCCCTTGGGCCCTCTGATGGCTAAGCTCTCCCATCACATTTCTTCCTGTGAAATTTTTATTAGTGCATCACTCCCTAAAGTCATTCGACCTTCTCCTAGTAAAAATAAAATTTATAAAAACAGATGCAAATGTCCACATAGAAATTGTGTGGTGGTTCTTGGAAGGTGTGACCTTAAAATTATTCAGAATAGATCTGTTAATTTATCAGAGTATCACTGACATCAAACAAAAACTTTAAAAAATTCTTTTATGAGACATTCGCCTATGGGTTTTTGTTTGAAAAACATGGACCATGGCTATTGGTTTCCCAGCATCCAGTATGCAGAGAGTGGTCCAGCTCCTGAAAGGGTTTTTGACTATTAAAAAATTTGGTTCTAAGGTCATCTCTCAAATACACATAAAACTTCCATCCTCAACCCCTTTCTCTGGACCCTCAACACATCCCCACATTTCTGTTTCTGTAAGTCCCATCGACATTCACACTCTTGTTTCCCAGCACCTAGGTCTTCCCACAAAAGGTCCATCAGTAAAGAAAGCAATGGACCTGAATCCTACATTGGCTTGTTATATCTGATCTTGTAGCAAGACAAGCATCATCACCCTCTTTGAATAGATGAAGAAATTGTAGCACAAAGAATTGACTTGCTGGACCTCACTGAAGGAAGTAAAAGACCCAGAACATGGGCCTGGACTCCTGGTTCATGCTGTTCGCATTAAAACACACTACCTCAACCAAATAACACATCCACCCACTTTGTAGCAGCAGGAGATTCCCACATTATTACTATGACTGTAGAGAAAAGAGAGTGAACACAAGGAAGAATCAAGAGCCACTTTGCATCTCTATTAAGATATAATACTGGAACCTCGTGTTTTACAAAAAGTGACATTATGGCTGATGATGCAGAATTTTTGGTTAATTTCTCTTGTCTATTGCCATTTGCTCTATTTGCCATTGGTTTAAGATGCAATTATTAAAGGTATTTTTTAAAATCACAGGACCCTAAAATCCATTTACTAATTCAACAAATACTTACATAAGTTTGTACCAATTAACACAAACTTTAAATGCTTTTATTTTAATGCAAAACTTCTATTTAGAAATTATTAGAGGGGTGCCTGGGTGGCTCAGTCAGTTAAGTGTCCAACTCTTGGTTTCAACTCAGGTCATGATCTCACAGTTTATGGGTTCAAACCCTGCATCAGGCTCTGTGCTGAGAGTGTGGAGCCTGCTTGGGATTCTCTCCACCCCCCTCTCTGTCCCTCCCCTGCACTCGTTTTCTCTCTCTCTCTCTCTCTCTCTCTCAGAATAAATGAATATACTAAAAAAAAGAAACTGTAGAATTTTTTGAAGCCAACTTTCTTGGTTTGGGAGAAACCAACAGGGTGGAACTCTCCATTACACAAAGAAAATGTAAATTCCAATGCCATTAATTGTTTTCACAGAAAATGTATCTCCCCACAAATGTGAATGCAGATGATATGAGCCGAAGTTTGCCTATTTTTGGTTGGGTAAATTGGGTGCATTTATCATAAGCCAGACTGGGCCCTGAAAGATTCAGACAATTGTCCTAAGGTAGGATTAATAATTAATGCTCCTTAAATGGCATTATTTAAATTAGAATATCTCCTACTTGGGGAAATATATTGCTGACTCTTTCAACTGCTGTTCCTAAAGTTCTCTGACATAAATTGGTATTTGTATTAGGGAAATAAAACCTTCTGCAGGCTGAGACATGTGTGTCAGGGGTCCTGGGAGTGGCCAATGCTTGTGACAGTGCATATTGAATTTGGGGCTGTCCTTGCACTATTCCACCAGTGATCTATAAGGGAGTCTGGTCTTAGATGTGCTTTTAAAGACCTAATAAAAAAGTGCCCATTCTTAGTAAAGAGAGCCAGTAGTCTGCAGAAGTTAATTATAAGATAACATGATAATGTGGCATTTGGGAACAGCAATGGTTTGGAGCTAAGGTAGTGGACAAAGTAACAAGTGACTACCAAGATGAGTTTGCAGGAGATGTAAGCATTCATTGGGGTCCCACCTGATAGACAAACTTGGGAGAAAGATTGGCTTCCCCAAAATTTGGATTAAGAAACATTATCATTTTGTACCCATTTCAGGAGCAAAATAAATGGAACTTTTCAGTCACATCTATTATTTATATATGCTAGACACAATGCCTGGAATTGGAGATCCATGTAAACAAAGCATAACCTTTGCCTTCAAATCACTTAAAATCTAGTGGGTGGTCATTTGTATGTGCATGTTGGGAGGGCAAAGGGGTGGTAGGCAGATTGAGAGGGTTGCCTTTCACCAGTAGGAGGTCAAAGCATGAATAGTCATTTCCAGGTTTGTAATCTAGCCATGTAAGAGGAAAATATTTGGTGCCTCCAAGTGTTTCTCCTCTGTAACAAGTCACTGGCTACCCTAGGCAATAGGCAATGACATAGCAGAAGCCACTCTTCAATCACAGCCCCTGCAAGGCAGGGGTTGCTTCATTCGAATTGTGGTTTATCCCACTCTTTATAAAGTAAGTTAATAAATTTAATAAAAGAAAACAAATTAATGTTTGTTAAGACATCAGGAGAATGCAAAAAAAAAAAAAGATGGATCTCTGAGAATTGAATGTCAAAAAGGAGCAAAGATAGAATCATACAATAATTCCATCTACCAATAAGGAAGAGAATTGTACTCTGGGATTCAGCTTCTGTGATCTTTCCTATCAACATGGCAAAGTGGCTTTAGCTTCCTCCTTGAGTCACCTGGGCCAATGGCAGCAGCCAGAATTCCTATGATAAATATTGATGGAAAATCACCCTCATATGTTATGTCTCATGAAGAAAGATGATGACTCATTCAGAGAAATTGGAAAACATGATTTTTGATCAAAAAGGGAAAAATAAAGCAAGCATCAGATTTAGGAAAAGCCATCTCTCTTCCCACGTCTCTCTCATCATTATTCAAGTTATTGACAAGTTACTGAAAGGTTTTAAGCATCCTACCACTTATAAGAGTCAAAATTGACTTCTCTTGAGGGAGAATAGAAGAGGTGGGGTCTGAGACCTTAATCAGCACATTTTGTTTTCTGTTTGGATGAAGTGGATTCTGTGCATGAGGGAAATTAGCTGACCATGGAGCTAAGAATGCTTTGTTTCCTTAACTGCAGAAATTCACTACACATACAATAGGATTTTCTTAAGAGTTTGTGACCGTAAGTCTAGTAATAAAGCAAACATAACAGGAACTAGTTCATATATGGTCACCAATGATAGCTACATTAGCTAAATGGTTAAAAACAAACAAACAAACAAACCAAGAATGGGTTATTTTCTGTCCTGATTTCATTACATTCTTGACCACTTCTCTCTCTTCATGTCCTCCCCTCCTTTTCTGTCCACTCTTTTCAGATTCTCCCTTAACTTCTTTCACTCCCCCTCCTCAGCTTTTCACAAATCTCTTCCTTCAGCCCATTATAGAGGGATGCACCCACTTTCTCTCAGATTGCTCTTCCCCTGCTCTGGTGAGCCCACATTGTTGTGTTTACATTTTATTTTAATTTGGACTGATGACTGATTCAACAGACTCCTTCTGGGTCCTCTCGCTTTTAGTCTTCATTCTTTCCAATTCAGTTTTTACAAAACGACCAGAGAATTTTCACAAAATAAATCTCATCCATCTTTTCCTTGCTTACAGGTGCTCCAAGGTTCCCCATTATCCATGAAACAGACCCCTTGGCTAGGCATAAAAGGATTTCATGATCTGGCTCCTGCCTCACTTCTCCAAACTTCCCTCCCAGCATGCCTTTCAATACATACCTTATGATATGATCATACAGAATTATTTGCAGCTCCAAAATGTTGTGTGCCATCTCTATGGAATGCCCTACCCTGTTTTTCCAGGCCAGCCCATTCAGGTAGCCTTGACACCACCCAATTTGGGTGAGATGCCATTCCTTTCTCATCTTCCTTTGTGTCCACTACTTGCCCTCATGGTAATATCCTCATTCAGTGGTTTGAATAGGATTCACATAGAAAAACAGATCCACCATGGGAAAAAAGTATGTATTATTGAGTTAGACTTTACACAAATAGGCAAGGAGCTGGGAAGAGATGATATGGAAGGGAAGGCTGGAGGATTAGAACACTAGTCACTAGTCAAATAGTCCATTGGACTAGTGGGAGCTTAAAGAGAAATTCAACATATCACCAAAGTGGTACCACAAAGGGAGAACTCATGAGAAGTCTCTGGAAACTGTCTCCCTCTGTGGAAGAGGTTGCCTTTGCATAACTGCAGGCTTGATGGGTCCCCAGAGAAGTGTCTGGTGGTGGGTCTAGAGCCACTGTTTGAAGACAAGATGGATGAGGAGGGGAGGGGAGAAGAACAAGCTGGAGCCTACCAGGAACCTCTATATCTGTCCATCATCACAATTGACAACAAAGACCTTCTGAGAGCAAAGGAGTCTGATGATATTCTGTCAGCAAAATTGCATTCAAGTTCTTTTTTTTTTCTTTTTTTAATTATTTATTTATTTTTTGAAAAAGCAAGCAGACAAAATTATCTGGGGAAATTAGCTGTAGCTCTCAGATTTGGCCAAGTTGGCCTAATACAGTCCAATACACCTTAGCTGTCTTTTTATACTCCAAACTGGTATCAGAAGACAAGGTATGTGTCTCATTTATTTTCAACTACCAAGCAGCAAGCACAGGGCTGAAGACATATAAGAGATTCAGAAATAGTGGTCAGTGAATGAAGGACATTTATATAGATGATAAGGTATTTGAGTTTTCAGTCATGCTCAGAGCAGATGATGGGAATGGTATGATGCATTCTTGGGACCAGAATTTCTCATGTGACGAGACTGAATTCCAGTGACTCAATAAGTGTAGAAGCATTCCATTGGGACAATGTATTTGATTATCTATATCAACACATTTACTTAACTTACTTAAAATTTACTTAAATTTTACTTTAAAATTTAAAGGAAATGGATAAATGTTTCCTAAAATCATTTTTTTTTCTTTATTGTGATCAACATTTTCAGCTTTAGTGTGTTTTCGTTTTAGGGATGTCATTCATTTTTTTGTTTTCTTTTTGTTGTTATTGCTTTTAGGATGCTAACAGCAATGCAAAGAAAAGGCCTATTTTATGTTTATTATATTGAAAGGCTTGTCCTGAGGTTGCCTGTGTTCTTATCATAAAGTCAAAACAGTTTAAAAGTGCATCAGTTTTTAAGTCTGTTCCAAGCATACTAAAGTTCATACCCATTTCTCCTCACTTCAAAGAAGGAAAACTACATCTCCATCAAGAAAAAGATAAGGATCGGGGCACCTGGGTGGCTCAGTCGGTTGAGCGTCCGACTTCAGCTCAGGTCACGATCTCACGGTTCGTGAGTTCGAGCCCCGCGTCGGGCTATGTCCGATACTGTGTCTCCCTCTCTCTCTGCTCCTCCCCCATTCATGCTCTGTCTCTCTCTGTCTCAAAAATAAATGAACATTAACAACAACAACAAAAAAGATAAGGATAAATTCTGAGTTACTAAGAATTCTCACATAAAATATCCCATATCTTTATTTTAATCCTACTATATCCTGAAATCCAAAATTTTAAACTGCCCTTCTGATAAAAACTAATGAATGTTTAGGGGAAATGGAGCCATGTGGAAGAAAAAGGCCACTACAGATTGTACAGGGTCAGTGTGACTATATTATATTTGTCTCCTTGTTTTCTCTCCCTCACTCTTTGCACATCCATTTTGTGTGCATTATCATCATCAGAGTAACTTCTTTATCTCCTACTGTATTTCTGGTCTTGTGAAGTGTTTTCAAAAAAGAAGTTTTGAAATAAAGTTCAGGTTTTTATTTTACTTTTACAATCAAAATTCTGGATTTATGTCTACAAAAATAATGAATTCCTCCCTGCTGTCAACTGCTAGGGATTGGTTTTCTATTCCCTGGTTCCCAAAATGGAGAATGTGGTGTTACACCAGAGGTAATGCAATAGTGCAGAATAAAAATGGTGTGTCTTCTTTGCCTATAAGTCTTATTAAAGATGTTTCAAGAAATTTGATAATAAAGCCATGCAAACATGGATATTGTAAAATAGAATGTAAAATTCACATTGATTTAGAATATAAAATAAGAGGCCCCAAAGAAATGTTGACTTTATTGGGGATCCCGTTAGAACACTTACCACCCCCTCCCCATTCAGGGTAGTTAGATGGAAATTGCTGAGGAGCCTCTTAGATCATGCATTATTTTTGGCATCAGTAATAAAAAAAAACACTCAGGTTTTAGACAAAAGAAACTTTTTGTCAATCCCAGAAAGATTTAGAACAGGATGCTACTAACTAAATTGATACTGTCAAGTTAATCCAAGAAACATTTTTATGTTTCTTTATTACCAGACATAACACAAGACAACATGTCATTTGATCAATGATGCTGTCACAAATCAACCCTCATTTGTCAGCCCAAAGAGAACAAATGACCAGAAGGTCAGGGGTTGAAAGGAGGAGGGGTCTGGGTTCCAAGTACATGGTCACACTGGAAGATGTTCCTGGATTTTGCTGGCTTAAAGCCACCTAAGACTGTCCTCCCACCCACCCACCCACCCACCCTTCCTTCTTTCTTTTCTCCCTCCCCACTTCTTATCCCCCTTCTTTAGAGCCCAGATCAGCAATACATATTATTTTCCAGGTTCATGCAATGTTTTGGGTTAAGTTACCTATTAAGAGAAACTGTATGATCCCTTGCTACAGTCCAGCTTATAAATTTTAAGCAAGAACATCCAAAGGCCTTCAAAAATAAGGTCTTTAATTGCTTTAAGTTAGAATAGCCCCAAGTCACTAACTTTGGCAGTAAGCAAGAGGTTTCCACATAACAATGTCACTCTGACATGGTAAATCAAAGCTGTTTTGGCTTAGTAGGGAGTAGGTGAAGGTTGATGGACAAAGTTGCCTGAGTTCACATCAGACAGGAGATAATCATTGTTGTGATAGAGGAAATTCACTTCCATGTGGCTGTTCCCTGTTCTGAAGATGTTCTTGTCTGAGTAATGCAGATCTTATTTCCATGTTAACTGTATGCCTCAATCCCATATTGGTAGGGTTATTATTATTTTTTTAATGTTTATTTATTTTTGAGAGAGAGACAGACAGAGCACAAGCAGGGGAGGGGCAGAGACAGAGGAAGACATAAAATCTGAAGCAGCTCCAGGCTCTGAGTTGTCAGCACAAAACCTGACATGGGGCTCAAACTCTCTGACTGTGAGATCATGACCCGAGCCAAAGTCAGATGCTTAACTGACTGAGCCACCCAGGTGATAGGTTGATTTTAAGCCTTGGGTGCCTGACCAGGATAGTCCTAGCATAATTACTAATGTGGTCCCCCTTCACTCTCAAATGTGTCCTGGTTTACATGATGAATTAAATGTTAGAGCAAACAAAAAAACCTCACTGCAATAACTGAGCTATTTCCAGCTAAGTCAGAGCCACAGAAATAAAAATGTAGCATGAATGAAGGTAATTTGGCCACAAGGAGGTTGGGATGATTAAGCAAGACTAGATGGCAGGAACAAGTGAGGGACCATGGTCTTCAGGGTCACTAAGGCAACAAAGGGAGGAGTTCCCCTCCCCTGGAAGGGCAGTTGAGCACAGTCCAGCAGAAGTCATGCTGTTGGCCAGCCAGTCAACCACCTTCAGCCTGCTGCTTCTGGTCCCCTGTCCTGGGCTATCCCCTCTTCCAGAAGGGAAGGACACTGGCTTTAGAGCCACTGCATTTGCATTTCAATTCCAGTCTTATTACTTGTCAGCTGTGTGACCTCAGGCAGATTCATTTAATCTCTCTAAGCCTCAGTTTTTCCATCCACAAAATGAGAATAATCAGAGCTGCCTTGCAGGACTGCTGGAAGAATCCAAGATTATGCAAGTATTTAGCCTGGGGTCTAGTGCAAAGTTAGTACAAAATAAATAGAAACTGTTTTCATAGCCTATATGTGAATTCTGAACAATTTAGTAGACGATTCTCCCCATCTTATAAATGGGCCCTATTTTTATGTGGCTCATTCTCACCAATCCTGAGAGTCAGCAAATGCCTTGACAATAGTCTCCATTTTATACCTCAGTTTTGCCCACAGCACCGACTTCCATTGTACAAGGCACAAAGCAGGCCCTCAAGACATTCCTAATCAGTTAATCAATTGCCTCCCAAGCCCAGTGAACACTGATGGCCAGGTCCTGCCTGCTGGCTCTTTCCTTGTCCTGGAAAGCATCAAATTATCACAGCACTAGGGTTACTCACAGTATCTGCAGGGAAGGGGACATCACTGTGAGGCAAAGGCAAGAAGCCCTACGTGGAGTCAAAATAAATTATTCTTTGAAGGCAGTGAAATTTCACTTCTTGTCTTTAACCATGTTCATAAATAATGGAATGTCCGTATTATTTTTCTTCATTCCAAAGAATGAAAATAGAAAAGGCCTTGGGTTTCTAGCTTGCAGTGCTGTGTTGCTGGCAATTGGCATTCATGCTTTCCTAAACAACAACTGTACTCCAAGAGTCCGTTGTGTGTTGAGTATGTGTACATACTGCATATAGATAAACATAGATATTTAAAATATTTTGTTTAATTAGGGTTTGATTGGGAGGCCTAAGTGAGTGCAGGAACCAGATAAGGTAGAAAACTGCCAAACCAGCTTATCTTCACTGCTATGGAGACTCAGCTTAAACTCAGTGTTTCCACAAGCACTACAACATACATAGTTTGAAACTGAGTACTGATGCTATACTTTAATTCTTGATTATTTTCCTGTGAAGTAAAAACATTTATTATTATTAAAATATCCATGCTACCCAAAGAAATCTATGGATTTAATGTAAACCCTATCAAAAATCAATAGCATTTTTCACAAAACTAGAACAAATGATGCTAAAATTTGTACAGACCATTAAAGACTCCATATAGCTAAAGCAATCTTGACAAAAAAAACAAAGCTTGGAGGTATCACAGTTTCAGATTTTAAGACATACTACAAAGCTATAGCAATCAAAACAGTATGGTACTGGCATACAATAGACACAAAGAAAATGGAACAGAGATCCCAGAAATAAACCCACACTTATATGATCAGTTACTCTATGACAAAGGAAGCAAGTAAATATAGTGGGGGAAGAGACAGTCTCTTCAATAGATGTTTATGGGAAAACTGGACAGCTCCAAGTAAAAGAATTCAACTGGACACTTTCTAACACCATACACAAAAATAAACTCAAAATGGATTAAAGAACTAAATGTGAAACCTGAAACCATTAAAATCCTAGGAGAGAACACAGGTAGTAACTTCTCTGACATGAGCCATAGCAATGTTTTTTAGATGTGTCCCCTCAAGCAAGGGAAACAAAAGGAAAAATAAACTATGAAGTCTACATCAAAATAAAAAGCTTCTGCAATGACAAAGGAAACCATCAACAAAACAGAAAGGCAACCTCTTTAATGTGAGAAGCTATTTGCGAATGATAGATCCACGAAGGGTTAATATCCAAAAAATATTTTTTAAATGTATACAGCTCAACACCAAAGAAAGAAACAATCTGACTTAAAAATGGGCAGAGGAGTTAAATAGACATTTTACCAAAGAAGACATACAGATGGCCAACAAACATGAAAAGATGCTCAGCATCACTAATCATCAGGGAAATGCAAATCAAAACCACAATGCAGTATCACCTTAGAGCTGCCAGAAATGGCTGAAATCAAAAACACAAGAAACAACAAGTGTTGATGAGGATGTGGATAAAAAAGAAACAGCATGAACTGTTGGTGGAAATGTAAACTGATGCAGCCACTATGGAAAAACACTGAGGCAAAATGTTCCTCAAAAAATTTCAAATAGAAATACCATGCAATCCAAATTCCACTACTGCATATATACCCAAAGGAAATGAAAGTGCTAATTTGAAAATATATATGTATGCCTATGTTTATCTTAGCATTATTTTAAATAGCCAAGTTGTGTAAGCAACCTACGTGTCTACTGATTGACAAATGGATAAGAAAGATGTGGTATATATACACAATGGAATATTATGTATCTTTAAAAAGGAGAATATTGTGAATTTACAACATGGATGGACCTGAAGAGTATTATGCTAAGTGAATTAAGTCAAAATGAATGAATTAAGTCACTTTTATGTGGAAACCAAAACAACAAATTAGTAAGCAAACAAGAGCAGAATTAGAATTAAAAATAAACCTACCCTATGACCCAGCAATAGCACTGCTAGGAATTTACCCAAGGGATACAGGAGTACTGATGCATAGGGGCACTTGTACCCCAATGTTTATAGCAGCACTCTCAACAATAGCCCAATTATGGAAAGAGCCTAAATGTCCATCAACTGATGAATGGATAAAGAAATTGTGGTTTATATACACAATGGAGTACTACGTGGCAATGAGAAAGAACGAAATATGGCCCTTTGTAGCAACGTGGATGGAACTGGAGAGTGTGATGCTAAGTGAAATAAGCCATACAGAGAAAGACAGATACCATATGGTTTCACTCTTATGTGGATACTGAGAAACTTAACAGAAACCCATGGGGGAGGGGAAGGAAAAAAAAAAAAAGAGGTTAGAGTGAGAGAGAGCCAAAGCATAAGAGACTGTTAAAAACTGAGAACAAACTGAGGGTTGATGGGGGAGGGGGGGTGGGAGGGAGGGGAGGGTGGGTGATGGGTATTGAGGAGGGCACCTTTTGGGATGAGCACTGGGTGTTGTATGGAAACCAATTTGACAATAAATTTCATATATTGAAAAAAAAAGAATTATAAATACAGAGAACAAACTGGTGGTTGACAGAGGGAAGGGGGTGGGGGAATGGGAAAAATGGGTGAAGGAGAGTAGGAGATACAAGATTACAGTTATGTAATAAACAAGTCACAGGGATGCAATGTACAGCACAGGGAATATAGTCAATTGTATTTTAATAATGTTGCATGGTGACAGATGGTCTCTATGCTTGTGGTGAGTATAGCATAACATATAAATTTCTCAAATAACTATGTTGCATACCTGAAACTAATGTAATGTGCATCTAGTATACTCAAATTTTATTTTATTTTTTAAAAGAATGCCACATGCTGTAGTCATGTTGTCCTGAGTAAATGTTTCAGCTCCTTAAGTGAAGGGGCAGTTATATTAGACAGGTATACACCAACTCCTCGGACTTAACTTTGGTAGATATCAGGTGTGTATTTACATTCATACTGCCTTCACTACCAGCATTCCTGAGAACATTCATTTGCCTTTTCTTATGAAACTGCCCATGATCAAACCAGTAACTAGATGCAGCCACCACCACTCCCTTCCCTGGGCCTCTGCCTGGTATCTGAACACATGAAGCATCTGGTCTCTGTATGCATGTGTCCCAATTTCCAAGCATGCTCCCTTTTAATTTCTGCCTTACTGTAAAACCTGGAAATGTTGGAGGTCAAAACAGTGACATAAAGATTATTTGCCGTAGCTACAATGTGATTTGGTTCTCTCCATTTTGTTTATAAAAGAGATGAAGGCTTTCTGTGTGTCTCTCTAAGAAATTAAACTACAGCAAGAATTTTAAAATCCACTTGTCTACTCAAAAGCAGCACCAACTTGCACATCAAGTTACAAAAATGCCCCGCCTTCACCTATCCTTAGTCTTCATAGTAACATTTTTGTTGATACAGATTTGACCGCATACTTCATTTGTTATCCAAAGCAGTCAAGGACAAGTCAGGGAGGTTACCTCATCTCTCTGCCCACACAGTCAGCCTTGAACTCCCCCAGTCCTAAATGGGAGAAAGGGTCCAAAAGGAGAGATGGGGGTCAGTTGCCAATGGCATAATTATGTGACTGGCTCAAGGAGGGTTTAAACAACAGACATACAGGTTTAAATAACCGTGTGACCAAAGTTGTCCACATACGACTTCACCACAGAAACAAACTGGAAAACTGACATTAAAAAGATTTCCTTTAGGGGCGCCTGGGTGGCTCAGTTGGTTGAGCGTCCGACTGGCTCAGGTCATGATCTCTCAGTTCATTGGTTGAGCCCCTCATCGGGCTCCGTGCTGACAGCTCAGAGCCTGGAGCCCGCTTCGGATTCTGCGTCTCCCTCTCTCTCTGCCCCTCCCCCGCTCATGCTCTGTCTGTCAAAAATAAATAAACATTTAAAAAAAAATAAAAAGATTTTCTCTTCCAGTGATAAGCAGTTTAATTTTTTTTCCTCCCTTTCACCACAACAGCTATGAAAAGAACATCACACATTCACCAGGCTCACTCACAGTTCATGCACGTGTGCATCTCATTCTGTCCTAACAAGAGCCCTGTAAATTACATATTAGAGGAGAAACTGACTACCAGATGATTGAAAATCTCCCAAGATCCCACAGTAGTGACAAAGCTATGACCGGAGCCTGGGCCTCCCAACTCCAGGATAATACTCCTTCCTTTGCTGAACTTAGGAATAGGTGATACAGGCAATCAGCAGAATGGAATGCTGAAGCTCCTCTGGACCACCTCCCCTGATTCTGAGAACTCTGTCAAATGTCTCTCGTCAGCCTCCACTGCCAGTGTCCAAGAAGCTTATTCTCACCAGGTCAAGCACACATCATTGACACCTAAATGTCATTGACAACCCTAAGTCCCCAGGGTTGGGCTGCCAGGTGTGGTTGTGTAAGTTGTGCACTGCTCAACCCAAGAGGGTTCATTAATATCATGGCCTAAATGTCCTGTCTCAATGTGCAAAATGTGTGCCATGGGCCATCAGGTCACGTACAACTCATTGCAGAGCTTGTATCCTAGGCCCTTATGTAATGCTGTACTATGTTTACATAATCCCATTTCTCACTATAAATTATATGACATAACAATAAAATATCAACAAATAAAGCCTAATATATAAAAAATAAGTATAACAGAAACTATAATTAACATTATAATATTTATAAAGTGGACTCAAGGATGCTGCTACCAAGATTTAGTGTCCAAAGATTACCACGTTTTAGTGAAAATTCACATGCTATATACCTTTATGCTCTTGTCCTATCACAAATAATTTTCATTCTTGCCATGGGTCTCACAGCATACTTCACTAAGGCCTATAATATTATAGCAAGGCCACATTAAAGTCACATCAACAACTGAAGTCATGGCCTGATAATGTATAAAAAGAGAAAAGAAGTTGTTTTTTAATAACAAATAACTACCAAATGTGAGTTCTGAAGGGGGAATAAATATCTTTGGTTATTTTATAACATCATAGTTTGAAAAAGACCAGCCAATATTATTTTCCCTCTTGGAGTAACATTCTTAAAAGTTGAGCAAACTACTAAACGCTAAAAATGAATATATAACATTATCATTGTCAGTATCCATAATTAGTTGGCCTAATTTGTACTTTGGAAAACATTAAGGAAAAAAATTACCCAGTATAGACAATATGTCCTCTGTCGATGCTTAGGTGCCTGTGGTAAATGTTGGCAAGAGTGCCTGAACTTATATTCACTTGTGTGTGCACACCATTTTGTGTTCTTCTCAATCAAGAGGTAGAGTCAGTTTCACCAGCACCTGAATGTGATCTGTCCTTGTGAGCTGACATGACCAACAGATTGCAGTAAAAGTAATGGTGCCAGTTCTGAGCTTCTTGGAATGTTACCAAGAGAATACCAGCAAGCTAGTCTCCTGGGGGGGGGGGGGTAGGGGGTAGGGGTAAGCGATTATGTGCAACAGAGCTAAGAGATCAGCTAAGATGACGAAAGCCATCTTGGACCAGTAAGGCTCCAATCTACCCAATAGCTGACTACAGATATATGAATGTACTGGGCCAAATCCAAAACCACTCAACTAAACCCAGACCAAAGTTCTAACTCCTAGAATCATGAATAAAACAAATGGTTAAGACATGATTATTTGGGGTTGTTTGTTAAGTATGAAAATCTAACTGAATACGTAAAGAGGAACCAATATCATCTTATATTTGTATCTAGTTTCCTTTTAGCAGAAGAGTCTCTAGTACAAATATTTCTACCTCATCTCATTTTACAGTCTTGCTTGTAGGACTTTATTCTTTGTGTGGCTACTTTCTCCATTATTAAGACATCGTTCTGCTCAGCAGCAGACACACAGGTATTCTTCCACTGACCCCAGAGACCCTGTCTTCACATGACTACCCTGAAAAGAAAATTGGCTTGGCAATTAGTTTTTCCAATTTATTAACCAGCCATTTCAAATTCCTAGCCTGTGACAAACCTTCCTTGGTAAAGAAGTCTAAAGAGTTGTGTGAGAGCATCAGGACTCCATAGTGTAAACCTACTTGAAGAAATCGCACTTAGTCCTCCAGTCTAATGATGGATGCAAAGACATACTACTGACTCATCTTTGAGATTTGAGGACTTTGAAGTTCGAGAAACTAACTTATCAGGAAGCTAAAAGGGACCTTGAACTCCTAATAGATTCCTAAAGAGAATTCCTAAGAGTCCATCCCTAAGATAAGTTATAATCATAATTATCATCACCTGAAGTTTACATAGTTCTTAATCTCTAGGAAATCTATAGGGAAGTCTGAACAACCAGAAGCCAGTGTCAAATACAAGGTGTCCTCTGATAAAAGGAAGAACTGGCAAATGACCTTAAGAGAAAGCTCTTCCTGAAATAGAATACATGAAAGAAAAAATAAGGGAAGTCTGTGACAGGATTAAAAGGATGACAAAGGTCAAGTGGGAGATTTACTGTGGGAGAAAAAGGTCTGTATTCCACATAATTTTTCTGGACTGAACACTCAGTAATAAGGCATTTAATTCAAGTTTATCACCGCTAATCTCCAGATAAGCTGTTCAAGTCTCATTTTCCACATCTGACTCCATTTTGTGTTAGAGAAGGATTTTTCCCTTCTGTATCCAATACCACTGCCAAACACTGCTGCCATAATTGCTATGCCCAATTCTCTGATTAAGGTATAAGTAGCCATTTCTCTTCACTGGAGGAGAAGAGTGCAACTCTAGATAGCTGCTTCTGAGACCATGCCGTACATATTTACACCCTAAATCACTTCCTGTCTGCCCAGATTCTCATAAAGCTCAAAGAACTCATGATGGTGCTAAACAACCCAGAACAGTACTTTAGGCTTCAACCACTGAGGTAAAGCCGCTGTTGGAGATTATTCCATAGTGAAGATCTGGATACACTTCCTCACATGCAAAGCTATGTCAGAGAAGGAATGGCTGTAGGAATCAGGGATTACTCTGACAAGAAGATGATTCGAGAGGCACAAAATAGCCAGTGATGTGTTAGAAGCAGCTCTTAGCAACTCATAAGAGCATATGTTCAGGTATTTTACAAGCTGGCCGACATCACATCAGTAGTTGATATAAGCTATAGTGGGAGAATTTATGCCACAGAATTAACAAATACTACAACAAATGACTTTATTTTTCTGGAAAGCTGATTGTTAAACATTTGCCTGTTTGTCATTGAAAATAGCTGTCTTCAATTATTTTAAGGTATATCTTTCAAAAGAGATTGTATTTGCTCAAAAACAGAGCTTCTCAAAGCTTTCTAACACAGTATTCACAAAGGTAAGTGAGAATAAAACAGATTCCTTGGAGCTCCATGGATATGGTCCAAAGTGGCAGAGAATCGAAGCAAGTATTAAATACTGAAGGCAATGAGGATGTATAATAATGATAGAAATAAAATACTGGGAAACAATAAATATATTTTATGTAGCCCATGAGTAGGCTTAAACATTTAAACCACATGCATTTTGGGGCCCCTGGGCGGCTCAGTTGGTTAAATATCTGACTTTGGCTCAGATCATGATCTCACAGTTTGTGAGTTTGAGCCCCGCGTTGGGCTCTATGCTGACAGTTCAGAGCCTGGAGCCTGCTTCAGATTCTGTGTCTCTCATTCTCTCTGCCTCTCCCCTGTGCACACACACTCTCTGTCTCAAAAATGAATAAACATTTTAAAAAGTGAAGTACATGCATTTTTAGGACGGCATTAGGAATATTGTTATTAATTTTTTAAGTAAAACTATAGGTGTAAGGTAAAAGCATAAGGTAAAAATTTGAGAGTAACTATTAAAATTTATAAGGAGAATATGTAATGTCCCAAACTATATATGGAACAGCATATAATAAGACAATGAAATAAAACAACAGCAGTAAAAAAGCAAAGACAAAAATTCAACAAATAAAAGGCAAGAAAAGAAAAAAAAATAGAAGGTGTAAAATTAGAACAAAATATAAAGTTACATGGTAGAAAAAATCCATATGCACTGATAATTAGAATAAATGTTGAATTATTAAGGCCATGTGTTAAAAGATTTTAAGAATGGATTATAATACAAAATCCAGTTGATATGTGGCTATAAGAAATATGCCTAAAACATAATGACATAAAGGTTGAAGCACAAAGGTAGAAAAAAATGTACTAAAAGAAATTATTTACCAAATGAAAAGCTGATATATCTATATTAATTTCAGATAAAATTGGCTTTAACATAAAATATTATGAATATAGTAAGATGCTATAAAATGAAAGAAGGTTCAACTCCCCAAGTATATGATTCTAAAATTAGAGCCCATAAACAGCATTGAAATACATAAAGATAGGGGAGCCTGGGTGGCTCAGTCAGTTAAGCATCTGACTTCGGCTCAGGTCATGATCTCACAGTTCCTGGGTCTAAGCCCCACACTGGGCTCTGTGCTGATATCTCAGAGCTCAGAACCCGGAGCCTACTTCAGATTTTGTGTTTCCCTCTCTCTCTCTGCCTCTTTCCCACTCATGCTTGCTCTTGCTCTCTCTCTCTCTCAAAAATAAATAAACATTAAAACAATTTTAAATACAAAAAGATAAAATTGACAGGATATAGGGACAAGTTTTGCCATTCTGTGAAATATCAATAGAAATCCCTCAACTGGATAAATTAAAACTTAAAATGTTAGTAAATATATAGAAGACTTTAGAAAAATAGTAATATGCCGGATTTATGGGACAAATACAGAATATGTCAACAAGTAAATAGAGAATATTGATTCCTCTCAAGCTCACACTGAGTGTTTACAAAAATTAACTGTAGTAAGCCATAAAACAAGAGTATCAACATGTT
This sequence comes from Panthera tigris, assembly GCF_018350195.1. Lineage (NCBI taxonomy): Eukaryota > Metazoa > Chordata > Mammalia > Carnivora > Felidae > Panthera > Panthera tigris. The sequence continues at coordinate 67,868,761 of NC_056662.1, read as the reverse complement.
TGGGGAGGTGGGAAATCACCACAGACCATATTCTCTATTATGCAATTAAATTAGAGGTTAATGGCAAAGAGATAAATTTAAATATTTCTGGTAGTTCATACATTTCAAAAGAGTACCTTTCATTTATCTATATACCAAAAAGAAATCAAAATGGGAAATTGAAAAATATTTAGAACTAAGCTATAATGAAAAAATTACCTATCAATATTTGTCAAATAGAGCTAAGACAAACTTTATAGGGAAATTTACAGGTCAGGTGTATATATTGGAAGGAAGAAAAGCTGGAAAACTAATGAAATGATATCAAATAAGAGGTTAAAAAAATAGAGCAAAAAGAAAATAGAGGAAAATAAGAGCAAAAAATGTGGAAAGAGAAAACAAAGAATAAGATCAGCAAAAGCAAAAGTCTTTTGAAAGGATTAATAAACTATAGAAAATTCTGGCTATCTTGGTCAATGTAAAGAGACAGAAATAAGCAGTACAAAAATTGTCCTAAAAGTATTTTAAAGAGAATACTAAAATATTGATAACAATACTAATAAAAAATCAGACAAAGATACTACCAAAATACCAAACTACAGTCCAATATCCGTGATGGACATGGGTGCAAAAATTATCAACAAAATATTAGCAAACCATATTCATCAATACAGTAAAAGATCATTCACCATGATCAAATGAAATTTATTACAAGGATGCAAGAAAAGGTCAATGTTCACAAATCAATGTAATACAACACATTAACAAAATGAAGGATACAATTACATGATCACCTCAACAGATGCAGAGAAAAAATTGACAAAATTTAACACCCATTCATAATAAAAACTCTCAACAAAGTGTCTTTAAAGGGGACATAACATAATAAAGGCAATATATGAAAAATCCACTTAACATCATTCTGAATGGTGAAAAGCTGGGAGCTTTTCTTCTAAGATCAGGAACAAGACAATGATGTCTATATTAACCACTTTAATTCAAGATCATACTGGAAGTCCTAGCCACAGCAATCAGACCAAAAGAGAAATAAAGGACATCCAAATTGATAAAGAAGAAGTAAAGCTATCACTATCTGCAGATGACATGATAACATATATAGAAAACCCTAAAAACACCATAAAAACTAATAAATTAATTCAGTAAATTTGAGGATATAAATTAATATATAGACATTCTTGTGTTTCTTTTTTTTTTTTTTTTAACGTTTATTTATTTTTGAGACAGAGAGAGACAGAGCATGAACAGGGGAGGGTCAGAGAGAGGGAGACACAGAATCCGAAACAGGCTCCAGGCTCCGAGCTGTCAGCACAGAGCCCAACGCGGGACTTGAACTCACGGACCGTGAGATCGTGACCTGAGTCGAAGTCGGCCGCTCAACCAACTGAGCCACCCAGGCGCCCCAACATTCTTGTGTTTCTATACACTACTAATGGAGTAACAGGAACTAACAAATTAATTCAGTAAATTTGAGGATACAAATTAATATATAGACATCTCTTGTGTTTCTATACACTACTAATGAAGTAATAGGCAAAGAAATTAAGAAAACAATTCCAGTTCTTAAGGGGAAGCTGGCAGCACAGGAGGGCGCTGGGCTTACCTCGTCCTGCTGATTACTTAGATTCCACCAACATCTGCCTAAATAACCCAGAAAACCACCAGAAGACTAGCAGAATGGACTCTCTGGAGCCAAGCGTAGACAAGAGGCCCAAAGAAGAGGATAGGAAGGGCGGAGAGGCAGTGAGCACTACACAGACTAGCAAGGGGGAGCCAGGGTTGTGGAGGGGCAGCCCGCCCAGCAAGGCAGAGCCCCCAAGTCTGGCTTGCAAAAGCAGAGGGGCCAGACTGCATGAGTTCTGACAGCCAGCAGGACTTAACACCTGGAATGTTAAAAGTCAACAGCTCTGCTCTCGGAGAGCTGGAGGGTGAGAGGACACCAGAAGGGAGACTTGTTGAGCCCTGGAAGACAGAGCTCAGCTCCACGAGGAACAAAGGTGCTGGCCAGCACCATCTCCCTCTCCCATCCTCCAGCCGAAATTCCAAAGGGAACCAGTTCCCATCACCAAACTTGTTTGCACTGCGAGAACACCCAACGCTGTGCTTCTGTGGATCCATCCCTCTGACGGGTCTGCCTCCCTCCCGGTGCTGCAGAGCCCCTCCTGCAGGGGACCACCAATGGCAAAGCAAGCTAAGCCTGCCCTTCCTGCCCCTGTGCACCTTGCAGATCCACCCCGGCTAATACACCAGATCCCATCAAAGCAGCACCACGAGCCTGGCAGTGTACAAGTAGCCCGGACATGGGCCACATCACTCCACAGTGAGTTCTGCCCCTGGGAGAGGGGAAGTTAAGGTACACAACAGTCTGACTGTGGCCCCAGCGGTGGGCTGGGGACAGACATCGGGTCTGACTGCAGCCCTGCCCACCAACACAAGTTACTCCAGACAGCACAGGGGAAGTGCCCTGCAGTTCAGCACCACCCCAGGGACTACCCAAAATGATGAAATGGAAGAACTCTCCTCAAAAGAAACTCCAGGAAGTAGTGACAGCTAACAAATTGATCAAAAATGATTTAAGCAATATAACGGAACAAGAATTTAGAATAATAGATGTAAAATTAATTGCTGGGCTTGAAAAAAGTATAGAGGACAGCAGAGAATCTATTGCTACAAAGATCAAGGGACTAAGAAAGTAATGAGGGGCTAAAAAATGCTATAAATGAGGTGCAAAATAAAATGGAGGTGACCACATCTCAGATTGAAGAGGCAGAACACAATAGGAGAATTAGAAGATAAAATTATGGGAAAAGAGGAAGCTGAGAAAAAGAGAGATAAAAAAGATCCAGGAGTATGAGGGGAGAATTAGAGAACTAAGTGATGCAATCTAATGGAACAATATCCGTATAATAGGAATTCCAGAAGAGGAAGAGAGAGAGAAAGGGGCTGAAGGTGTACTTGAACAAATCATAGTTGAGAACTTCCCTGATCTGGGGAAGGAAAAAGGCATTGAAATCCAAGAGGCACAGAGAACTCCCTTCGAACATAACTTGAATCAATCTTCTGCATGACATATCATAGTGAAACTGGCAAAATACAAGGATAAAGATAAAATTCTGAAAGCAGCTAGGGATAAACATGCTCTAACTTATAAAGGGATACCGATAATACTAGTGGCAGACCTATCTCCTGAAACTTGGCAGGCCAGAAAGGAATGGCAGGAAATCTTCAATGTGATGAACAGAAAAAATATGCAGCCGAGAATCCTTTATCCAGAAAGTCTGTCATTCAGAATAGAAGTAGAGATAAAGGTCTTCCCAAACAAACAAAAACTGAAGGAATTCATTACCACTAAACCAGCCCTACAAGAGATCCTAACGGGGATTCGGTGAGTGAAATGTTGCAAGAACCCCAAAGGACCAGAGACATCACTACAAGCATGAAACCTACAGACATCACAATGATTCTAATCCCATATCTTTCAATAATAACACTGAATGTAAATGGACTAAATGCTCCAACCAAAAAACATAGGGTATCAGAATGGGTAAAAAAAAAACAAGACACATCTATTTACTGTCTACAGGAGACTCATTTTAGACCTGAGGACACCTTCATATTGAAAGTGTGGGGATGGAGAACTATTTATCATGCTACTGGAAGTCAAAAGAAAGCTGGAATAGCCATACTTATATCAGACAAACTAGACTTTAAATTAAAGGCTGTGACAATAGATGAAGAAGGGCATTATATAATAATTACAGGGTCTATCCATCAGGAAGAGCTAACAATTATAAAGGTCTATGCACCAAATACTGAAGCCCCCAAATATATAAAACAACTAATCACAAACATAAGCAACCTTAGTGATAAGAATGTGGTAATTGCAGGGGACTTTAATACTCCACTTACAACAATGGATAGATCATCTAGACACAGGATCAATAAAGAAACAAGGGCCCTGAATGATACATTGGACCAGATGGACTTGACAGATATATTTAGAACTCTGTATCACAAAGCAACAGAATATACTTTCTTCTTGAGTGCACATCGAACATTCTCCAAGATAGATCACATACTGGGTCACAAAACAGCCCTTCATAAGTATAAAATAATTGAGATCATACCATGCACACTTTCAGACCACAATGCGATGAAGCTTGAAATCAACCATAGGAAAAAGTCTGGAAAACCTCCAAAAGCGTGGAGGTTAAAGAACACCCTACTTAAAAAATAAAAAAAATAAAAAAAATAAAAAATAATAATAATAAAAAAAAAAAAAAAAAAAAAAAAAAAAGAACACCCTACTGAAGAATGAATGGGTCAACCAGGTGATTAGAGAAGAAATTAAAAAATATATGGAAACAAATGAAGATGAAAATACAATAATCCAAATGCTTTGGGATGCAGCAAACGCAGTCCTGAGAGGAAAATACATTGCAATCCAGGCCTATCTCAAGAAACAAGAAAAATCCCCAATACAAAATCTAACATCACACCTAAAGGAAATAGGAGAACAGCAAAGATACCCCAAACCCAGCAGAAGAAGAGAAATAATAAAGATCAGAGCAGAAATAAACAATATAGAATCTAAAAAAAACTGTAGAGAAGATCAACGAAACCAAGAGTTGGTTTTTTGAAAAAATAAACAAAATTGACAAACCTCTAGCCACGCTTCTCAAAAACAAAAGGGAGATGACCCAAATAGATAAAATCATAAATGAAAATGGAATTATTACAACCAATCCCTCAGAAATACAAGCAATTATCAGGGAATACTATGAAAAATTATATGCCAACAAACTGGACAACATGGAAGAAATGTACGAATTCCTAAGCACCCACACACTTCCAAAACTCTATCAGGAGGAAATAGAAAACTTGAACAGACCCATAACCAGCGAAGAAATTGAATCAGTTATCAAAATTCTCCCAACAAGTAAGAGTCCAGGACCAGATGGCTTCCCAGGGGAGTTCTACCAGACGTTTAAAGCAGAGATAATACCTATCCTTCTCAAGCTGTTCCAAAAAATAGAAAGGGAAGGAAAACTTCCAGACTCATTTTATGAAGCTAGTGTTACTTTGATTCCTAAACCAGACAAAGACCCAGCAAAAAAAAGAGAACTACAGGCCAATATCCCTGATGAATATGGATGTAAAAATTCTCAATAAGACACTAGCAAATAGAATTCAACAGCATATAAAAAGAATTATTCACCATGATCAAGTGGGATTCATTCCTGGGTTGCAGGCCTGGTTCAATATTCACAAATCAATCAATGTGATACATCACATTAATAAAAGAAAAGATAAGAACCATATCCTGTCAATCGATGCAGAAAAAGCATTTGACAAAATTCAGCATCCTTTCTTAATAAAAACCCTCGAGAAAGTTGGGATAGAAGGAACATACATAAATATCATAAAGGCCATTTATCAAAAGCCCATAGCTAATATCATCCTCAATGGGGAAAAACAGAGCTTTCCCCCTGAGATCAGGAACATGACAGGGATGTCCACTCTTACCACTGTTGTTTAACGTAGTGTTGGAAGTGCTAGGCTAACATCAGCAATCAGACAACAAAAGTAAATCAAAGGCATCAAAATTGGCAAAGCTAAGTCAAGCTTTCACTTTTTGCAGATGACGTGATATTATACATGGAAAACCTGATAGACTCCACCAAAAGTCTGCTAGAACTGATCCATGAATTCAGCAAAGTTGCAGGATACAAAATCAATGTACAGAAACCAATTGCATTTTTATACACTAATAATGAAGCAACAGAAAGACAAATAAAGAAACTGATCCCATTCACAATTGCGCCAAGAAGCATCAAATACCTAGGAATAAACCTAACCAAAGATGTAAAAGATCTGTATGCTGAAAACTATAGAAAGCTTATGAAGGTAATTGAAGAAGATATAAAGAAATGGAAAAACATTCTGTGCTTATGGATTCGAAGAATAAATATTGTTAAAATGTCAATACTACCCAAAGCTATCTACACATTCAATTCAATCCCAATCAAAATTGCACCAGCATTCTTCTCGAAGCTAGAACAAGCAATCCTAAAATTTGTATGGAACCACAAAAGGCCCCAAAATTTTGAAGAAGACCAAAGCGGGAGGCATCACAATCCCAGACGTTAGCCTCTACTACAAAGCTGTAATCATCAAGACAGCATGGTATTAGCACAAAAACAGACACATAGACCAATGGAATAGAATAGAAACCCCAGATATAGACCCACAAATGTATGGCCAACTAATCTCTGACAAAGCAGGAAAGAATATCCAATGGATAAAAGACAGTCTCTTTAACAAATGGTGCTGGGAGAACTGGACAGCAACATACAGAAGAATGAAACTAGACCACTTTGTCACACCATTCACAAAAGTAAACTCAAAATGGATAAAGGGCCTGAATGTGAGACAGGAAACCATCAAAACCCTAGAGGAGAAAGTAGGAAAAAACCTCTATGATCTCAGCCACAGCAATTTCTTACTTGACACATCCACAAAGGCAAGGGAATTAAAAGCAAAAATGAACTATTGGGACCTCATAAAAAGTTTCTGCACTGCAAAGGAAAAAATCAACAAAACTAAAAGCCAACCAATGGAATGGGAAAAGGTATTTACAAATGACATATTGGACAAAGGGCTAGTATCCAAAATCTGTAAAGAACTCACCAAACTCCACACACAAAAAACAAATAATACAGTGAAGAAATGAGCAGAAAACATGAATAGACACTTTTCTACAGAAGACATCTAGATGGCCAACAGGCACATGAAAAGATGCTCATCGTTGCTTCTCATCAAGGAAATACAAACCAAAACAACATTGAGATACCACCTCATGCCAGTTAGAGTGGCTAAAATGAACAAATCAAGAAACTATAGACGCTGGCGAGGATGTGGAGAAATAGGAACCCTCTTGCACTGTTGGTGGGAATGCAAATTGGTGCAGCTGCTGTGGAAAACAGTGTGGAGGTTCCTCAAAAAATTAAAAATAGATCTTCCCTATGACCCAGCAGTAGCACTGCTAGGAATTTACCCAAGGGATACAGGAGTGCTGATGCATAGGGGCACTTGTACCCCAATGTTTATAGCAGCACTCTCAACAATAGCCAAACTATGGAAAGAGCCTAAATGTCCATCAACTGATGAATGGATAAAGAAATTGTGTTTATATACATAATGGAGTACTCTGTGGCAATGAGAAAGAATGAAATATGGCCTTTTGTAGCAACGTGGATGGAACTGGAGAGTGTGATGCTAAGTGAAATAAGCCATACAGAGAAAGACAGATACCATATGGTTTCACTCTTATGTGGATCCTGAGAAACATAACAGAAACCCATGGGGGAGGGGAAGGGAAAAAAAAGTTAGAGAGGGAGGGAAGCAAAACATAAAAGACTCTTAAAAACTGAGAACAAACTGAGGGTTGATGGGAGATGGGAGGGAGGGGATGCTGGGTGAGGGGTATTGCGGAGGGCACCTGTTGGGATGAGCACTGGGTGTTGTATGGAAACCAATTTGACAATAAATTTCATATTCAAAATAATAATGATGATGATGATAATAATAATAATAATAAAGAAAACAATTCCATTTACAATTGCACCAAAAAGAATAAGGAAGTGAAAGACCTATATAATGAAAAGTATAAAGTATTATACCTATATAATGAAAAGTATAAACAGTGATGAAAGAAACTGAAGATGACACAAACAAAAGAAAAGACATGCCATGACCATGGATTAGAATAATGAATGTTAAAATGTCCACACCACCCAAAGCAATCTATGGATTCAATGCAATCCCTATCAAATTACCAAGAGCATTTTTCACAAAATTAGATTAAATCATCTTAAAATTTGTATGGAAGTACAAAAGACCCCAAACAGACAAAGCAATCCTGAGAAAGAAGAACAAAGCTGGAGGTATCACAATTCCAGGTTTCAACATATAGTTCAAAACTGCAATAATCCAAACAGTTTGATATGGGCACACAACAGACAGGTACAACAATGGAACAGAATAGAGATGCCAGAAATAGACTCACATTTATATGGTCGATTAATCTGTGACAAAGGAAGAAAAATATATAATGGGAGAAAAGACAGTCTATTCAATAAGTGGTGTTGGGAAAACTGGGCATCTACATGGAAAAGAATGAAGCTGGACTACTTTCTAACACCATACACAAAAATAAACTCAAAACAGATTAAAGACCTAAATATGAGACCTGAAACCATAAAACCGCTAGATGAAAACACAGGTAGTAATCTGCCTGATGTCAGCCTAAGCAACGTTTTTCTAGATAGGTCTCCTCAGACAAGGGAAACAAATGCAAAAATAAATTATTGAGACTATGTCAAAATCAAAAGCTTGCATGCAGCAAGGAAAGACATCAACACAATGAAACAACAACCTGTTGAATGAAAGAATATATTTGTAAGTAGTATATCTAATAAAAGGATGATACTCAAAATATATTTTTTAAAAAACTTATACACCTCAACACTAAAAAAACAAATAATCCAATTAAATAATGTGCAAAGGAAATGAATATATCTTTTTCCAAAGACAACATACAGGTGGGCAACAAACACATGAAAAGATGGTCAGGATCACTGATCATCATGCAAATCAAAACCATCATGAGGTATCACCTTACGCCTGTCAGAATGGCTAATACCAAAAGACAAGAGATAACAAGTGTTGGCAAGGATGTGGAAAAAAAGGAACCCCCTTGCACTGTTGTCAGGAATGTAAATTGATTCAACCACTGTGGAAAACAGTATGAAGATTCCCAAAAAATAAAAATAAAAATAGAAATACCGCACCATTCCGTATTTCTACTACCAAACATTTCCCCCAAAGAAAATGAAAGCACTAATTTGAAAAGATAGATGTACTCCAATATTTACTTTAGCATTATTTACAATAGCCAAGATATGGAAGCAACCAGTGTCCATCAACAGATGATAGATAAAGAAATGTGGTATATATGTATAATGGAGTACAACTGAGCCATAAAAAAGAATGAGATCCTGCAATTTATGACAACATGGATGGATTTAGAGGGTATTATGCTAAGTGAGTAAGTCAAAGAAAGACAAAGAAACTATGATTTCACTAACATGTGGAATCTGAGAAACAAACAAAAAGGTAGAAACAGACCCATAAACACAGAGAACAAATTATGGCTACCTGAGGGGAGAGGGTGGGAGGATGGCAAAAAGAGGTGAAGGTGAGTAAGGTACAGGCTTCCAGTTATAGAATGAGCAAGCCCTGAAGATGAAAGGTACATTGTAGGGAATATAGTCAATGGTATTTTAATAGCATTGTATGGTGACAGATGGGAGCTAAACTATGGTGAGCATAGCATAACACATAGAGTTGTTGAATCATGTTGTACATCTAAAACTAATGTAACATTGTGTATCAATTATACTTCAATAGAAATAAATGGACAGAAATAAATACTAAAAATTGTTTTAAGGGACACCTGGGTGGCTCAGTCAGTTAAGCATCCAACTTCAGCTGAGGTCATGATCTCACGGCTCATGAGTTTGAGCCCCGCACCAGGCTCTGTGCTGACAGCTCAGAGGCTGAAGCCTGCTTCAGATTCTGTGTCTCCCTCTCTCTCTGCCACTGCCCCACTCTCACTCTGTCTCTCTCTCCCTCAAAATAAATAAAAATTTAAAAAAATTTAATTGATTTAAAAAGATTTCATAGAAAATACTAAAAATCTTTATGACAATAAACACTAAAACTTGCATGAAATAGCAAGTTTCTAAAAAAATTATAACAAAAATTTTAAGAAAAAATAGGAAGCCTAAATAACACAGTCACAATTTATAAAGTTGAATTCACTGTATGTATATATGTATATGTGTACATATACCACATCTTTATCCATTCATCGGTCGATGCACATTTGGGTTCTTTCCATAATTTGGCTATTGCTGATAGTGCTGTATTTACTCGGCAATCAAAAAGCATGAAATCTTGTCACTTGCAACAAGGTGGATGGAACTAGAATGTATTATGCTAAGTGAAATAAGTCAGTCAGAGAAAGACAAATATTCTATTATTTCACTCCTATGTGGAATTTAAGAAACAAAACAGATGAACACAGGGGAAGGGAAGGAAAAATAAGATAAAAACAGGGAGGCAAACCACAAGAGACTCTTTTTCTTTTTTGAGAGAGAGAGAGAGAGCACACGAGAGCGAGCGAGCGAGCGAGCATGTGAGCAGGGAAGGGGCATAAAGGGAGGGAGAGAGAGAAGGAAACCTGGACTGTGAGATCATGACCAGAGCCAAAATCAAGAGTCAGGCGCTTAGCAGACTGAGCCACCCAGCCTTCCCCATAAGAGACTCTTAAATACAGAGAAAAGACTGAGGGTTGCTGGAGGGGAGTTGGGAGAAAGAATGGAATAAATGGGTGATGGGCATTAAGGAGGGCTCTTGTTAGGATGAGCAATGGGTGTTCTATATAAGTGATGAATCACTAAATTCTATTCTTGAAACCATTATTAAAGTATATGTTAACTAACTTGGATTTAAATAATTAAAAATATGACGGAAATATACAAAGTCTCTGTCAGTGGAATATTAGCCACAAATAAAGGTCTGAATTTTAAAAAAAGCAGTTGGTGGCTCCTGGGTCTGTTAAGTGGCCAACTTCAGCTCATGTCATGATCTTGTGGTTCGTGAGTTTGACCCCTGTGTGGGGCTCTGTGCTGACATCTCAGAGCCCCGGAGCCTGCTTCAGACTCTGTCTCTCCCTCTGTCTCTGTCCCTCCCCCACTTGCGTTCTTGTGTTCTCTCTCTCTCTCTCTCTCTCCCCCCCCCCTTCCCTCTATTTCTCTCTCTCAAAAATAAACATTAAAATTTTTTGAAAAGTTGAAGGAGGCCTAGGTGGGTCAGTTGGTTAAGCGTCTGACTCTTGATTTCAACTCAGATCATGATCTCATGGTTCGTGGGATTGAGGCCCCAGCCCTGCATTGGGCTTCGCGCTGACAGTGCAGAGTCTGCTTGGGATCCTGTCTCTTCCTCTCTCTCTGTCCCTCCCCAGCTTGTGCCTTCTCTCTAAAAAGTAAATAAATAACCTCAAAAAATGTTTTCAAAAAAGTTGAATTTATATTTTTAAAAACATACATATATACACACACATAACATAAAACCAGGCATAGGTGGTTTTACATGCAAGCAAAGCCATACTTCCAAGGAGTAGATTATTCTAATCTGTAACACTTCTTTTTCCTAAGAACAAAATAACCAAGATCATTTCCCAATTCAGTCTGAGAAAAATATATCCTTGATACCAAACCACAAAGGGACAACATAAGAAAGGTAGAAATTACACTGCTCACTAAAAACTATTCATTACTGGGGCGCCTGGGTGGCTCAGTCGATTAAGCAGCTGACTTCTGCTGATCTCGCAGTCCGTGAGTTCGAGCCCCGCATCAGGCTCTGTGCTGACAGCCTGTTTCAGATTCTGTGTCTCCCTCTCTCTGACCCTCCCCTGTTCATGCTCTGTCTCAAAAATAAATAAAACGTTAAAAAAATTTAAAAAAAATAAATAAAAACTACTCATTACTAAGTTACAAATTACTTAGGAGCATAGATGCCAAAATTCTAAATAAAATATTGGGAGATTAAATCAGTGTATAAAATGACAATTACTCATAAACAAGTCTGTTAATCCTGAGAATATGAATAGTTTAAGTATAAAATTAGCATCATAACTCAGCAAATTAATAGTTCTTTTAGGGGGGAACAAATGAAGAAAAGGCATTAAACAATATTGATCTCCATTGATACTTAAAAAAAAATTCTTAGAAACCTTTTCTAAGGTCTTTAACCTGATATCTATCCTGGTACACACCAAAAGCCTGTGATAAATATCATTTGAGTAATGAAAAATAAGAAAATATTTTCTTTAAAAACAGGAACATGACAAGAAGGCTCACCATAAACTTCTAATCATCATTGCACTGGATATCCTACCCAGAGAAGAAAAGAAAGAGAGATAGAGAGGGAGAGAAAGAGAGAGAGAGGTGGAGAAGGAGAAGGATGAGACAATGAAGGAGGGGGAAGAGAGGGAAGGGAAGGAGAGAGAGAAAGAAGAACAGGAAGGGAGGAAGGAATTTAAAAAGAAAAAATAGACTCATATATACATATAATATATGTGCTACATACAATGTGCTTAGATGTGAATGGTAGTCTACATAGAAGTGTAGTAAGGCAATTAGGTATAAGATAAATATTCCAAAATCAATTGCATTTTTACAATGTGATAACAAAGTTATTTTAAATACTGGTATTGTTTACAATGGCAAAAACATGTATATGTCATGTAGATATAACTTCTACATAACTTCTTTCTTAAGATATTAAGACCTTTGTGGAGAAACTATAAAACTGTATTGAAAGACATCAATGAAGGCCCTATAAAGGATGGTAATATACCACAATTAGGGCTAAGAAGACTTAATATCTTCAAGGTGATAATTTTTCCCAAAATTAATCTATACAATCAATGTAATTCCAAACAGAATTCTATCAGAGTTTTTTTCAAGAAGTTTGACAAGTAGGGATGCCTAGGTGGCTCAGTCAGCTAAGTGTCCAACTTCCGCACAGGTTACAATATCACGGTTTGTGGGTTCGAGCCCAGAATTGGGCTCCACGCTGACAGTGTGGAGCCAGCTTGGGATTCTGACTCTCTTCTGTCTGCCTCTTCCCCACAAGTGCTTGTGCTCTCTCTCTCAAAATAAATAAATAAACTTAAGAAAATAAGAAGTTTAATAAGGCTGATTCTAAAATTCATATGGAATAATCAAGGTCCAAATAGGCAAGATATTACTTGAGAGAGTATTTTCTTACCATATATCATGTATCAATCAAGACTTAAAGTTTAAGTGATTCAGTAGAGCACTGGTACAGATAAGAAGGACAATGGACTATAAAAGAGCTTCAACACAAACTTATTCAAAACACTTACTTGAGATAGGAGAAAAGTAGTTTTTATAGATGAGGGGGGGAAAGGGTCTATTCAATAAATGGTTCTGGGACAACTGTTTACTCATGTGGATAAAAACTATTATATCACTGGGGCGCCCGGGTGGCTCAGTCGGTTAAGCATCCGACTTCAGCTCAGGTCACGATCTCGAGGTCCGTGAGTTCGAGCCCCGCGTCGGGCTCTGGGCTAATGGCTCAGAGCCTGGAGCCTGCTTCTGATTCTGCGTCTCCCTCTCTCTCTCTGCCCCTGCCCCATTCATGCTCTGTCTCTATCTCAAAAATAAATAAAAACATTAAAAAAAAATTTTAAAAAACCTATTATATCACTAACACTGAAATTGAGTTCCTGACTCAAAGTATATATAATTCTCAATATCAAGTAGATTAGAGACTTAAATGTGCAGAGCAAAACCCCAAAATTTTTAGGAAAAAAAAATTGGAGAATATTTTCCTAACCTCAGGATAAAGAAAGATCACATGAGAATAAGAACATAAATTATAGCCTATTTATACAATAGAATATTCTACAGTAATAAAATTAACTAACTACAGCTACTTATAACATAGCAAATGGGTTATTCTTAAAAATGTCAAGTTAGTGTAAAATAGCAAGTAACAAAAGACTACTTAAAGATTGATACAATTTGTATAAAATCAAAATAAAGCAAGCAAAATTAAGCAATATATTATTTGCTGATACATACTTCGGAGATAATTTTTTTTTATTTTTTCTTCTTTAAAAAAAATTTTTTTTAACGTTTATTTATTTTTGAGACAGAGAGAGACAGAGCACGAACAGGGGAGGGTCAGAGAGAGAGGGAGACACAGAATCTGAAACAGGCTCCAGGCTCTGAGCAGTCAGCACAGAGCCCGACGCGGGGCTCGAACTCACATACCGCGAGATCGTGACCTGAGCCAAAGTCGGACGCTTAACCGACTGAGCCACCCAGGCGCCCCTGGAGATAATTTTTTTTAATTAATGGAATTTTGAAACACAAAACTCACATTAATGGTCACTTGCAGGCATAGGAACATCAGAGGGAATCAGAAGGAGCAACTAAGTAGATTCAGTGGCACTTGTAATGTCCCATTTCTTCAGGCCGCCCTGTTTTATAATTTTGCTTAATAATTTATATGTATTTTATTTATGTTCTGTAAGTTTTGAATATGACACAGTTTTAAAATAAAAATTTAAATTTTAAAAGGACTTGTGCTCATTTTACAAGGTCTAACTTCGTTATAATTGGAGTTGCAGAAGCCTAAGTGGAGATTTGTGAGGCAGGGGTAGAGATGGGAGTTTCGACTGGTAATGAGTTTGCTTTTGTTTTTGTTTTTGTTTTTTGTCACTGGTGTTAGTCAAGCATAGGCAGGTAAATCCCTTTAAATTATTGAGAATACTTTATTTTTATTAAGTTTATTTGTTTATTTGGGGAGGGGGCAAAGAGAGAGGGAAATAATGAGAATCCCAGGCAGGCCCTGTGCAGAACCTGATGTAGGGATTGAACCCACAAACTATGAGATCATGCCCTGAGCCAAAGTCAGAGGCTTAACCAACGGAGCCACCCAGGTGCCCCAATTATTGTGAATATCTTAGAAAAAACTTAAGCATTAGTTGGTTGACTGCATTAAATCCCCTCCATATCTGAAAGACTATTATTGTCAATTGTCAAGTCAAATAATTTAACTATTAATGTTAGCCAAACCTGTAACTACATAGAGTCCATATAAGTATCACCCTGATCTTCCAGTATTGGAATTAGAATGAATCAGTTGCTCCCAGAAGAAGCTAGGGAACAACTTCACCTTACAAGTCACTTGTTTCTGTTTTTCCTTTAATGATAATTTAATCCATTCATTTTAAGTCATTATTCCTCAGTGAGGGGGAGGAAGGAGAGAGATAAATATATACATGTTTAGCATTTTCAGCTAACTCAATTTTATGCAACTAATTACTTAAAAATAGTGTTGAAACTAATTTTAGGAAGTAATAAATTTTAGGGAGAGTCCTGGAGAATATTCAGCCTTTTAATCTTCAAAGATTCTGGAGTTTGAAGTAGAAGGCCACTTTACTGAAAGTGTTACCAAACGTTTCCTGATTCCTGACCAACAAGCAGCCGTTGAGAATGCCAATCAAAGTGCAAAGACTATCACCTACAGGGAGCACTTAGAATTAACTTAAAAGCATAGATTAAATAAATTCATCTGTGCCAATGTCCCAAAGGCAAGGACAATCTTCCGAGCCTGAAAATAAGAGAAGCCAGAAGGATCCGCAACAGAGAGTGGATTGCTTGTGTCCACTAAATCCACACTGAAAATACAGCCCGTTCGTCAGGTCACTCAGATTAGTCACTTATATCTGTGGACAACCCTCTCATAAGTGCCTTCCCCCCAGGAACTTACTAACCCACCCATCTATCTTCTGAGCAACACCAGTTTTGGTTGTTAATTACACCAAGAAAGAGGGCTCATGACTAAGACCCACAAATTCAGGTTTTATACCCAGTAGGCTGGAGGAAGAGGTTGATGCCAAGACTAGAAACAGGTCCATGCCCCTCACTGAGTGACACTCTCATTGATGGTTCTCATTGTATGTTGTGTCTGTTTTTGGAGAAAGTCAATCATGTCACTCTCTTGAGAAGAGAACGGTGATCAGCAGGGACACTTCTACAGTTTAATAAATGTAAACTACTCCAGACATGCATCAAGGTTCTATTTACTCTCTTCCTTGCGTTAGGGTGGAAGAAATCCAATAGAGAAGAATAAGGGAGTAGCTTATCTTGCCCCGGAAATCACTACAGGCACACAGGAATTTTGCTATTTGTCTGAAAGTGACCAAAAAAAAAAAATTCCTTTGGTCAGCCACGTGACCCTGGCAGATATCTTCTCATAAGAGCGCTGTGTGGAGCTTCTGAAATTTGTGGAGATTTTTCTCTGCAGATGCAGCAAGAAAGCAGGTGGATGGGTGAATAAGTATGGCCTTGCTCCTGGTCTCCTTGCTGGCATTCCTGAGCTTAGGCTCAGGATGTCATCATCGGATCTGTCACTGCTGGCACAGGGTTTTCCTCTGCCAAGAGAGCAAGGTGACAGAGATTCCCTCCGACCTTCCCAGGAACGCAGTTGAACTGTGAGTATCAGAGGCAGCGGGAACAATGGTGGGGCTGGCATTTGCATGTTGTGTGCTATTATTATTTTCACTTTAGGCTGATAACGGTTGGGCTGAACTATTTCTGCACTGACCAAAGGCTTGAATAAAACTAACTCCCCCATCCTAACAACTCTGCTCTCCCAGGATCTTAGTGAGAGCCTGTCTCAGCCAGACAAGGAAGGCAGTATGGAAAGCTCAATTCAAAGGCAGAAGGAAAATGTTTGAGTCTTTTCAACACATTTGCTCTTGGGTTCCAAACTATGTTTCATGAAACCAGAAAAGTAAAACTTAGAAAAACTAGAAACTTTGAAGACCTGGAATTAAAGGCAGAAAGACAGTTTTGATTTAAGTGAAATACACAACATGTCTCCTAAGGACACTGAATTCAAGAAGGCACAAGTCACTGTCACTTTGGAGCCACCAGCAAGTAATTCCTCAACAGAGGTTCTGCTTCCTGGAGAAACAGGGAACTAGAGGAGAAGGGAAGGGGTGTGAAGAAAGGGAGAAAGAACAGGGGAGGCAGAGTGGGCATGAAAAATATAGCATCGTCTTTCAAACAGCTAGGAAAATGTGATTCCCAACTTGAGAATTTTAGTAAACTATTTAATAGGAAGTCAACAGACTCTCAGAGTTGGACAAGATCTTAGACCAGTTCACTTTATCTCTTCATTTTGCAAATGAGGAATCTGGGATCTGGAGAGACAAAAGATTCGTGCAATCTCTTACAAGGAGCCAAAGCATAGTCAATACTGAAAATGGGCCTTTTGACTCATAGTCTACTCTTCTTTCCCCCAAACCTCATTCTGTCCAATTGATTACTACTTCCCCAAAGAACTGGGAGGTTACAGCTCAAAGGATATAGATACACTCAGTATTTTTATCCCATGTATTTTATTAAAAAAATTTTTTTTTAATGTTTATTTATTTTTGAGAGAGAGAGGGAGAGAGTCAGAGTGTGAGTGAAGGAGGGACAGAGAGAAAGACACAGAATCTGAAGCAGGCTCCAGGCTCCGAGCTGTCAGCACAGAGCCCGATGCGGGGCTCGAACTCACGAATCATGAGATCATGACCTGAGCTGAAGTTGGACGCTCAACCAACTGAGCCACCCAGGTGCCCCTTATTCCATGTATTTTAAATAGAAGCCGCTATTCTGGACGCCTCTTTCACTCTTGGTCCCATAAGGCTAAGGAAGACTCTTATTTTACTGCAGAGTATGGTCATCTTTTCAGTTCACAATTACCACAGCCACACTCAAACATGGTAGTGACTTTCACATTGTCACTCAGGGACAAGTGGTTAGTAGTACACTTGGTTGGTTCCACTTGCTACTTTTTCCCTGGACATCCTAAGTCCTCAGTTCCTATCCAGAGGCAGCTGCAGCAGCAGAGTAAATAACTCGTCAGCTCTGTGTTTTGGGTACACTGTCTCAGATGAGACAGTTATTCCTGATTATGGGGAAGAATGTGCCTAGGCACAGTCTAGTCATTATAAACACAGGAGAAGGCCAATGCACCTGAGCTCCTGAAAGAAGTCACTGGCTCCTAAGCAACTTTGAACAATTATTTAACCCCTTCTGAACCTCAGATTCCTCACTTCTGAAGTGGTTTTACTACAACCAGTTTGGTTGGGTTGTTATTAAGACTAAAAGACATAGTTGCCTCACAAATATAGCCATTTCTGCCTCTCCACTTCTTCCAATATTTCCCTGTGGGCCAAGCAGTGCCAACCAGTTACTAGAGCATACAACCCCTAACAAGGTTTCATTTTAGTAATAATCCTCCATATCAAACTCCCTTCTGCACTAGGCCATCTACTTTCTTACATCTCTTTACTAGATTTTTTTTTCATTATGCATAGAAAACATGAAGAAAGAAAATAAAGGAAGGAGGGAGGAAAGAAACGAAAATCCATTCCCAAACCCCAAACCTCAGGGAGTATGTGTGTATAGTGTGGAAGGAGCAGACGTATGATTTTTTAAAATAATTCATACTAAGATATAAATGACTAAAATTTGTCTGTCCAAGAATACTTTGCAACTGAGAAAGAGACTGTAGGTAAGAGTGTTTGTAACTCTTGACAAAAGGTAGCCCTGGTCAACGCCTTCCTTAGGTGTATATACTAGAGGACAAAGTTGCATAAAACTAAGAAGGGGAATGCCCTTTATTGGCATTCCCCCCATCCCAGGAGTGAGTGTAGTTGCTTGAGAGTTTTGAAAGAGTTCTCCCAGATATCTAATCTTGAGAAGATTCTTTTCTCTGCACACTCATTAGTAGGGTGTGAATTGGGCCATTTTAGAGTTTAGCTTTGCAATCTTCTGGGCAAGGTATATACAGAAAAATAAGATACATGTTGCTTTGGTTGCTAGACATAAAAAAATTATTTGAGGATATTTTGGAGGTTAGTTTGTTCATCACAGAAGAGCAGATAAAATGCCACATGAACTACTCAGGTGCTGAGTTATAATGAAAGAACCATTATTTTTATTTGTGCTTTTTAAGAGGATTGGATTGGGTTTATCTGGAACATTGGCAGAGGGAAGATGAAACAGCTTGTTCAACTAAGCATTTCTAGTTCACCTTGCAGTCTTCTGCATTTGGATATTGACTTTAATGATGGTCACATCAAGTGGAGATGGATGGAATAGCTGGGCTTCACTGAGTGCAACTGTTTAATCCATCAATACATCACAGCTTCATTGTCCGTCAAATTCACCCAGGGGAGAACAGGTGCTACATCTTAACCATGTACAGTTTATCCTAGCAAAGCATCCACCTTGCAGCACTTTCATTCTATCTATCTGCCAGCTATCACCAGAGATTTCTAATTCCCAACCATCAGCACATGCCAATGTTAACACAAAAGGAATAGGAAAGCATCACCAACAGGCAGGTAGATTCCATTTACCAAAGGGCCCATACTATTTTCCTGAAGCCTTACACATAATACTTCATTAAAATTGCACAGTAGAACTGCAAGTTTAGTATTATTGTTCCATTTTTCAGATGAAGCAAACCAAAGAGCTCTAGAGTTTGATAATTTCGACAGGCTCAGTCCTGCGGCTCTTGGATAGCAGAGCTGGGATCCAAACCTGAGCCCGTGCTCCCACAGCTTATCTCTGTTGTATAAAATAAAAGCCTCTGACTCATTTTGTTTGTTCCTCTTCAAACAAACAAAAGATGTCCTTTAGAATTTTGACTGGAGGTTAGCAGTTTTGCTGTTAAGAGTCAATAATAAATACTTTAGGCTGTATGGGCCATAATTCTCTACTCCAACTTCTCAACTCTGTCACAGTTGTAGGAAAGCTGACACAGACAAAATGTAAATGAATAAGCATGGCTGTGTTCCAACAAAGCTTTGTTTTTTGCCACTGAAATTTCAATTTCATATAATGGTCGCATGTCACAAAGTATCATTCTTCTTTTGATTTTTTTTATCATGTAAAGGATGAAAAATAGTCTTTGCTCATGAGCCACAGAAAAACAGATAGGCCAAGTATGGTCCACAGGCTATAGATTGCCCACCTGTGATTTAAACTATAGCTGAAAGTGGCTAAATATTACTGGCTTAAGTAGAGTTGAGGCAGTCTGAAACAACATGGTGCCATGAGGAAAGTACTAAACTAGGTAAGCTGGATCAGGAATGGAGGGAATTCTAAGATAACATTCTTTTTTTTAACATTTATTTTGAGAGCGATAGAGAGTATGAGCCAGGGAGGGGCAGAGAGAAAGAGACAGAGAGAATCCCAAGCAGGCTCCATGCTATGGGGCCCGACTCGGGGCTCAATCCCACAACCATGAGATTATGATGCTTAACCAATTGATCCAGACAGGCACCCCAGGTAATATTCATAGGAGGATCTTTTGCTGTTTTGACAAGTCAGAGATGGTATAGTATAGCCTTTAGAATCCGAGAGACTGGAGTTCAAACACAGGATGTGACACTGTTTTTTTGCTCAATCACATGGCCTCTTGGCCATGTCATGGAAACTGCAATGTGGGCCTTTTTCAAAGAGTTGCTGTGAGGACTATATGAGATAATGAATATAAAACACCTAGCGTAATGCCTCTCAGGTGGTGGTGGTGATGGCTGTTGCTGTTGTCATCTGTAAAACACTAGGGAAAAAAAAACACCAGAGGGCATTCATGACGACCAAATGAATCAATAGGTATGAGAATGCTTTTCACAATTGATAGAAAGATCTTTATAACTCTATAAGACTCCTACTTACTTAAGAACAATCTGGGATGAGCACTGGGTGTTGTATGGAAACCAGTTTGACAATAAATTTCATATTAAAAAAAAAAGAATAATCTCCTCCTCCTCCCAGTGGCTGGAGGACTTACTCTCTGTGCACTTATTTTCTAAGTAAGAAAACGTGTTCTTTTAGGCTTTCAATATTTGGCAAGAACTCAGGGAGGTTTCGTTCTGACCACAGTCAAAGGAATTTTGATTTCTGACTTACCCTAGAAACTCAGTTTCAGTTGGAGGCAGTCAATGAATTTAGCAAGGACACTTTGATCTTGCTTTTTTCTTCCTGGAGTTACAATTTCCAAGGAGAATGTGAACACCCATTCAAAATCTGAAATTTTGACTAAGTGACAGTGCAGATACAGCTATCTTTCTCTTCAGCAGGGTCAGATGACCACAATACTAAGAGGAGAAAAGGGCCCACTGGCGGTCACTGTCGACGTAGAGAGATCTGTACTGAGATTTTATTATAGGCTGCCTTTTTTGACCCCTCTCTTCACTTTAAGTTCCTGTATCTCATTGCAGTCTCAATTGGCCAGCCCTTACTTGTAATTATCTAATTATTATTTTGTTTTGCTTTGTTTTCTTCCTTTGCCTTATACTTCTTGTTTCACTGCTTTGGTTTAGATCACTCTCCTAACTCCATCATCATAGATTATTGTTTAGCTAGGAGCTCCTTTAGACTTTCCTTAGTTCTAAGTACCGTGTGCCAAAAGGGAAGACTTTTCCTATGCCAATAAGGCTCTGTGATCTCTAAGAAGGAAATACAGCTTTTGATGTTTGTGAACAAGTTTAATTGTACTTTTTTCCCTCTGAAAAGCATATTCTGGAATTCATATTATGCGGAACACATTTTAGGAAAGGCTAATCCAAAAGCTGTTCTATTCAACCCCAGCCACTAGAATGAACCCCTTGTCAAGTGTTAACTGTAACTTGGACCTCCTGACTCCTAAAATTCAGTATTCAGCATCAGCTGGAGATAAATCTTTGGCTGGGTTTTTAGTACTTTGTGTCTGAGAAGCTACCGTTTAGGAATGTACTGTGTTCTCACGAAGAAGATGGTTTTGAAGACTATAGCCATGTGGAAACTAGATGTTACTTACACTGAAGTGAAGAAAGGAAAGATAAAACACTGGATTACAAAACTACTAAAACCACCCCTGACTTCTGGATTTGTTGAGTATTGATGGTTGACTTTCTTGATTGCCCACATTCAATCAGTTTTACAAACTCCCTTCATGTTGCTACTACCAGCAACTCTTTCTTTATTGCCATCATCTGTTTGGTCCCTGAACATTCAAAGCCTGGATTGTATAATTATGTTCTACTTTATCTCCTTTCAACCAACCTCTCCCTCTTCTCCAAATTAGCCTACACACCGCCATTGAATTTTTCTGCATAAAATACCATTGCCACCATGTTATGAATCCCCAGCTCAAAATTACTCAATGGCTTGTTTTTCTGACTGCCTCTCACTACTGTCCAACAGGAGGCAGCTACTCTGCAAGGCTGATGAAGACTGGCTCTTTAATTCAGTGTGTGTATTTTTGCCTCCCTGTGTCTTCACCTTATGCCTATTTATACTATCCTCAGTTTCTTCTTTCTTGCCTCTTAAAGTCTGACCTACGGATCATAATCTTGCTCAAAGGTTGCCTTTTTGATGAAGTCTTCCCTGACCAGTTCATCTTTATTTAGTCTGGATACTAGTACTGTTCGATTCACACTTAATCTTACTTTGCTCTTATTTGTTCATGTGTGTTGTATTTCCTCAACTGCAGTGAAAATTTCTTTTGTATTCTTTGTTGTGCCTGGTTCAATGCAATGTATGTTCTGGGCCTTCAATTACATGTAGAACAAATGATATAATAAATCAGGGGGAATTACATCTGTTTATTCACTCCGCTCTTCAATACTAAGGAAAAGATTCTTATAAAAGATGATTATTGTTCTCCCTGTGGTGCAGTACTATAGGATTTGATAGTTTTCTTATTTTCCTTGCTTTTTTATTATGTGTTTGTTTTAAGAAAATGCCTATATGTCATTCTAGAATTAATTAATTTATTCAGAAGGATACAAAGATCAGAAGCAAAATCTTCCAAAGGTTGAACATCCTGTATTCTAGGCACGTCACTCAGTTCTCCTGACGTAAATAATACTACCTGCCTCTCTATACCTAATGAGAATATTAAAAAGATAAATGAAATTGCCTAAACAAAATCACATCAAGCCATGCAGTAATGTTCAAAGAAATATAATTTTTTCCAATTAAGGTCAGATTCCAAAACCTGAACATGAGGTTTTCTGTGTTCCCCAGATGTGCTTTGATTACTGTAGTTCTGTCTGGATATCAAAATCAAACACCCCACTGTGCAAATTGCCCCAAGTGTCCATATCCGGAGACTCTTGCTGTCTTGTTTAGATATTTCTTTGAAAGAAACAAACAGCACAGTTTTCTTGCTAATGCATACATAATCCTTTCTCTTGGAACAAAATCAAGCACCTACTTTAGTGAGAAATGGTAGGTATATGTCCAACATTTGGAATTTAATTGGGCTGAGGGTAAGGGAGGTTTATATTCCCCATGGAGAAATCAGAAAAATGACTATAGGAAAAACTATATAATGCTTATCTTGAAAAGGAAAAAGTAGAAATTCTATCGCAGGGAAAGAATCCTTTAAAATACAAGATGAATTCTACCCTCAGAATTGGCTAAGAGCTATAATTTACAGAGTCATTATCAGCAATTGAAGAGTAGGGGTTTGAGAGAGAATTCCAATTGCTTGGTGATGATAAAATCCCTTGTTTACCCTAAAGGTGAGCACTGTCCTTCCTCACCCAATTCCTCTACCAAAGAAGCTGGGCTTCAGAAGCCAGACGTGTTGGCAATAAATGGGAAATTCATTTGACTTGTGATTATCCTTCTCCAAAGACACTAATTGGGTTATCTAGTCACTATGGTTGATTGGACTACACTTTTTTTAAGCTGTTAGATTTAGACTCTCCAATTCAGCTTTATTTAGACTAGACTCTAGCTTATATATCCCACAAGGTCAGCTAGAAAAGAGAGTAATTATTTTTAATTGCTTAGGATCTGATTATAATGAGATCTGGATGTTTGTTCTTAATCTGACCTCCCTGTGAAGTATCTCAGAGCATGTTGTGTGTCTCTGACCTGAACATGCCATTACCTTGTTCTCTCATATGGAATATGCTAGCGGATCTGAAAATCTTCAAGTGACGGACAAAAAAAACAAAAAAAAAAACAAAAAAAAAAACCAGTATAAAGTAACCAAAGCCTTGCTATAGCCTTGAACTCAGGTATTTTTAGTCTTAGGAGTGGCTTGAGTCCTCTCTTTCATCCCTTCTCCCAGACCATTTCAGCAACAGCTAACACAGAGCCATCACAGAATCCAGTGTCAGAAATAATGGAAAATAAACAGCATGAGCCAATTTTTACATCTCCCAATTGGCAAGCTTGATGAAAACCTTTAAAAAGTAGGAACCCAAAAAGCTCAGCTAAGTTTCAGTGAAACAGAGATTAATTAATTGAGGATATCAGAGAGAAAACTCATCAGTAGATTGGTGAAACCTGAAATAAAATGATGCTAAAGTTTCATTCAATTCTTTTTTTTTTTTTTTAGTTTATTTTGAGAGAGAGGGAAGGAGCGAGCTAGCAGGGGAGGCAGAGAGGGAGAGAGGGAGGGGGGAAAGGGAAAGAGAGGGAGAGGGGTACAAGAGGAGGGCAGGGAGAGGGGGATGGGGGGGAATCCCAAGCAGGTCCCACACTGGCAGTGCAGAGCCCAATGTGGGGCTCAAACACACAAACCATGAGATCATGACTAGAGTCGAAACCAAGAGTTGGATGCTTAACTGCCTGAGCTACCCAGGCACCCCTCATTCAATTCTAAAATGCTTTGATTTTACAAACATCTTCAGGCATCAAACTTCCCAAAGCAAAGAAGCTTTTTTTCAGTCTCAGAATCCAGCAGGTGTGTGATTCCTCAACTCATGCAATTTCGGTTGTGGGATTCTGGGGGGGTTGGGTTCTATTAGACTCAGTAGACTGTTCTGTTGTTTTGACATGAAACACAGAAAACCTCCACACAGACACCTCTGTCTCATAACTTTCAGCTTGGCAAGGGGTTTTAAACATATTTGTGGGAGATCCCATTTCCATCAATGGCTACAACTAAATAAATGAGGGCTGATGGGAGGTCATGGAACATTTCATCCACAATCCTCCTGGAATAAGAAGGGCATGGAAAAGGAAAGGTCCCTCATATGGAAGGGCCACAGCCTGGAGCACTAGATTTTTCAAAAGTGGCCCTAACTTAAAATATTCTGTCCTTTCTAATAAAATCTACTAAATTTTGGTTCAGACAATGGATCACATGCCTAGAAGACAGGGTTGCCTCTACATGTGCATTCTTCATCATCTCACAGTAACCGCTTCTGAATTAATATCAGTGCCTTCAGCCTTCTACCCTCCCAGGATCCTGCTCTGAGCCCTTGCTCTGGTTTAATTCCCCTGTGGGTTTCAATGGTCAGATTCAGGAAAAAAGTCCCAAGTCCTATGTTTGACATTAAGGTCTTCCATATTTTGGCCTCAGATTAGCTCTCCTGTCCTCTTTCTCATCTTCCACCCTTTCAACTCTTTGCTTCATGCACTACTTTCTATTTCCAGATAGGTCTTCTATTCCCCTACCCAAATACTATTACCTTCTCCAACCTGAAGTATATTTGCCTATTTCAATATGGTTCGGTTCTGAGACCAAAGTAAAGATGCTCATTTTTCATGAAGTTTTCTTTCAACAGCAAATATTTGGTTATGTTTGTGCAAGGCACTGTACTAGGCTCTTAGAAAAACAGAACCAACAGGAGAGGCACAATTTGCCTGTACTTGTGGAGTTGCTCAAAGAGAAGAACATCAAAGAAATAATGACAATGATGTTTTTCCTCACCCTGTTCACAGAGATCAAAATCCCCCCTGAGAATCCAGCATACTCATTGTTAAATCCACTCATTTGAAAATTAACTGCAAGTTGCAATCTGAAATTCTAAATTGTGGGAAATGGAAGAAATGGACGCCCAGTAAAAGCCAATGAGAAGATGTCTACCTGTTTGCTGTCAGAAGACAGTTGATGAAAAGATGGGCATCTGCCTGTCCCATTGATACTTGCCCTTTTGACCACCTAGGCTTGATTTCAGGAATTATGCAAGGCCACTTCCAGAACAGTATAGTCTTTAAAAGGTCAGAAAAATCCTTGCTTTATTTTAAAAGGAGAATATGGACCTCAAATAAAAGAGAATGACAAATGAACACCTGCAAACTTATGGTAAGGTTTAACAGAAAAATGTCCAAATATTTAAATTTGACTAGAAGTTTTTAAATTGTGCAAATACAAGGGACTGGGTCCTCTGAGTTGAGATAAAAGAGAATGATACAGAAGGTGGAAAACAGCACCAAAAGGTTAAGCTTCATCTGCACTGTTTTCTTTGCCAACTTTATAATTTTCCCCAAAGCTGCTGTGTTCATGAATACTATTATATGGATACCAGGAGATAATATGTTAAAGGAACATATGTATTAATGCACTGTGTATGCTAGCTTTCCCCTAGAGAAGCTGAGTGTCATCTCTGAAATTTGGTAATCACACAGAGTTAGTCTCAACAAAACACAGATGTCTCTTCTGAAATGACACAACTTAAAATTTTCAACTTTGGCAAAAGGAGGACACTAATAGGGAGTCCTTAAATGCTCTTGAATGTATAATCAGTTTTCTTTTTGTGTAAATTTCAAACTGTTTCTGCATGGTTTTGTTAGCTTTAGAATAGAAAAACAAATTGAACAAAAAAGAGTGATCACTCCATCACCAAATAATGTCTGAGCAAGTATCAAGAGTTCGCCCAAACCCTTGCCACTGCTATACCCCCACCAAAGCTAACCTCTGATCAGGGCAGGAAGGGAAGAAACCTTCATTTAATTGGGGTTTGTTTTGTACACAACAAGCTGTGTAGAATTTCTGTAAGTAAATATATTGGGGGTGGGAGAAAGGCAGTGGAAAATGCAACAAGAAACACTCTTTTAATTTAGAAAACAAGCTGAAAAGGCAGTGAAAGCAAATATGAGAATATGGTGAACAGAAAAGAGGTCATCTGAATTTCTACATACAGTAGCAGAATTGCTTATCAGGACCCTGATTGTAAAAATCTGTCGGGCTTCTTCAATAAGAACATACAGTCTTGGAATGGCATCTTATTCCCCCAAACAAATACTAGAGACAAGAGAAAAATGAACAAACAGTTATGATAGCCAGATAGGAAAATTATAAAGTAGCTCTGGAAAAAATTACAAACTAGCTCTGGAGAAAATTACAAAGTACCTCTGGAAGCAGAGCTCTCCACTAAGATGCCAGAGGGAGAGCAAAACAGCAACAGAAGTTGGAAGGAAAGAACGAGAGGGAAGGAGGGAAGGAAGAAAGGGAGGGAGGGAGGGAGGGAAGGAGGGAGACAGACAAACCCCTGGGCATTAGAGTTAGGAAATCTCTGAGCCAGTATCTAAATCTTGCCTCTTGAGTTGGTCAAATTCCCGGGGTAAGATTTTCCCAAGCTCCTACCCAGATGGTGAAGCCCCATGTCAGCATTTTGGTAGCTGAGGAAAAGGGCTAGGGTCTTAGCATTTAGCATCCTAAGTACTCCTTGGCATTCTCCAGTCCAGAAACTATCTACTCTACTCTCTTTAAAGAATAAACCTTTGCTGTTTTGCTCAAGTGGGGAGAAGCACTTGCCTGAATGCTCCAAGGGGGAAGCATGCCTGCCTCTTCATCTTTCTACCAATCCTTGTACGTTAGCCACCTGACCCTATTTGTTCTTCATGCCCATTTTCAGGAACATCAATGCCTCCAATTCCTGAGTGTTTTAGGGATTGTGCAGTACTGCCAAGTCAGTACTTCTTAAACTAATGTGTAGGCAAATCAGAAGAATATATTGGGAAAATTCAGATTCTAGTTCAATAAGTCTGGAGTGGGGCCTGAAAGTCTTCATTTTTAACCAGCTCCTAGGAGGCTTTGTGGCTTTATGCCTTTAAAAAAAAAAAAAAAAAACAAACAATGCTGTCTTCTCAGTGGAGCGTTTAGAGGAAATAAATAGTTACATGTTTACTACACCATCTCTTCTCATCAATTATTATTCAACCCACTCATTATTCAACCCACTCATTCTGGCTCTCTTCCCCTAGGAACCACTGAAAATGTTCTTGTCACAGGTACCAATAAACTTATATTTTCATTATGTTTTATACTGTGGTTATAGTACTTTTCAAATAAAAAATAAAAATTTCAATATAAGAGGAATGCCACACAATTCAGATGCCAGATTCAATGGTCACTCCCCTATCCACATCTTACATGCCTCTCAGGAACACCACACAGTTAGCCATCTTCTTGCTTGAATCACTTTTCTACCACACTAGACTTCCTCCTACATCTCACAACAGACCTTGGTCTGTGTTGAGTTCTTTACTGCTTCATGGTCTTTCAATGTTAGTTTCCCAGGTTCCACCTGGATACTCTTGTCTCATGCACCTGTATTCTCTGTAGGGATCTTATCCAGTCCATGGCTTTAAATATCACCTCACCTATATTCAAAATATATATGCTGTGCCTGACCTCTTCTTTAAGCACCAGGCAGGTAATATCTAGCTGAAACCTTGGTCTCTCCACTTGGATTTCTTACTGGCATTTCAAAACAAAACAAAAGGAGCAAGTAGAAAATAGTACACTTAATCACCCTCCCCTAAATCTCTCAGAATCTCCTCTCCCAAGCTTCATCATCTACATAAATGCACATAGCACCAGCCCCCCAACCCTAAGTCCAATCTATCACCAAGTGCCAGAGATCTGACCCCTAAAAAATAGCACAAAGGTCTCCACTTCTCCTTATCTTCCTTACTATCATTCTAGCTCAAACCATGATTGTCTCTCACCCAGGCACAAATGTCTACTCTCCTCCTTATCTTCCCTACTATCACTCTAGCTCAAACCACCATTGTCTCTCACCTGGGTTATTGGAATAGTCCCCACCACTTCCATCCCCTGGTTCCACTCAAAGTGACAATCCATCCCTCACACAGCAGCTCGATAAAGTTTTAAAGAGCATGATACATAATCACTTAGAATTGCACACAGAATAAAATTTAACAACCCATGTTTCATGATTACCTTCTATGACCAGCACCGTTCTAGGTGCTAGGGCACCAATATTGAGTAAAACAGAAAAAAATCATTCCCCCTTGGAGCTTCTATGCTTTGCCATGGCTGTAAGGCATTCCATGATCTGACCTCTACCTGCCGTTCCAGAGGCATAGTGTACATCATCTATCACCTATCACCTGCCCATCACCACTAGCCTTAGCTGCCCTAGGCCCCTTCTGCTCTTCTAATACACCAAGCTCTTTCCCACTCAAAGTTTTTTTTAACTTCCATTTCTTTGTCTATATGTCTTTTTCCCCCTCTCTAGTGGTCATTCATCTTTCCAGTGTATACTGAAATGCCACCTCCTTAGAGAGGTCTTTTTTGACCAGTCTGCTATAATAGCAATCCCCATTGCTCTCGCATAGGACTCTTTTCTTTCATAAGGTAACTGCAATTTGAATGTTTTTACTCACCTATTTACTTTTATCCACTAGAAACTAGAAGTAAAGTTTCATGATGGCAAGGATTCCAGCATACAGAATAGTTCCTGGTACACACTAGATGATCAATACATACATGAATGAATAAATGAAAGTCCCTTCAAGCAAATAAAAACTAGAAGGAAAGACCAAATGTAACAAACATCTAGGAAGTCCTACTCTATCACCATGCTGTTTGCTTCTCATAGTATCTCATCCAGCAGTCTTGCACTGTAGCTATTACTGTTTTCATTCTGGAAATAAAGAAAATGTAATTAAAGAACTAACCCAAAGCTATTCAGCTTCTCAGTTTCAGAGCTGAAATTGAGATTACTGATAAAACTGATTTTAAAATGCCCAGTGTTCATACTAAGCTTGAAAAAAAAACAAAAACAAAGAAGACCTCCCTGTGCTCTGAACTCCTAAAGCCAAACAATCTAAACTCTTCATTGAGCTTAAATATGTACAATTCTGGAGCCATCCATAATGCAAAACACGTATTGTCTTGTCTCTCAAATCCTGTAAGCTCTCTGAGGGCCAGCATTCCACCCTTCCAGCCATCCATGATTTTGTACTCAGTAACTAATGAACAGGGAGCATGCAGGCAGACAGAAGATCAGTGAGTAGGGTCGTGTATAAATAGGACTAAAAGGTAAATGTCAATGGCCATTTCCAGTGATAAATTGCAAAGTAACCAGAAGTTGTCTAATAATGCTCAAGAGCTTCTTGGGCGATATGTGCACCTGTGGAAAAGGTGATTGGCTCTTCTCCCTGTTGTCCCTTACATATTTCCTTTGAGGACAGTCCCTCAGAAATAATCAACCTTAAGCAGGCTTAGTAGCTGACCTTCTGTAGCTGTAGAGGCTTAACAAAAGTGAATGCCATGCGGAAATGGCACTGCTTGCTGAAGGTTTGGAGAGCTCTGTAGATGCTCCCTAAATGGCCCTCATAAAATGATGAACCTTGAAGATGATGTTATAAAAGCGCCACAGAATTTTTTTAAAAAAATCCTTATTGATCTCATATGACCTCACAGCTTCTTTTCTACAATTTCTCCTAGATTTGAGGAACTGTACCTCTGTTGTCTCATCTTGGATGTGGTTTCAAGTCTGGGCCAAGTTGCTCTAACTAGTCCACATCATATGTAACATGATTTGAAAAACAGCAAGCTGGCTCAGTTTACCCAAAACATCTCCCCTGCTACTTGTCACAATGCCATCATTAATAAATAAATCCTTGCTGCCTTCAAGATTGCCTTAATTTCCAAGACTCTGCAAAGGAACCTAAAATCCTTTTGGAAGAGAAATATCTTTAAGTTTTTGAAAACTGGCCCTTTGCTCTAGCATTTTTCAAAACAGATTCCTCATAACTCTACTTTTATAAGATGCTCAAGAAAAAGTAAATTTTATTTAACTTTTTTAATATTTATTTGAGAGACAGAGCACAAGTGGGGGAGGAGCAGAGAGAGAGGGAGACACAGAATCCAAAGGAGGCTCCAGGCTCTGAGCTGTCAGCACAGAGCCCGACACTGGGCTCAAACCCACGAACCATGAAATTATGACTTGAGCCAAAGTTGGACGCTTAACTGACTGAGCCACCCAGGCACCCCAGGAGAAAGTAAATTTTGAAAAGTCTTCCATGACCAAATAGGTTTGGGAAAACTGCATGCTATACCCCCATTCTAAAGATTCACAAAGTACATAACATATTAAAGGCTCTCAGAAGCATTCCAATTCTATATAATCCATAAGTGTTCCACAGAATACACTTTTGGAAACTCTGATTTAGTGAGGTATAGCTAACCAAGATTATGCTTTGGCAAATGGGCCTCCGTATATACCCAGAGGAACTGGAGAGTTGAGAGAAGTAGTATATACAACCCAATATATGTGGTAGACACCAAAAACTATTTCCCCTCTTTTCAAAATTCTATGTGTGCCAAGTCTTCACCTGTCAAAACCTGCTTTGCTCTTCCAATCAGAGAATTTTTATGCTACATGAACTTCAGAAAGCATACGCTTCTTCCATCCCTTTGTTTTAAGAATTAAAACTGAGGCCCAGCAAGATGAAATGACTTGCCTAAAGTCATGTGGGTAATTAAAGGTATTTTCTAGCCTCTATTCCCAAAGCCAAAACTTTAAACCCACAATTGACAAGTTTCTATGTCTGGCTTGCTGATGAAGCATACCTCTCTCCTCCCATAAAGAACAGAAAACCCTCCACTGCCACCTCTACCTCTCCTCTCACCCAAGGGAACACCTTCCAGATATTCGTTAGAACTCTACTGCTTTTTCCTTTTACCTGCTTCTGAAAAACACCTTTATTAAGATAACACACAAAGTTCACAAGTCATTCAAAGTATACATTTCAGTGGTTTTTAGTGTATTTGCAGATATTTGCAACCATCACCATAGTCAATTTCCAAACATTTTTTATCACCTCAAAGAAAATCCCTTTTCCTTCAGCTATTACTACCCTACCTACCTTCTTACACCTAGACCTCAGCAGTACTAATCTACTTACTGTCTTTAAATTTCTCTATTATGGACTTTAATATGAACGGAATTATATGAGGTCTTTGTGACTAGCCTCTTAGCTTAATATTTTCATGGTTCATTCAAATTCTGACAGGTATCATACTCCATTCTTCTTAGGGTTGAAAGAATTCCTTTGCAGAGACATACCACATTTGTTCAATCACTTGTTGAGGGACATTTTACTCACTCTTTGCCTATTTTAAATAACACTACTTTAAACATTTGGGTACAAGTTTTTGTGTGGACATGTGTTTTCATTGTTCTTGGTGTGCACCTTCAAGTGGAGTAGTTGAGTCCTATGGTAACTTGATGTTTAATACTTTGGGGAACCACTAAACTTGTTTCCAAGGTGGTTGAGCCATTTCATATTCCCTTGAACAGTGTGTGAGGTGCCTATTTCTCTACATCCTTACCAACACTTGCTGTTATCTACCTTCTTGATTCTAGCCATCCTAATGAGTATAAAGTGGTATCTCATTGTGGTTTTGATTTGCATTTCTGTTATGAGCAGTGACACTGAACATCTTTTTATATGCTTGTTGGTCATTTTCATCTCTTTATTGAATATCTATTTAGATTCTTTGCTCATTTTGAACTGGGTTGTCTTATTATTGAGTTGCTAGTATGTTCCTGTACATTCCAGAACCAAGTCCCCAGTCAGATGTATAATTTGCACCATTCCATGAATTGTCCTTTCACTTCATTGATGGCATCCTTTAAAGTACAAATGTTTTTTCAATTTTTATAAAATCCAGTATATTTTTTTTAATTTTGTTATTTGTGCTTTTATGGTTTCATATCCAAAAATAACTTACCAAATTCAATGTCATAAAGATTTATTCATATGTTTCCTTCTGAGAGTTTTACAGTACTAGCTCTTATGTTCAGGCCTTTGATCCATTTGGAATTAATTTTTGTATATGATATTAGGTGAGTGTCCAACTTCATTCTTTTGCAACTAGATATCCTGTTGTCTCATCACAATTTGTTGAAAACATTACTCTCTCTCTATTGAATAATCTTGGCAACTTTGTTGACAATTAGCTGACCATAGAGATATACAGATTTATTTCCCGACTTTCAATTCTGTTCTACTGATCAATATGTATATCTTTGTGTACGTACCATACTGTCTTGCTTAGTATTGCTTTCTAGTAAGTTTTGATATCAGGGAGTATGAGTCCTCCAACTTTGTTCTTTTTTTTAATGTTTTTAATATTTATTTATTTTTGAGAGAGACAGAGACAGAGCTTGAGTGGGGGAGGGGAGAGAGAGAGGGAGACACAGAATCCGAAGCATGCTCCAGGCTCCGAGCTGTCAGCACAGAGCCTGATGTGGGGCTCAAACCCAAGGATGGTGAGATCATGACCTGAGCTGAAGTTGGACACCCAACCAACTGAGCCACCCAGGCACCCCCCAACTTTGTTCTCTATCAGGATTGTTTGATTTGCACTTCCATATCATTTTTAGAATCAACATGTCAATTTCTACAAAGCAATCCCAGCTGAGATTCTGATAAGGGATTGCACTGAATCTGTAGCTCAGTTTGAGGAGTGTTGCCATCTTAACACTGTGAAGTCTTCCAATTCATAAACATGATTTTCCATTTATTTTGATCTTCTATAATTTCTTTCAATGATGTTTTATAATTTTCAAGTTATACATTTTTTACTTCTTTTATTAAATTTACTGTTTTTTATTCCTTTTGATACTTCAATGAATCAAAGTGTTTTAATTTTATTTTCAGTTTATTCATTATGAGTATATAAAAATACAACTGGTATTTGTGTATTGATCTTGTAACCTGTAACCTTACTGAACTCTTTAGTTATTTCTAAAAGACTAGTTAATTCAGTAGAATTCTCTATATACAAAAATATGCATCTGTGAATGGAAATATTTTTCACTCCTTCCTTTCGTCTGTATGTCTTTCTTACTTTTTTATTGCCCACTTGCCCGACCTAGAATCTTCAGTACAATGTTAAGTAGAGGTAGCAAGAGTATACATCCTTGTCTTGCTCCTGATCTAAGGGAAATGCATCTACTTTTTACCATTAAGTATGATGTTAACTGTAGTTTCATAAATGCCCTCTATCATGTTGAGGAGGTTTGCTTCTATTCCTAGTTTGTTGAGTATTTTTTTAATCAAAAAAAGGATGTTGGATTTTATCAAAGGCTTTTTATGTATCAGTTGAAGTATTATATATTTTTCTTATATTTTTTTCTTATCCTATCGATATGATGTACTTTAATCAATTTGGGGATGTTAAATCAACTGTGTATCCTTGAGATAAACCCTATTGAATCATGGTATATAATTCTTTTTACATGGGTTTGGTTTGCTACTATGTTGTTGAGGATTATTGCATTCATATTCATAAAAGACATTGGTCCGTAGTTCTCTTTTCTTGTGATGTCGATCTGGTGTTGATATGAAGGTAATATGTGACTCAGAGTGAGTTGGGAACTGTTCTCTTCAAATTTTTTAATAGATTTTGTGAATAATTGGTATTACTCTTTCCATAAGTGTTTGGTAGAACTCAGTGGTGAAGCCATCTGGGTGTGGAATATTTTGGGGGGGTAATTTTTTTTAATTACTCAATCTCTTTATTTGATATAGTTCTGTTTGGATTTTATATTTCCTGTTGAGTCACTTTGCATAGTTGCAGCTTTCTAACAAATTTTATGGCGGTGTAGGAGGACGCTGAGCCCAATCATTCTAAATTATCCAATTGGTTGATGCACACTTATTCACAGCATTCCTTATTGTTTTTATAAAGTCAGTGATAATGTCCCTTCCTTCACTTCATATTATAATAATTTGAGTCTCTTTTCTTCTTGGTCATTCTAACTAAAATTTGCCCATTAAAAAAAATCTTTTCAAAGAATCAGCTTTAGGTTTTGTTTTGTTTTGTTTTCTATTCTCTATTCCATTAATTTCTGCTGTACTCCTTACTGTTTTCTTGCTCTGTTCACTTTAGGTTTAGGTTGCTCTTCTTTTTCCAGTGTTTTAAGATGGAAGATTATTGATTTAACATCTTTTTTAATATAGGCATTCACAACTATAAATTTCTACATAAGCATTGTCTTAGCTGTATCCCACAAGTTTCGGTATGCTATGTCTTGATTTTCCTTCATCTCTCACTTTTTTGTTCTGTTTTTATTTATGATATATTGCTTATTTAGTACTACATCGTTTAATTTTGGTATATTTGTGAGTTCCCAGCTTTTTTCCTGCCATTGATTTCAAATTTCATTCCATTGTAGTTGGATAACTTATTTTATTTCTAACCTATCAAATTTATTGAAGTTTTTTTTATGGCCTTGTGTATGATCTATTCTGGAGAATGTTCTATGTGCACTGGAGAAGAATCTGTACCTGTTGTTGTTGAGTGTTCTATACATGCCTGTTAGATGGAATTGGTTAATAAGGCTGTTTAAGTGTCCTAAGTACGTGTTGATCCATCTAGTTTTTCTAACCATTATTTAAAGTAGAGTATTGAAGTTTTCAACTATTACCATTGAATCTTCTATTTCTCTCTTAATTTCTCAGTTTTCACTTCAGATATTTTGGTGTGTTATTCAGTACATATATATTTATAATTGTTACATCTTCCTGATGATTGACACTGTTATCTTCATAAAATATCCATCTTTATCTCTACTAACATTTTTTGTTTGCTTGTTTTAAAGTCTCTTATCTGATATTAGTAGAACCACTCCAGCTTTCCTGTGGCTGCTTTTTGCATATCTTTTTAAATCTTTTTATTTTCTATTTTTTTTCTTGAATGTACTGTGTATCCTTTAGAAAGTATCGTTAGGTCATGTTTTTTAAATCCAATTTGACAATCTGTCTTAAAATTGGATTGTTTAATTCATTCACATTTAATATTATTACTGATGTAGTTGGATTTACATCTGCCATTTGATTTTTTGTTTTCTATGTCTCATGTATCTTTTGTTCTATTCATCTTTAACAACTGTCTTGCACATTAAGTAGATTTTTCTAACGTAGCTTTTCTAATTTTTTTTTAATGATTTCTTTCACTATGTTTTGAGCAACTGCTTTAACAATTGCTGTAAGGTTTACTATATTTCTTATCAGAATCGGCTTTGGGTTTATGCTAGATTAATTCCAGAGTGAGAGCAAGAGTGAGAAAGACAATGTTACACCTATAGCTCTATTCCTTGCCAGTTAAAAGCAAAAAAGAAAAAAAAAAATGTGCATTTGTGGAATTTTTTATAATTATATAATTACCTTTATTAATGCTTTATTTGTCTATGTGGATTTGAATTGCCATCTAGGGCCACTTGCTTCAGCCTGAATAAATTTTATTATTTCTTGTGAGGTAGGCCTGCAATCAACAAATTCTCTGTTTTTATTTATCTTGGAAAATCTTGATTTTACCTTTATTATTACAAGATAGCTTTCTAGGTATACTATTCTTGGTTAACAGGTTTTCTTCCTCTGAGCACTTTAAATTTGTTATCCCACCATCCCAGACCTCCACTGTTTCTGATGGGAAGTGAGATGCTAATTTTATTGAGGTTCTCTTGTAAGTAGTGTCATTTTTCTTTTGCTATTTTCAAGATTTTTCTCCTTTAAGCATTTTTACTGTAATGTATCTTTTATGGGTCTCTTTGTGTATATCCTACTGGAGTTTATTGAGCTTACTAGCTGTGTAGGATATTGTTTTTCAATAAATTTGGGAAGTTCTCACCCATTATTTCTTTAAATATTTTTTTTTCCTTTCTCTCTCTTCTCTTCTGGTACTCCCATTGCACACATACTGGTGCCCCTTCTTTTGGCTCCTATTTCTCTAAGGTTCTCTTCATTTTTCTTCATTCTTCTCTCTATTCTTTGGCTTGCATAATCTGTACCGATCCATTTTCAATTTTACTAATTCTTTAGCAGATTTAAATCTACTATGGAGACCCCTCCAATTTAAAAAAAATCAACTGTACTGTTGAACTCTAAAATTCATATATAAATATATATTTTAATGTTTATTTATTTTTGAGAGAGAGGGAGAATAAGCAGGGGGAGGGGGCAGAGAGAGAGGGAGACAGAGGATCTGAAGAAGGAACCCTATGTGGGGCTCAAACTCATGGACCCTGAGATCGTGACCTGAGCCACAGTCAGACACTTAACTGACTGAGCCCCACATGCCCCTAAAATTAATACATTTGTAAATAATTCCTCTTTATTAAAATTCTCATTTTGATGTAATATTGTCATATATTTTATTTCTTTAATCATGCTTTTACTTTTTTGAACATATTTATAATAGTCATTATAAATGACTTCGAAATTCTTTTCTGTTAAATTTGGCATCTGGTTATTCTCATGGTCAATTTATGTTGCTTGCTTAATTTTCCAGTATCTGAGTCATACTTTCATGTTTCTTTGTATGGCTCCTAATTTGGGACTGGAAAGTTGATATTGTAGAAGAGATATTGTGTAGCATTCTAGGTGTTGATTTCCCTGCATGGCCTGCTATTTGTTTATTTATTTAGTAACTGCCTGGATTATTTTAGTCAAAGACTCCAATGTTCTCTTCAGGGAGGCACAGTTTAACATACGCCCACAATCACCCTGGGAGGACAGTGGTACTGAGAGGGCTCTCTCACCTTTCCCTGACCACACCCAGATATTAACCTGTAGGACTTGTAGGCAGACAATGTTATGATTTTTCAACAATCCCCTGGAGACCTAAGTTTCTTTACAGACTAATCAAATTGTGGATCCTACAAAGAAATCATTTCCGAGGTCAGTATTTGATATTTGTTCTGACCCCGTGAGGGCTTTTTCCAGCTGTCTTATTTCCCTAGTTCTCTCCTGCATACTAGCCAGCCTACATTAGATACTTATTAGTTCCATGAATCTCCCAATTCCCTTTTACCACACCTCTACTGTATTTGAGAATGCTCTTTGGCTTAAATCTCTCCATGCTCTGTTGCAAATGAAGTCTGTTCTTTGGGGAAGAGAATACCAGGTATCTGTTTTGCAGTCTGCTTCCCTTTTACCCTCCTAAGCAAAGTCTCAGTCAAGGCTCTGGAGCCAGGAGTGAATTCATAGGCAAGTTTCTCTCTGAGATCCTCATTCTAGGAGCTAAGCACTTGGTGGAAGGTAGGGTAGCAGCCTAAGATCCTCTCAGCTTGATTCTTCTACCATGGAACCACCACCTCATGAGTCCAGGCAAGAGCTACTGGGGCCCCAGTATTCTCAGCAGCCTACACCCAAGACAGAGCCTCCAATACACAAGTGTGGCTTGGCAAGAAGAAAAAAAAGCCCACTTCCTAACTGCATTTGTCATATGTAGCCTCAGCAACAGGCACCTGGAGGCAGAATAAGAAATGCTGAAGTCCTGCTCCTCTAGGAATGAAGGCCCTCTAGCTGGAAGTCAAAATGAGAAAGAACCCGGTGTTCTTGACTGCAACAATCTAGAGTGGAGTCTCCACCTTCCTGAGATGGAAGAGATGAGAAGAGGAGAGAGAAGTAGTGGTTTTGGTTTACATGCTATAGACTCTTGCCTCCTTTTACTGGATTTTAATAGATGTTTCTTAAGTAGATGTTTCCTTCTTTGCCTTTGCCCTTAGAACCATTTCTAAAGGCTTTGAAGAGTTTTTGTTGTTGTCGTTTCCCTTTGTTTTGTATAATTTTCTTGTTTTTATAATTTTCACCAGTTTCACCAAAGAGCAGGTCAGCATAGCTCCTCACTCTATCATGCCCAAAGTCAATCTCACCACGGTTCTGGAGGTGAGAGGGAACAGAGAGGGAGTGGGCTGGGGATGAAAGCAATAGAGCAGTCCAGTACTCAGGATTATCATCTCTGAGATTCTTTGTGTGTCCTTGAGTGAAGGGAACAGTTGGGCAAGCCAGAGGAAATAAACATTATCACAGTGGAGTTTTTCATCCCATTTTTTACCTTAATGGTTTTCATGTGCATTATTAGTTTTAAATAATTCAGTACGTGTGTCCTAAATATTGGTCTGGTGAATGGTAATGGCCCTATCACCTCCAAAGTAAGGCCACTAACAACTGCTCTTGTTGTCAGGCCTGTTTCTTAACAACTGTGATCTGGTAGAAACAGGTGGAAATGGAATTACAACAGAAAGGACGCTTTCCAGGTCTGCTTCAGTTTGTTAGATCACAGGAAAAGAACAGATTCATTTTCTCGTGAGCAGAATATAGACAAAATGACCTTCCCCCTGTGTATTTACAGTCATGACCATTTGAGTTGAGTAATTTCAGCAACAGAGAGAGTGCAGTGGTACCAAATGGAAAACAAGCCAAAAGGAATATCAAAACCCTGAGTTCAGTACCTTCACAGAAAAATCATTGAGACCCTAAACCAAGCAGTACATCTTCTACAGCCTGCTACTCCAGCAACACACCTATATTGAACACTTACTTACTGTTTGTACAGCCATTTGTTGAGATAGAAAAGCTGAAGATATAGCCCTGACACATGAACTCTTAACGTAGCTGAAGAGAGTAGATGCACACACATACACATTCACAGAAAATGAGAAGGTAGCTTTTCAGTTTATCATGTGATGACCTAATAAGAATAGAATAAACAGAAAAATATTTGAGCATTGCATGAATTCTTTAAAGGGAGAAATCCCTATGCTTGGGATTAAACTTAGGGCACTTCCTTGAAAAGGTGAGACCTGTGCTGGATATTTTTAAAAAATTTAAATACATGGTAAATAAACTAAAGGAGAATGCATGGTAGATAGAAAAAACACCTGGAGAGTTAAGCACACACCTGCAAGTCAAAGAAAGACTTTCCCCTCCCGAAGTATTGCTTCTGAATCAATTTAATTTCTAGATATATGCCAAGTACACATTCAGGCGAGGGAGGTGTTGAAATTGGAATATTTCCATTCCAGATCTTCAAATTCAAGAAATATTATCTAGCAGGAAGAATTCATTTTCTCTTTTAACAATTTGTGGCCGTTTGGGTAAAAAGGACCAATGTGTAGTTCAGAGAAACTTAGTGGGTTGCAATAAATGGCTTTAAAAATCTCCTAAGCTAAATGTAGAACAGATTCGACCCTGTCTTAGTTTGCAGTTAAGAAATACAAATTACTTAAGTCCCTTGAAGTCTTTTCAAACAGAATTAGTTTTCTATTCATTTATTTGTTTCAAGTGCCTGGAGTGGGGAACAGCTGAGATCATATTATGCCTAGAGATCTTTGGATCTAAAGCCACATGTTTCTAAAATAATAATTCCTTCAGAGAAACTTATGTAAACATTGAGCTAATTTATTCTTTTACACAGTAAGCAAGTAGGCTCCAGTTAGATCTAGATAACTTTGCCTAGAATTAGCCTGAAATTACCATTTTGCATATTGATCTCCAACTTTTTTTAAAAAAACAGATGAGATGAATGAACAAATGAATGAATGAATGTAGAAAAATACATTTAAAGATGTTTCAGATATCCTGCCTCCCCATTTACTGTATTTTTCTAACTTTGCCTTCAAGACAAGCAGTCAAAATCAGCTACTGATCTGCAACCCAACTAATTTTGTCTTTGTTTTACTCTAATTTGTCTTCCTTCCAATAATCATTATGAAGTAAGTGACACTCCAGGGAAAATCAATTCTTTTTGACTAAATAAAAAAGCCCAGTATTTGTTTACTTTGCTGTTGTTTGAACCCTACAACAGTCACCCTCTTCTTTTCAAAAAAGTTCAGTAGCTTGTCTGCTGCAGCCTCCAGGGAAGATTCATCAGCCTCTAGGAACTGCCCCCCACCCCTTGAATAGGGAATAATTAGAACCACTTAGGTATCAGAACTGAATTTCCTATTTCCAATTGGAATTGGCTGGTTATTGTTTTCCTCAAGATTGTTTAAAGGAAAAGTCCTTTAAACCCTTAAGGGGATAGAGTCTTTTTTATTTTCACTAGTAAGGATGTGAAGCTACAGAAAGCATTCAGATTTGTAAAACCCTCAAAAACAAGGATTCCCATGCCTTGTTTCTGTCTGACTTAGGTCTGGCAAGTATTATGAATGACTCAGACCTCAGGAGATATTTTTTGAATAAATGAAATGAATGATTTGCACTAAATTGAACTGATGAGTTGAACTGAATTGGATTAGATCAGATTGGAATGAGCTGAATTAAGCTTTTCTGGACTAAGAGAATAGTTATGAAAGTAGAAGGTCAAGATGTCCCAATCGCCAGTTAATCAAAACCAGAACTTGAAATGATCAGGAGTCCAGGCCTTCCTGGCTGTTGAGGAAACTGAAGTTAAAGACTTCCCAAAAACAATAACTAAGGTGGAGAGAGCTGAGACTCCAGACATAATAACAATACAGACAAGTAATTGGGCTTCATGTATTGAGTAACTACTATGTGCTCCAAGTGTTTTAACTGTATCATTTCATTTATTCATCATAGCAACCAGGCAGGCCAAGCCCTACTATTATCACCACTTGCAGATAAAGCACCTAGGCACAAAGCAATTAAGTAACTTGCCCAAGTAGTACATCCAGGATTTGGACCCAAGAAGCAAGACCCCAAGACTCTTAATCATTTCAAAGCATCATGGGGAGTGGAGGAAAATGTTTTATAACATAGCTTAAATATGAATTTTAAGAAAGGAAAATATCATTTTAAGAAAATGGAGAAACAGAAGAAAGGAGGATTGTTTTCTCACCTGAGAACTTGAAATTATAAACCTGTCCCCATCTTCTCATTTTAAGTACTTTAAAACACCCAAATTTCACATCTCTTGGGTAACCTGAAGTTAGACCTTGGTAGATCTACCAGACATATTGTACAGAGCCTTGCAGATATATCAAGGCTCTAATTTATGTGAATTCCATAAAGTAAAGCCTTCTAAAAAATAATAATCACAGTATCTTTTTTATATTTATGTAGCCTTTACATTCCAAAATATAGCCTCATAATGTTGAAAATGTTCAACTAATAGCTTAGGACTCAGACACCTAATCAGGTCTGGATACTATGCCATAGCATGGACTAGGAATCCTGAAATGGCATTATTTCCCGGCCCTATATACCAAAGTCCTATTCAACTCTGAATTCTTTTTAATGTTTATTTATTTTCGAGAGGGGGGGGGAAGGAGCAGAAACAGAGAGAGACAGAATCTGAAGCATTCTCTGAAGTTTTTGCTCCAATCAGTGAAGAGTGACCAAATGCTTCCACGGAGCCATGCACATAGAGGTATTCTAATTATCCTATTAGAATCAGAACTACCTAAGTGATTCTAATTATTCACTCCTCTAGTTCTGACCATCCAAGCTCTTTAGATCCTGGGCAAATAGAACTCATTACATA
Source organism: Panthera tigris (assembly GCF_018350195.1). NCBI lineage: Eukaryota > Metazoa > Chordata > Mammalia > Carnivora > Felidae > Panthera > Panthera tigris. The sequence goes on along the minus strand of NC_056662.1, from coordinate 67,826,809 downwards.
TGGTTTTGTAGGTCACTTAGCAGTCTCTACTCACAGGGAATCAGAAGGGAATCAGGCCACTGGAGATGGCTATAGATGCAGAGAGGCAAGCACTGACTCAGAATCCTCAAATGCGGATGATGGATTTGATGTAAAGTGTGAGGCAGAGGCCAATGCAGGATAATGTTCAAGTCAGCATTTGTTATCGAGTGGACAGCACTATCATTTACTGGGTTATATGAGCAGATTGACAGGGGATGGGGAGGGTAAAGAAAAAAGTAAAGTTTGGGACATGAATTTGAGATGAGTTTGAAACACATGAGTGAAGATAACAAGGAAATACATGAATTTTCTACAAGATTCATGTGCTTTAACCACAAAGTAGGATAAGGATGTGAAATTAGGATCATCATGTCATGTCCTTAATGAATCCAAGCTTTTTTCTAGTAATTTTTAGTTTTATCTGCTTATTTGTAACCACCTCGCCAACTGTAAGTTGCCGAATCCTAGAGGAAATTACTAATAGAATTGATGTTTTCTATTCTATAGTTTCTATAATCTGTTTTCCATCTTTCTGGAAAAAAAATAGATTGTTACTTGTTATCCTCCAGTGTTCTGATACCACTTCTGTGCTAGAAGTAGAAACATAATTGAAGCAGCTTGCTCTTCCCTTTCTCCCCTCTCATATAATGAACTTCATTTCTAATATGACAAAAGACTATTCAATGCTTTCCAAGACTATTCTTGGAATATTCTTGATTAAGAAGGAATAAGTCAAATAGAAGTCAGTTACTTCTGTGTTCTCGTGTTATCTGTGAGTGTTACAGTAACAGCAAGATGACCAGTAGTTCTTCTTGCCCTGAATGCAGATGGAAAGTCTTTTTTGTAGGTCTTAGCATTTTTCCTAAGCCCCAACACATTCTAGGATTTAGGTTCCTGTCATTCTTTTGTCTTTACTTGTGATTTGGGGTTCCTTTGTTTTGTGCATAGTACAACTTTTAATGCGGTATTTTTCAAGATGTTTTCTCAGTCATTGCTCTATTTGTTCATATGGGTATGTATTTAATATCCTTTATAAATTCTTTTAATTTTATTTTTACTTTAACAAAATGTTCCCATTCATTCATTTAACAAATATCTTTTCAACATGCACTGAGGTAGTTACTGTTAAGCACAGAAAGACTAACCAGGCACAGATCTGAATTCAGGAAGTTAGCACACCAGCATGAGAGTAAGTCATGTACAAATCATAGGGGCCAAAAGAGCTAGAAGTCTTGTGGGAATTCAGAGAAGGCAGCATCTGGGGATGACACAGTGGATTAGAGAAGGAAGTCTTCATGGTGTAGACAGCAGTAGACCTGTACCTTGAATCATTTAGATAAGTGATGAAGAGTGTGTGTGTGTGTGTGTGTGTGTGTGTGTGTGTGTGTGTGTGTGTAATGGTCTTTGTTCAGGGAAAAGCAGGATATTTCAGAAGAAAGAAAGGGAGAACATTATTGAAAATCAGTTTTTAATTAGCACAGGGAACTTATAAGTGTATACTTCTTCCATCCCATTTCTTATTCCTTTTTTTTCCCATGGTGCACATTTCTTGCAATTTCTCATCTGTGCCCTTTTTTATTTTTTTTGAGGGAGGGCAAGTGAGTGAGGGGCAGAGAGAGAATTTCACCAGGGCAGAGAGAGAAGTAGGGGGGAGAGTGAAACAGGGCTCACCTGAAGCGGAGTTCAAGCTCACCCGAGGCAGGGCTCAAACTCATGAACTGTGAAATTATGACCTGAGTTGAAGTCAGGTGCTTAACCAACTGAGCTACCCAGGCACCTTTTTACTTTTTTTTTTTTTTTTTTAGTTATCTGTATTCTTTTATATGCTAAGATATTTCCATTATTTTTGCCACTTTAGGACTCTTCTTCACCCAAGATCATTACTCTCCAACTTTCCCACCTCTCTTTCCTTTAAGTTTACCCAAACCATCCTTGGATGCTCACCATTTCCCTGCCAGCTTGACAGAAGAAGACAATTTTTCTCTCTGGCAAATACAGAAAGCAGAGATAAAGGATAGATACCTCCCTAAGGGTCAGGCCTGCAAGCCAACCCTGTAACCCTCAAGTTTCACCTCCTGAGAGGCCAAGGAAGCCAAAACATAGTGGAATGACCCCAGATATTAGAGGGAGGAGGCCTGGGCTCCCTAGTCCCAAGGGTACTTCATTATTTAACCTAGGAAAATTATCTAACGTTTCTGGGCCTCAGTTTACTCCTCTATAAAGTGACGTAATTAAACCCAATGATCACCAAAGTCACATCCATCTCCACTAAACAAAAAGAAAACTTAGGAATGAGTTTGGACTCATGAATGAATTGGGACTAAAGTTATTCAACCATTTAATAATCAAACCAGGTTCATGTCTGGTTCACTGTCCTCTTGAGACTGCCACTTCCAGAGACTCTTCAGGCTTTTTTCATTTATGATTCTAGGAATATCACATGAGTAGTGAAAATCCTGCTTTTTTTTCCAGCCACTTTCTTCTGGCTTGTCATGATTAAGTGGCAGCAGGACTAAGCTGAGGGATCAGAGTCTTTTTATTGACAATTTTCCCTCTAGACCCTGCCCCAGGAAGAGAGGGAACAGAGGCTAACAGGCTCACCAGCCATCTGCACTTTTCTAGTCTTTAGGTCTGTTAACAACTGACATTTTGTCCACACCACTATAGCAAGTGGCAAGACCGGGAATGAGGGCCACTTCAAATACATGTGAGTGATGGTTCCTGACTTTCTTTGTCTAAGTCTTATATTTAAAACCAACAACCCTTCAAGTTTGAGGCAGGAAAGGACCTTAAATTCCTCAAGTAAGTGAGTATCATTTCCTGTATAAAAAAGAAAGCAAAGATTGGTGACCACCAATGCGTTCATTCATTGAACAAATACACACTGATTGCCTACTGCATGTCAGACAATGCTCTATATGCTCTAGATATAGATGATAACAAAACAGACTGCAGAAAGAGACAAAAAATTCTTGTAGAGCTTATATTTTATAGTAAATGATTTATAATGAACAGGAATAAATAAGATGTAAAATATGCTAGATGGTGATGTGTGCTACTAAGAAAAATACAACTAGGAAAGGAAGTAGAGAAGGTCAGGGTGGTAAATATGCTGGCCAGGAAGCACTTCAGAGAAGGAACAAATTCAGTAAAGACCTAAGGAGGGTGAAGGGAAGAACTACATGAACATCATAGGCAAGAGTATTACAGGAGAGGAGACAGCAAGAATGAGGACTCTGAGGCAGGGAAACACCTGCATGTACAAGGAACAGCAGAAAACTGAGAGTGACTGGAATGGATGAGTGGAGAAGGCACAGTGTAAGATAAGGTCAGAGAGTCACTGAGAAGTTTGCATGTCATGAAGGATGTATAGACCCTTGTAAGGACACTGGCTTTTGTTCAGGGTGAGATGGGAAACTATGAAAGAGATGTGATCTGATTCAAGCTCTCACAGAATTACTGTTAAGAAGAGACTGAAAGATGTCAAGACAGAAGCAGGAAGACCAGTTAGGAGACTATCACTCATGTGAGAGCAAATGATTGTTCGTATGAAGGTGGGAACAGTGGAGATAATGAGAAGGGGTCAGATTTTGGACATATTTTGAAAGCAGAGAAAATAAAATCACTGACAAATTGAAGATCACTGACAAATTGCATATAAAAGAAAACAGTGTCAAAGATGGTCATGGGGTTATAAACCTGGACAACCAGAAAAATGGAGTTGCTTTCCCAGGATGAGGAAGAATGCAGGAGAAACAGGGCTTGCAGGGTAGGGGGAGGAGGGGGTAAAGACTATGAGACAGACCTAATCAAAAGTAGACAGATTTTTTTAAATTTATTTATTTTGAGAGAAAGAGAGCATGCATGCACATACACGAGCAGAGGAGGGACAAAGAGAGAGGGAGAGAGAGAATACCAAGCAAGCTATGTGTTATCAGCTCAGAGCCCAATGCAGGGCTCAATCTCCTGAACTGTGAGATCATAACCTGAGCTGAAATCAAAAGTCAGATGCTTAACTGACTGAGCTTCCCAGGCACCCCCAGATCTTTATCCTCTTAAAAATAATTCCATAGTCTAAAGATCTGATTTGGATATGTAATTACATTCTTATTTTTTGATGCTGCCCGGGCTGAGCTTCTGCCTATCCCTTACTGTTAGAAAGTTGCAGTAAAAAATTTACACTCAAAAAACAAAACTTAAGAGGTTCTGAATGATTACATTATATTTCAAGATTAGCTTTTAAAAATGCCTCCAAAAGGGGAACTCTTTTACACTGTTTATGGGAATGTAAACTGGTGCAGTCGCTCTGGAAAACAGTATGGAGGTTCCTTAAAAAATTAAAAATAGAACTATCCTATAAGCCAGCAATTGCACTACTAGGTATTTATCCAAAGGATACAAAAATGCTGATTTGAAGGGGCATGTGAACCCCAATGTTTTATAGCAGCACCATCAACAATAGCCAGATTATGTAAAGAGCCCATATGTCCATCTACTGACAAATGGATAAAGAAGATGTGGCATTATATATACAGTGGAATACTACTTGGTCATCAAAAAGAATAAAATCTTGCCATTGCAACAAGATTGTAACAACAACTTGCCAAGCTCCAAGTGTGGATGGAGCTAGACTGTATTATGCTAAGTAAAATAAGTCAGTCAGAGAAAGACAAATATCATATGATTTCACTCATGTGGAATTTAAGGAACACATCAGATAAACAGAGAGGAAGGGAAGGAAAAATAAGATAAAAACAGAGAGGGAGGCAAACTATAAAAGGCTCTCCAATAAAGAGAACAAACTGAGGGTTGCTAGAGGGGAGGGCTAAATTGATGATGGGCATTAAGGAGGGCACGTTTGGGATGAGCACTAGATGTTATATGTAAGAGGTGAGTAGCTGGGTTCTACTCCTCAAACCAATACTGCACTGTATGTTAGTTAACTTGAATTTAAATAAATAAAAAAATAAAAATAAAAATGCCTCCAAATAGCTAATTAAGTTCCCTGCAGCTATTAATATAAACCATGTACCTTCTGCTCTAGTGATGATGCAGGGAAGACCCTGTCTTACCTGAAGATAACCACTGGATCTGTACATTTTATCATCAACACTCCATACCCTTCCTCTTTGCTTTGTTCTCCCCCTTGGCAAAGTCCCAGTGCTTCTATCAAATCCCCTCTCTCCTTCACCATCCCCTCCCCCCGAAGAGCAGTAAGATATATGAACCTTGCTTGGAGTGCATGATTCCTTTTAAAACAGCTTACAGACATGATATGGAAGAGAGTGTCTCTCTATATATTACTATATTACTTAAGTAAACAAGTAACTTAAATTTGTCATGTTCCAGATTTTTAAAAATCACAATCAAAACATGAAAAAAAAGGAAGAATGCAGAGAAGAAGGAAGGGACGGAGAGGGGAGGGACTGAGGGAAAGGAGAGAGAAATACTACAGTTCTTAGAGAACAAGATTATAGTGGGCCAGAAAGACGGACTCCAACATATCTACTACATCCTTCAATTCATAGATATAGACGTTAAGATCCAGAGAGCAGATGGGACCTTCCCAATGGTCCTAGAGCCAGGATTTGGCAAAACCAAGAATGGAACCTAAAATTTGGGACCTTAATCTTTAGCAGAAGTGAGTCCTCTTCACCAGGAGGGTCTTTAAAAGAGAGGCAGAGGATTCATACTCAATGTAATGGGCAGTGGGAAACCATTATGGGTTCTAAAGCAGGAAAAGGAAGTCAAGTTTTCAGAGTGTCCAAGACATATTAGGAAAAAGAGAAACCAGCGAAAAGGAGACAGAGCAGAGGCTATTCAGTCATGAGGTGAACAAGATGCTTGACCAGAATAAAATTAGAAATGGAGAAGAAAGGATGGATCCAAGAGAATTTTCCAAGGAAGAAGCAATCAGACTTTTAAGTAATGGGGATTGAGAGCAAGAAACAAGTCAAAGACGACTCTAGCTGTCATAACCACAGAGGCTGGCTCACTGTTTCAAAGCTTATAGTAACCCTGTAGATCCATTCCTAGAGGAAACCAGGGCTGTCCCCCATCCCTGCAGCCGGAGGATGACAGTTCTGTCAGCATAATCAGTAAGGCACCAGCTCATTTCTGTGTAAGCCAAGAACATGCCCGCATGCGTCTGTCAGTCTGTTCCTAGCTCTTTCTTTCCATCTTGAAGGTACAAAGACAAATGCTCAGAGCATGCTTTAGGCAAAGCATATTTTATCCCAAAACTGAGAAAGAAAAAAGTTTGCCTCTTGTACCACCAATGCCAGGATTTTTAAAGCACCAAGAAGTAGATAAAAGAAAATAAGCTATAGTGAGGGCTCTGATTCCTTAGTTAGAAGCAATTGCAGTGGTACCAATGTCACCTGACTCAGCAGGCATCAGGGAGGAGAAATAGAGGAAGAAGATTTAATTGAAATGCTTTGGATGAAAATTTTCTCAAATAAATAACTGGAAAAAGCATCATGTTCAAGAGAAAGGGTACTCATTTTTGTCCTCAAGACACAGATCACCAAAGGATGAGGCAGAGAAGAGATGCTATTTTATGGGTATTTTTCTTAAGAAAAAACATCTTTGTTACTCAAAATGTAAGACTTGGGAGTTTTGATGTGGGTCCTCAGTCTTCATATAATGAGCTTCGATGTTGGGGGTTAGGTTGCTATGCATGTACCTCTGCCCCTGAGCTGCTCTTCCCATATGCACTGAGGCATTCAGAATAACTTAAAGGCAAAGGAAAAGTTAAAGTCACATAGGAGTCTATCACTGATACCCAAAACCTCAGCCAGGTATGTACAAGCCCTCACAGAAAATCTGGAATATAGTAGGTACCCAAAAATTAATTAGCCCCCTTCCTGTGCTCTCAATGATAGTGATGTTCTGGGCTATAGACTTTTAGAGACATCAGAAGAGGCCAGATTTCTGGTCCTGAGAGTTCTTCTACTTCATAACAATAGCTAACATTTGCATTATCTTATTTAGTTCTCACAATGTGCAAGCATCTTAGTCCATTTGGGCTGCTACAACACAATACCAGTATCAGAGACTAGGTGAGTTATTAACAACAGACATTTATCTTTCACATTTCAGAAGCCTGAGAAGTCCAAGATCAAGGTGCCAGCAGATTCAGTGCCTAATGAGAGCCTGCTTTCAGGTCCATAGATGACAGCACCTTCTCACTGTTACTTATAGCAGTAAGGTAGAGGTTATCATTCTGTACTGATGAGAAAACTGATGGTCAGAGAAGTTAAATGATTTACCCAAAGGCACACACTTTATAAATGATGAAAATAGAATCCAAACCCAAGGTTGTTGTGAAGACCAAAGGTAGATCATGTAAATCACTCAGCACCATGTCTGACATGTGGATGCTGTTCAATACAGCACCTATACCCCAACACACAAGAACTTCACCAAAACAACTTGTCGAACACATTAGCAATTCTTCCTTCAAAGGATGACCATGCAAAGTACAATGATTTGGTTCATTATCACTCACTGTCTGGAAGCCTCACAAGGACTTCTCATTCGTGCTAATTTATAAGCCAAGAAGAAAAATCCTAATTCACCAATGTCCTCCTGGTACATTAACAATTCATTTTGCTCTCATATTCTAATACCCAATTAATTTATACTGGTATAACATTAGTTCAGAACTTAAAATGTGGAAGCAGAGTAGAAAGAAACCAAGATTTGTCTAGCACGTGCTATAGGTCAGCAATTGCAATAAGTCCTTTTAAAACAACGCCAACAAGAGAGCCGGAATTATAGTCTCTTGGTATAGAAGAGAGTAAAGCTCAAGAAGGCTGTCTAAATTGCGATGTATAACTGGTATGTTACTAAGCCAGGATTTCACTCCAGAAAGTGTGTCTGGCTCCAAGTCAATCTTATCTCAATAATAGCACAGTACCTCTTGTTTCTACAGATTGCTAGAATGCTATTAATTGGTAACTAAACCAACCAATTCCAGCTCTTTCAAGACATAGTATTACATCACTGCATCAATATAATTCAAAGGGCCAGATTCTCCCCTGAATTATGTTAAAGAGTCAATTAACCACAAAAGGCCATTGTGTCCAAGGACACAAACCAGAATTCATCAGTATTCATCCTCAGGGAGCCACAATTTATTTCCCCCAATTTTGATTCATAATGAATTCCACTACCATCCTGACTTAGAAAATAAAATTCTGCACCTACTGCAAAGAATTGTAACCATTTCCTTCTTCTCTGAAGAGCTGCCATTTCTAGGCCCCTTCATGTGTCTGGCATACTCATTTAATCTTCACAGTGACCCGACAATGCAGAGACTATCATTAGTCCCAGTATGCAGATAGAGAAACTGAGACTCAGAGCATACAGCTCTAAGAATGAAATGAGACACCAACCCAGAGTGGGGACCCTTTACTCCATTGTTATACTTTTGTCCACTTGCTTTAGGTTGAAAATCACCTCTAACAATCCAAACAGCTGCAAAAAGAGACTGTCCAAGGATAAGGTATGTTACCCAGACTTTCAGTGACAATCTCTTATAAATGTTTGTGTAATATTCACACAAGAATCCTATAATATAATTCAATGCTAACAGATTTTTTACCAACAAACAATTTAATATTTGCCATTGCAAAAAAAGGAACTAAACTGTGCGGTTGGGCAGTGATTTGAATTGGCAGGTTTGAAAGGGAAATTAAGGAAATATTGCAGGTTTCCAGCATGGAACTTTCTAGAAAAGAGAAGGTGACTTGGATCACAAAAAAAAAAGAAAGAAAGAAAGAAACGAAACAAATTTTTTTTTAATTTTAAAAGGGTATTTTTTTCTCCTCTGGGTGGCCATACTATGTATTATTTGCTTATGGAACATTTTCCAATACATGAAACCTAAATTTCTTCAAACTTCACCAGCATAGCAGAAACAAATCATACTGTGCTAAAAGTAAATTATAAAGTCTCTGATTTCTTGTCACACTCTCTCACTCCCCAATCATGTCAGCTGGCACCTTGCACACCTCCTCATCAGTGAGGCCCAAACACTTCTAAATCTGTAGGTGTTAAAGTCATCTGGATCTCAACACCTGTATGTCACCCTAGTTCCTAGTCCAATGCTCGGCAGTATTTGCTAAGTGCCACTGCGGTTCCCTAAAATAATCCTGTAACTCTCCTTTGCACTGGGCTCTCTACCTCTTTGCTATAATGGGTGAGCATGGCTGTGATGCAAAACAGAGCACACGGCAGTGAATAAAAGTGTTAATATGAGACCAGGTGAAAGGTTGGGATAAAATAATTTACTTGTAATTTTAATTTACTTTCAAGACTGGTGAAGCAAAATAAATAGTGAAAGTAGAGATAGGGGCAAGAGATAGGTAAGAAATCTGAAACAGAAAGATAGCTGGGAGTGAAGAGGTTAAAGTATTTCTCCTTGGTACTATACTCACTCTAACTTACACATATACTAGGTTCTTAATATCACTGAACCTTTTTTCTTCTTCAGCTACACTGGCAAATGCTTCCAATAAGAATATCCCAGTTATCTGGAACAAACACTACTTTTTAGAACTCTGTTTAGTCTTCAGCATAGGTAAACAGAGGCACCTGCTAATTTGTATGAATCAGAATGAATTCCAGAGAAGGTAAAGGTAAAATGATTATCCATGTACAAACTAATTTTTCTTTGCTTCCACTTTGTCATCAGTGGACTATTATGCAGATACTCAGAGCTGGAAGAAGACATAACAGATTATAAGTGTCAGGTGGTATGTCCCATTCAGTAGAGGAGTTCCCCCAATGGCATACTAGACATGCAAAGTGTGTGTGTGTGTGTGTGTGTGTGTGTGTGTGTGTGTGTGTGTAGGTAAGAGAGAGATAGAGAGACAGAGGGGGAGTGAGGAGGTTGCTTTGAGCTGGAAAAATCATCTCAAAAGCCTGGAAGTGTGAGTATTAAATGCAGAAGCTGCATATTTCATACTTGCACTCCATGATTTTTTTCATGTAAAACTAAAGTCGGTTTTTCCTGTGAACCATTTTTCTTGGCCTGATTTTGGGCTGGCAGCCTCCAAACTCTGACCAAGCCAATGATAACAATCCTAGCAAGCACTGATTAGGTGCTCACAAAATTCCAGGGCCATGCTTTGCTTTACATGGTGGCACATGAAGAAGGGAAAGAAGCCTTCCTCGCCCCCTCTCACCTTTCTTATGTGTTTTTCTTCCTCTTAGAACTAGCTAGACTGAAAAGGCTTCCACCCTTATCAATCTCAGACAGAAAGAGAACAGGGCAGCTTCTAATTGAAGCCAACAAAGCCAGAATCTTGAACTAAGAGCATTACTCTAAGGAGTATGGTAGCAGAATGTGGATGCATAAAAACCTGGTGCTCATGTAATTGGAGGTTATAACAAAATTCTAGCTTACTTTTTCAGCTATCACTTTTCAAGTACTTAACTATGTGTTAGTTACTGTGCTAAGAACTTTATAAGCATTTACATTATTTCATTTAATCCTCATAACCTCCTTAGAAAACACTCTTTTACCTTCATTTTACCGAGAAGCAAACTGAAGTTCAGAGGACACAGCATGTAAATAGCATAGCCAAGATTGAGACTCTCATGTGTCTCACTCTAAAGCCATGCCCTTGATCTCACCATGTTGCTTCTGGGCAATGTACCTGTCGGAGCTTTTCGAATTCACCATCCTGTCCTGCCTCAGTCTCATCCCTCTGTCCCTCTCCACAAAGCAGCAAAGGGAACTTTCGAAACTCAACTTTGATCATCTTACTCCTGTGCTTGAAACCTTGCAGAGCTCCTTAAATTTTCCAATAAGACTTAACAAGAGCCTCTTGACTGGACATTGCTCACACACAGATTCAGCTCTTGCCAACTCCTTACTCCTCTCTGCCCATGAAGATTCTGCTACAGTTTTTGGCAAATGCCAAGTTGCCTCTTACTTGCAGGTGTTGGTACAAGATGATGCCCCTACCAAAAGTAGTCCTGTCCCTCTCTCCTCTGCCCTGTTTATCTGTTTTAATGCAAACACACCTACAGGATTTGACACAGATTTAGCGCCTCTTAGAAAAGTCTTCAAGGCCCCACAAACTCCATGAGCTGCCCTTTTTTCTGGGATCCTATAGCCACCCCTACACCTGTACCATTGCACGTATCATACCGAATCAGTTTTCTCTCTGTCCCTAAATTGGGTTTCTGAGGGCACCAGCTATACCATATTCATTGTTTCAGCCCCAGAACTTGGGACCATGACTGGCATAAATCAGGTCTTCTATGAATCTGCTCATTGAATGATAAAAACCTTGGTGCTAAAAGTGGATTCTAAGTAATAGTGTAACAAGAACAGCTGATCATAAGAGCATGGTTTCTTTACCCTTTTCATGATACAAAACAGCATGATTTAAGGGGACTTTGTCTCTAGGAGCATGGCTCCCTCGTTTCAAATCCCAACCATTACTGACAATTCCCTAAAATGAGTCACCTCCAGGAGAAGCTTTACCTTAGCACTTCTCTCATCTTTTTAGTAACATCCTTATGTTTGTTTTCACCCTCCTACTAAACTCAAATTACGATAATCACACCACCGTCTGCACAGTTTACACAAATCAGGACCATTGCCAACCCTGCTCTTTCTTCCTTCCACTAACCTAGAATACTGTCTGGCACATAGGAAGTGCTCAATAAATAGGTGAAATCGGTGTTGAGTGAATGAATAATGCACCTTTTTGGACCTGGTGTGAGAAAATAACTGTCATAGGTAACCGTCATGTGGTGCATGTACACAGTGCTGGGTTCAGAGTTGGTGTTCAAAGCACATCTAGAGGTATCAAGGAGGCGTATCTCGTGGCAATGATCTCTCTGCTTTCATTCCTCCAGGTTTCCTGGTTGGAGCCTGTCTAAGGTCATGCTGTGGCCAAGTCTTTTTATGTACCATTCTTCCTGTAAGTTAGATGTTCTCCACTTACCAGTTTGGGGTTTGAGGAAGCCAGCTGCTTTCCTAGTACATTCTGTCCCCTAGAATTGCACTTACATTGGATCATTCTCTAAGAACAGAAAGGAGCCCAAAGAAACTTTTGAACGACACGACTTAAAAACAAATTCTATTCCTTGTGTCTTAACATTAATAATAATAATAATATATAATAATAAAAATCAATATATAAATAATAATAAATATATACACATATATATATTCTTAACTTTCAAAGCATCCTCATTCAGTCACATCACATTGTTTTTACTACAAACACTTGTTTGGTCATTGTAACAATATTCAGCTGAGCCTGGTAGGTTTATAATGCTCCCTCCCCACCAAAATTTCTACTTTTATCTGAATTCAGGGTGCCTCAGTCTCTAAAAGGCCAAGTGAGAAAGAAACCAGCCCAACTTCTTACTTCTTCAACAATATAAAGCACTGTGATTGGTGCTATTATCTTTATTACACTTCTCAAGATATTTTCACATGTATTGTCCCTTTTCAGTACTATAGTAACTCTCTGAGTCTTCTTACTCTGTTTATATTTTATAGTTGTGGCAACTGAGACTCAGAAACAGTAACTCACTTACCTAAGATCACATAGCTGTTAAGTACTAGAGCCAAAGTTTGAATATGGGACTTCAAGTTAATGTGCAAACCTTCTCATTGATTCTTTTTTCTCTGAAGCCCTTCCCCAAAGACAACCATGATTCATAAACAAAGGAAAATATAGCATGCTGGTTCTGACATGTTATGTTAAAGCGATGCATTAAGAGAATATTGTCTCAGTCTGGAATGGATGTTTGAGTCCACAAGGGCTCCCCAGGATGCAGAATTGACTGCTCCCCATCATCACGTTTAGCATTTAGATAGCACTCAGTCCTGTGATGTCCGATGCAGCAAAACTTCCCTAAGTGCAGGTGGTTGTACTGGCAGTGTGGTGATGCTGGGGTTCCAAAGGCATTTGTTTGCACAGTGGTCTCTGTGTCACCCTCTGGTAACCAAAGAGTGAAGTGAAAAGATGGCTTTGCTAGAGAGCAAGCCTGCAGTGAGAAAGGCATAACAGCACAACCATCTTGCTGATTGGAATCACAGTGTGCTTCGCTGATGTGACCTGGAATCTGGAAAAATGAGCTCTTAACTAAGTCTGCCATCTCTCCAACCCTTAACTGTTCCATCTTCTAAATGGGGGGGAATAAGGTTTACTTGAGACAACTCACAGGTCACTTGAGAATGACAGGAGGTAATGGGTGTGAAACATTTAAGGCACTTTGCATGTCATCAAAGGACATGAAGAATTTGCTGCCAACTGGCCCTGTGTCAGGGCCTGTGTACCTGGGCTTCTAGTCTTCCTTCAGTATGTCCTGTAGTCCTTTTCTGCACAGTTTGAGTTCAGAGACCACCTCCTACAGAATACCATTGTTAAAATACGAAAACCAGCACCCATGTCTCCAACAGAACTATCCAATTCAATTAAAACTAGGTGGGGAGGAGGAGAACAAACAAACTCATATTCTCACAAGATGTATTTAATTATCCTGGAGTTAAAGGGGGAAAAATGTTTATTTGGGCAAAAGGAAAACCAACAAAAAAGCTTGAATGGTTTTTTACTTAAATCTCATCTCCTGACCTGCTGAGCTAACATCAGTTCTCTCCCGGTCTGTGTAAATCCACAGCTTCCCGGAACATAAGGTGGGGATATTGCTGGATGAACTGTTTTCATAAATAATCATTCTTTTAAAATTTGGCACTGAGGAGACAAAAACTCACAGGAGCTCAGAATGTAGTTTTCTCAGGGTTCAGCCTCTCACTGCGCCTGCCCCGGCCCCCCATGCCTACCAGACTTGCACAGAGGCACATAGGGCCATCTGCACAGAGATCTCCAACCCATATTTTGCCTGCAGAATAAACAATGTGCTAAACAGAACTGGCTCTGGGAGCTGCCAGCATCACATATCTGGAGGCAGTGGCATCCCCTCCAGGTTACTGGTAGCGGTCACTGTATCCACCCTCACCTCTTACAGCATAGCTCCCATGGCGCTGTCCTACAGCCCCTCCTTCCTGCTGCTCAAACATGATCTACCGACTAGCCTGTTTTCTTTCCCTTTTACACCCCTGGAGCCTTTTCTCTTCCCCTCAGATTGCTTTCTCCCAACTGGGCATTTAGATTTTGTCTCAGGAATAAAAATTCTCAGAGCTGGATCCCTAATGACCCATTTTGCATTAATGAACCATTCAAACACACAGCATGACTGTTTCATCAAAATACCTTGGCGCAACTTGAAAACCTAAATAAATAAATAAAAATAACAACAATGAAAGCTTATAGGGGTGAGAAGGATTTCCTATCCCCTTTACTTAGTTGAGTATTAGGAAGTTTCTCTCATTGAAATAAAAATATGATGCCAATCAGCATTTGATTCTAATGGTTGCAGAGGTACTCTTATGCAATGTTCTTTTTAATATGCTCACCAAGGGGTCTTCTACTTCTGCTTGAGAATTCCAAAGGCTGGGCCTCCTCCACCTATCAGTGCATCTTTATATATTTAGCATTTTGTTATGAAAATTTTTAAATGTTAAAAAAATTTGCACAAAGTAACAACATAATAACCCCAATGTCCCTAAGACTCAGCTCCAACAATTATCAATAAATGGCCAATCTTGTTTCATCTATGTCCACCACCTTCTTCCACAACCTCCTCTACCATATTACTTCAAAGACAACCCTAGACATAATGGTCTCATATCCATAAATATTTTAGTATGTATTTTATTAGAAAAAACTTAAACCTTCCTTATCCAACTTTACCTTCTTATTATAATGCAGTTACATTATTCTGAAGCACCTTGGGCAAGTCTGCTTGCAGTTTTGTGAATGGGAATGTAATGATTAGAATGCAAATTTTCTCTTTAATGAACTTGAGGACTACGATTAAAGGAAGCTCACACACATGACCAAGGCATTAATCTCATTTTCTACAAGAAGTGACACCATGAAGTAAAAGAATGATTATAAGATTCTAGTTGCTACCCTATCATTTGACAGCTGTGTTACCTTGAGTAAATGTTATTTCCTCACTTTCCTCTTCTATAAATTGGGGGTAATAGCACCTGCCCCACTTGTTTTACAGAGCTGTTGTGAGGAATCCCTTGGGATGGTCCACATGGAATCACTTTGTAAAGATAATGGACTGTTCAGGTGTAAGAAATAATTACTGAGGGAAAAAAGCTAAACTAAACAAGACACATTGTAGAATCAGAGCTCAGCAGGAGTGTATAAAGAATATGGAGATTTTCCCTGCCAACGTTCCCTTTATGGTTCTTGGAGCCTTCTGTGAAAGCTCATAATGCACACTTGCTGAGGAGCCATGGTGAGCACCAGCTGCAGAGCTGTGCCAAGAGAGGCCTCATCATGTATGATCTCAATCAATAAACCTGCCATCCTGGGAAATGACTGCTTCCTCCTCTACTGTGTGGGATGTTCAGATACAAAAGCCACCAGAAAAAGTATATTTTTCACCTTCTTTTGAGACCTGAATAGAGGAACAGATCACTGCTCTTTCCTCTCAGAGAGAAGAGAGATTGTCTAATAATAATACTTTCCCTGGCTGGCCAGAGAAATAAAGTGACCAGCTGAGCTGCAAGTAGATGATTATTCTTTCAGCAAAAAACTATGATCGGTCTGAATTCAAAGACCAAAGGCATTTTAAAGGCAAAAACACCTGGAGAGAAGAATGGACAGTGGATTAAAACAAAAATTTCCCTCACCTGTTTTCCTCACAGGGCCAGCCAAAAAAGAACAGGAGGCAGAACAGGCACTGGGAAGGAATAAAATAATGGTTGGTTATACAAAGGCCCTTTGTCAGAGAAGTGTTCTGGGGCTGCCTTTCTCTCAGACGTTCAGAACATGGGCTCTCACGTGTCCTAAAGACTACGTGTGAACAAGATGACGACAGCTAACTAATGAGGACAAAGACAAGTCCCCAGGGGGGACCTGCTCTGGTTAAGCTCCATGGCCAAAGGCTGTATGTGAAACAAGACTCATGACTCCATTTTTTTCTTAATTTAAAGAAATCACTGTGTATTCATAAGGGCAGGCTAAACTGCTGTTAAACACAACCTAGTCAAATTACAGTGACTTAACAGGACAAAAATGTATTTCTCCTTCCAGCAAAGTCCCTGGATAGGTGGCTCTTTGACTTAATTCCATTGCCAGTACTCTGAACAGCCCCACCAAGATGCAGAGGACTGGAAATGTTGTTGCTGACTGAGCAGCCATTTCCTGGCAACAATCCCACCCATAGGAGGATAGCAGAAGGAGCAGCTTTTTGACTCTGACAAATCCAAGTATGATTAGAAATGGATTAGAAATACAGAATGGCTAAACTGAGTGGGGGGAGGAACTGACTAATTGGTATTTATGATCACCTGCTTTACGCAAAGATCTATACCATCTGTTATAAGGCAGACAGTAAATAAGACCCTAGATCCTCAAGAAGTCAAAACCTAGAGGGTGGCAAATATGTAGTCAACCAACTAGATGTTGAACCTCCATCCTTTCCATTTTCCTTCAGTTGTGCCAGCTAATCTACTCTTATGGTATACTGATGAATATCATATACCCACCTAGAAATAAATGACTTACAAGTAAGTGTCGCAGAAAGCTCTATTGAAGAATGTATTTTTTTTTATTTTATTACTTTTTTTAATATGAAATTTATTGTCACATAGGATTCCATACAATACCCAGTGCTCATCCCAACAGGTGCCCTCTGTTGAGGAATTTAATAAACAGAGGCATATTAAGGTACATTAAGTGCTTAAGAGTTGGTATTAGGGCCAGGGTACCTATGTTCCAATATTGGGTCTGCCACTATTCAAACTTTATTTACTCTGTCCCTCAGGTTTTTTTGCCTGTAAAATGGGGATGGATATTTTTCCTACCTCATGGGCTACTGAAAGGATTAAATCAGTTATAAAACTAAAGCACATATAAAGATGGGAATTCTTGAATTACTCTGTTTGTAAACCATCAACATGCAAATCCTACTCCTAAATGCACCCTTCTTAGCCTACTCTTGCACCTGTCCTGACCTGCCTCTCAGGTGATCTGAGGTGTTCTGTCACCTGTGTGGCCCATGGTGTCATCCTAGACAGCTTATTTTTCTTACTCCTTAACTCTGGTCCCACCTAAACAGATTTATCTTGATTTCCTCTAAGTGGAAAAATTAATCTTTTAGGTACTGAAGAATACCTTATCCTTTTTCCTAATTTAAAATTTTATTTTCACTTTCTTAATGTGGCAGAGTTGCCTCTGATCTACCATCATAGTGATACAAAAGAGAAAGCAATGAATTTCTAAAGAGTTAGAGGGGCTTCTGAGACCTGACATTGAGTTGTGCAACACTGTGACAGGTGTCGGAACTTTTCCATGGCAGGTAGTTTTCCCTTTATTTGACCAGCTCTATGTCTGGCGTATACATCCAAATCTAGATATGCCCTGTTTCCCCTTCCTCCCCCAAATTTTATAACTGTCCCCTTGTCCCCTTCCTGGAACATATTGGGTTATCAATTTTTACAAAATGAATGTATGCCTGACTCTTCAATGCCTCATATCCAGTTAGTTATCTAACCTGTTTATGCTCTTAATTATCCCTGGAGTATCCCTCATCATCGTTGTCCCCATCACAGTTATCTTCTCCTTCAGGCCACGACTTGACCCTCTATTCCAACCCAGTCTCAGCATTCTCAAACGCCACATATGCCACTACTTGTACAGATCTCCTTACTGTCCCTCTGTGGTACACCTCACTTTGTTTTCCTTCCATTTCTGAAAACCCTCATGCTCAGTGTTTATGTGATGTGTTCTTGGCAGGAGAATTATAGACAGGAAATTGTGAACACTTAATGATCCCCTCACCCCCACCCCTCTGCCTGCTTTATCACCAGATCCAAATATATCAAAGTTCTAAGGTGGGTTTTGTTGGCCAGAATAAAGCAGAGCAAGGAGTGAGAAAGACAAAAGGCATCTGAGATTTGGAAGACAAATACACTCAGATACTGATATGTATTGATGTATCAAGGTAAGGAATGTATTTCAAAATGTATCTCAATATGCATTGCCATGGGTGAAGAAGAGAGAGCTCCATCTTTGGAGTCAGAAGTACCTTGCCTAAAACTCAACTCTGCTGCTAAATAATTGTGTGAATTGAAAAAGTCACCTAGGTTCTTCTCAACCTCCTTTTCCTCATCTGTAAAACTGGGGTTCATTGCTCTTACTTTCTGGGTTATCAAGAGGACTACAAAGTAGACATATAAACACTCTTTCTTAAACTGGTGCAGCTGCTCTGGAAAACAGTGTGGAGGTTCCTCAAAAAATTAAAAATAGACCTACCCTATGACCCAGAAGTAGCACTACTAGGAATTTACCCAAGGGATACAGGAGTACTGATGCATAGGGGTACTTGTACCCCAATGTTTATAGCAGCACTCTCAACAATAGCCAAATTATGGAAAGAGCCTAAATGTCCATCAACTGATGAATGGATAAAGAAATTGTGGTTTATATACACAATGGAGTACTACGTGGCAATGAGAAAGAATGAAATATGGCCCTTTGTAGCAACATGGATAGAACTGGAGAGTGTGATGCTAAGTGAAATAAGTCATACAGAGAAAGACAGATACCATATGTTTTCACTCTTATGTGGACCCTGAGAAACTTAACAGGAACCCATGGGGGAGGGGAAGGAAAAAAAAAAGAGGTTAGAGTGGGAGAGAGCCAAAGCATAAGAGACTCTTAAAAACTGAGAACAAACTGAGGGCTGATGGGGGGTGGGAGGGAGGGGAGGGTGGGTGATGGGTATTGAAGAGGGCATCTTTTGGGATGAGCACTGGGTGTTGTATGGAAACCAATTTGACAACAAATTTCATATATTAAAAATATATTTAAATATATTTAAATAAATTATATATATTTAATATATATATTAAATTTATATATTTAATATATTTAAATAATAAATATAAATATAATATAAATAAATATAAATATAAATAAAATAAATATATATTTAATATATTTAAATAAAAAATTTAAAAAAACTATGAACCTAGAAAAAAAAAAAACATTCTTGCCACACAGTAGATTCCTGATAAAAGATACTGATTATTAAGAATTTTGTGATTAACCATTGTCAGTTTTCATTTGAAAACTCAATAGTTTCTCTTGTACTATGACAGGTGGATCAATTATTTTCCAATAAGTACTCACTAAATACATGACTGGGGGAGAAGGATAGGGAGAGGGAGAGAGCAAATCTCAAGTAGGCTCCATGCCCGGCGCAGAGCCCTATGTGGGGCTTGATCTCACAAACCATGAGATCATGACCTGAGCCAAGATCAAGCATGGGATGCCTAACCGACAGAGCCACCCAGGTGCCCCAAAACACCTATTATTTTTTAAAACATAAAGTGCATGAAATACAGGCCTGCCTTCCTGGGGCTATAATGGAGTAAGCAACTAGATCAGCAAATGATCACAGAAGTAAAATAAATGCTCTAAGATGGGTATGTGCAAGGCAGCATGCATGCTCTAGAAGAAAAAAGAATTAGAGGATCATAAGAAGGTCAGAGGCCAGAGACAACTGCTCTGAGGAAGTGATACTGGAGAGGACTTTTAAAGGAAGGGAAGAAATCCCATGAGAACTAAGAAGGAAGGTCATTTCAAGCAACATATGCCAAAAGCAGAGATAAGAGCAGCATGATGCATTCAGTAAAAAGCAAGCATCTTGAGGTGGTCAGAACAGGGTCCTGGGAAATGGGGCAGGAGCCAGATCGTACAGGACTTCTTCACAACTGTCATTCTGAGGAGTATGAACTTTATTCTATGCATAATAAGGAGCCACTGAATGGCAATGACAGAGTAGAATTTACATTTCAAAATTGTTTTTTGGATATTGTAGAAAATGGATTAGAGTAATACTTTATGGTTTCTTTTTCTTTCACATCATGGCACACACGGGATAATAAAGGAATGGCTCACTGTGGTCAGTGGCAAGACTGCTTTAGGTGAGGCTGCCCTGGGCCCCACACATTTCCCAGAGGGCCAAAAGACCACCGTTTTGCATATACACAGAAGCCTCATATCCCCAGTGTGAGGTGGCGCATGAGTTGGGAAGCTCCATATTCAAGGAGAGCTGAGATCATCAAGCAAGAGATGTCTCAGAGAATTAACTACACTGACGTTATTTTTCTAGATGAGTCCTAATAAGCAAAAAGTTAGTAACAGCCAGTAATACAGATTTAGTGACAAAAATGTTGCTTGATGCCAATGGGCCTCGGGTTTGGTAGAATCTAATAAAATGTGTCTTTACATGGTATAAAACTTCCTCAAGAGCAGGATGGGGTAAACCATTTCTTTCTTCTTCTTTGATAATTTCAATCTGTATCTCTGAAGAAAAACCCTGAGTGGCAGGATCAACCCCAAATCAAATTGTAAAATTGATGTTTACCCTGGGAATCTTGCCTTCCCTAATTTCTGTCCTTCCCTATGCACCCACATCCTTATTCTTGAGTCAACTTGAAAAGCATTCTCTCTCTTTCTCTCTCCCTATCAAACCTGCCTTTCCAGACATCCCTGGTGCAGTCACTCATTCTTTGGCATAAATGTGTCATTGACATCTTCTCCCTGGAGTATGTGCATTTCAGATAGCATCTCTTTGTTAAACATGAAGACTTGCTTTCTTTTCAAGGTTATTTTTGGCTTTAAGGCTCAGGAAGGAGAGATGGACAGGTAGAGAGTCTTATCTTCACACTCCTGAAATCACACTGGGAAGGTGTCTCTATAAACCCATGTATGGTATTTAATAGTTACCAAATATTGCTTCATTGGTCTTCCTAATAACCTGGTCAGAAGGCAGAACAGATTGTATAACCATTTTACAGAAGAGAAAAATGAGGTCTGGTGGGGTTTAAGTGATTTTCTAAGGGCCTCACAGTTATCTTTAGCAATAAGGTCTAGCCTGCTAAATGGTGGTAGGGAGGAATACCCTAAGCTTGCTATGTAACTCTTCTGAGGTAGTATTTTCCAACTCCCCACCTTCACTTGGAAGATCTAGCCAGCTCCACGTGCTGAATTGAGGTCAGTCCATCCAGACACACCTCCTTCGGAGTTTTGTTTGTCTTCTCAATAACCTTGAGTCTGGCAGCTCCCAGCTGGCTTCCAGGGAAGCACAGCTCACAGGGACAGAGGTGCTTTGTCCTGAAAGACTGAATGTATCAGTGTTGAGATTAAGATGGGGACTGGGAACCAACAGGCATTGATGAGAGTCAAGTTGCAGAGCCTGATCTGAGAAAGCAGAAATGTCATTTTTCTTATTTAAATCTTTTCCATTTTTTTTTCTCAGCCTTCTGACTTTTAAAGTTGAATTACCAACTTCTGTTTTTTAAGCACAAAAGGAAAAGTATCTGGCCTTCTAATGCATCAAGTGAGCTAAAATGTGGTTTATTGGGACCACAGCTAATAAACTCTAGAAATAAACTCAAGAAATAAGGAATCCAGTCTGAGGAGTAAGTGGGGGGAGGAGGGTGCAGCAGGTGGCAGAGAAAACTAAGGAGGAGTTTTCCAACACATCATAATTAAGGCATGTAAATACCAGCAGTATTTCCCCAGCACACGAAGGAGAAGAGGAGGAAACTGCTCTTTCTGTATAGGCTGTTTGTTGTTGGTAGTGTTTTGTTTTGTTTTCACGGTTGTTCATGATATTCAGATAAACCAGTTTGCATTGGTGAAAATACACTGAATCTTTATGCTTTGTGTTATTCTTTTACTCTTTGAGAAACACAAATTGTGATTGACCCCAAACTCCCATCTCCTGCCCTTACCCCATGCAGGATTGATGGCTTTTCCTCAACACCTTTGTATCTCTGGATTTTCCTATTTAATACAGATATTTCTATCTGTTATCTGGATTTACCAAACTTTAATTCTGGAGTCTTCACTGCCAAGCCCTTCTCACCCTCCACCTGCCCCAGGTAGTTTCTGGAAGGCTGATCTCTTCTGTGTTAGAGATGTATTCCATCTTCCCTTCATCTCATGCACCATGACCAGAGGAGCTTTGGGCACCTAGGAGCCAAGCAGAGCTGGACCAGCTGGACTGCCTAGTGACTGTTCCTTCTCTTTCCACTCTGACAACAGTCAGAGGGAGACAGGAGCACAAAGAAAGACCCAGTCTTTGTCACATTCATGGAATTCACCAATCCCATACCACACCATGTACCCATTGGAACATGGTACCTTTCTGCTAACTATTTCTCCCTTATTAACTTTGCAAATCAACTTGCTTCTGCCAAAATTATAGCTTAAGTAGAATGCAAAGAAAAGGCTGAACAGAAACATTTTATCTTTCTTGAATGTCTCCCCTTTCTCTTTGTAAAAGAAAAGCCTTAATGGATATGAAAGAAATGCAAGCAGAATGGCTCTCAGAGCAACTTCCCATGGTGACTTGTTTTGAACTCTGACCATGCCTCTGCCCTGTTCCTCCTCCACAAAGAATTCTGACTCAGATTGCCTTTCCATAGCACCACCTGTTCCTACTCAATGCAATTTTCTATCTATGCTGGAAGGAAATGGCAATGGATGACCACAAAGTCAAAGTGTGCCTGTTAATCTAATCAGCCTTCTGGGACACTGGAGAAAACCAAGTTGCTAGCTTCAAGGACCACCCTTTTCTTGGAGGAGTCATTGGGCTCAGGGTCAGCATTTTACAAACATTAAATCTAGTCTAATATTTCCCCATTTGAGGGTTTGCTTCCTCCATGCAAGGATTTGTTCTTGTCTTTTTTCAAAAGAAAATTCCGAGAGCTTTACTTGATATCACCATTTTACTGAGCAAACAAAGTGCTCGTGAACAGGCATATTTCATACCTGAAACTGATATGACTCTTAGAGGTACAACATTACAAGGTGGCTTATAAAATGAAAATGAGAACATTATTAAACCTTTACAGTCATTGGTTAATGCAGTGGAGGTTCCCAGGTGGCAGAGGATTGGTTAAAAGCAATCCCCTTAAATCATTTCAGGAAGATGACTAAGTTTCCTTTATGATTATGAGAAGCATTTATAAGAAATAACCTAAGGTAACTTTCACTTACATTCATGAAATATACAACCTATACATTCATGAAAGTTTCACTTACATGGCTTAACTGGTTTTATCTGTTTGAGGGATCTTTAAACTTCATCTCCATTTTAACATTACTCTCCTCTCTGGCATGATCACTGAAAACGTCATATCCTCCAAGTTTTTACAAACTTAAACTGCCATAATAATGGTAGGTTCTTTGAACATCTCTTTAAGGGATAATAAAAGCATAGCTCACCCTAGTTACAATAACCCATGGCATTTGGACTTGGGGGGAAATCAGTGGGTACTCAGTTCACTCTAAAAGAAAAAGACAGTTCTTGATGTCCCCCTACTCACCCAGCTGGAAGTTTACCTGAATTCCAAATATCATCCTAAGGTAAGAATGTTGAGTGTGGGCTGTCTTATGTCTCATCTGGAACATTATGAGAGGGAAACCCTGCCCATTATGTAGATTATTATTTCATTAAGAGTCAGATATACTGGTTTAGAAACTCCTGCTATCCCCTTTTCACCATCATTTAACAAAACAGTAGCTTCTCTACTGACAGGCCAGCAGTTAGAGGCAGACCATCAGTTCTGTGGGGACGCTATCTCAGAATGTGCCCTTTGTCCTGAGGTTGTTGGGTACTACCTGGTCCCTGCCCCAAGATGAGTGCTGATGTCTGCTTCTTGTCACAAGGGGCTCTGAAAAGCAAATTCTGAGTTTGCAACTTTAGAAAGGGTGTGCATAAGTGGACCTGTATGGTCTTACCTGAAGCAAGGCTTATCTATGTTTCTAAAGGTTGTCATGTAACCCTGTTGTGATAGATTTTCAAGTCCTACTTTTTTATGTGAGCTTGAGTTGATGAAATCTTTTAATTTCTACAGAATAAAGGATTTGACAAATTATTAAAGGAGCCATTGCAACATTTCAGTATCAATCCTTCCCTACAAATCCCCAGTGGCCCCTACTTTTCTCCCAAGAAAAGTTTAAACTTATTTACCTTGAACATTTCTTCTCAATGGGGTGATATTACTCCTAAGGAGGCCAAAATGTGTTCTTGGCAGGGTGAGGGGAGACAGTTTTTTACTCACTTTACATATAAAGAACAGATATACATGTTGTACATAAACAGATATACAGTATATCTATGATATTAAAATTTCATGAGAATGAAAACAGCAAGAAAGGAAGATTAGGAGGAAAAATGCCTGTCTGCAAAGGCTCCTTAGGGAAGCAATAATGAAAACCAAAGCAGATCAACACTGACCTAGAATGAAAGCTTTACAATCTGATCCCTACATGCCTTTCTGTCCTTTCTCTGACAAACTGTTTAGATGGCAGATATCCTAAAAGTCATGGGGATTTTTGTGGAAATATTTATATTTTGGAATTAATGTGATAAATATATAATATTCTTTTACATTGGATTAACCTGACTTAAGATTTTGAGCTATACTACTTGATATATCATCTTAGATTTCCATGTCCATGTAGCTGAATCATTCAACAATAAACCTCCTATTTGCTAGATAACTCTAAAGACTCTCACTTAACTCCAGCAGCAATCTCCAGGGCACATACTCATTTCATTTATTGTCCAGAACCAGCCCACCACAGTCACCATTTGACACAACTTGTCTATTCTATGACACACAACCTCCTATCTTACCAGCTCTCCCCGCGCTTCTCGATTTCGACCTCCTGACTGATCTCCCACTACATGATCCCTTAATTTCCCTCCAGGATGTTACCTGCCTCTTAGCCTCCCTCCCTTTTCTATCCAGACCTGGATGAACTTTTACTTTATTCTCTCATCAGAATTCTAGTTCTTAACACCCCAATCCTATCCCCACACCTTCACAGCAAAGGACCAAAGAGAGGAGAGTTCATGAAAGAGGATGGCTCTAGTTAACTGCCACAACCCAGTCTCTTTGCCCCTGTGCCCAAGAGACTGGGCACTAATAGAAATGCACATACATGGGCAAATGGCCAAGAAACACACACACAAAAATATAGTCCTGGATTACAAGTGCCCCGCACCACTCACTGCACATCATGCTTACACATCCTTGGTTAGCTGTTTTGCCCATTCTCTTAATCCAGAATCTCTTCACATATCCTTCTCAATCCCACCCCATCATTGAAGCCAGTGGCCTTGTCCCTTCCATAATTTATTATATAGAAAATTGAGTGCATCTGGCATAATCTCTCTCCCTCAGTTCTTGTTCTCTTCTCTGGAGAATTAACTACAATCTCTCATTTCTGTATTTAATTTTCTCTAGTCTCAGTGGACAAGGGTCCTTCAGTCCTGTTCAAGATCAGGCCCTCTTCTAACATCCTTCACCCCAATCCACTCCCACTTTGGAGGGACCCCATGCTATCACACTTACACACACACACACACACACACACACTTGCTCCTTCCCTGTCTATAAACATGTCTGTGTCTCTCACAACTAGAGGGGACAGAACGCTCTTCTTTACATCTTCCTCTAGCTACTCTCCAACCTCTCTTCCTGATTCATACAAACTTTTTGGAAGATTATTTTACACTTCCTGTCTTTACTTCCTTAACATTTCTACATCTTTTTGCAATGCAGTGAAATCTGAATGTTTTCTCTAACAGTCCACAGAAATGTGTTCCATATAAGGTCACCACTGACTTCCCAATAATCAAATCCAAAGTATAGCTTAGAGGGGCGACTGCATGGCTCAGTTGGTTGAGTGTCCCACTCTTGATTTCAGCTCAGGTCATGATCCCAGGGTCATGGGACTGAGCCCTGTGCACAGCATGGAGCTTGAATGAGGTTTGAGATTCTCTCTCTCAATCTCTCTCTCTCTCTCCCTCCCTCCCTCCCTCCGTCCCTCTCCCTCTCCCTCCCTCTCTCTCTCCCTCCCTCTCTCTCTGCTCTTCTCCCCCACTTTTGCTATAAAATAAAATAAAATAACATAAAATAACATAAAATAATAAAAGTATCATTTAGAGTTCTTATCTTATCACATCTCATTGGTGTACTTGCCATTTTTTTTTTAATCTTCCAGGCAGGTAGACTAGAGAAGGGTGATGGGAGTAACACTACTTTCTACCCTAAGACCTTAACTTGTTTTTCCATAAGGGGAATCCTTAAGGACTTTCACAAGAAATGTCTTGCATGGACACTTTAAGCTTCAAGAATGGCTGAGCAATAGAGTGTTTTAGTTTGTAGACTCTGAAACCGAAGAAATCAAGGAAGAAAGAAGTTGTGAATTTCTGGAGTTTGATTAGCTAGTACTCAATGTCTGCCACAGACTATGATTGCACTTTCTCTTTTGGTGCCAATTAAGTTTAACACACAGAAAGGCAAACACCCAGAGCATAGATACTAGAGCTAGTAGTCCCTGGAATTGAATTCTGGCACTTCCACTTTCCATTTTTGTGACTTTAGGCAAGTCACTTAGACCCCCTGTGTTTTGGCATCCTAATTTAAAAATCTGGGATAGATAATGGTGCCTACCTAACAGGTTTGTTGTGATGATTACATGAATTAATTTATGTAAAAGACTTAGAGCCTTCCACAGAGTAAGCACTAAAAAAAAAAAAAAATCAGTATTACCATTTTTTTATTAGTGCTTGCAAATACACTTCTCTACAACACTTCTTTCCCTTCCCTAGCTTTGGATTTGTACAGCTAACTACCAACTGGACACTGGATTAGCTGCAATGGGGCTGACAGGACCAAGTACCACAAAGTGGGTAGATTAAAGCAAGATAAATTTATTCTCTCACAGGTTTAGAGGCTACAAATATAAAATTAGGGTGTCTATAGTATACATTCCTCTGGAGGGTTCTCAGGAAGTTTCAGTGTCATGCATCTTTCCTAGCTTCTAGTGATTAAAAGCAATCTTTGGCATTCCTTGGCTTATAGACCCATCACTCCAACCTCTGCTTCTATCCTCAGGCAAGTGTCTGAGTGTCTCTATGTCTTTCCAAGTCATTCTAGACCTTTGTCTCTACTTTCCTTTCTCATAGTGACATTGGTTATGTTTGATGCGGGCCTACCCTAATTAAGTATTATCTCATCTTAACTTGATTATATCTGAAAAAAATCCTATTTTCAAAATATTAGGAGTTCTCTCTTTTTTTGGGGGGGGGGGGTAATAACTCAACCCACAACAGACAGGCACCACAGCTCTCACAAAATACCTTCTAGACAATAGTCGTTATCCATGATTCTTCTCCATCTCACACACCCCATATTCAAATGATACATTAAGTCCTGTTGGTTCTAGTGTTTGCCCAGTAGCAGTAGTAGTGGATACACATACACGCACATACATATTATCCCCTCCTCTTGATCCCTTTTCTTCTACTCTATGCTATTTTGGGCCCTCCTCAAACATTCAAATGCAAAGATCCAGTCTCCATAATCTGGTATATAGATCTTCCAAAATCTGGCACCTGTTTTTACTGAAGACAGTGTACTGGCTTCCACCTCTCTGAAATGTTTCCCTTTGGCTAAAATCTCTTTCTCTTTTGCTCCCTTTCACCTGGTTACACCATTTATGACTCCACTGAAGTATCACTTCCTCCAGAAAACCAACTCTATCTCTCCCCACCCTATCCTCCAAGACTGAATCAAGCGTCCAATCTTCACTTTTTCCTTAATATTCT
This sequence comes from Panthera tigris, assembly GCF_018350195.1. Lineage (NCBI taxonomy): Eukaryota > Metazoa > Chordata > Mammalia > Carnivora > Felidae > Panthera > Panthera tigris. Next base: position 67,799,026 of record NC_056662.1, on the reverse strand, counting down.
GTACTTCTTTCTATCACTGCATTTATCACATTGTCATTATTTTCATGCAGGTACTGCATATTGCTAACTTGGAAAAAAATCAAAATTCAACTTTGAAGTACAATTTCTGCTGAATACATACTGCTTTTGCACTATTATAGAGTTGAAAAATCATTAAATTGCACCATCCTAAGTCAGAGACCATCTCTGAAGTTATATGAAGATTGAAAATAAAAGTATGACAAAATGGGGGTGCCTGGGTGGCTCAGTCGGTTAAGCGTCCACTTCGGCTCGGGTCATGATCTCGCAGTTCATGAGTTTGAGGCCCACATCAGGCTCTGTGCTGACAGCTCAGATTCTGACAGCTCGGGTTCTGTGTCTCTGCCCCTCCCCTGCTCGCTTGCGCGCGCGCTCTCTCTCTCTCTCTCTCTCTCTCTCTCAAAATCAAATAAACATTTAAAAAAATTTTAAGTATGACAAAATATATATTATGCAAATGCTAATCAAAAGAAAGTTGGAGTGGCTATATTAACATCAGACTTCAGAGCAAAGAAAACTACCAGAAATAAAAGGAGACATTACATAATGACTTCATTTTAAATGTATATACACCTAACAGCATTGCTTCAAAAATACATGAAGCGAAAGCTGACACAAATGAAATGAGAAATGGGCAAATCTAAACTATATGTGGAAGCTTCAATAATCCTCTTTCAGTAATCAAAAGAACAAGTAGGTAGAACATCAATAAGGATATAGGAGAATGAACAACATTATCAGCCAACTAGATCTAATTGACATTTCTAACTCATTTTATGAAGCCAGCATTACTCCGATATCAAAAGTAGACAGGGGCGCCTGGGTGGTTCATTCAGTTAAGTGTTTGACTCTTGATTTTAACTCAGGTTATGATCTCAAGGTCATGAGATCAATCCCCACATAGAGCTCTGCACTGGGTGTGGAGCCTGCTTAAGATTCTCTCTCTCCATCTTCCTCTGCCTCTCCCCAGCTTGCATCTCACTCTCTAAAAAACTAGACAGACAGTGCAACAGAAGAAAACCATGGACCAATATCCCTCATGAACACAAATGAAAAATCTTTGACAACATACTAGCAAATCCAATCTAGCAACATATAATTAGAATTATACACAATGACCAAGTGTGGTTTATCCCAAGACTGTAATACTGCTTTAGAGCTTGAAGATCAAATAATGCAATCCACAGACTTTAATTAAAAGACTAAAGAGGGGTGCCTGGGTGGCTCAGTCAGTTAAGTGTCTGACTTTGGCTCAGGTCATGATCTCACAGTTTGTGGTTTCAAAACCTGCGTGGGCTCTGTGCTGTCAGCTCAGAGTCTGGAGCTGCTCTTGATTCTGTGTCTCCCTCTCTTTCTGCCTCTCTCTTTATCTCTCTCTCTCTCTCTCTCAAAAATAAGTAAACATTAAAAAAAATTTTAAACACTAAAGAAGAAAATAATATTATACTAATTAATATAGAAAAAGCATTTGAAGATGATCTAATATCCACTTATTGTAAAACACTCAGCAAAGTTGGAACAAAAAGAAACTTCCCAGCTTGATAAAGGGCATCAAAAAAAAAAAAAAAAACCTACAACTAACATCAAACTTAATCATGAAAGATGGAAAGCTTTTTTCCTGAGATCAGGAATAAAGCAGAATGTCCACTCTCACTTCTCCCCTTCAAGCCTACCCAGTGAAATTTGACAAGAAACAGAAATAAAAAGCATTCATATTGGAAAAGAAAAAAACAATTGTCCCTGTTAATAGATGACAATTGTATATATAGCAGATCCATGAAATCTCCAGAGAGAGGGACGGAAATGCTTCTAGAATTAATCAGTGAGTTTAGCAAAGTTGCAGGATGCAAGGTCAAAAGAAAAAATCATTTTTACTTCTAAATTAATAATGAACAATTAGAAACAAAACAAAATTCAATACCATTTACAATAATTCAAAAAAATTGAAATACTTAGGTATAAACCTATAAAATAGATTCAGGATCTGTATCTTGAAAGCTATGAAATGCTAATAAAAAAAATCAAAGACGATCTAAATAAATAGAGACATATACTATGTTGTGTTTATAATTGGAAAATGTAATACAATCAAGATGTCAGTTCTCCCCAAATTGATCTGTAGGCCAACACAATTCCAATGAAAACCCCAGCACTATTTTTTTTGTAGACACAGATTACCTGATTCTAAAATTTATATGGAAAGGCCAAGATATTAAAACAGCCCAAAACAATTTTTGAAAAAATATAAAGTCAGAGAGTTCACATTATCTCACTTCATGACTTACTATAAACCTAAAGTAATCAAGAAAATATGCCAAAGATATAGATGGATAGATCAATGTAACAGAGTCCAGAAATAGACCCACACAATTATGGCTAAGTGATTTTTGACAAAAGTGCAAACTCAATGGCACAAGTTCAATGGCACAAGTTCAATGGCACAAGTTAGAGAAACAAAAAAGACACTGACCTAAACTTTACACCTTATACAGCAATTAACCCAAAACTCAAAATGAATCATAAATCTAAATGCAAAACATAGGGGAGCCTGGGTGGCTCAGTCAGTTAAACATCCGACTTTGGCCTAAGTCATGATCCTGCGGTTCCAGAGTTTGAGCCCACGTCGGGCTCTGTGCTGACAACTCAGAGCCTGGAGTCTGTTTCAGATTCTGTGTCTCCCTCTCTCTGCCCTTCCCCAACTTGCTCTCTCTCTCTCTCTCTCAAAAATAAACATTTAAAAAAATTTAGGGGTGCCCGGGTAGCTCAGTTGGTTAAGCGACCGATTTCAGCTCAGGTCATGATCTTGCAGTCTATGGGTTCAAGCCCCACATCAGGCTCTGTGCTGGCAGCTCACAGCCTAGAGCCTGCTTCATATTCTGTTTCCCTCTCTCTCTCTCTCTCTCTCTGTCCCTCCCCCGTTCATGCCCTGTCTCTCCCAAAAATAAATAAACATTAAAAAAAATTTAAAAATTAAAAAAAATTTAAATGCAGGGGCACCTGGGTGGGTCAATTGGTTAAGCATCCAACTTTGGCTCAGATCATGATCTCAAGGTTTGTGAGTTCAAGCCCCACATCAGGCTCTGTGCTGACAGTTTAGAGCATGGAGCCTGCTTTGGATTCTGTGTCTCCCTCTCTCTCTGCCTCTTTCCTACTCAAGCTCTGTCGCTTTCCTACTCAAGCTCTGTCTCTTTCCTACTCAAGCTCTGTCTCTTTCCTACTCAAGCTCTGTCTCTTTCCTACTCAAGCTCTGTCTCTGTCCCTCAAAGATAAATAAACATTGAAGAAAAATAAAAATAAAATACAAAAAATAAAAATTAAATGCAAAACATAAAACCATAAAATTTCCAGAAGAAAATACTGAAGAAAATGACATGACATTAAGCACTATCCATAAAAGAAACAATCAACTGGACTTCATCAAAATTAAAAACTTTTGCTCTGTGCAAGATACTGTCAAGAGAATGAAAGATTGGGAGAAAATATTTGCAAACAACATATCTGACACGACATGAATTCAGTATGTTTTTAAAAGCTCAGAACTCCTGGGGTGCCTGGGTGGCTCTGTCGGTTGAGCGTCCGACTTCAGCTCAGGTCATGATCTTGCGGTCTATGAGTTTGAGCCCCGAGTCAGGCTCTGTGCTGACAGCTCGGAGCCTGGAGCCTGTTTCAGATTCTGTGTCTCCCTCTCTCTCTCTGCCCCTCCCCCACTCATGCTCTGTCTCTCTCTCTCTGTCAAAAATAAGTAAACATTAAAAAAAAATTTTTTTTAAAGCCCAGAACTCCAAAAAAGAAAACAACAGAAAAGACAGGTAAAGATTTGAACACTCTTCATGAAATAAGATATATGAATGCAAGTAAGCTCACAAAGAGATGCTCAACCTAAGTAGCCATTAGGGAAATAATTAAAACCTCAATGTGATAAAACTGCACACCTACTAGAACAGCTAAAAACAAAGTAAAACTAACACAACCAAGGGCTTGCAAGGGTGCGGTGCACTTGGAACTCTCATGTACAGCTAGTGAAAATACGGAATGGTAAAGTAGCCCTGGAAAACAGTTTGGTAGCTTCTCATACAGTTACATTTACCATGTAATCCAGCAATTTCACTCCCAGGTATTTATATCCTAGAAACATGAAGATGCATTTTTATACAAAACCCTGCACCTTAGTGTTTATAGTAGCTCTATTCATTATCATCCACAAATGGAGACAACCCAAATGCCCTTCAATAGATGAATGGGTAAACTGTGGTATATTCCAATAATGAAATACTACTCAGCAATAAAAAGGAACAGTTGACCTACATAACAAAAAAATATCAAACTTTTTTGACTAAAAAAGCCACTCTCAGAAGACTGTATACTATATGATGCCATTTATACGGCATTTTAGAAAGGCAAAATGTCACAGCATAACACAGATCAGTGGTTGCCAGGGCTTAGGAGTCAGGTGCAGGAAGACATGGTGACTTCAAAGGAGAACCACAGGGAGGTTTTGGTGATTCAACAGTTCTGTATCCTGATTGTGATGGTGACTGGGGGGTGGGTTACATGAATCTATACATAGAACTGTACATAGTCACCTGTACTATACTTACTTTGTTTCACTGCAGCAAGAACTAAAAGTAGAATGTCATGTGGTGAGCCTTGAACAATGGCTGTACCAATTGAGTCCTCAATAAATATTAGTTCATTGCTCCCACTCTTTGTTCTTCTTAGCCAAGGCTAACACCCTTTCCAACGGTTAGTGTTCCCACTAGCTAGAATCGTGTCCTTTGCACAGTTCAGAACTGGAAAAGTGTAGTGGAGACCAAGTTTTGGTCTTCAATTAGTGCAAAGATCCTGTTTAACAGCAACATTTATTTCTTAGATCAATGGGTGTTTTCAAAATAGAAAATGTCCAATGTCAATATACAGATTTTGATCTTAGAGTAACATGAAATATATACCTGTGTTCTGGAAATTCTTGCTTTGTGACAGTCATTCTAGAAATTGTCATTTATAGATTTCAGTATCTTTTAGTGAAGAGTCCTTGTGTTTCTCTTGACCATTCCTATTTATTTCTACCAATTAAGTATTATAGACAAACAACATTTTCTTCTTTTACAACATGTGAACTATTTATCTAGGATCAGTTCTGTGCTAGCAGTTAGCGTCTAGAGAAGCATAAAGTGTACTTAATATTATATTCTTCTGACACAAAAAAGAGGTATTTATCTATATTTCTGGTAAAATCTCTGGTCTACATTCAAAAGAAACAGTGCTAAATAATGCTTTCTTCCATCCCCACAGGAAATTAAATTTTTCATGAAATCTTTCCCTCTGTCAAAATTCATGTTGTTCTTAAGGATTAGGTATAGTTATCAAGTTATCCCCTTAAAGACTAAATAAATCATTTTTCAAAATTCTATAATAAATAATATTACGTTAGGAGTAATTGGATACAGGGTTACATTCTAAGCACTGTCATGTTTGCTTTTCTCTGAATCTATTTTAAATAGTTTTATGCATTTGTCTCTAACAGAGTTCATTTGAACATTCGACATTTGTACTTTACACAGTCAGTAAAAGATAATTATTCAGTGCATATGCTTTCTGATTACATGTGTGAAACTTCTAAATAGAAAATGGAAATTGGTTTTAAATGCATTATAATATAAGACTTAAGTTTATATTTGGTTCATGAAGCAGTGATCTGTCTTTCTTGTGTTCCTGTGATTTCATTCTCAGTGATTGTCACAGTCAGAGCCCAGAGATTTCCAGAATGAAGTTTATCTGTAGTTAATCCTCCTCTATCTGAGCAGAAGTAGCCCCAAACTGACCTTTATGTGACAGTCACCTTTCATTATTGCATCTGGAGCTAAATGTTGTCAGTAAAAATCACAGTTAAGTCAGGTTGACATTAACCAAGGGGACCAAAAGAACTGCTTTAGAGGCAAAATATATTTGCCATGCTATCATATGGTGAGACCCTAGTGAGTCATTAAAGTGGAATTCTGTTTATTCACTCTGACAGGGTAAAGGTGGCTGTGAATTGTATCCAGACCAAAATCCAGAATCCAGAGTAATAAGAACCCAATTCTCAATTAGTTTAATAAGACTAGTCATCAGAGAAATGTGTGATAAATCTCCTTTCACTTTTTTGAGGCTTTGTGTTTTCCCCTTATTCCCAGCAGTTTCTCCACTTTGAGTTCATTTGCCAATAGTACTGCTTTTTAGAGAAATATCTAAGCCCAGACCTGTTTTGTTTTCATTCGTCCCACTTCAAAACGAATGCCCTCATTAAAGCCTGACTAGTCCTGCCAGCACAATCCTGATAACACAACTAGACAAAAACACTACAAAAAAAGAAAACTAGAGGCCAGTATGTTTGATGAATGTGAATGAAAAAATTCTCAGTGAAATATTTGCCAACTGAATTCAACAAGCATTCAGTGACCAACTGAACCATTCACCACAATCAAGTGGCATATACCCTGGGTATGAAAGGGTGGTTCAGTATTTACAAATCAAAGTAATATATCACACTAATAAGAAGAAGCATAAAAACCATATGATTATCTCAATAGATGCAGAAAAAATATTTGATAATATATAACATCCCTTTATGATAAATCTCTCAACAAAGTCAGCTTAGAGGGAACATCCTTCAACATAATAAAGGCCATATATGAAAAAAAACCATACCTGACATCATGCTCAGTGGTGAAAAATTAAAACCTTTTCCTCTAAGATCAGGAACAAGACAAGGATGTCCATTCTCACCCTTTTTATTCAACATAGTACTGGAAGTCCTAGCTGCAGTAATCAGAAAAGATAAAGAAATAAAAGGCATCCAAATTGGTAAGAAAGAAGTGAAACTGTAACTATTTGCTGATGACATGATACTATATACAGAAAACTCTAAAGATACCACCAAAAAAAAAAAAAACTACTAGAATTAACAAGTGAATTCACTAAAGTTTCAGAATAAAAAATTAATATATAGAAATCTTTTGCATTTTTATACACCAATAACAAGGTAGCAAAAAGAGAAATTAAGAAATCAATCCCATTCACAATTGCAACAAAAAGAATAAAATACCTAGGAATAAATTTAGCCAAGGAGGTGAAAGACCAATGCTCTGAAAACTTTAATACATTGTTGACAGATATTGAAGGTGACACAAATGGAAAAATATACCATTCTCATAAATTAAAAGAATGTTGTTAAAATGTCCATACTACCCAAAACAATCTATGAATTCAATGCAATCTCTATGAAAATATCAATAGCATTTTCCACAGAACTAAAACAAATAATCTCAAAGTTTGTGTGGAACCACCAAAGACCTCAATAACTAAAGCAATCTTGACGAAGAACAACAATCTCACATTTCAAGATATACTACAAAGCTGTAGTAATCAAAACAGTATGGTACTGGTATAAAAAGACACCCAGACACCTAGGATAAAAAGCCCAGAAATGAACTCATGTGCATGTGCATATGGTCAATTCATCTATGACAAAGGAGGAAAGAATATACATTGGGGAAGAGACAGTTTTTCTCAATAAATGGTGCTAGGAAATCTGGACAACTACATGTGGAAGGAAGGAAGGAAGGAAGGAAGGAAGGAAGGAAGGAAGGAAGGAAGGAAGGAACTGGACTACTTCCTTACACCACACATGAAAATAGACTCAAAATGGATTAAAAGACCTAAATGTAATACCTGAAGCCATAGAACTCTTAATGGAAAACATAGGCTATAATCTCTTAGACATTAGCCTTAGCAACATATTTATGGATAGGTCTCCTCAGACAAAGGAAACAAAAGCAAAAATAAACTATTGGAACTACACAAAAATAAAAAGCTTTGCACAGCAAAGGAAATATTAAGAAAATGAAAAGGCAACCTACTAAAACAGGAAAGGATTTTTGCAAATGATATATACAGTAAACAGTTAATATCAAAAATATATAAAGAACTACTAGAATTCAACACCAAAACCCCCAAATAATCCAACTTCAAAATGAACAAACACCTGAATAGTTTCCCCAAAGAAGACACACAGATGGCCAATAAACACATGAAAAGATGCTCAGTACCACTAATCATCAGGGAACTCCAAATCAAAACCACAAAAAGATATCATTTTACACCTGTGAGAATGGCTAGATTCAAAATGACAAGAAATAAAAAGTGTTAGTGAGGATTCAGAGAAAAAGGAAACCTCATGCACTGTTGGTGAGAATGAAATTGGTGCTGCCATGGTGGAAAACAGTATGGAGTTTCCTCAAAAAATGAAAAACAGAAAGAGCATACAATCCAGGAATTCTACTACTAGGTATTTACCCAAAGAAAAGAAAGACAATAATTTGAAAAGACATATGCACCCTTTTGTTTATTGTAGCATTATTTACAATAGCCTAGATATGGAAGCAGCCCAAGTATCCATCAATAGATGACTGGATCAAAAGAAGATGTGGTATACATATACAATGGAATATTAGTCAGTCATAAAAAGGAATGAGATCTTGCCACGGGAAAACAAGAATGGAACTAGAGGGTACTAGGCTAAGTCAAAGAAGTAAGACAAAGACAAACTCTATGTGATTTTACTTATATGTATAATCTAAAAATAATAATAATAAAACAAAAACAGACTCTTAAATACAGAGAACTGATGGTTGCCAGAAGAGTCGTGGGTGGGAGGATGGGCAAAATAGGTTAAAGTAAGAGGTACAAACGTCCAATCATAAAATAAACAAGTCACAGAGACTAAAATATAGTATATGGAATACAGTCAATAATATTGTAATAACATTGTATGGTGACAAGCGATGACCACATTTATCATGGTGACACTGAGTAATATAGGCAATTGTTGAATCAGTATGCTGTACACCTAAAATCTAACTTTGTATGTCAACAGAGATTGAGTATGATTGTTGTGGACCAGACCTGAATTCAACAATCTGATTTGCCACCTAATAGCTATGTCCTTCATCAAGTTACTAAGCTACTCTTAACTCAATGCTCTCATCTATATAGGTAGATGCAAATATACTTACTTAAGGTAATTTTGCATATATTAAATAGTGCAAATGAAATATTTAGCACAATACCTCCCACAGGAAGCACTAAATATGACCACTGTCATCACCACACTGTTCTATAATTATTAGATTACACACATATCTCTCACAATAGAATTAAAATTGGTGGTGCAGGAAATTTATCTTTCCTGCCACTGTTTTTCCTAAAACTTTAATGTGTGTTAAGTAGTAGATGGTCAATAAATGATTTATAAATGAATAACTATACATAGGTTTCTCTCTCTCTCTCTCTCTCTCTCTCTCCCCTCTTCCTTCCCTACTTCCTCCCTCTCTATATATGCATAGGTATCATATAATTTTTAAAATGTTTCTTCTTTATCCCTGTGGATTTGTACATAATTGATCTTCCTTTCATTTCAAGGAATTGTCCCATAACTGTACCTTTTTTTCAAATTATTTCCCATTCCTTAATTTCATGGTTAGAATATAAACTCATTAGGGTAGACACTGTGTTTTTTACCATTATGTAATCAGGACCTAGAACAGCATCAGACATATAAACAGGAACACAATAAGTATTTGTCAAAAGAATAAATAGATATTCTCTGAATTTCAAGATCTGCCTCTGGTCATTTACATTGGACTCCCCTCTCTGGCTTGACTCAATCCATTCAATGCTCTCCTTTACTATGATATGCACTGCTCTTATTTACTGCATTATACACTTTTTGAGGTAGAGTCCTCTCCACCCTGACCCAGTTCCAGTACCAAAAACTTTAGGTCCATTGACCAAAGAAGGAAGTCTACAAAAGAGTGTGCACACATTCTATTTGTGTTGTTATTCCAATGGATAATGATGATGTGTCAATTGAGATTACAGAACTCCTCGATTATATAAGGAACTGCTTAGATGGTGTCTCAACCTTCTACTGAGCGGGGGGGGGGGGGGGGGTTGGGATAGAAGCAGCTTTCTAAAAACCTTTCCCATCATGCCCACAGGTAGTTGCCAACTCCCCAACTATTCATCAGAGCAGCTTGCTGCTTCTTTGTAGCTTCCTTCTAAAGCAGGTGTTCTCGGTCTCCACTATGCATGAAAATAACCTCTGAGGCTTTTCAATAAGAATGCCTAGAGCACCTGAGTGGCCCAGTTAGTTAAGCATCAGACTCTGGCTTTTGGCTCAGATTATGATCCCATCGTTGGTTTGAGCCCTGCATAGGGCTCTGCACTGGCATCAGGGAGCCTGCTTGGGATTCTCTCTCTCTCTCCTCTCTCTGATGTCTCTCTCTCAAAATAAATAAATAAACTTAAAACAAAAAGAATGACTGACTGTGCCTCCTTGGCTCCCACCACAGAGGTGAGGTTTAGGAATTTGTAGTAATAATTCCCATAGGTAATTCTAATATGCATCCAAAGTTGAGAACCACTGGGTTGTAAAGAGTTCAAGTCCATTCAGACTAGGTTTTCAGGTACCAGAAATCCCAAACTCAAAGTCTTAAGGCACAACACACAAGACTAGACAGGGAAGGAGTTTAAGCAACCAGTTGTGTATGCCAGGTCTAAGGCTTCAGCCATCACTTAACTGTAGCCAGTTATAAGTATGTGGGAAAGTAGCCCAGATCTTCTTAATCTTCAAGAGAAGCCATAATCTGCAATTTTAGGTAAACTTTCACAATTTGAAGTGCTGGCAACCAATTCAAATTTCTTCAAAATACTGTATGGGGTAAACAAAACATGTCTTGAGCTAGATTCCATTCATGGGCCAATAATCTGCAGTTTTCACTTTATACGAACTGTTCTACAATATCCTGAGAAATCCTTTCTATATTTTTCATCAAGAGTGTGTCTATTAAATAAATTCTTAGAAAGATAGATTCCTTTTATATCATTCATGTATGTTGTAGGTGTTGTTTTGAACAAGACTGATTGGTATGGCTGGAATAATTCTAAAGGCCAATAAAGTATGTTATTTAAAGTATGTGATGCTCAAATGCCTCAAGCAGAAAGCCATTGGCAGTGTGAACATCACTCCTCAATCTACCAATATGTAGTAATACCTGAAATATGCAAAGCACTGACTAGGCTCTTTGGAATAGAGACAGTGGCATAGTTCCTATTTTACAGAACCATGCCATATATTCAGAGAGATAGGACATCGACTTATAGGATTTTAGTAAAAAAATAAAACACAGCCATTTACTAATGGTGAGGGCAAGGCGAGATTTGAGTTTACCTGCAGGAAATAGAACATTTCATTGAAAAGAAAATGGAGGCAGATTGTGGAGTGCCTCAACTGTATGACAAATTAGTTAAGATTCCTGGAGGCAGTGTTAAGCAATTGAAAGGGCTTTGTGTGTTTTTAATTTTTGTTGTTTTTTTTTTTTCTTTTGTTTTGTCTTGATTTTCAGTAGCAGAGTATCATGGCAAGCAGCGTTTAGGAGGAGTATTCTGGTCATGGTAGATGAGACAGATTGCACAGTAGAAAACAGAGGAAGACAACCTGTTAGTAGGTCACAGCCAAGGTTACAGACATGAGGAGAGGAGGGGAGGATGGTCTGGCCTGGAAGGTAGCAGAGGGAGGGAAGGAAGGGTAAGCTCAAGTGATTTTGACCTTGACTAAAGAAAAAGGAGGGCTACCACTTATTCAGTAATCCCCTAGGATGATCTTTATTCCATGCTGAGGGCTTCACATAAAATTATCTCTTTTTGTTTAAAACAGAATATGACTGAAATGGGAGGCCACTTGAAGAGGATTCCACTATATAACCACACTAAAATTTATCTTATAGGGCCTTGGAGATCATCCAGTCCAACCCCCTCACTTTACAGAAGGGACTTGAATTTTCTCAGTCATTTACATACCTGGAACAGAGCCAGAATAGAGCCCTGATTTCTGATTTTTTACCCTAATGATCTTCACCACGTTGCATCCTTGTCCCAAGCTTTCATATAAATGGACTATAAATCAGGTACCAGATTCAGGTAAGAAAATGCAAGTGAACAAGTGATAAAATGAAAGTGAACAGGTGATAAAATGTGGTATAGAAAGTAATTCCATAACCACTCAATGCAAACAAGGGAGGAGGGAGCCAGAAAAAGAAAGTCTCCACAACCTTGATGTAAAGGTTGTACAGAAGAGGAGATAAAGTCAGCAGTGATATACAGTTAGCAGTAGTGCCTACATCCCTTTTATCAGCCCAGCACAGATGTTGAGATAAGAGGACCTGAATGGAAATAAAAGGAAACCAGATTCAAACTAGCTCTTAGAAAGCCCTGTTCACTGGAAGATGATAAAAGTGAAGAATTACCACTCTGGAAATGTTGTTGAGGGAAAAATCAGAGGGACTCAGGGAACAGTGAGGTGTGATTGGAGTTGGGTTTGGAGTGGTACCTGCCTCATGAGTTTCTGTCTTATAAATTTTTTTTTCTTCTAAAGAAAAAATCATGTATTGTGAGTTGACACAATGGCATATGGCAGTATCTGCCTCAGAGAGATTATCTGGAAGTTTAACCAAATAGATACTCTATGGAAACTCAAGACAAATGGAACTCCAGTCCTGTAGCCAGCCACTCTGGTATTATGAGACAATTACTAAGGCTGGACCCCTGAGTTGAAATGTTTCTTGGCTCCCGTAAACCGTGCCAAAAGGGAGAGCCCAATTATCCACTCTGTCCTGAATTGCTCACCATCAGCCCATGTAATAAGAGTTAATTAAGGACAGGAAGTACGAGTAAGAATGCTCTCCATGTCCTTCTATTCCTTGCCCTATTTAAGTTCCCAGCACTTTTTCTCTCACCAATAAAGCAATTACACAGGATGACTTGGGTAAAGTTTTTACCAATTCAGTTATCATATTGATCAAGATAGATTCAGTAGGGTACCATCAGAAAGTAACTTTCTTCTTCACTACAACTGCCAGGCAAAATCACTTTGTTGCCTCCTTTTTCCACACTGGAGAGAAATTTGGGGCAGGCATCATAGATGTTCCAACCTCATAAATCAAAGTCCAGTGTTATCCTATGGACTGCTTCATACCCAGAAACCCCCGACTGAGGAAGAAAGAGTTTTGTCTTTCCTCATTTCCCTTTTTCCCCAATTGCCGCTTTCTTTGGCCTCATGTGGGTTGGGTCTAGGAGGGATACAAACTGGCTGGGAAGGTACTGCATCCTACTCTGAGGCCAGAGTGGCTGTCTGGACCCTCTGGGTGTTGCTGATATTCAAATGCCAATTCTTATTGTCACTGGAGCATATATGGGCTGCTCAGGATCCCTCCTGCTAGAAGTCTCCATCTGCAGAAAAACATTTCCCCCTCCCATCAGCTTCCAGCAGCCCACATTTGGGGTCAGTTCACTGTACAGACAAGCCCATCTTCCTCACTATAAGCAGTTTAGCTCCCTTCTGCTGGCTCTAGGTCTGGCTCATGGGAAATCCACACCATTGTCTATAAAACTACAACTCTCTCCCAAAGCGAGAGATACTTCTATCTGGATACTTCCTATCTTTAGAGGTCAGACTTGGGTCATGTTCCAGTCTTGGTTATCTCCCCCAAATTGCAGGAAATACATGTTAACCCCCTTACTGGTTCTATTACCTCCCACATTTGACTTAAGATGAAGAACAAGGACCACACCATGGAAAAGGGACACAAAGAACACTCACAACTCTATCCCAAGAAATCCTCATGGGAGACCCTGCAACTCCCAATGAATCCTTGGCATTTCCTTACACTGCCTGAAGGTGGGTGAAGGGCTAATGCCAGCTGAACCCATTTCTCCGTATTTACAGTGACAGAGCACCTCACATCTAGACAGTTAAGATTCATGTGAAAATGTGAAGAGGTTCTAGAAAAATAAAGTAACTTAAAGTCAAAATATATGGAAATAACCCCTTCCTATTTTCCAATCTCTTCCTTCCTGCTCTTCCCTGCCCCACTGGCTTCAAGACCCATGTGTAAAAAAAGAAGAAATGCAACCAATTAGATACATGCATGATTTGGACTGTGGTATAGCTGTCTGCTGGATCATGGTAAACAGTCAAATCAAGTTATTTAAAATCTATTTTTTTCTGGGTGCTTTGCTCATTTAGTTCAATCCACCTCTTTGGATAGTTTTCCTAAACACATTCCCAGAAAGTTAATTAGAGTAAGAGTTTGATCTAAAGAGTGTGAAGCTCAAAAACTCTTGGCATTTTGAGGTCAGGAAGATGATCAATTTCTTTTTGTATATCCTTTGCCAAGCTGTTCTTGCTTTAATTTTTAAACTTGTGTGAAATTCAAAGAACACAGAGCCTAGTGTCATTTACACTTGGGCCATCATAAAAAGGCAGCTTTCTCAAAAAGAATATTGGCTGTTTTCCAGGATTCCAGCAAGCTTTTTATGGGATCTTTTAAACTATTCTCCTTTAAGCCAAAAAGGGAAATTAAATTTGGCCAAGGGTGAATGGACTGCCCAAGATATGAATTGCTTCTAACAGAGACAGAGTTCAAGGGAATCCTAAAGCTTCCAATTTCAGGGAAGAAAAAAAGTAAATCCCACCTACTCCATTTATCATGAAAGAGACATTAAATAAACTGCAATATACTCAAGAAAATTTTCTTTTCAGAGACATTTTGATGAATTGTGCGTTTTTAGAGAAATCATTCAGACCCTTTATGCCCCCTTACAGAGGAGAGGTGCCATCTGACAAGAACAATATGATGATACTTTTAAATCACTCCCTCCATTTAAAAACAAATAAATAATGCTTTGGATATGGCCTGGTGAGAATTTCAATCTTGAAAAATTATGAAATATTTTAAGTATGAAGTATAGAGAATAATATAATCAACACTCATAAAACACCCAACCCAGCTTTGCTTAATCTTAACTTTTGGTCATAACTGTTCAGATGGTTTTTAAAAATACAAAATATTTTAGATATGGCTGTGTCCCAGTCCTTTTTTCACAGAAGAAATAATACTTTGCTTATTTAGGTGTTGATCATTCTCAAATTTTCCTTTTGATAAATATATATGCTTCTCTAAGCATGTTTTATAATACAGGTTTTTTTATTCAGGAAAGGAGAGAGGCCAACAGATCAGGAGACAACTGATCTTGAAAAGATACACTGTTATACTCAGACCCCACACTATGTAGGGGCACATAGGGAAGCACCAGGAGGCAGAGGGAGCTGGGTCAGGGGAAATATGGCAAGAGCCTTTATTGTGGCTTCCATGGGAAGGAACTGATGAAACAGCGTAAGCAGGTTTAGGATCATCTGGTTTAAATAAAATTCCAAGGACTCTAGGGTGTAGCGCTGCCATGGGATGATTAGGGCAAGAGAATAGACTGTAAGGGGGCCTTGGGGAAGGTGGTTGGCCCCATTGACTCTGAATTAGTTGGTTTGTATATAAAAGCACACTCACAGGCCACTTGTTTGCCATTTGGAGGAATTAGCTAGAGCTGGTAGGAGTACGCCCTCCAGAGTCACCAAAACTCCAAGATATCCAAAACTCAAAAATACAGAATAAAAAGATATGATTTATTTGCAACAATATGCTATTTTCCAGGGTAGCCTTTATAAAAATCATATTCTATACATACTGCATGTATATGGCACTGGCTTTTTCCTTCAATATTATGCTTTAGAGATTTCTTCAGATTGTTGCATGCAGCTCTAGTCAGTTCATTTCTTTCCACTGCTTTATAACTTGGCTTTATAATTGACTGTGGTTCAATATATAACAGTTTATTAATATTTATTCATGCTCTTGTTCATGACCATTCATTTCTGATTTTTTACTATCATAAATTATGTTGCAGTAATTAATCTTTTACCTGTCTCCGGGTACACATGTAGCAGAAAGACATGAAATAGCTAAGTTCAAAGACATTTGTATCTTTGAATTTAACACATATTGCCCATGGCTACTGAAAGTACTCCTAGCAAATTACCCTTCCATCAAGAGTGTAGAAAATGCCCTATTTTTCCATGGCCTCTCCAGCAGTGTTATTGTGAGGTTTTCCTTTTGATGTTTGCCAATATGATGATATATAATGGTATCTAATTATTGTTTAAATTTGCATTTTCCTGACTGTAATGAAGTTGAGCATCTTTTAATATGTTTACTGGTTGTTTGCATTTCCTCCTATAGAAGTTGCCTGTTTATATTTTGCCAATTTTTCTACTGCGCTGTATTTTATTTTTATTATTTTGTAAAGTTCTTTATATTCCGGATGCTAACACTTCGTTAGTTGTATGTATTGCAGATCACTTTCCCCAGTCCACAGCTTATCTTCTCATTCGTTTATGTATCTGTTTAACAGAAATTTTAAGTTAATATAGTCCAGGGTATCAACTTTTTGATTTTGGTGTACAGTTTTCTGTGTTATATTTAAAAGTTTTAGGAGTTTTAAACCTTTGATTTTTCCCATTTAGATCTTTAGTAAGCCTGGAACTGAGACGTTAGTATGGTACTGTTATCTTTTTCTACAAGCATAGTTTCAGCATCTCTGGTTGATTATTTCACATTTTCCTCCACTGATTTTTAATGCTACTCTGTCATTTGCCATTTCCTTTTGTTTATCATCTATTTTTGTAATCTTTATTCTCTTCCACTGCCCTAACTTCTTAATCCCTGTCAATACCACAACATTTTAATCACATTTAATTTCTAAAATTTATATTGCCTGGAATGTCAATTCCCCCAATCTTGTTTTATATCTTCATAATTGTTCAGGCTATACTCTGAATGTTCTTCCATATGAATATTAATCACCTGGTCAATTTCCATTCACATATACCAAAAAAAAAAAAGGAAAAAGAAAAAAGAAAGAAAGAAAAGAAAACAAAAGAAAAGGCTATTGTGCCTCAGATGTGTCATATGCTTAATTTATATACTAATGTAGATTAAAACCAATACCTTCACGGGTACCTGGGTGACTCAGTTGGCTGGGCATCTAACTTCGGCTTAGGTCATGATCTCATGGTCCATGGGTTCGAGCCCAAATCCGGCTCTGTGCTGACAGCTCAGAACCTGGAGCCTGCTTCGGATTCTGTGTCTCCCTCTCTCTCTGCCCCTCCCCCGCTCATGCTGTCTGTCAGTCTCTCTTTCTCTCTCAAAAATAAACATTAAAAATTTTAAAATAAATAAATAAAAATTTAAAAAAAAAATTAAAAAAAAACCAATACCTTCACAATGTTGAGAACTTCCCATGTAAAACTGTGGCATTTCTGTTTGTTCGGGGTTTGTTTTTTAAAAGGTTTTCCAGTTAAGTATTTGATTATTCTCCATATAACCCTAAACCTTTTTTTTTCTGATATTTCTTTTATTGAATAAGTTTTATGGCTATTATAATTGATACACTTTAAGATAATCTAAGAATGCAAATTATTTTGTGCACTAATTATACAGCCAGTTACCTTGCTAGACTTTCTCATTAGTTCTACTCCTAACCTCTTAAAGGAAAGTTATTTGTGTAGACAATAATGTTACCTATAGATGAGAGTTTTTCATCAGTAATACTGATATTTTTCTTCTTCTTCTCTTAACTGTCTAGGCTAGTACATCTAACACAATACTGAATGGATGAGGTAATGGTAAACATCCTTGCCTCATTCCTAATTTTAAAAAGAATATCTCTAATACTTGACAATGGTGATATTTATCGTAGTGTTTGATAGATTTTTATTCCTTACAGATTAAGAATATTCATCCTTTTCCTTGTTTGTCAAAAAGTTTTATCATGAATGAAATTTTTTATTAAATATATTTTCTATGCCTATTAAGAAAATCATGTGGTTTTTCTCTTTTAATTTCTCAATGTGGAAATTTTACCAGCGTTTTCTAATATTTAACAACCCTTGAATTCTAGGACAAACTCAAACTGGCAACATTATTTATTTAGCCTCTATTGAGAACATATTGCTATTATACTATTTCAGATTTTTCCATTTACATTAATAAGTGAGATTGGCCTAATCTTTCTACTCTTTTATTGTCCCTGTCTGATGTTATTACTGATGTTATACAAGCCACATAAAATGGGTTGAGAACATTCCCTCTTTTCTTGGTCCCTGGAATAGTTTGTATAAGATTGAGATTTTCTATTATTCTAAAAAGGCATAATTTACTTCTAAAATGATATGATACTGGGGCATAAGGGTGGCTCAGTCAGGTAAGAGTCCAACTCTTGATTTCAGCTCAGGTGATCATCTCACCGTTTGTGGTATCGAGCCCCTTGTTGGGCTCTGCGCTGACAGTGCAGAGCCTGCTTGGGAGTCTTTCCCTCTCCCTCTTTCCATGTCCCTCCCCTGCTCTCTCTCTTATTCAATCAATCAATCAAAAAATAAATAAAATATCATGTTAATCTTGTTTTGGGGTGGATGGGTTTTAAACTACAAACCCAACTTATTAACAGTTTTAGATTCATTCAGTTTTTCTATATATTCATTAATCAATTTTGGTAAGTATATATCTCAAGGAAAATTATCCATATTGCCTGATTTTTTTTTAATGTAATGCTTTGAAATTGTTCCTAGGGCTCTCTAATTTAAATCTTGCTTCTCTGAAGGAAACCACCAACAAAATGAAAAGGCAACAAACAAGTTTTTTTGTTTTGGTATGTGTGGATGGAAATTGTTGATTCACTATGTTGGACACCTGAAACTAATGCAGCATTGTGTCAATTATACCTCAAAAAACAAAAAAACAACAACAAAAACAAAACTAATGTCTTTACCTAAGTGCCATTTTTCATAACTCTCATTGTTTTTTGTTGTTGTTGTTGCTTTGGTTTTTTTTTTTTCTTGGTTGAAGTGGACAGATTTTTTTTATTCTATTGATCTTTCTAAAAAATTAGCTTTTGAGTTTATTGATCTTCTCCATTATAATCTTTAATTTCTACTCTATTAATTTTTTCTATTCTCTTTAGGTTTCTTCTCTCAAGTCAAAGTTAAATTTTGAAATGTGTTTTAAAGTTAATCTCTTAGGTTCTCACTTACCTTATTTCTATAATGAAAACTTAGGGGCTCAGTTGGTTCAGTGTCTGAGTCTTGATTTCAGCTCAGGTCATCATCTCAAGGTTTATGAGTTCAAGCCCTGCATCAGGCTCTGCTCTATAGACTCTCATAGAGCAGAGCCTGCTTGGGATTCTGTCTTCCTATGTATCTGCCTCTCTCTCTCTCTCTCTCTCTCTCAAAACAAATAAACATTACATTTAAAAAATCATAAATAAATAAATATGAAAATTCATCAAAAATAATGCCTTTACCAGTACTCCTGATTTAAAGGAAATCTCAATAAAACTTCATTAATTAGAGCTAGATCAGTAAAATCATAATCAATCAATTATCACAAAGTTGCTGGTTAAAACAGACCTGTAAGAAGGGTTTGCAGCTTTAAGTGACTAATGGTTTCATTCAACAAGCATTCAGATAAATGTACTTTTCTCTAACAATCATTTTTAGTGGTAAAGTTATAAGTCAAAGTCCTTGAAACTATTCTGATAAACCTTTCAATATTCTAAGAAAACTCCTTACTCATGTTGGCAATAAACTTATGAAGCAAATCTTATAATTTTCTAAATATTTTTTCTTGCTTATTTGAGAGAGAGAGAGAGAGAGAGAGAGAGAGAGAGAGAGAGACTGAAAGAAGGGCAGAGAAAGAGGCAGATACATAATCCAAAGCAACTCCAGACTCTGAGCTGTCAGCACAGAGCCCTACGCGGGGCTCAGACTCACTAACAGTGAGATCATGACCTGAGCCAGTTGTACACTTAACCGAATGAGCCACCCAGGAGCCCTGAAACTTAATCTTTTATAATGAAACAAGTTAGTATAGGTTAAACTGTATCTATACATCAAGTTTTAATGTCTGGCTGAGTGTTTATCTTCTCAAAATACCTCTATCTCAACAGCCCCTCATTTTCCCAACCGTCTTATGAAATGACTTTTGAGTTTGTACCGTAAGTTCTACCCAGAAATGCAATAAAGAACTACCGACTTTATAGTTTTCTGTTTCCACTGTTCTGTTGTTGCTTTGTTTATTCACTGTGTTGAAATGTAGCTTGTGAAATTTCCATCTTTTTTATTTCCATTTTGGGTAAAATAATTTAAAGCCCTTAACTTCTCTGTATGTGGCAGCTTAGCTGCATCCCTGAAGTTTCATGTTGTATTTTCATTACAGCTCAATTCCAAATAATTCCTAATTATTATGTAATTTCTTCTGTGACCCATGTGTGACTTAAAAGAGTGGGGTTTTGTTTTGATTTAGTTTTTACTTTCTAGATGTTTGTACATGTGTTGTTGGAGGGAGGCTGTTAATTATTACCTCTTTTAACTAATCTAAGTAATTTAAATGCACCACATCAAAGACAATTATTTGTTCTATACCAATTGCTTTGTGACCTAATTCTTGGTCAATATTTTTTTCATTGTTCTTTGTTGGATAGGTGAGTTTTCCAACCATTATGAAAACCCACCTATTCAATAAGGAACACTGATTTCTCTGTTCACTATTCCTTCTTGTTTTTGTGCCTTCCTACCAGATTATACTTTATTTCTCTAAAGGAATTCCTTTGCTGAAATTTCATTAATGACTAACTAAATTTGTCTAAAAGCATCTTTATTTCATCCTCACATTTGAATGCTTATTTCTGGGTATAGAATTCTAACCAGGCAGTATTTTCTCTAATTATGAAGATATTTTTACAAAGTTTGCTGATTATTTTTATTTGAAGATAATAGGTCTATTTCTGTTTTTATTTACAATAGTTTTTCTTTTGACTCCACAGTTTTAATTCAGAGGTATCTGGAAGTAGATTTATTTTTGTTTTCCTTCCTAGGACTTGAGGTTTCAAAATCTGAGATTTAGGTCTTTTATAAATTATGGAAATTTCCAGATGTTAATTCATTAAAAATTGCCTGTCTCTCATTTTCTGCCCCTTTTATTTTCTAGAATGCATGAGATAGTTAAATAGACAGCACAGAGAAATAAATCTTTACGTTTCATCTTCTATATCTCATCTCACACAACATCTTAGCATCAAAACACAAGTCCTTCACTACCAAGTCCAGAAACTGACCTCCTCCCTGAATAGTTTGGCTTCAATCTATCCTTTTAGAATTCTGTTTGCATTCACCACTCAGGGTTCCATCTGGTCTTCAGTTGCTTTACTTTGGGCCCCTGGGGATTTCTCATACTTTCTTAGAAGCACAACTATGCAATTAAAACAATATTTATTATGATTTATAGAAGACTTCTGGGCAATTTTAGTGAAAATATCTTCAAGTTATCTAGTTCATAACATTTCGGTAAATGGAAGTCAAGACTATGTCTTTAAAAAAAGGCTTTAATTATGTTAATAGGTTGGAAACATTTAAGCATAAGTGTTTGTAGAAAACTTGTATGCTACTAGGGTTGAATCAAAAAGCACTATCTAGTTGACTTAGTATTTGCTTTTTCAAGTTTGTTTTCATCATTCTTCTGTCTTGTGATAATAGGAACAAAAGAGTGATAGAAACAAAAGGGACTTGTCTATGTTACTTAAGACAAAATGAGTGCAAACCACAAGAGACTCTTAAATACTGAGAACAAACTAAGGGTTGATGGGAGGTGGAGGAGAGGGGAAAATGGTTGATGGGCATTGAGGAGGGCACCTGTTGGGATGAGCACTGGGTGTTGTATGGAAACCAACTTGACAATAAATTACATACAAAAAATGAATAAATACATGTAAAAATATTTTTTAAAAGATTAAATGAGTACCTTAACTTTGATTCTTTTCAGATGGGAGTTCTAGAAGTTGACAGTCTCCCAGGTACATAGTCCTTAATCTTAATTTAGATCTCTTTTTTATTTACATGGGTTTAGTATGACCTGATGGTTTTGAAGTCCAGGCTCAAATTCACCCACCTCTTCCAATCTTCCTTTTATGTATTTATGTACTTTAGGATCTTTCTCACTTCAATATTTGCATAACACTTATAGTTATTACATCAACTGTATCCCACAACTGTTTTCTGGTATTCCAACATTTCCGGCTTTACCTTTCCACATATATAAACTCCTCCAAAGCAAAAACGGCACTTAAGATTCTCTCTCATGCTTCCTCCCCATAGAGTTGGTGCACCTGACAGCCAAAGGCAAGTAAACAAAGTTAAAGTAAAATATCGTTTGCCGGGATAATTTCATCTGCAATAGGAGTTTCACTAACACCAATAAGTAATAAGAGAATGAAGTAATGCAGGTCTGCAAAACTATCCAACTCCTCAGTGCTTATTTCATTCCTGCTGAAACACCGCCTTGTGGAAGGAAGGATTCGGGGAGGAGTGGGGGGAAAGTACCTACTAATCAGTTACAAAGCAAGAGAAAGCCAGAGGAAGGAATAGTATTCTTGTCACAGAAATTCCAAAAGGGTCACTTATAATTCCACTCTCAAGCCTAGAACTCTCAGACTGATTAATAGCCATTCAAGAAAAAATGTGAGCACTTGCCACATACCAGACACTGTCTGAGGGCATTCAGTAGACAGTAGTAGACAAATCATACCAAAATTCCTGCCTTCACGGAGTCTGTATTCTAGTTATAGGCTAGAGATAAATACATATGTGAATACATAAATAAATAAATAAATATAGTGTACAAAATGTCAGAAGTGCTGTGAAGAAAACTCTGAGCAGGAAAGAGAGCCAGGGGCAAAGTAGGGGAGGTTGTCATTTTAAATAGGGTGGTTAGAAAAAGCATCACTAAACAAGTGACATTTGAGCAAACAGCAGACTGGAGGCGGCGGCCATGAGGATATCTGAGAGAGGAGCGCTCCGGGCAGAGAGAATTGCAAATGCAGAAACACAGGCAAGAAGGAACCTGGCATGTCCAAGAACTAGCAAGAGAGTACTGTGAAAAGAACAAGAGAAGCAAAGGGGAAAACTGTCAAAATGGAGAGTACAGTGTCTGTGGAAACGGAGAGCAGGGAAATCCATACATCACTGTATACAATGTGGGTTTTTTCCTGGAGGAGATGAGGAGCCACTGGAACAAACATTGTGGAAGAGGGAAACAAATATTTCAAGTAGAAGAAAATGGCAAAAAACTGAAGGTGGCTGACGTTGAGAGTAGAGTTTTTTTGATGAAGTAAATTATGGCATATTTGTATACTGATGGGCAGGACTCAGTAGAGAAAAAACATAGGTGAATAAAATGTACCCAAGAAAGGGGGAAATTACTGTTGTGGTTACCTCAACAAGAAGAGAGGAGACGAGATCTGATGTGGATTGGAGGCACTATTCTCAGCCAGGTCTAGAGTCCTGGTCACCCATGGTAACAGGAGGGAAGGCAGGGTATGGCTTCAGGTGCAGATGGCTTAGTGGCTACAAGCCATGTGAGAGCATGAAGTTCTCTTCTATTAGGTTCATCTTCTCTTTGGAATAGGAAGCAAGGTCAGCTAAGAATGGCAAGGGAAGAGGTTTTGGGGGTTGGACTAGAGAAAGAAAAGAGGCCTCACACAAGCTACGGGAGGGCAACATGGAGTACTGATGATGAAAGTGTTCATATTCCAGCTCTGCCATGTATCAGCCAAGTGACCCTGGGCAAATCTACAAACCTCATTAAACCTGTTCCCTCTTAATGCAAAATGGGCATCACTGCTTTGTGGGGAGGATGAAGAGAGATCATGTGAAAGCAATTGCAACTACTACTAAATGACAAGCACTTAGTATATGTTGGCTGTTGGCTGATACTACACATTAGGCAATTACTTATCAGTGAATGGATGGGTCGTGATATTTTATGTCTACTCTCTTTTCAGGAGGTTTGTCCTCACCAAACTTCGAGTCATCCCAAAAGGAGCATTCTTGGGATTTGGGGACCTGGAGAAAATGTATGTACCTAACAGTGCTTTGTGTGAGTGCCTCAAATAGGCTGTGGTCAGCAGCCTCACATCACATCCAGTGTGATGCTCTGTGCCTAGAAGCCAGAAAACTTTCTGCACCTCCTCCTATTTTATTTCCTAATAGTGAGGGACCTTTCAGAGTATGGCTAATGAAAAGAGCATAAGGTCAATCTAAGCAGTCCTCATTTTTTCTTCTACAAGGCATTGCTCCAAAGTACCTGTGAGTGGAATTTTTATAAACCAAACTGATTTTCTCTGCTGATACCTATTCTTTCTCAGGGATGTTGTCTATTATTTCTGAATAATTTTTAATTGACAACAGGGCCTAACATTTGTGTTCAAGATTCTCTAGACTTCTCTTTTCCAAGCCATGCTGACAAGTGGTAATTGATGTATCAACATTTACAAGCATCAGAAAAGTTTATAGCACTGAAGATTTCCTTTGAAAGGAGAAGACTCCTTTGCTAATGCAAACATTAACTCCTTACTGAGCTAGTTTAATGTAGGTGTATCCCCAATCAGGCTTTTCTCAAAATTAGGCACAGTATTAAAAAGCAGTATAAATTCTGCCATGTTTAAAGTAACCCACTCTTAATTTGAGAAACTTAACAGAAGACCTTGGGGGAAAAGGAGGGGAAAAATAGTTTCAAACAGAGAAGGAGGCAAACCCCAAGAGACTCTTAAATACAGAAACAAACTGCAGGTTGACGGGGGTGGCAGAGGAGAGGGGGAAATTGGTGATGGGCATTGAGGAGGGCACTTGTTGGGATGAGCACTGGATGCTGTATATAATCGATTAATCACGGGAATCTACTCATGAAGCCAAGAGCACACTGGATACACTCTATGTTAGCTAACTTGACAATAAATTATGTTTAAAAAAATTTTTAATAAAGTAACCCACTACTCCTTTGAAGGCTCTTGACCCCATCTCCCAGGTCTCTAGGGCCAGGAAAATGTGTTCTTCACCAGAGCAGCAGCCAGAACTCAGGACTTTAATACCAGTGAATACAGCAAAAGAAAGATGGATTACACAGAAAGGAATGATTTTTTCATCATAAGAAAGCAACCCCTCAGGTTACATGCTTTTCTCCTTCTTAAAGCCATTCAATTTTTCCTCTTGGTTCTTTCACCCCCATTTAAGAATACTTGCTGAGGTCTGAAGAAGAAAGAAATCCATTAATAAAGGAAACACAGAGCAGAGAGAGTGGGAATATGTCTCAGCAATTACACCACCTGCTTAGAGGAAGGTGCTCAGAATCCTGGGTTTGAGAGCTAGCTTTGATATAAACTTACTGTGCAATCTTGATTAAATCACTGTATCTCTTGGTATCTTGGTTTCCCTATCTGTGGGTTAAGTAAGGAGTTTTTCACAAAGGAGATGATGGCTCCTGTGAACTCTAATTCCTAAGTGTAAGGACCCCCAGTTGGATGACAGCCTGGTTTAAATCCTGCAATCTTGGGATGCCTGGATGGCTCAGTTGGTTAAGCGTCCAACTTCAGCTCAAGTCACCATCTCACAGTCCATGGGTTCTAGCCCTGTGTCGGGCTCTGTGCTGACAGCTCAGAGCCTGGAGGTGCTTCAGATTCCGTGTCTCCCTCTCTCTCTGCCCCTCCCCCACTCATGCTCTATCTTAAAAATAAACATTAAAAATGTTTTAAAATAAAACCTGCAGTCTTCAGGGTTTACCTTCTTGAGGATATTCAACACTCACAGGAATTGAGAGATAGGGCACTCAATGGAGCAGAGCTCACCGAGGAAAACAGGGAAGCAATAGAACTGGGGAGCTCTCTGCTCAAGGTATATTCCTACATGGGTTAGCTGTTGCCCTGCTTAGAACTGACATGTACTAGATGACTAGACTATTAGATACACCTCATCCCCAAGAAGCCCTATAATTGCATAGAAATTGTTCTAAAGACAGGAATATCAGATAACAAAAATAATCCACCTTAATCAAATTCAATCCAGCAGGTGTGACTGACCCTCATTGGGTGTTCAGCATCAGACAGGACATTCCAGTAGTGATATAAATCGTTAAGCTGAGCTGACACAGCAATAATCCCAGAGACAGGGCAGCTGGCTTAAAACCTCAACTTCCTCAAACCTCAAACACAGCTTGTGGATTTCGACCTCATGACTTTATTCATCAGCCTATACTGACACAGTGAGATGCCTAAAATAAAATTAAAGTGATCTCATTTTTTTCAACACTTTGTATGTCCTAAGACTTCAAAAACATTTCTTAGTAGAAGGCTTGTCACCAAACTGAACTCTGAACAGACTGTGCCCTTCAGTCTCTACGCTCCTTTCTTCCGTTGTCTCACCTATTCTTGGTCAGTGATGGCTTCTTATCTCCTTTCCCGATCTATCCCCAGTATTTCTATTCACCTGGTTTTTAGCCAGTTTCATGAACTTAGTAAGTATCAGCTTCCTCCTCAATATTTCCTTCTCCATGAATCATAATATCCCTTTCATTCATTCTGCACATGTAGCCAAGTTTCACCTTCTTTTGCTAAAAAGAAGGAGGGGAAAGCTTTCTGTATAAATCCTGCCTTCCTTCCCTGCTACCTTCCCCTCTTTCTGGTCACCCCCACGCTTGTGAAAGAACAGTCGCATTCACTACCCCCCTGCCCTTTCCTTTCACTCACTCTTTAGCCAGCCCTCTTGCTATTTGGCCACAAATTCTCTAACACCATGTTATCACTCTATGAGAGTTCCCAACAATGATGGACCTGCCAGATCTCTAGACTTCTACTTTGTCTTCCTAGCACTTATCTGTAGCTTTTGACGTCACTGACTATTCACACCCTTCTTTACAATACTCACCCCCCTTTTAATTTCAGTGACAACACACCCTCCTGTGTACTCTCCTAATGTCCCAGACTACTCCACTGACAGTTCTTTCCGTCTTTCTTATTCCTCGGCTGCCCTTCAAAAATTCAGATATTCCAGAGCTCCATTATTGGCCATTTTCTTTCTCATATTATACTCACAATCCCCAATCATTATTCATCAAATGATGTCTTACTATCAGGGCTCCAAAACCTTCTTCCATAACACCCATCTCTCTTTTGAAAGATAATTCTTGTTTGTTTGTTTTTTTAATTTTTTTAACGTTTTATTTATTTTTGAGACAGAGAGAGACAGAGCATGAACGGGGAGGGGCAGAGAGAGAGGGAGACACAGATTCAGAAGCAGGCTCCAGGCTCTGAGCCATCAGCCCAGAGCCCGACGCGGGGCTAGAACTCACGGACCGCGAGATCGTGACCTGAGCTGAAGTCGGACGCTTAACCGACTGAGCCACCCAGGCACCCCAGATAATTCTTGTTTTCAAATGGAAAGATTCCTAAACATCTATACCTCATTAAACTGCCAGTGCCTCAAATTTAATACATCCAAACTAGTTCATGATCTGTATCTTTAAATTTCTTATCTTCTCATATTGCCCAGTGAAGAACATTACCATCTGCCCAAACTCCCATGCAGGAAAATTCAGTATCCCTTGACTTTCTCTTAAACCCAGGTCCTTTTCCAGTCCTATTGACTCTTTCTCAAAAATATTCCTGGAAACCAGCCCTTCTCTCCCTCCAGCTATTATATCCAAAGTCTCATTAACACTTACATAGCCTGTTACATGAGGCTGCTATGCCCATCCCAGGTCTGATCTCCTCAGCTCCCTGCTGCCAGACCCACACTGCTCAAACTCTCTTACAGAAGAAACTGGAGGGACTCTCATTGCCATAGTCTTTAGTCTTAAGTGGCACAAAAATCAAAGCCCTTTCTATTTCCATCATATGCACTGTTTATCCCACATTTTTGCCAGGCAGGAACGTGTGCCATTTCCCATTTCATTACCAGACATCCCATTACTTACATAAAACAAGATAGCTGGTTCTTTGGATGGTGCCTGGCACATAGAGGGATCAAAAAGTTGTTGCAAGGAGGGGCACATGGGGGGTTCAGTCAGTTAAGCATTTGACTCTCTTGGTTTCAGCTCAGGTCATGATCTCACAGTTCGTAAGATTGAGCCCCACGTTGGGCTCTGTACTAACAGCAGGGAGCCTGCTTGGGATTCTCTCTCTCCCTCTCCCCCACTTGCACTCTCTCCAAATAAATAAACATTTTCTTAAAAAGTTGCTGGTGAATTAATTTAAAAAATGCACTTTCACACTGGTTTTATGTAGATGCTGTCCCTCTGCCTAAAATTTCACTCGAAATTTGAATAGAAATCCTGCTGATCCTCCAGTGTCCAGATTAAATGTTTACTCCTCTGTACAGCCTTCCCAGAATGCTCTCAGTACTTCCAAACCATAATCTTGTGTCCACCATACCAATAGCACTATTATCAGATTGTATTCAGAATTCACAGTTTTTCTAGATCTCTTGATTGATCTTTAAGGGCAAGGTCAGAGTGTAACTTTGTATTAAAGTACAACACCAAGTTCTGTTTTTATCTCCTTGCTATACCTCTCATCTGTCCACTTATCTCCTCCAACTATCATCAGCTTTCCCAAATGACTGCAAGAGTTTCCAAGTATGCTGCCCTGTCCTCCAGCATGCTCTGCACTCACCCTCATCCATTCTCTAAGTGGCAACCACAGTGATATTATCTAAATTCCCATCTAATTATGTCCACTTCCACATCTGTCCTGCCACATACACACACCATGCCTTACCATTGCTCTTCACATTTAAAAAGAAAAAAGATCTCTCACACTCTCTCCTTTTATCAGTTCATACAACGTACCATGTTATCTGCCTACCATGAACCTTGCTCGGTGCAGCTCGTTCCGACTAGAACATCTCTTCCATTTTGCACTCTTAATTTGGTCAGTTCCTACCCATCCTTCAGATTCCCATGTCAGAGTCACTCACCTAGAAAAGCCCTCCCTGACCTCTCCAATTAGGAAAAAACCATTACTATATACATTCTCCTACCACCACTAGACTCTTTGAGCTGACTTTCATTTTAGCAATTTTATACTTATTTTATGGGATAATTTAATTTCTAACTCCCCTACCGGACTGTCAAAGGACATGATTGTTTTATTCAGTACTGGATCCTTGGTGCCTTGCACAATAAATAACTGATAAATGCATGAATAAAAATGAAGAAATATAATAGTTGGGAAGACAAGATATCCCGATATCAAAATATTAAATAATATGAGTGATAGTGATAAATAATGTAGAAGTAGATAGGCATACAAACACTGGTTGAGAATCTACTATGATCTAGGCATTTATATAGTTACAGTTTAAAATGTAACTCAGGACAAAAATGCACAAGATAATATGTTCTAAGTAAGTGATACAACCATTGTATTTGTTAGGACACTTTCTACTGTGAGAGGCCAAAGAAAATAAACCTCAAATAGGCTTAAGGAAAGGAAGGAAATTTAATGGCTCATTTAACATGATGGTCAGAGAGGACGAATAGCTTTAGCAAACATTCTATTCAGGTTTCATGTCCTTAGGACTTAGCCTCCCTCTCTCAGGTCTCCCTTCCACTATATTAGCTTAGGTCCTTAGTCCCACCCTGGTGGCAACATGCCAGCAGCAATCCTGTTTGCACATTTCTTGGGTTCTATTCAGAAGGAAAAATTTGACCTTTTTTTTCTCAATCTCATAAAAGTCTTAAGGTTTGTATAATTCATTTAGATCACACAATCATTCTTGGACCAACCACTACAACTAAGGGAAAGGGAAAGCGATACTCAAACTGGCTGTGGCCTGGGTAATGGATTCCACTCTCAGATTTGAAAACACCCATCCCAACCACATGCACTTGGATTGGGTGAGGGAGAGTCACAAACAAAACCTGAGGCCACTGCTGGGAAAAAAAAAGGGGGGGGGGCGGAGACTAAGTGCTGGTGGCTACAAACAACTCACATGTTAAAATTAGTCCTGTTCTCAAACCCAAGAGAGGTTTCTGTGGCCTGGGTAGTTGAGGATTTGATAAGTTTGGTTCTTTCCCCTGCCTCCTGTTAGAATGACTTAAAGAATCTAGTCATTTTTCCCAACCCATGCTGATGATTCTTCTTTTATTAACCCAGCTTAACCTAGCCCCTCTGCTTTTATAAGGAGTCAAACAGATAAGGAGTCTTTCTGGTAGAAGGCAAGCTTCTCCCTGGAAATGAAATGATCATTCTTCACATTGTAGCTTTACTCAGCATCACTATCTCAAACCTTCCTACTCTTTGGGACTAGCTGGGGGAAAAGAAACCATTAAACTCTCTGCAATGTGAAGTGGCTTTGCAAAGTGCACTGTAAACTGTTTACATTGTCTTTAATTACTTCAGAGCCATATGTCAGCTTGGTATAAAGTGTGAAGATTACACTGAATAGGGTGGGGGGAGTAGGTGACAAGGTGGTGATTTATGGTAACCAGAAAAATTATGTATGGAAATGAGTGCAATTTAAAAACACATCTACGTGCTATTATAACACTGGAGGGGGAAGAAAAGCCAGTTTATAACAAAATTTCTTTGAAAATAGGAGCATGATGAATATGTAAATGAGACCAATCAACATCAGCTGAGATATGGTATATGCAGATGAGACGGCAATGAGCCAAAATGTGAAATAGCTCCCAAGCCGTAAATATGAACCATATAAAATTCATTTGAAATATTCATGATAACATAAGGACAAAAAATATAATCAAGTGATTTATTTACATTTAAAAATGAGAACGCTAGTCTAACACCCCAGCCTCCACCCCCAGATCACTGGGGAAAGAAAAGTTAACAGAGGGACTTCTAGAAGAAGAAATTTATTAAATGAGAACCAATGCAAGAACACTAAAAAAAGTTGAGGACCCTTCAAATTCTCAGTTCTTTACACTTACTCAAGCACAGATAAAAGGAAAGGAAACAAATCAGGTAATCAAAACTGTATTGCTAGAAATTTGGGCTCCAATCTGCTTTGCCTCCCTAAGCACCTGCTTGTTGGATAATGTAGGTCCATTACCTCCCCATCTTTCTATGTTTCCAAGTTAATAGGCAAAGGAGTCTTGAGTCTCACTTGCTGAAATAAAGCAAAAGGGGGTAGGCTGAAGATGCAACAGGCTGCTGATTAACAACTAGAGGCCAGTGTTGGAGCAATTAGATCCTTGAATGGGAAGAGAGGATATGAATCCTTGGGCATACAAAAGATAATGAGGCTCAGTGGTTCTCATCTCAGGCAGTGCTTTAGATGCCCTGGGTTTTTTTTTTTTTTTAAATAATCCACAGGACTATCATTTCTAGGGATTTTTCATCTGTCTGGGGTGGGGCCAAGCACTGGTCATGTTTTAATACCCTTTTGATGATTCTAATGCACATCCACTGTTGGAGCCCCTGAGGTGGATGATTATTTAGGCCTGAATCCCATTTGTAGGAAGAATATTCACAAATGTAGATAGTACGTGTATGTATGGTGTGGCTGGAGAACAAATAAAAGGAGGGTGGTAGGAGAATAGGTCAAAGAAGCAGCTGGGGTGAGATCATAGAGCACCTTAGAGATCATGGGGACAAGTCTGAGTGTCATAGTTAATCATGGGGATTAAATGGGTTATTTTGAACAACCAAGTGAATAATTTGATTTGCATTTGTTAAAGATCACTCACACACAGATTTTTGTTAGTATTTCATTAAGGATTTTTGTCTATATTTGTAGAGCTATTAGTCTAGATGGTATTGTCACGATGTGGAGCAACTAGAACTCTCATACACACCTGCCGAGGATGTAAAATGGTACAACCTCTTTGGAAAATAGTTTGGCGGTATCCTATAATGTATTTACCCAAGAGAAATGAAAACATATGTCTACCCAAAGACTTGTTGAAGAATGTTTGTAACAGATTTATTCATAATAGTTCAAAACCACAAACAACCCAGTACTCATCACCAGGCCAGAAGGTAAGCAAATTATGTTTTACCCATGTGACAGAATACTACCCCCAAATAAAAAGGAATAAACTGCTAATACAACAACATGAATGAATCTCAAAAGCATTATACCAAGTAAAAAAGCCAAACACAGAAAAATATACTCCATATAATTCTATTTAGATAAAACTCCTAAAAAAAAAAAAAATCTACTCTGGTGCCAAAAAGCAGATCAGTAGTTGCCTAGGGCCCAGTGTGATAACTGGAGAATGTCTTGGAAGGGGAACAAGGAACTTCCTAGGCTGACAGAGATATTCTATATCTTGATTGTGGTGGTTGTTAGAAAATACATCCATTTGTAAAATCTTTAACAGTTAAAATGAGTACATATTATTTGTCAAATTATACTTAAGTAAAGTTGATTTTTTAAAAACAATTAGTACCTATTTGGAGCCAGTTTTAAACACCACATCTCAGTTAATCTGCACTTTATAGACAGGGATCTAACATTCAGCAAGGTTAAGCAACTAACCAGCACCAGAGCTTCAGTGGTTAAGCTAGGATTGAATCCAAGGTAGTCTGGTCCTTTCTGCTACAAAAAGCTTCCTTTTTATTGGCATCCACCATTTTCCAGAATTACTCTACTAAAATAAAGGAGTGACCAACAGAAGGATTATGGCTGTGAAAGCTTCCTTCAGTATCATTTATAATTAGAAAAGAGGATTTCTATACCTAAGCACTTGGAACTTCCATAAACCAGAACCTAAAATCATTTTCTGGGGGAACAGTCCTAGAAAGGAGTAAACCTCTTCTTGCAACATTTTTTGCCTTCCACTTCCAGTGTGCCAACTCATTTCTGGGTAAAGCTCTTGCTGAGACTGGCCTAAATCCAAGGGTTTACAAACTGTGCTGCCTGTTAAGTTGCAAATTAACTTAGTCAGCAGTTGGGAAATGTACAATTAGGCCAATTAAGTTGTCATTATTGACCCAGGTCAAACATGAGTTAGTGTCTAGAAGGTGAAAGTCCTGGTCTCATCTCCTGTTCTCCATAAATATTCTGAAAGTATTTTTTTTTATTTATTGCTTCAACCAAGAATACAAGAAGCTGTTTTCTTCTCACATTTTGGGTTGATGTGGTTTTAGTGTTCCCATTAAGTCCCCTTATTTCAACTGTTTCTAGGTAAGTCCTTAAAATAAACTTTACAATATCTAATGGCTGCCCAGCTCAAAAAGAGAATAATTTATTAGCTTCACATTTATGTATTTAGGTTTTTACGCATTTTGGTTTTGTTTTGATTTCTTTTTAAGAAAAAATTTTTAATGTTTATTTTCATTTTTGAGAGAGAGAGAGAGAGAGTGAGTGAGAGTGAGAGCTAGCATCCGCTTGAGCAGGGAAGGGGGAGAGAGAGAGAGGGAGACACAGAATCCTAACTCCAAGATAGGGACCTGAGGCCAAGTGGGACACTTAACCAACTGAGCCACCCAGGCACCCTTGCTTTGATTTCTTTTTATGTGTTGGGGGGATGGAAGAGGGGTAGTGTAATAGGGGAGGCAGAATTCCTGAGATATAGTCATCTTATGGATTCCCCCAACACTGTATTCATTTTAACTCTCCCCATCTTAGTCCCTTTATGCTTTATTCATAAAGATAGTATAGGGATTCCTTGCTGGAAGGGATTACAAGTAAGGGAATACTGGAAGAATACAGGTGAAAGCCCCACTGTTTACTCTCCTTGGGCTGCTATAATAAAATACCAGACTGGGTGGCTTAAATAACATTTATATCTCACAGTTCTGGAAGCTAGAAGTCCAAGATCAAAGTACCAGTATGGACAGTTCTTGTGAGAACCCACTTCCTGGCTTATAGACAACTGCCTTCTCACTGTATCCCCACATGGCCAAGAGCACTGGTCTCTCTATCCCATTATAGGGGCACCAACCCCATCAGAAAAGCTCCACTCCCAAGACCTCATGCAATTTCTTCCCAAAGTCCCTACCTCCAAACACCACCACAGTGGTGTGGTTGGGGATACATTTGGGTTGGGGATGGAGAGAAAAAGACACAAACATTTAGTCCATAGCACCAACTGTGAACTAGCAAGCATATAGTAATAAAGATGTGTATTATAGATGCTCTTTTGCTTGGGAAGGCACAGATATGCTGTCATTTACATATTCCATCTCTAGGATCCTCCACCCACTTGACACTTCAGGACTTGTGGTCCTGGCAACCTCCACTTGGCAGCTTTCATTCAGCAACTAAGATTTCCAGGTACCAAGATTTGACAGAGGTTACTAAAACAAGGCTTCTCTGGCTTGCCATCAAATGTAATTTTCTTCTATTTTCTAATCAACAGCCAAGCAATATCATCTTCTCTATCTTTCAAGACTTCTGCTTCAGCCATGTTTGTCCTTCTGACCTTTCTTGACAAGCCAAGTTGTGGAGGGACTTTCAAATGTGTTATATTTGTCAGTGCTCACAGATATACCCGAAAATGAACAAGACTTTTTTTTTTCTCTCTGCCAGTAACTTAATGTTTGTCTCTACTTGGAGAAGATACAATTAAGGCAGCATAATACTCAAGTTAAAAATAGCCTCCTGGCTCTGCCCTGGAGACTCTTGGTAGGGTTTTTTTTTTAATAGAATGGTATTAAAATAAAAAGATGCAATCTAAATGTAAGCTTCAATCGATGCACAAACTACTTATTTTTATTTCCTCATTTAGCCCATGCCCATCACAACCACATCCATCTGGACTGTTTATGACTTAATAAGATGCTTTAAACAGTAAAAGACTCAAATAGAATATGGACCCACTTGCCTGCCCACCCCTTCTCCTCCCCTACCCCCCAGCAAATAAACTACCTGAATCTCACACTTCATAAACCTCTCCTTTGGTACTCGGCTCCACCCTGGCCAGATTACATAGAAATCAAATGATCAGAGATGTGTTTTTATAGTTCAGAGCATTCCAGAAGTTAAACAGGCAGAGAGAAAGAACATAAGAGGGAAAAAATGCCAGAGGAGCCTAAATGAATAAAGTGGAAGTTAACCACCCCAGTGGGTCTGAGATTCTGAGAGAGTCTGGGCAGAGAGATAGCAATTGTTGATGCCAAGTGTTTTATAAACATGTAATTTGCACTTGGATGTGAACGTGCTTTGAAAAGTTAAAAGTGCATACAAATGCAAGGTATGAATAACAAAGAGAGAACATTTGCTCTGCTTCCCATTCCTGGAGCTCAGCTCAACAACACAATGACTACTGATCTTGCCTTTCCCTCTTCTCATATTCTTTCAAAGCACCAAGCACAGGGCTGGGCACACTAGAAGGAAAACAGAAGGCAACATCTGTGAATTTGGCATCTCTAACTCTTGGATTCTTTCCCAGCCTTTCAGAACCTTTCCCCCAAATAAGATCTCAATTTTTTTTTTAATCTTTTTCTTTATTCTTCTTCTTCAGTAAAGATAACAGCATCTGAAGAAAGTACTGCCAGTAAAATTCTAAGGAGTTAATGAATAGGATTCTCCAAGACAATTTGCCTTTTTGAAAAGACATGAAGTAGGTAATACCTATTTCAGAGGATTGAATCGTTAATGGTGAGATTTTAGTCAATGTGGCACATGTGCTTATGGAGATTTGCTTTAATACATGAAAAATTTATCTAAAGTGGCTTACCTGTTTGGACTGCAAAGTCCATGTGTACATGAACTGAAATTTGAAAGAAGGATGAATTTCCTGTATCAGACTGACATTAATGCTTTCAAGATTCCGTCTACTGAGGACAGGCTCCCTCACTGACCGACCAGATGGAGAACTTAAACTGTTTTTCTTTTCCTTTAGGGAATGTTAAAAATTGAGGTGCCAGTCTTCATGTATTTGTTTCAAGTATGCTCTCTTATACCTTCCTTTATATTGTCTTCCCTACTTCTCTTCATATGTACATCTAACTTCTCAGTCCAACCAAGTCAGATACTTAATATGGCACTTTTCATTTAGTAAAGCAGACATTTGGTTTGGGGAAAAAGGGATGGTGGCTTACTGTAGCACCAAGTTCCATAAGCCAAAAATCCTGGATAGAGAAAAAGTTCCAAACTAACTTCAAGGAGATGAGACCAAATCAGAGATCAGTGGTTGGACATTTTTAAAGGGAAGAGATTAATAGACTTCAGTCAAGTACTCAAAACATTTTCAGGCTGATGGATGACACCAGCTAATCCATCAAGTGATTTATCAGGATTCAGACTAAATGATTGTGAATTCCATCACTCCCTAAACACCTGTGAGGATGAGGCTTGTAGAGCTAATGAGCTTCCTCAATCTGGGACACCTACATCTGACTAGTATATGTGCTGTTGTGTTTGTGTTTATTCTGTTCTATTTATGAGCAACTCAGAGAAACCAAGCAAACTCAGAGAAGCATAATACATCCATCAGTCAATAATTCCACAAATTCTTCTTGAGCAACAATATATTTGTTAATTAGATGAGGGAGTGATTTGATGAAGCTTATTGGCTTCGCTACTAGATGTTCTGTGCAATCAAGATGAAGATACACAGTCCCTGCTCTCAAGGAGTTCCCATAGTGCTCAACAACAATACTGTCATTTGTTGAGTCATTATTTTACCATAAATTTAAATAAGCATTTTACATACATTATCTTATATATTTATCATCTTAGTTTTACAGTAAGGATATTGAAGCCAAGAAGTGATGAGACTTGCCCAACATCACACATCTAACAACTTGTAGAGCTGTGATTTGAACCCAGGCATTCTGACTCCAATGCTCACAGAGTAATCTATTCTTCTGTAATATCTATGAATCCAACAAGGGTACCCCAGATTATACATGATACAGGATCATAATCTTTCTAAGGGAGAAGAGCAGGACATACACAAATTCACAGAGTTCTTATTTATTTAATTGTAATAGTAACAGTAGTTTGAATATCTTTGCAGTTGTTACCTATTTTATAATTTCAAAATGCCTCATCTATATATTAGCTCATTTAATCTCCCATACCAACCCTTCAGTGGCAACTGGGGCAAGTATTTGAGCCCATATCACAGGAGAGAACATAAAGTTCAGAGAAGTTTGGTGACTGGCCTAAGATCAACAGCAACAAAGTGATGGAGGGGAGATTCCTCCCATGCCACATTACATGCATTTTCTCCACATAACGCTTTACTTTTTGCAATGCTGCCTCTCCTTTACTACATCTAGGGTGCCTGGATGGCTCAGTTGGTTAAGCATATGACTCTTGATTTTGGCTTAGGTCATGATCTCATGGTTCAGGAGTTCAAGCCTCATATCAGGTTCTATGATGACAATGAGGAGCCTGCTTGGGATTCTCGGTCTCTGTCGCTCTCTGCCCCTCCCCCACTCACTCGATATCTCTCTCTCAAAAATAAATAAAAAATAAACGTTAAAAAAAAGAGAGAAATTATATCTTGAGAGCCTTATGGTCACTTCAATACAGGTCAGTAAGAATGTCCAAGTCAGAAGAAAAAAGTAACATTTTATTTCTCCAAATACATAACCTTCATATGCAGGTGTTTCTGCTCAGTGTTTTCATGCTTCCCACTCAGTCCTGAGCACTTGGCAGTGGTAAAGAAGGATGCCCTAGAAGTGGACAGATATTTGATCCAAGTAGTAAAAACCCAAGTGCAAAACTGGCCTTTTCCATGCCAAAGAATCAATGTGTTATTAAAAACTGGCCCAAGCTATCTCATCAAAACATTATTTTTAATGGCAATTTTTCTAAGTCAACACCATTTATAGACTTGTTTTCTTCCTGGTTTTGTGTATTTCTCTCTGCCTCTCCTTGGAATTAACATTCTAGTAACATATAGACTCAACCATAACTTCTTAGCTAAGATAAAGGATTTTATCTCCGCAAGAGAGAATTTTTCTTTTAATTAAATGTAATGAGCATTTCATGAGCCCCTGCTAAGTGTCTCCTACACCACAGCATCTCAGATATTAATGTGCACAAATCACTTGGGGATCTAACATGAAGAGTCTGACTAACGTGGTCTGGGTAGAACCTGAGATTCTGCAGTGCTAACCAGCTCCCAGATGAGGCCAACACTGATGGTTCATGTTCCATATGGAGTAACAAGATCTAAACAATGTACTAGTCCTGGGTAAGGAACTGTATGGTGGAAGATCCAAGAGAAGTGGGCCACAGTAATATGCTCCATTGTAGTTGTTGATAAAATGACATGGCACAATTAGAGAAAAGCAGAGAACTACATAAACATGTGCTCCATTGCTATAACCAAATCATAGATAATGGGACAGTTTTCCTACTCTTTTGTCATTTTTAGATCACATATAACAGTTAAATTGGTACTCAGTTTTTAGTATAACTAATCACTTATCTAAGTATTGTCAGTTTCTTTGTTGGTGATCTGCAAACATTGTAGTTGGAGAATGAAAAATGCAATTCTCATACAACTATTCAGGAGTAAACCCATTCATTGTATCATTCATGTGGGCAAACAGCCTGAGCACTCCTTCTTGTCACAGGAAATTTGCATTTCAGGCAAAAAGTAAGGGACTAAAAATAGATATTTATGGCCTGGTAGTATCAGGTGGGCAAAGGTCAGAGGGAAGGTGCAGGTCAAGGTAGCACAGAAGGTTTCAACCAGAACAAACACAGCCAGAGTTGTGAGTTGAGGTGGATTGGGGAAAGGAGATGGAGGAAAGCAGTGAGAATGTTGGAAAGAAACAAAGAAGGCTTCTTTTCTCCTTTCCCTTTCCAGCTAAGACCCAGAAATATTCCTGGTACACCCAATGGAGCTCACAGGAAACCTAGAGTAGAATGAAAGCTATGCTGGTCTGCCTGAGTTTTAAGGAAGGAATTCTGCAGAGCTAATCACTGGACTGAGATTGCCATTTAATGCCCTTCCTCCATAAGCCATTCATCAAGTTTATAGCAGCAACAAGAGTTCATTACCATGTTCCTGTTTTGCACATTCTTGAACAAGGTTATGCCTCCAATTTTAAGTGTGGTGTATAAAAGAAATGAGGGAAGGTGGGAGGGTGAGAGGTTTCTTGGAGTGAACAGTAATAAACAGAATAGGTGCTCCTCACCAACTGGAAATGAGAATCTCCCCCACCTGCTTATGACTTTGTATAATCAGAAAGAACAACACATCACAAATTCTCCAATTCATTCTTATTAGAAGTTCCTAGCCCCCTTTTATCAGTCTATCTATCCATTCATCTTTCAGTCAATCTTCCATATTAGGACTTGAAAGAACAGATAGGATTTCATTCTAACCCTTAAGAAGTTTGTGATATATAGAAATAAGAGGAATTCATGTGAAACAGAAGACACAAATCAGAACATACGTAGCCTCTAATGTTGCTGTCCAGACCTTGGATGCTGAAAGCAATTCAAATTGGTGGGGGTTAGATCATTGTATTCCAGAGAAGCCTGGGAAGCTGTCATGGAGACAGTAGGATTTCCATAATCAAAGGCAAGAGGGGAAAATGTTCTGAGTGGCAGATACAAATGAAACAGATTAAAACCATTCTGGGTACCTGAGGTCTCCCTAAAGAAGTCTGAAGGCTTCTACAGCCCCTGTCCTTTGATCCTATTATACACAATGGGCTCCTACTGACCTCTCAAAGTTCCAGTAGAAGAAAAGAAACTCCATACACTGGGGTAACTTCACCTGAATTCACCAGGATATTTACTCCTTTGATATCCCATTCATGATTCTGTACCCAAGATGCTAGGAGCTCATCTATCAATGTCCTAATAGTGTAATGATCTGTGTGCAATATATGGACTCAAATTACATTTAAAACTGCTAAGTGCCACTGATGTGGAGTAGCCATTGTCAGTTCTCCACAAAGTAGATGTCCCAAAGGAAATGGGAAATTTATACATATTCTCTCATCTCACCCCAATTATATAGTCAAATTAGGGCACACATAAAATTCACTTCAGGGCCTTAATTGTCCAATTTCTCCATTTTCATAGAGTGCATTCGCTGACTAAATAATAAACATATGCCACTACCACATCCCGGTCAGAAGCACAGGTAGGAGAAGTGGCAAACACACATGGGATAGATTGGTACAACCCAGTCTTCTAGCTTCAAGAAGGAATTCTATTTTCTGAGGACACAGTAAAATTCTTCAGTGCAGGAATGAAGTCAGAAAGGAAAATATTCTGCTCAAAGAATAGTGTTTCCTGATCTCCTCTGGGGAAAGGCAAGCAAATGCTCACTATTCTCAAGTACAGATTTCTCTATTGTAGGAAGAGGAGAAGGTTTGGAATGCCTTTATTAATGCTCTAATATCTGCTACATTCTGCCTTTTTTGTAAAGTGTTGTCCATGTCAGGATGAAAAACAGGCTATGTCTGGTCAGTGAATCCATGGGTGACAAAGCACTACAGTGATCTCTGCTTCTTGGTAATCTCATATTTAAATAATGCAAATGGCAAGCTTTTACTGAAATACACCACTTCCTCATTATCTCTGTGTTTTTGGTCCTAACCTGTTCCTGCTCCTCTCCCTGGAGTCCAGAGATGACCAACCTGACAGATCCATTTGGTTCTTCAGAGCCTAATGTGCCACATTTAAAGCCATAAAAAAAAGGGAAATTGCCATTCCAACATTCACATGTATAACATGTGATTAAAAGCAAAACTATGTCCTTTTAAAGGCTTCAAAGATACTGTAACAAACACATGTGGGTCCTGTGGCCATCCTATATAGAGGAAAAAGTGTTGATGGCAATGAATTTTTCAGCTCTTTATCAAGGGCACTCTTTTCTCAAATTGCCCTTATCCCTTTTGAGACTTACCACACTTCTCTGGTAATCCTATTTTAGGTTTCACTGTTCTCTGTTCTCGTTCTCTCAGTCCATCTTTGGTATTCAAAATCTCCTTCTGTCCCCATTGACATCTAATCTGGTGTGATTCTCACTCCCAATAATTCTTCAACACAGGGGTAGATGATCACCTTTAAGTCATAGGTTAAATGTCCCTAGAATCAGGCCACTGGGAACAATTGGGGAAGGTAAAGTTTCAAAAGCATCAGCTCTAGGGTCTACAGTATAAAATATGTGCCCTTGCCTTGCCATTGTCCCTGGAAATATTTTCAAAATCAATTCCTATGACATGGTGGTAAGCTGATAAATGTACTTTAAGCTTCTAACATTGCACCATTTCTCCAGCATGTTTTCTTCCTCTTCACTTCTTAAAAATGCCCAAAATGAGGCAGTAAGAAAGCTCCCTTTTAGGTTGAGAAAGTCCATCCCCTTCCCTTCAAGCAAGGATGACAAAGTGATAATCTCAAGGAAAAATACATTTCCCAGTCTAGAACTCCTCAGACCAGACTCCCTTTCAATTATACAATGTCTCATTGCCATCTTTCCCAGTTACACCTATCTTGGGTCTTCCTTAGAATAATCTAGAAATTAAAAAATAAAATATAATTCTCCAGGGCCATCAATCCAAGATAATAGGAGGACTGGAATAGTTTTTCATGCACCTTAGAAATCTTTTAAAAGACATGCACATTTCTATGGGGCGCCTGGGTGGCTCAGTCGGTTAAGCGGCCAACTTGGGCTCAGGTCATGATCTCACGGTCTGTGAGTTCAAGCCCCACATAGGGCTCTGTGCTGACAGCTCATAGCCTGGAGATTTTTTGTCTCCCTCTCTCTCTCTGCCCCTCCCCCATGCACGCTCTCTCCCTCTTTCAAAAATAAATAAATGTTAAAAAAAATTTTTTAAAGACATGCACATTTCTAGAAAGGAAACATGATCTCTGTTCTGCCCATCCTAATTACAATTCCTATTTTCCAGTGTAACAGGATTTCTGGATGGCAGGAGTAGCACCCTGACATGTCATCCTCAGAGGGTGGACTAAGCAAAAAGGCATGCTGTCTTCAGAAACAGCAAAGGCGTGCTCACTGTAGCATGTAAACATTTTAAACAGAGTGAATTCCATTTCTATCCATACTCATCACAAACGAGCATCACCAAAATGCTCAAATGCATATTCACGGTGTGCCTTTCAAATGCATTGTATGAAAAAATCAGAGCTAAGCATGAGGCACAGATCCGTTTCATTTAATTAGACTTTCAGAGAAGCCTAAATAAAAAGGTCTGCATTGCCGTAAGTGTTCTGTTTCTGCACAAGTATAGCTGTCTTGCATTGTCAGTGGTTTGAATTGAAAATTATTCCAAATGCAAAGCCTTTAAACCCTGAATGTTTGACTTAGGTAATATTATTACAGACAGACAATGACATCTAACCCATTTCTCTTCTGAATTTTATACTAGGGGCCACTTTTCCTTTATAGAAAAATCAGGGTGAGAGGCTATTCCCATTGTCTCAGCGGCAGAGCCCTAACTTAATGCCATGTTAGGAAATCTTGCATCATTCTCAGAACATCCCCTGAGTGTGCTCATCCCATATTTTGATTTGCTCCTTTTTACTTTCAAGTTCCTTTTCAAATCTCTCCCCAGTCCAGGTATCCAACTTTGCTACCACTCACCTCCAAAGACCCTTCTCAATAGCTAGGGTAGGCTCCTCATGTCCATATCCAATGCAATCCCCTTTCCTACCTTCCCATTTCTACAGTTGTCTAGCCTTCAGTGCTACCACTGGTCTCTCTATTTCTTTTTTTTTTTTTTTTCATTTTTTTATCATGTTTATTTTTGAGAAGCAGAGAGAGACAGAGCATGAGCAGGGGAAGGGCAGAGAGAGAGGGAGACACAGAATCAGAAGCAGGCTCCAGGCTCTGCGCTGTCAACACAGAGCCCGATGCAGGGCTCGAACTCATGAACCACAACATC
This sequence comes from Panthera tigris, assembly GCF_018350195.1. NCBI lineage: Eukaryota > Metazoa > Chordata > Mammalia > Carnivora > Felidae > Panthera > Panthera tigris. The sequence continues at coordinate 67,756,402 of NC_056662.1, read as the reverse complement.
ATGACCTGAGCTGAAGTTGGATGCTTAACCGACTGAGCCACCCAGGTGCCCCTCTCCATTTCTATGTAACCATTTTGTGTGTACTCCCTCCTTCAGCATGTATTTACTGAGCACCTACAGTGTGCTGGACACTAGAAAGAAAACATTGACCAAATAGATGGAGATCCTTGTCTTCATGGCATTCAGATTCTTGGAGCAGAGATAGACAATGGACAATAGACTTTTTAAAAATCATGTAACTAGGTGATGGCAATTAAGGAGTACACTTGTTGTGATGAACACTGGGTGATGTATGGAATTATAGAATCACTATACTGCATACCTGAAACTAATATTATACTGTATGCTAACTAACTGGAATTTAAATAAAACCTTTTAAAAACTCAAGTAACTTACCAAGAGTAAGATAAGTTCTGAGTCATGGCAGGGGAGAAAAATTATAGCAGGATAGGGGGATCAGGAATCCTCTTCTAAGACTTACTGCCCTGATCTGGGGTACAGCAGTCTACATGATACTCAACCTCCATGTTGGTTTCACCATGTTATAGTATCTCTATGGCCACCTTTGTAACACTTCTGTAGGCTTATTCCTAAATAAACCTAACTGCAACTGAAGAGGAAAGACAAAGTTGGCAAGTGGCTCCCCAAACCACAGCATATATTGTTTCAAAGGTATAATGTACTTGCATACTGTCTGCCTTCTTTGGGCAACTTATAGATACCCAAGCTGGGCAACCAGGAATGCTATCCCTGATGGAAATGGTTTAGTTTTTGTTTTTAATAATTAAAATTGATTTTTATGATTATAAAAGCAATGCATGTTTGCTATAGGAAAAAAATTCAATAATGTAGAAAGTTAAAAAGAACAATGATTTTACATAATTCTACAATGACATATACACTGTTAACATTTTGGTGGATAGCCTTCCATAATTTTTTCTCCAACACATTTTTCTTAAAAAATTAAAATGAGATTATATCACACATGATCTTTTGTAGCATACTTTGTTTTTTCCACTAACTGTATGCTGATAACATGTTTTAGAGGATACTGATGGCTGCTGAAGTGTTAAAGACAAGGACAATAATCCCTAATTCAAAAAGACCAGAACTCACCCACAACTACTGTTAAGTATAAAGGATCAGCTACTGGTTTGGGAAAAAGTAGAAAACTGCAAAGAACACTGCACCTCTAGTTTGAATGTAAAGCAGAATGCAGAAGGAAAAAAAAAACTGAAGAGGTACTTACAGAAGGAAAGTACATTTTTGTTAATTGTTTTGGAAAGAAGATGAGAGAGTAGAATATCATTTTCCTTTCTGCACTGTTCTGTGCCCACCTCCATGAAGGCTGAGTATGAAAAGTGCTCTAGGTGGAGGCCTCTTTGAAAGGGGTTCTGTGATATGCTGTTTTTATCAATGGACATTGACTAGACTACCATTAGAAGAAAGTCAGTATAAAAGATGTCAGGTCTCTGGATTACAAACCTGGCAACCCACAAAAAGGCAGCTCTTGGGCTCCTTCAAAAATGGACCAGAAAATAACAATGTAAAATGTTCCCTAGAAGCACCTATACCTGCTGCAGCCAGGTTTCTCAGAGACAAGTAATCTGTTGACTGTAGCAATATGTACAAATGTACTTGCTACAGAAGAATAACCTAGAAGATTTGTCATTCTGGGTCTATATGTATATTGAAACTTTGCTTTCATTTATAGCTAGGATACATACAAGGCTTCATGAAAATAGATTTGTGAGCTATCATAAGATACTCCGCATCTAGCACATACACCCATATGCACAGGGAAAATAATAAAACCTTTCCTGTTAGTGTTTGAAATGTCACCATACAACTTCTTTAGTCTCCCTTTTTACCCCTCTCTACTGCTCTGGAAGTTATATGTTCTATTCATATTATTTTATTATTATTTTATCATTTTAAAAACATGTATCAAACCCTCAGATTAATCAGCATCATGTTGCTCTACCTGAACACAAGAACCTGCAAATGGCTTTAATCCTCATCTCTCCCTTGAAATTTTTCATGTCATTTTTGTCCAGAACTTTAGTTTTTTTAAAAAATACTTCCCAATTAGTATTATTTTTATTACTATCATTTTGCCAAGGATTTTGCTTGTAAACTCTGTCTTCTGGGTTCCATTTTCTTCTTGTTGATGAAAATTGTTTCATTGTTCTTTACATTTAGGAGTGATAAGTTCTCTTCACTCTTTATCTGAAAAAGTCTTCCATGCCCCTTCCTGAACTCTTTACAGTCTAGATGAATTTATAAGCCTGGAGTGATCAGAATTTCCACTCAGCAAATAACTCTATTGTCTTCTATTGTATATTGTTGTTTCTGTGAATTCTGCTGTCAGTCTAACTTTTGGTAGTCTGTCCTTCCTCTCTGGTAAGTTTTAAGATACCCTTTGCCTACAGTTTCACTTTTGGTATGGATTTTTTTTTTAATTTTTTTATGCTTGTGGCTTAGTGGTTTCCTCAAACTAAGGCGACATTTCCTCAATTCCAGAAAAGCTTTTATTATCATCTCTACTCTCTTCTTTATTCTTTCTTCCCTCCTGCTGGATATCCTATTAGATCTATGTTGGAACTTCTGGTACCATCTTCTAGGTCTCTTCACTTATTATTCCTGTTTCCATCTTTTTGTCTATGAGCTATATTAAGAGTGATTACCTCATCTATTTTCCAATTCATTCACTTTATTTTTCAATATATCTAGTCCATTATTCAACTTTAATGTCCTTGACTACATATTCTTTTATCAGTATTTTTCATTAGTTTTTAAAAATCTGTCCTTTCTCACACTTTCCTGTTTTATGACTTCTAGACCTTTATCTTTGAACAGTTCAAATATATTTATTTTTAAATATCTTGTAGTCTTATTTTAATCCATAGTCATTGAGGTATAAATATATTCTCTCTAGTGTGTTATTTCCTTGTAAGATTTATATAACATTTATCCTCAGCCCATCTTAGGAGGGATGAGGAACGTTCACTTGCAGCCCCATGCTCTAGATATAAAATATCCTAACATACAGATTCTCATTTGCTGTTGTTGACTGTTTTCATTTTCTTCAGTTTTGTTATGATCTTCCTGTTAATTTTTTGGCTTGAGGTCACTGTATCAAGTGGATGGTATGTATTTTCATCCACATAATCATGTGTCACTGGCCTGGTGTTAAATACTTGCAGATGACTATTTCCACCCAGGGCTTAGGCTGCTTCTTTGATGATTTCCTTTGTGACAAAGTAGAATTTTAGAGTCCCCATTTCACTAATGTGCACTCTTCCTGACTCTTGACTTTATGCAGGTAATTCAGTTCTAACTCCTCTCAAAAACAAATCTGCAATTTGGACTCATCTTTCCAAGTGGGTTTTGAAGATCCAAGACCCAGCCATTAAGTTGTTAGAACTTTTCTTTGATCTTTTGGCTCCAGTGCACTTTTACAATTTTGACTAGGTTGGGGGTCATTCACTATTTCTAAATTGGCTCTTTCATAAATGTTTGACCTATTTTATTTCACATTTCCATGTGGTTGAAGGTAAAGAAGCTCTCATCCCAGACTTCTACTGTAGCCAGATTTCCCAACATAACTCTTCCATTTTTTATAATAGTCTATCACCCTCTTTCTGGCTCACCTTTGAAGATGAGATGATGTCAGAGGGAGGTAACCAAACATCTTAATGGAAGACTTAGTTTAGATTACCTGATGCCTTGCCAAACTGGGGCTGCTCCCATATAAGCAATACCTAAACATCAAAGAATGCATTCAGCACCAGAAACAAGCTAAATCCTGTCATTCACGGGTAAGAATAGCTAAGAATTTTAAACAAAGAACATATAAGTATCTTAAAACTATAGGATGAGAAGATGGGGTTGGGATAATGGATCTAAGAGTGGTAACTCAGTCTAGTAAAAAACAAAAACAAAAAAACAAAAAAACAAAAAACCTGGGTGATTCATACCACCATAGCAACACCAAAGCCAGGTAACATTATGACTGTCTTAGTTATATACTTTGCCTTTTAAAATATATATGTACTTAACTTTTCGAGGTACTTTTCTACCTACGGCTCATTTATCCATTCAACACATGTTGCTAAGCTGATCCTCACATCATCCTATAAAAATGATAAGTGTTAACATCTTCACGTAAATCATGAGAACACTCAGACCTCATTTAAGTTAGTAGCCAATTGGCCAACAGCTAGTTTGTAGAAAAGTTAAACGTAATTCTTCTGACTCCTGACCCTTTTCCCTATCTATCACATAGTACTAAACTACTTTACTGGTTAACAGAAAGGTACTATTTGAGAGAAGTTGATTCAAAGTTGATTCAAGGTTGATTCAGAGGTTGGACAGAGGAGTATCTGGTTGCTCTCCTTCTAAATCTGACTTTCAAATTGATTCTATCATTCCCCAGTACCAAGCCCATTTCAGCTTTCCCTTCCACTAGCTCCAAGCAGGTTATATTTATGAGGCCTTTGTGTTTTGGGACAACCATTAGCAAGAATCGTATTTTAGACTCCCACAACTATAATATAGAGTTCAAGTGTTTAACCAGCTTTTGAGAAGATGAAGTATCAAAGTAAAATAATGTTGAGCTGATGGCTGGCAGCAAGAATCCTTAGGAAGAGAGTCTATCCAAGCCTTTTAGAGTAAATCTCCAGGGAATATTCAAAGCTTCAATATGTTTAAGTGTAGGGTGGAAACTAAATATACAAATAATCAACAGAAAGGATGAGTAGAGATGATGAAACAGAGATCAAGGACAATAAATTCTTCCTAGGTAATAATAAATTTCACACCCCTAAAGAGGAAGGAAATCAGTTTCTTGAGCAGGAAAATATCAGCCACTGTTTCACAACAATTTCTAGACATGGTTCTGGTGGGAAATATGAACAGTAACTAACCTTGCTGAATATCCATTTAATATAAATGATCATGGCTAAAGATGCTGGTTAATGTCCACAGCAAAGAATCTAAAGTATATGGTAACATATTTACCTTTGCAATTGAGTATATATAATTTCTACTACCTGTCTGCATACTGACTGGGGTGATAGAAAGAAAGAATGGGAGAGAGAAAGAAGTGCTGCTCAACTCTTGAAACTGAAGCTACATGCTTGAATTCACTGGTGATGTTCACCTTAAACAGAATGTATCAAGTTCTACATCTTGTGATCTAAGAAATAACCAAAGCCCTATATGCTCAAAGATCTCTCTTACTGGCCTACCAGAGTGCTTGAAATTCTCATCTTACTCATGGTTTAAAGATTGCAAACCTTTATTAAAATGCAAAGCTGACGCTTGGAAATATAAATCACCAGCACCCATGTAGGTCTTGAGAAGCTACACAACAGTCTTGTGGTCTTCAATTCCCAAGAAAGTCAAAATAAATGATTTTATAGGTCTCTCCTCTCACTGGGAAACTCTATAGTTCTCCAATTCTGTAATACAATAAACTCATACATCCATAAGTTTTGACAGAGAACTAGGAATCTGGGTAGATTCACAGTCTTAAATGCCAGTTGGGATAGGTGGAGTAAAGGGGTGGTTAAAGCCAACATAAGCATCACTGTGAAGTCCTCTGTGATCTAAGGTGTTTTTCTGTTGGTACTGCCAAGGAGTTACACCCCACAGCTTTGCACCTTGAGAGCATGATATTAATGGATACCAAGTGTTTCTTCTCCTCGGTCCCTTGGTCACTGATAAAGATCCTTTAAAAATGAAAGGCAGCATGAAATCAAATAAAACTATGCCAACAGGAGCTAGTTGCATATATGAACCTCCTTAGGACATTGTTGGCATTTCTGTCCACTCCTTTCTCCTACAATCCTGTGATTTGTCTTTCCAGCAGCCTAAGAGAATACAGTTTACTTTTAATATAGCCACCCCATATTCTATAAAAGCAATTTTTTGTATAAAATATAAGCCTATAAAGACCAGCATTAATGCTTAAAGACATTAAAAGCATGTTGAATATGACAGTGAATAGCTACCTATATAAGCAAAAGAAGTATCCCATCTGCAGTTTTAGGTGAGGGGCACTAGACGGGGTCATTCCCAAAAAATAGAATATTAAATTAATACAGCTTCTCACATTCATTCTTCAGGCTGCAATTCTACCTCCCAGTACCATGTTATATGTTAAATGTCACCTTCTATCTATTTCCCTGGGGGAGAGTAATGCTGCATGTATAGTTATTGCTTGGGTGTCAATTCATAAAACTGGTTGAGTTTCACCTCAAAAACTATGGATAAAAAGCATAATGGACAGGAGGAAAAGGAGTATAGAATGGGGCAGGGAGTAGAGGTATCCTCAAAGAAAAAGAACAGTAATAAAAGCTGTGATAACAATCATTCTAATGATTCCAAAAGCAGGTTTATGTGTTTAATGCTTTACTGTTTAACAAATGCTTTCATCGACATCATTCAATTTTGATTTTGATGATATGAAGTAGATGAGAGAATTGTTTATTCACTTCACACATAAGATTTATGAAGAGTCTGTGCCAGGTCACATCACTGGTAAGAAAGTAGGAACCTGAAACTAGGTGCTAGCTGTTCATCCTACCGACACTGTTTTGCTCTAACAATGTCTTGAGGGCCAAGGAGACTTTTGAGCCCTTTTGGGAATTGGTTTAGCAGGTCAGCTTTCCTCAACTACTCAAGGTCTTGTTGACATCAGGAAATACTTAAATACTCTGACAACCCAAGGCCTCATCTTACCAGTTCTCAGGAGCCCCTGCTCTCATTTTCTCTGTTAGAACTGGCTTCTTCCCACTCAGTCCTCAGGCAGAGAATAGTTGGGGAAGGGGTAGAGCAGGGAGAAAGGGAGTGTCAGGCAGAGAGTTAGTCCAAGATCTCTCCTGGGTATTAAACATTTAAGCTTTGGGTCTCATCTCCTCAACCCAAATGCTCCCAGAAATATGATTTTGTGTTTGCTTTCCATGATGTTGCCTGTGTCTGAGCTGCATCTAAAATTTGGCCACTAGAACAATGACCTCATTTCATTTTTTCCTTAAGTGGGGTGAGGACCTGGAGCTCATTTTTAACCACCCTTCTATGAAACCATGGTAGGTCACATATGTCACTTAAGGGGCTCCATAAAAGTCAGAAAGCTCCAAAATTATTTCATCTATGTGATCCATTGTCCCCAGTATTCATCATGACTCTTTGGTTACATCTTTGCTCCCTGATAAAATGCAATGCCCTCCCGCACCTTTTTTTTTAATGTTTATTTATTTTGAGACACAGAGGGAGAAACAGAGTGTGACTGGAAGAGGGACAGAGAGAAGGGAAGACACAGAATCCAAAGCAGGTTCCAGGCTCTGAACTGTTAGCACAGAGCCCGACACAGGGCTCAAACTCATGAACTGCAAGATCATGACCTGAACCAAAGTTAGAAGCTTTACCAACTGAGCCACCCAGGCACCCTAATGCTCTTCCTCCAATCAGACTGTCATCAGTCGTCAGAGATAGACACTTTGGTATGAATGAGTGTTTCTTCTTAAAGCAGAGACTAATACAGGGAGAGGGGGAGAGAGACAGTCACTGAAATGGGCCCAGATGATGCAGGATTCAAGGCCAGCTGTACTTCCTATGATGCCTGGAGTCAAGGTCCACTTTCATGACCCCACCAGGCAAACCTGGTTTTGGACCATTCCACCTCCTTTCATATATCCTCAATTCCCTATTTGAGTTGAAAAGAGTCCCCTGTATTTGCCTCTTCATTAACTCCCCCTATTCAGCTTCAACCTCTCAAGTTGGCGATTTTTAGTCTTTAGTTTTCTAAAGCTTTGGGAACTAGAAGAAAGAAAAAACAACCACAATTGAACATCTCATTGCCTCAGTTCCCCAGTTTTCTTGTTGGCAGGTTATAAACTGTTGCTACTGTAAGACATCTCTTCAGATTATACAAGCAGCAAGCAACAAAGGACTCACGTTCCACTCTAGGCAAAGATTTTCCAATAGTTTTCTCATTTCCTCATTGTCCCTGCCCCCCCCCCAAGCTCTCTTTAAATACTATGGAGCTTATTCTGTCACTGACCTTGTCTGATCAGATAGATTGTCAGCAACTGTAGTCTAATTGGAAAGCAAGTTGCTATGTAATTCTTGTCTCTTACGTCTTATATTTAAAAACACAATGATCTTAAAAGGGGGAAATTGCTTTTGGTAGGTGACAGAGGAAAATACACAAATTGTGCAACTAATATATTCAAATGAATTCTGAAATCTAAATCAGGATTTGATGTAATAAGTTGGTCCTAGAATTTCTACCAAAAGCACATTTGGTCAGAATGTTTTTTTTCCTCCAAATACTTATATTTTGGGGGGAAAAAAGGGAAAAACTGTATCATGGACAAGCAGGAAGGAGGTGGCTATTCATAGCTAAAAATTAGGACTGAGATATTTGAGGTCCTTAACACAAGGATGTTGCATTGTGTGCTTGAAAGGACATCAGATGGGATTTGGCAGCCCCAGGTTCTACTTCTCTGACTTGGTGTGTGGCCTTAGGTAAATCACCTAACCTTTCTGTACTTTCTCATTCTTTCCTCCTAAACAAGATAACAGCTTTTGCTTCTTTCACTAATTTAATCAACCAATGATCACTCGTTCAACATGAAACCCTGGAATCTGTTGCAATGAAAACAATATTACAATTTCCATTAGATTAAAAGCTCCTTGAAGGCAGAAATTGTATTCTCTTGAATATATCTGAAGATGAGGCCTGCAGACAAATTTTGAGATTTGGTGCCAAAAACACTTAAGCATTGTTAACACCTGTCCCCTCCAGCTCAATAGAATTGAAAGCCCCCTGTATGTGATGTAGTAGGTTCAGTAGTATTTACAGTATGTCAGTGGCCACAGATTCAGCCCTCAGAATCCTATAGACAGAAGCACAGCCAGTGTAACTACAAGTCCAACAATGATAAAATACTCTGATAAAGACACAAGGAGTGTTCAAGGAAAGCTCAGAGGAAGGCAATGTCTTAATTCCAAAGGATTGGAGAAGTCTTCCTTGGGGAAAACTGTAAAGGGTGGCCTTAAAACTGATATATTTCCTTCTGACTCTACTACTTAGTTGTGAAGGTAAAGTTTACTTTAATCAATGTAAGCAAAGGATTTCAAGTCCTAAAGATGTCATCTGTCGAATCAGCACACATTTGTGGAGTGCCTGCTGGGTGCAGAGGTGACAAACTATGAATATAACAAAGTCCTTGACCCCAAGGGATTTATAGTCACTAGACTAGACTCTAGTCTAATAGAGTAATGATAATAAATACTACTATAATACAAAATAATGATAATACTATTTAACACTTACTAAGCTTTAGATATTTAACATGTAATTGTTTAGTAATTAGTCCTCACAAAGTTTTTCAAGGTAAATACTATTGTCCTCATTTTAGATATGAGGAAACTGAAGCTCAGAATTTAAGTAACCTTGCCAGCTTCACACAGCTTATATGAGTCTGAGTACTTGTATGGGTCTATAGTACTCACTCTGCTGCCTGGTCCTGGTTCCTAACATAGATACGCCCTTTCCTGGAAGTCAGTTAACCTTGACTTAATTTCTATAGCCCCAGCAAAAACTTTAAGTGGATGAATGAAAATGCACTCCTATTATCATAAAGAACATCTTAACCTAGACCAGCTCAGTTATTAATTACCCATGTAAATACAGCTTCCCATTCCTTTGTTACACTATGTGTTTGAGAAAAAAAGGAGAGGATGCATGTGTAGGACATGAAAATCTAGTAAATCTAGAAGATAACTACTCAAGTGCCTGTCTTCCTTCCTTTGCTGATCCTCTGAAATTCTCTTTTCAGGGATATTACAAAACAACACACATTCTCTAAAAGATTTTTTCCTAACAAGATCTTTGTTACCTGAAATTGTATTAGAAGGCAAATGTGTATTTCACAAATATACACATGAATAAGAGTACAGAAGAGCCCCCAGAAGCTGCTAAAGGGAGGAAGGAAATCTGGATTCTTTTATTCTGTTCTACAGCCAAAGCCCTAGACCTCAACAGGAATAATTCCACCCTTATTTGCTTTGCCACTCTTCAAGCTTTGTTTAAACAAAAGTTTCCAGGGGCACCTGGGTGGCTCAGTCGGTTGAGCATCCGGCTTCAGCTCAGGTCATAATCTCACAGTTCGTGAGTTCGAACCCCACATTGGGCTCTGTGCTGACCGCTCAGGGCCTGGAGCCTGCTTCGGATTCTGTGTCTCCCTCTCTCTCTGCTCCTCCCCTGCTCACACTCTGTCTCTCTCTCAAAAATAATAAAGATTTTTTTTAAAGTTTAATAAAGGTTTCCAAAGCATAGAAAATATAGTAAATTAATATATACTAAACTAGTCTGATGATTTCCAACATCTTGCATGGCCTTAACTGCCTGAATCAAACTCATGTTGAAAGACCGTCCACTCTCCTCCTCACTTCCTAAAATGATGGCATTTTTCTCCAGGCAGTGGCAAAGTCTCATAAAATAGGAGTCTCTTTTTCAGGACTTCCTTTTTCCTGACCATACAGGTCTCTTTGCTGTAAAAAATTGGGACACTTTTAGAACCAACGTGTGGCAAAATCAGCTGTAGTGTGGGCTTTTAACTACCATTTGATGTGGGATGGGGAAATCTGCTCAGAAATTTACGTAAAATTAATGAAATACGTAGTTGGCAAAAAACGTGCCCCTGAATTTCTGAATTCAAAGAAATTCTGAAAATGTGGCAAAAGGCAGGATAGATATCAGTTTTCCATGTAGAATGCTTATGAGGGTGCTACTCTCGTGTATTTCAAAGAGGAAAACAAGGAAAACTTTCTCAAATTCAAAAGAGGCTAAATGTGAGTTCCTTCTTGTTCCTTCACTGCAGCCCATAAAGGAGGCACTTTTATGCCAAGAATAAGAGTTAATGAGGTGGAAAATAGTGGGGCATAAAAGGGAGAGTAATTATGAATTACAGAGTGAAAACAGAGACTGGAAGGAGGATGAAAGCCATTTAGGGAAGGGCAAATTACGTTATAGGTATGGGAAGGGTAGCGAAAAAGGCATAATAGATCCCCAGAGATAATTAGTAAGGAAGTTTTTGGGGGTGCTGTGGGGTGACAAAAGTGAATGGAAAAGGCTGCAATAATTGTCTCTCTCTCTCTCTCTCTCTCTCTCTCTCTCTCTCTCTCTCTCTCTCTCTCTCACACACACACACACACACACATTTGGTGTTTCTCTTGGTAAAGAGGCTCCAGATATATGACAAGGAAGATTTCAACACTTGCTTACAGGGAGATCAATGGAGCCCTATTTAAGCTGATAATAAAACAAGAACTATGTCCAAAATAATGGCTCAGACTAAGGTTACCTTCTCCCCTTGTCCAGCTTTCAGGAAGAATGGCCCTTGCTGGCTACCCTGCTGCTGCTCCCTCATAGGGACTGCCCAGAGAGCTGCTTCTAGGAAACAGGTGCAGTGCCCTAAGAAGGATGGAGCCCTTCACCCAGCTTGTTAGAAATGGAAGTTGGCTGTCATGGAGGACTGCTGACGATGTGGCTGGCTGCCTTTTAATAACAGAATCACAGAAATAATTAAAATCACTGAATTCTAGGGCTAGAAGTTACCCACGAGATCATCTAGATCAACAGTATTGTTTTATAGATGAGGAACAAAGGCCCAGAGAAGGTAACTGATTTGACTCAAGCAGAGTGGTTAATTAGTGGCAGAGTCAAGATTAGAACCTAGGTTTCCTGACTCCAGTGAAGTAATAAAAATAATGGTAAGCAGCATAACCTTTGCATAACACTATGTACTTTTTCCTCCTGTATGAACATACATTATTCATGTGATCTTCAATAGCCCAACCAACTACAAAGAATTGAGTATGAAATGTACTGAGGTACAGAGGGCCTTAGCAATATCTTACTGAAGAAAATGGATCTCAAAGAACTCCAGTGATTTTCCAAAGTGATGAAGGACTTTATCTTACCCACTCAAGAGACCTTGCCTCATGCAGCTCCACATTGCTGGAGTCTAGAGAGTTGGAGGCTCAAATTTCTTAATTTGAACACCCTCTGAGGGTCTGTGTACTAAAGGATTTAGTAGTCCCCATTTTTAAAAAGTTCTTCTTTCTACTTTTCTGTATGTTTTCTTTCATGACATAATTGAAAAATAAAATAAAAAGCCAAGGGACCATAAGGAAGGAGCAGCCACCTGCTCGCACAGTGAGAGGCCAAGCAACTCCATCACAGGCAGTAAATATTGTATCATTAAGTTGAAGAGAGGTCTCTGGTAAATTAGGTCAGAGACTTAGTTTTGAGGGGGATTTTTTTCCAGTGTGGCCAACCAACACTCCTACATGACTCCTAATTCAACAGCCAACAAAAATTTAAACACTTACTGTATATACCCATTTTCACTAGGTGGTAGATGCACAACTCCTACTTGACCTGATGGAAAGAGCATTTGTTGGGCAAACACTAGATACCATGCAGGGTTCTAGAGTCTTAAGCATTAGAGTGAATAGATGGCAACAACAAATTCCAAAGTGTCAGGGACTTTAAGAACAAGGTTCTTTATTTCTCACCTAGTAGTCCCGGGTAGTGTTCCTCAGCACTTTACTTAGGATGTCAGGACAACAGCAGCTCATCCATCTTTAATTATGGCTTCCAAGCTTTCCGTGGGCATGTCCAGCCAAGTCAGATGGAAAGAAGTCAGAACATAGAGGAACACACATGAGGGGCTATGGGCCAGGCCTAAGGGTGCACAAATCACTTCTGCTCACATTCCCATGGAAGGAAACTGCTCCTCACAAGGGTACACCTAAACAGCAAAATGGCCAGAAAATGTAGTCTAGCTATGTACCCAAAAATAAGAAAAGAAAAACAGATTTTGGTAGACAGCTAGAAATCTCTTCCATGCCATGTATTATATCCATAATTCTCATAAAAAACCCCAAAGGTAGATATAATGATATCCACTGGATTAAGTAAGTTTCATGGGGGTTAGTTGACTTGTCTAAGGTCACATAACTGGCAATGATAAAGGTATATTTTTAACTCAGTCCTGTCTGGCTCCCAGGTCCACACTGCCTCTCATATGTGTACATGAACTAAGATAAATACAAGTCAGCATAGCCTTCGAAAAAGGTCATTAGTGAGAATACCCATGTAGAGCATTTAACACTATGCCTGCTACACAAGTGTGTAATAAAAGTTAATTATTTCACCATCATTATTATTGCTGCAGCCTTGAGTTACACAGCTCAAACTTACACATGCCCCAAACCTACAGATAATTTATCATGGCTTGTGTGTCAGAAGTATCACCCACCTTCCCATCTCCCTTTCTTTGGCCTCTGCTGAAGCTGGAGGACTACAGCTAAGCCAAGTGACCCAAGTGATCCCTTCCCTTTCTTCTCTACACACAGTCTCCACTTCCTTATACCTTCACAATCCCTAGTCTTCTATCACTTAGAACTTAATTAAATTCCCATTTGAACAATTTCTGAGAGGCATACACAGAGGAATAAAAGAGTTGTCTACTTTTTGTAACTTCTAGCTCTAATATCATTCTACCTCTAGAAATCTCTTTCCCTTTCCCTCTTGCTCTTTCTCCTCTATTCTCTTTTTATCATCTTATCAATACTAATGGCTTTCCCAAACAACAGTCTTCATGGCTCCCAAGCAAAAGTACTAGCTATCCTCCTGTATGCAGGCAGAGATAAACTCCTAGGGCATCACTTTTTACTCCACCTTTGTTTCAATAAGCCATTCCATTTTTATTTTCTTGAACATTATATACATAACCTTGGATTTACTCCAAAATTTTTAAGTCATTGGGACACTTAATTATTTTCAAAAAGAGGACTCATAACCCACATCAAACCACTCCTTAGTCATCACATGACTGTTAATAACTACTGGTCTACCTGAAATTACAAAGAATCATAATTACAATAATGATGGTGGGAAATGAAACGACATTTGCAAGAAACACTGAAAAAAGTAAATGAGAGGACTTAGGATCTGTTAAATGTTGAAGAAGAGTTAGAGGTAACCCCAATATTTAAAGCTTGGGTTGGTCTAGTGAACCAATAGGGATGATAGATACAGGTATTGGCTGGCATTATTAATTGGGGAGGAGAAGACAGTTGAGGGAAGAAAATAATAAACTTGTTCTAGACTAGATGCCTAGTCTAGAAGTGTATACTGAATATGTAGTAGAATATGGCTTTGGTAGTTGCAGACATGAACTTTGGTCTAAGAGAGAAACATATCCCAATAACCTGTGAAGTATCAACAGAGAGGTTATAACAGGGAAACCTCGAGGGATACCAACACAGAGCTTCAAAGATGCTGACACTGACAGGGCATGAGAGAAAATATGGTATATGAGGACAAAGAATAAAATGTATTGAATCCCTACTCTGTACTCTGCTCTTCATTGCTCTAATTTTGGGCAACCTTCCCACACTTTGCTCCACTTCTATTGACTTTGCACTCCCAACGTCTCATGCATGTTGATTCTCTCCAACTAAATTATTAATTCTCGGGAGACAGAGATGCTGTTGTTTGTTTTTTTTTTTTTTTTACTGTCTTACATGCTCTACACTTACACAGAGAGAATGTACTAAAAAAGTACTTATATGATTCACTGCTCGAGACTTTATCTGTGAAAGGTGAATTTCCACGTTTATATATTGCCTTACAATGTAGCATGGAGGAATGGAGTAGTATTTAGTTGTTTTATAGGCATATCACTCCCAAAAGGATTTCTACTCTCCTGGATTTTAAAACAACAGAATTTTCTGAAGTGGAAATAGTTTTCCAACTCACTGTAAATATGGCCTACCTGATTTCTGCCATCCTTTTGAGGCCCCATGAGCATATCCAAGGTCAACTTTATTTACTGGCTCCGTGGTAGTGGGGAAATTACTGAACCTCTGTATGCTTCTTCTTCATCTTGTTGGGATGAATAAGCAATTTAATAAATGTGAAGCACAGAAAAATTGGCAAATAAGTGCATAATAAATGTTAGCTATTATGACTGTGATTTTTAGTCCCTTTCCTCATCTGCTAAGGGAAGTGAGGGAAATACATTACTTCAAAATATAATTACTCAACATTTTAAATTAAGACAAAACTAAAAATGGATACAATACTTTGCTGCTGATGTATTTGAAAGTGAGCTGAATTCAATTGTCTCAGATAAAGTCACGGAGAGGGTTCTTTTTATTTGTCTCATTTTGGGGACATCCTTAGAGAATCTTTAGCAAAGACTCACCTTGCCCAGGAGAAAAAAGCAGATGCAAAATTTCAGGAAAGGAAGGGGAGAGGAACCCTTTGGCAATGGCCTTACCACACATTGACTGCAAGTCCCATTCTATATTGATCCTCTCCCAAAGGGAACAATAGGATTTTCAGGTTATGACTTCAGTGACAGAGGCATCCTTATTGGGATGCCTTTGTGCACTGTCTACTCTCCTCTGATGGCCAATAGACCAGGATGGTGGATCTCACTGTGGAAAAAACTCAGGGTGGCGTTTAGGGTAATGCTACATATTGCCTGGTTTAAGAATCTAATCTTTAAATGGGGTTAAGGGTACTGTTCCTAGGACCTTTGCTAGCATCATTTTCTCCAGCACAGTGGCTGGCTAGCTTATTATTTCCCACCTTCAGAGGAATTCAGGTCTAAACTCCCCAAGAAGGCAGGCTGTCAAGCCGGCTGTCTGGCAGGCATGGTGATATCTGGAGTTGACCATGTAATGAACATTGTGCTTTCACACATACCATCTGATTAGTCTCTTTAACAGTCCTGTGTGGTAGTTATTATTCCCATTTTACAAAGAAGGGAACTGAAGCTCAGTGAGACTCCTTAACTTGTCCATAGTTATACAACTAGTAAGAAATAGAGGCAGGATTCAAACTCAGGTCTCTATGGTAGTCTCTGGATCTGATCTTCAGGAATTCTAAATGAGAGCTTTCATTGTGTGTTTGGAGAGCATTATGAAATTTTCTGAAATGTATTTTCATTAGAATTTTCACCTGTCCTGTTCTGTACTTTTTTTAATCATATAGCACAGTTCCAGAAGACTATAGAGAGTAGATGAGTAGACATAGGATATAAATACAGAAAACATGTGTGTGTAAAAAATATATTTTTTTTACACACACACACACATATATATGTATATGTGTGTGCATGTTTTATTATGTATAACCATATACATTTACTTCATATATAAGTATAATGTATGTACTATATATAAAAGTATATTATTCATACATCTGCAGCTATATTCAAATACAACATGCCAACAATCCATTTTATTTTTTCCACCAACACAGATATAACCCATCAAATAAAGATAGCACTCAGTTAAAAGAAAGCCTAGAATACTAGACTTACTTACAGATGATTTCTAAATCAGGACCCACTTTATTCATCTTTTAGATCCCCAGCACCTAGCCTAGTGCCTTAAACACAAAAGCTGCTTAATCAAAATCTGTTGAACATTTGTTGAATTCATTCTTAACTCCTTTAAATATTCACTCCAAGGTTTTGCTAAACAAGAAGCTTCCTTCCTGTGCTAATACACAATTTGATTTGTAAATACTCTGTTTACTCCAAGTTTTCAAGAACACAGCTTTATTGCGCAAGAGCCAAGGTAGAAAATCTTTTATAATCTTTAAAAGGTAATTCATTCATCCAGCAAACATTTCGTTGGGAGCAGGAATACTAAGATAAAAGGCAGTGTCATTGTCCTCTTTGCCTAGTGAAGGAGACAAACCAGTGCAAACCCAACACAGTATGTAAGGGCTATTACAGAGTATATATGTATGAATCCTAGACCACAAGGACTCAGGGAAGGAAAACTGTCAACTGAATTTAGTCTGAGGTTATTAAAAACAGAAGAAATTTGATTTGGTGAATATTAAAAATACTTTAGTGCAATTGAGTTCCCTAATGTGCTTAGTTAAGGAGGGGTACTTTGGATATATTAGAGGAAAATGCTCTGTGAAAAGTCAGGAGAGGAGGGAAAAGATGAGGAAGATCCAACTGGAAAATATCTCCTATGTTGGGGAGAGGAAAAAAAACAGCAAAGGAGGCTCTATTGGTATCTGATTTATTGTTACGGGATGTAACCAGAATGTAATAGATGCCATTGACATTCTAGTGAGACTTATAACTTTTGGTGACCGTTTTTAGTTCTTCCTTATCCTGTAAAACCAGAGCAACTCTGCTCTGAATCAGACAGTCCCAGAATTTGGCAAATGAGTATCAGATGAAATGGTGGACAAATTAATACCTGTCTACAATAGTTTGAAATTTTATGCTAGACCTAGCTGAATTCTACATGCTCATTCAGTCCCTAAAGTCCTTCCTACTGAATACCCCACCCCCTCCATCAAGTGCACCTGCATATAAAAACCACTCCATTGACCAGAAGAATGTAATACTGGAGTAGAATTTGTGGCTCGGAAATTCACTCCAAAGAGAATGCCCTGAAAACCCCCAGTATCTCATGCAAGCACATCTCCCCTTCCTTTAAGGAAACATGGAATTTCACTCACAGAAGAGACCTTAAAAGTCATCCTCTCCAACCCCCATAGAGTCATACGAGTCATCTCCCATGTTTTCTCCTCTATGGGTGTTTACCGACTCGAGGACTTCATCTTGGAGCTCTGCTGAAGGAGCTGGAAAATACCTTTAGCTGGAGCTAAAGACATCCAGAAGCTATTAGTACAGCAGACTAAATACATGTATGTGTCCCTTAAATGATGTGTATTAAATGTAAAAATCCCTGGGACAAAAGCCTAACTCACAGACCAGCTAGCCTTGGTTGCCATTTACCCAGTTTGGTCACGCTGCCTACAGAAAAGGGGTGAAAGAATACTTAAGACAATTGTCATGTCCTTCACAGTTTTGCAGATGCCCATTTCCGGACCTGAAGGCTATTTTTCCTCCATCTACCCATCCATCCTTTTAACATTTATTGAGTCCCTATTACATGCAAACTTGCCACTAGATGCTAGAGACAGATGAATAAGATAGGATCAGAAATTCAAAGCCAAGTCAGGGAATTAGACAATGACCACACCTCCCGACCAAAAAAAAAAAAAAAAAAAAAAAAAAGCAATGACAAAACAATACATTTCCTTTAACTGAGAAATCAAAGAAGTCTTGTGAGAACTAGAAGGTAGGAAAACTTCAGTGAGAGAGAAAAAGGAGGCTTTCCAAAGGAGATACAGGGTTTTGAAAATCAAGTGACTCATTCCTCTTGAGCTGATTTAATTGAACTCCTCTATCAAGCTTTTCACATCCAACCACTTGTGTGATGTGGAGAAAGGTCTGCTGGAGTGTTACTACCATTCTTCTAAAGACTCTAGCAGTCAAAACCAGAACCACCCCCTAATACTGGAGGTATTAGAAATTAGAACCTCAGGCCCCACTCAAGGTCTTCCCATGGAGAAGCATTTGCACAAGATCCCCAGATAATTCTTATGTGCATGAACAACTTAGATGCACTATCCTAGAAGATGAGTGGAGCCTCATCTCGGGAAGTAAGCTTTCCACAGGGTCTCAGGATCTCTCACCCAAAAAGGCCTGCATTCAGTGTCTGCACTGAACATATCCTAAACTTTTTGATCCCAGAATCTCTTTAAACTCTTAACAGTTTTTAAAGACAGCAAATAGATTTTGTTTATGTGGGTTATAGCTACCAATATTTACCATACTAGAAGTTAAAACTGGGAAACGTTTTATTTGACAGTCCATTCTAAAACAATAATAAATTCCTACATGTTAACATAAATAATCGTTGTTATACAAAATAACCATCTTTTCAAACAAATATTAGTGAGTAGAGTACCATGGTCTTACATATTTGCAAACATTTTTAACATCTGGCTTAACAGAAGACAGATGGAGTCTCATATCTGCTTCTGCATTATAGTGGTTGCCATAATACACATTGAGTAACCCCTGGACTCCACGGTGTCCTCAAAGAGTGAAAGTGGAAAAATTTTTATTTTAGAATTATTATGAAAATAGTTTTGACTATACAGACCACCAGACCACACTTTGAGAACAGCTAATCTATCACATTCTTAGAGCTCCCCTGTCTTCACAAAACCTTTACCTATTGCCCCTAAGAAAATGCCGTATCTGGAACTGTGCCAACTGCAATGATTTGTCACAATTGCAAAGAAAATTCTTAACTGCATCTACTGAGACAAAGAATGGTTTCTTAATTATATAAGTTCTTTGGATGTAAAGATTCCACATCCTCCCTTCAAAGACAAGTTTAATGATCCTCACAATTGTGTATTATCTTAGCCAAGCCAGGCAAGTTTTGTTAAACCTCACTGGAGATAGCATTGGCTGTTTTCACTCTACTTTACATAGGTACATTAAAAATGAAGGGAGGCTATGCATAATAAAAAATACTGTCAATTATCAATAGTAAATAAATGTTCATTATATATTTTCCACAGCAGCTCTTGCTACACATTTAACATCTGAAATGTTGTGAGTTTTTGTTTAAATTTTCTTACTTATGAAAAACTACCTGCTGCCTTCTCCGTTTTATTCCTGCTTCCATGTTCTATCTCTGGTTTATCTTGCTACTATTTTGCCTCATTATCTCTCATTATCTCATGCTCCAAGAACCTTACTTGTCTAATTTATTGTCTCAGTAGCCAAGGGAAAATTGGTCCTACTTGCTCCTGAAGCAGACTAAGACAAAATTCACAGATCTAAAGGAGACCTTAATAATCATCTAGTCCAGCAATTCTCCATCTTTCATGCATAAGAGAATCACCATTGCTTGGAGAATTAAAAGGAAAAGAAAAAGAAAAAACCAGACAACCAGACACACACACACACACACACACACACACACACACACACACACTGCCATAGTCCCACCCCAGATTAAATAAATCCAGCTTTCTGGGGTGGACTCAGACTCTGGTCCACCAAAAGATTCTACCATGTAGCCAGAGTTGAGAAACTCTGATATAGTCCAACTCTTCCTTTTATAGGAGGCCGGGATGGCCAAGACGGAAAAGATCCTTACTTAGAATCACCAGGAAAGAACTAGGATTTGAACACCACCTTCTGGGCAAACAACAGGACAAGACTCTTCTATTAGTTATTTAATTCAGAGTTCTCAAAAACAAACAGTTTACTCCCCTTCCTTTGCATGGAAGTCATTTTTCAAATAACTTTATTAATGTATGTTTATACACAATAAAATAGATGCGCCTGTTTTAATTTTAAAGTTTAACAAGTTAGGTAAGTATATACACTCATGTTACTACTTCTCCAGCCTTGAATAGGACATTTCCGTAACTTCCCAGGAAGTTTCCCCTTGCCTCTACCCTGTCAGCAATCTCCTTCCCAGGCCCCAAGTTACAATTACTCCAATTTCTGCCACTATAGATTAGTTTTGCCTGTTTTAGAGCCTCATACAAATAGAATTATACAGTATGCATTCTTTTATTCAGCATAATTGTTTAAAGATTCAACAATGTTGTAGCCACAGTTTGTTCCATTTTATTAGTGAGCAGTATTTCATCACATGGATATTCCATATTTCATCCATTGGGTTGTTCCCAGTTTGGGGCTATTACAAATAAAATGTATAAAATGCCTTTGAGAAGGCATACATTTTTATTTATCTAGAGTAAATATACAGGAATGGAAATCCTGGGCTTAGAGTGGCCTGGGAGGCAAAATGTGTAAAACAAAGTGTTCCAGGGTGGCTCAGTTGATTAAGCAGTCCACTCTTGGTTTTGGCTCAGGCCATGATCTCACCATGCTGAGATCAAGCCCCATGTCAGGCTCTGTGCTCACAACTTGGGGCCTGCTTGGGATTCTCTCTCTCTCTCTCTCTCTCTCTCTCTCTCTCTCTCTGCCCCTCCTCTGTTCTCTCTCTCAGTCAGTAAATAAACCCTAAAAAAAAAAGTGTTGTAGCCCTGCAATCAGTCAGAGGTAGCCTAGCATACCTGCATATTAGTGGGGCTGTTTATTAACATGGAGGTCAATGTACTTTACAGGCGTGTCAAAAGGATTAGAGAGAATGTATATAGAGTAGCTGATAAAGATACTGAATAAATTATAATAAAAATAACTAGAGACAGAACTAGGCTGGACTGGAACAAGATCCCTGAATT
The DNA here is from genome assembly GCF_018350195.1 of Panthera tigris. Classification (NCBI taxonomy): domain Eukaryota; kingdom Metazoa; phylum Chordata; class Mammalia; order Carnivora; family Felidae; genus Panthera; species Panthera tigris. The sequence continues at coordinate 67,735,212 of NC_056662.1, read as the reverse complement.
TCTCAGTGATGTATTTTTCCACTGCTGCATACTGTTCACCTTCCCCCAACCCTCATCCAGCCAAAGGCTCTCCCTGCCCCTCTCCAACCCACACGCTCTCCTGTCTTTGAAGTGAAGGCTATAAAATATGAACTACCTTCTGAAATAATTTAGAAATGCTCTTTGGTTTGTTCATTCTAACAGTTTTTAGTTCTCTTTGAGGGACAGACAGATGGAAGGGAGGGAGAAAATCCAAATAAGGGAACTCTCAGCACATGAATTCAGACAAGGAAAAATATCTACCTTCTAGGCAATATCAGGCTGAGATATTATCATGTGTGGTCAGCCAAATCTACTGGAAGCAGTAAGTGGACCTGCAAATCATTTTTGGAAGATATGGCCCCATTTGGATTTATCTAGTTCTTCCTCCCTGACTTATCGTTTCCCTGTGCAACTCTTTCACTCAACTCCCTTAAATGTTCAAATTAACATCTTTTTCCAGGTTTACCACCCCTTTCCTACTCCTCTTCATTCCTGTACCTCTCAGCACTCCTTCCACTTGCAGGACAGAGGAGCAAAATAAACCGCCAATAGCCAACATGTTCTATTACACACACACACACACACACACACACACACACACACACACAAACACACCACCTTTATCTATGTTCAACTGTAAAAATTGTGAATACTTAAGTTTACCAAGTGAATCATCAAAGATGCTATCATAGAATAAGAAGGCTATTTTTCTCCCACAAAATGTCTCCTTACTCACAGGGGCTTGTGAAACGTGACCCACCACTGAGTTGACAAGCTCCAGATGTCACCAGCTCCCCTCACTGAGATGGCTACTGTTCACAATCACACCTGTCCTGTAAGACTTTCTCCCTGCTCGGTCTTCCAGGATTTGCCTGATCAAGAGCCTTTCCAGAGCTCTTCAGCTAAATCCTGGGCCATCAGACAGTGCTTCTGCCTCAGCCAATTTGAATGCATGCTGCCTATGAGATTTCCTGAGACACTCTCAGCTGCTGCATTAAAACTGCATGAGCCTTCCTCTGAAGGCCTAATAATAGCACGTTTCATCTGTGAACCACTTTATAAACATTAAGTGATTAAGCCACCCTCTATCTTCTCAAGCTCTGGGCTTTGGCATAGTGGACTTCACTCTCTACTGCCCTCAGATTACTCCATCAAGAAAAAAAACCCTGAGACCTGAAAGGTCTTCTCTGCATATTTTACGTAACAAAAGACCTTGGAGTAAGGACCGTTACTTGGGTAATGATATGGAGAAGAGAGGGATTTAAAGCCATGCTCCTTTGAGACTGAATTGAGGCTCTCATCTCCCAATGTTAGATTAGCAGAGAGAAGAACTTGACTCCATGGTCTAGAGCAAGATCTATAGCCCCATGGTGCCAAAGCCAGCCCACAATCTATTTTTATAAATAAAGTTTTATTGGGAGACAGTCATGCTCTTTCATTTACTTATTATCTATGGCTACTTTTGCATTGCACTATCAACTGAGTAGTTGTGACAGAGATTAAATGACTCATAAAGCCAAAAAAATATTTACTATCTAGCCCTGTAGAAAACGCTTGCTGACCCCTGTAAGGTCTAAGGAACTCAGAGTTTGTTCTCATCCTGTATATTCCCTAAATATCTTTAATCAATTTTCTTTCCCTTTCTGGACCTCAGTTGCTACATCCACAGACTGAATAACCTCTAAACTAACTGAGCCGTCACCTTGGGCTTATTCTCTCATTGTTCTCCAAATATTAGCATCTCCTATTTTAGATTTGTCTGATTATTACACCTGGCTTCTTTGAGGACAGGAATAGGGTTGTGTGTGTCTCACGAATCATTGCAGACAAGAGGCTCAATGCTGACTTACATTTCATTTGTAAAAAATTCAAATCATATATTTTTATATCATATGTATTATTTTTTTTTGCAGAGAGATCTCACAGAATGATGTCTTGGAAGTAATAGAGGCAAATGTGTTCTTCAACCTGTCCAAATTACATGAAATGTAAGCAAGATCCTGTGGGGTTTGCTCATCACCATTGGCAATAGCTGTAAATTTTGTGTATATCCCTGGAAGGTCCTAACTCTGCTCTATCCTCTGATCCCTAGAATTTCATTTTAAGATGTCAAAGACAGCCCAAAGGGCACCGTTCTGTGTCTCTCTGCCTGGTGATCCAAGTACCAACCAAGAAAATAATCTTGTCCTGCTGTCTCCCTCCAAGAGGTTTTTTTTTTTTCCAATAGTAGACCCAATAACCTTGTGCTGTGACTGAAGGGGTCTCTATCTCATCGTCTCTTTTAAAATTATTCCAGAGTCAAAGTCCAAAATAAATCCCACATGATGTAAAGATAGTGAGTCCTCACTTGAATACTAGTCTATGCCATACACTCACCATGAAACCTACCAAGAAACAAAATCATTCTAACACTTAGTTTTCCTTAACTGTAAAATGAGAGTAAAAGTGCATGCGAGTAAAAGTGCATGCCACAGGATCACTGTGATGAACAAAGGTGATAAATGTAAATTAGATCCAACATCAACTGACATAGAGTAAATATGTCATAATGATACTTGGTACCTTTATTACAACTAAATTTACTTTCTGTTTTTAACTTTCTGGTTTTACACACCTGTCAATATTCATACAGATCTATTTCTGTTTCATACCAGCCTATAACCACCATAAATTAATTCACAGAATCATAAAATGTCAAAGCCAGAAAAGACTAGACACTATCTGGTCCCAAATTTTCCAAAGTACGTGTTTTTTAAAAAGGTAAACGACTTTATGGTCAAGTTATATTAGGAAACATTGGGCAAGTGTTAGGCTCACTTACTATAGGAAAACTCAGAACCTATCATGTGTGAATATATACTTGGAATATCCAGGGAGGCATTTTATTAAGGGTTTCTCAACCAGTATCGCTGGTAAGGTTTCTTCTGTGGGGCATTTATTAACACCTCACAAAAATCCCATGCAACATAGTTAAGAAAGTGAATGAACCACTTTCCTAATATTACAGACAAGAATGAAAGTTGCAAGGCTTATCTAAAGTCACCCAGCCAAATCCACAGCAGGATAAGGACTTAAACATAAATACCAGCTCTTATATTTTTAAAAAATTTATCATTTGCCAAGCATATATACATATATATACATCCATATAATTCATACACACACAAACACACACACACACATTTAGAAATGATACTCAGTCTGTCCATACTGGCAGACTACCCTCTCCCTTTTCCTTCCTTCTACCCACTCTGCCTCCCACCTGCATTCTCCCTCATTGCTGTTAAGCCTCTGAAACTGATGCCTTTCCTCACTTTCCCCCATTGCCCTCCTGTTCCTTCTTTTCTTCTCTGCTTGGTCTCTCCTTACCCTAGTTGGAAAAAGAGAGTTTCACCAGGGTCTCAGAACCCACAGGAAATGTCAAAGAAATGAACCAAAGAGCAATCAGCCCTCTGGGCAGGGTTAAGCAGGCATCCCTTTCTGCAGTTCAACAGGCAGTAGAGCTAATGGAACAGCTCTTTCATCTCTTCCCTGCATGGAGAGGTGCTCACCCCCATGTAGCACTGACTATACTTAATTAATTACCTGGTACTTGGATCTGGGTAGCTACAGGTTACTGCAACATAAAAGCTAATGAAACAGGGAGGAAGTAATTAACACAGAGCATATCTGTAAATATACATTGATCCAGCAAGATGAGGAAAGGTCAGCCTCTCTCTGTTGGAATCCAAATGTGAACACATTCACCTCCAGACTATTGATCAGGACACAGCTAAAGACAACAAGGGCAAAAGTCACCACTTCTCATGAGCTGTGAGAGCAGCCTCAGTCTACAGCATGAAGGGAATCAGCAGCACGTTCCCAACTACTTCCTGCTACAATTGCATGATTAAAATCAGATGTCCACTGCTTTTCACCTGATCTTTGCTTTCCTTTGCCTCTTTCCTCTTTCTCCAATCTCCTTTTGTCCTTCACCCTTTTGCTTCCTGCCATCTTCTTTTCACCTTCTTTTGTTTTCTATCCCCTACTCTCTTGTCTCCAAATCAGACAAAATCTCCATTTCCCAGGTCAGTCTCATCCCTGCCTTCTTAGCCTCCTTAGACCCTGAGAGACACTTACTGGTTAAAGACACAGTGTGCTGGGTGAAAAGGACAAACTCAGAAAGTGTTTTGTTTGGCTATGTTTAATGTCCCAAGAGGACATTAGTGATGAAAGCAAAATGGGTTAATATTTAGTTTGAACAACTTAGCATAGTGAAAACACTGCATGTGTTCTAAACTTTTTTGTTGAAATGGATGGATAGATGGATGGGTGAGTGATTAAGTGATATACTCTTTGCATAATGTGAAAAATACTACAGCATTCCTTACAGTTGAGCTCATGTATATATTCTTTTCTGTTTTACAGTAGAATTGAAAAGGCCAACAACCTGCTATACATCGACACTGATGCGTTCCAGAACCTTCCCAACCTCCGATATTTGTAAGAACTCTTATATTCTGGTGCAGCCACTATAAACGAATTGTGTATTCCTGGTTTAGCACAATTTCTACTTGTTATTCTGGGGGGCAACTGCTTTTTATAAAAGATGTGGGGTTACCTAGACATGGAGGGGAGACACTTGCTGGTAGATTTTATTTTAGTTTAATACGTGAGTTCCACTAATATAACTGCATTTTTGTTTTCATTTACAAAAACATAAAGAATTCCATTTGCATTAATGCAATTTCACATGGACCTCTTGCATAACTCAGTCATAATTTAGTGTTATTAATAAGATACAGCCAAAATTTGTGCTAGCATTTAGCTTGTTACCTTAACCTCAAAGACATCATCCCTTTTGTTCTGCATATATGCATTTTTTCTTTGATAACTTACAGTGTTTTATTTTTTAAGTTTTAGTTAGTAATAGACATGGTATTTTACCAGCAGAGAGATTCCTGGTGTTTGAGCCCCATCAGCAAAATCACTGCTTCTTCCATTCAAATGCCTTTCCAAATAGCTGAGTGCTTGACAGAGCCCAGAGTGCTATGAAAGGACCCCACAAAGTAACCAATAAGGACTTGGGCTAGAAGTCACAGTAAGCCCATTTACTAGCCACTGGTCACAGGCTACAACCTAATGTCTTGATGCTTATTTGCTTATTTCCTTATTTCCCTACCACAAGAATGGAAATAACAATGATGATAGTGTGTATCTGTTACCTATTGGCATAATAATGCATAACTACCTAAGCCCCTCCCCACACACACACAGTTTTAAAGCAACAGCTATCATCTCTCACCTGTCTGTGAGTTTATCTGTGGAATGGTTCTCCTGACCTGGATTGTTTGACCTCAGCTAAGCTCAGTTAAGCAATTACAGTTAGGTGGCAGGTCAACTGGAGGCAGGCTGCCCTAGATGGTCTCAGTTGAGATGACAACACCAAGTGGAGCTCATTTCCAGCAGCCTAACATAGGCTTGCTCTAATGGCAGTCCTGGGGTTCCAACAGAAAGAGCTCAAGCTTGCAAGCCTCTTGAGACCTACCCCCTGAACTAGTATGCCATCTATTCTGAAGCATTTTATTAGCCAGACCAACTCATGGGGCCAGCTCTGATTCAAGACATAGAGAAATGCACTCCATTTTTTCATGGGAAAAGCTTCACAGTCACAATATAAGATGTGTTGATCCAAGTAAGGATAGAGAATTGAGGCCATCCTTGCAAACAATTTAAAGGATGTAAAAAGTTTTATACAGTGCCTGTCACACAGTAAATGCTCACATCAACATTAGTTGCTAGTGATACTTTGTCCTTAAATTTTGATCCCTGAGAACTGGAGTTAGTAGGTTCAATGAGCAACACTGGGCCTTTGTGTGCCTCATCTCTACAAGAATAAAAGGTTTAACGTAACAGTCTATATGACATGTAACTTCCCCTCCCTGATAGAAGCTCCAGGAAGGATCTGAGAAAGAGTTAAGGTCATCCACTCCTGAGTTAACGTCAGAGGCAGGACTAGCTTCATTGGCATGCTGCCCATACAGTCACACAGGGTTCCATGCTCAAAAGCACCCCACATTCAGAGAGCCTCACACTAGGTTTAATTTCCTGCTTCCACAGTCTTGAAATGCTTATACTTTTTTTTTTAATGAAGGGCCCTGAATTTTCATTTTACACTGTGCCCCCCAAATAGAGCACATCATGCTCAGAGGTCAGGGTTATGACCTCTTCTGTTTTCAGACTTGGGTGTGGTGGATCCCTAAATGGACTTTACTATACTGTCTGCAGATTAGCAGATTAGGCACATAACAGTGGAAGAAATATGGAGTAATAGAAGGCATGAGCATTAAAGAAAAAAAAAAAACTAAGACTTCATCCTCATCCCACCATTTATTTTTGGGTCATTTGCTGGACTTCCGAGACCCACTTGGCTTATAGGACCCTCAAGTGAGATTTATATAGGAAAATATCACATAAACCATGAAGTGTTCAAAAATATTAATATATGTACTGAGTACTTTGTAGGATGATTATTTCTAGCCAACCAAAGTCTACCAGTCCACCCTCAAGAAAAGTCCAGTAAGGACTGAATAGAGTTATGGTGGCCACCAAGACCTTCAGCTCTTACAGTGTTTGTCTTAAGTTCAAAAAAACAAGTTTAGGAAATGCCTTTACATTTCATGAAGCAGTATAGAAAAGAAAACTATGTATGATGGCAGAAGGACTGGATTCCAGGTGGGATATTATTATTTATTAGATAGATAACCAATTACCTTCTCTAAGCCTCAGTTTCCATATCTGTAAATAGGGTGCTTGTGAAAAATAAGATGATGCCTGCCAAAAACATTTTACAAATTGTTTCTCAGTATATAAACTATAAACAACTGTACAAAATTATTAGCACCTGTTACCCAACTGACTTCTTTCATTCGTTCCTCTTTTCTTCTTTCCCTCCCAACTACCTTCTTCCCTCTTTCTCTCCCTTTTCTCTTAGAAAAGTTCAAGTGGGATGTGGGGGCCACAGAGCCTTCAATAACAAAATATAATCACCTTAGGACATGCAAATGAATCCACAGGGTAACTGCCATTCACATACATGTAATGAAAAGCATTCCTGTAGAAGATAGATCCAAAAAGAAAACAACCCCCTCACATACATATTCTAGAGCCCTTGATAGTAACAGCATGAACAATAGTCAGAATGGTGGGCTGGGAGCAAGTAAATAAGGGATGAGGAATCATTGCAAAGTTTGAAATCAAGATATCCAGAATTAGGCCCAAGACTGGCCCACACCTGGTAGTCACCACCATTCACTCTTATGAATAAGGACCCTCAGTCCTCCTTCTAGGGGGTAAGAGCTGGGGAGGAACTTGAGAGGATGTGAGCATGGAAGGCATAGCCCCAGGTGGGAGGAATGGAAACTTTGGCCCAATAGAGGGGCCAAGCTATGACTTTGACTCTGAAAGAGGCTAAAATCTATACCATCAGTCATGAAATCCAGCCTCTCCTCTGGATCCTTTTCTCCCTTTGAGGGGTTGAGTAGTCCCCTGTCCCTCTGGTTCCCCATCAAGTCTAGACAAAGCTGTAGGTGGCCGATTCCAGCCACATCCTTTCATAAGAGGAGGTTATTGTTCTCAGAGCATTTGAAACCTGCTTTCTCAGTGCAGCAAGAAAAGAACTTGTAAGCAGCTGGAAGTAATTGTGTCATTGTCAAAGGATCCTCCTTGGTTACTCTGGAAAATGTATTTATATAATTCTACAGCATAGAAAATTCTTTCACAGCCACTGCCATGCCTTTCTCCATCAGGAAGTTAAGAGGAAGAGTTGTCCATCTTAAGCCTTTTGACTTATTGACGAGGGTGGACTTTTCCCAGCTGTGCATCCTTCCTTCAGATGTGGCACACAATAACCCAGAGATTGGAGCAACCACCCCAAAGGCACTTTCTACCAGCAATATTTCTATTCAGGGCTCAGACTGTGGCCCTTTGAAAAATTTCCCATACTGATAAGGTATCTAAATTAGTTGGACCCCTAATCTGAAAGATTCTATCAGGGAAACAAAGCCCAGTTAACTGGCTTCCTTCTCCCATGCTTACTTGTGTCTGAGCAGCAGTCATAAATGGCCTCACAATCCAGCAGTCAGGTATAGGTGGATGGCAACGATTTCAGATATTCTTTGGGATGATGAACTACTTGCTTAAAGGCAAAGAAGAAATACAAAATGAATGAAGGAATCCAGAGGGAACCAGTAGGATTGAATAGTTGTTTATTTCCTGAAGCCAGGATAAATGTTTATCATCATCACAGGCACCAAAGCAGGAAATTACAAGGGGTTAGGGGTGAGTTTCTATTTGACTTGAGCATCCTAATTCACAAACACACACACACACACACACACACACACACACACACACACACAAATGTTGTTTTGAAGTTTTCAGCATTGATTCCATTTCATGCTGATCATTTGATGGCACAGAATTCAAGACAACTAGAAATCAGTGTTCTTCATCACTGTCTTCATACTTCACTGAGAAACCTGAAGTGGTTAGGAAAAAAAACCTCATGAATAAAGAAATGTACTTTGACTAGAAGAATATACATCAAAGGATTCATCTGGGTGCATTTTTTAAGTCAATATTGTATTTGCAGGCAATATTTCTTTTTTTACTGCTCTGCCTTCCTGGAGCTGACCTTTTGTGTATGAAAGATTATCTATTGATCTGTAAATAAGGTTTACACAATATTCTCCTGCCTTTGCATCCTGTCAATGTAATTCTCAGGCAGCTGGATGTTGCTCTTTACTACTCAATAAACCCTAATTTCATCTGAGCAAACCCTTCGCACAGCTGAGTGGGACCCCTCCCCAATTGACAACCATCTTCTACTCACATGCAGGCTTGTTAGACCCTCCTTAGGATGCCTATTAACAACACCCACACCATCTGCTTTCTCCAGCCAGGTAATTCCAGGAGAGCCTTCACTGGGACTCACCCTAGCAACCCCTCCAAGTCTCCTTCTCTCTATTCTGTATTCCTCCCTCATTTCATTTAGTAAGGGTAATGAAAGTAGCTTCGCTGATTATAAAAGTTGAACCATATGTTGGGCATCTCAAAGGACAGTGGCCAGGGACACAGGAAGCATCACACAGTAATGCAGAAGCACATAGATACCAGTGCCACCTGTCTAAACTCAGGTCTTGGCTCCTGCTCTCCTTAGTTATGTGACCTTAGGTAATGGCTTAACTTCTCTAGGTCCCAGTCTTACTTACTATAAACCAGGAATAGCGCTACCTGCACCTTTGCATTGCATTGCAAACAACAATGACTGACATTAAGAAAATCCTCAGTAAATGTTGGCATTTTTTGTTAAATTCTTGACCCTATCATTTACTAGCTAAGGGAAGTCCGTGTAAGAGACTTCATTCTCTTCGTACCACAGTTCTCCCCTATGCTTAAAGAAAAGAAAGCAATACCTACCTTTTGAGATTTTTCAAAGGATTAATTTGATGACGATGATGACGACAGTAGTGGTGATTGTGGATTTTTTTTCCCCCGCCAAGTTTCCTAAAATTTTTGAAAGTCTTTTTAACTTTTCTTTTGGAAAGATCCACTGACCAGTATTCCAATGTGGAAATATATCATTTGTGTTTCTCAAAGGAGAAAGGCATCCTTCTTACTGAACCCCTGACATATCCAGAAAGGCCCTTCCAAATAATCAAAACCATATTATCCTTCAGAGTTCTAATAGAGAGCTCCTGACACCTCCTTTTGATGTTTATTTTCAACACTTGGGGTCCAGAGTATTCCTTGCTGTCTTTATCAAAATTAATTCCAGTTCTTCACACCACCAGCTGGTTGAATAATGATTCCCATTTTTATCTTGATTTACAATTTAACCCTTTTTGCCATTCTTTATTGCATTTGAATCTCACAGCAATCCAAGAAGTTGGCCGCGTAGTAACAGCCCACGCATTTTGCAGCAGTAAGCTGGCCTTGCCTGTAGTCCCTGATTACAGGGCTCTTCTGACAGGAATGCACGATGTCCCTATGAATTGGATTACTCTTGCTGTTCAGCAACGTTTGGCTGTCTATTCTAATAGGAAAAAGACCATATGAGGGTTCATTTTTAGAAGTTATGGCAGCATGTACATAGTGGAAAGGATTGGTACCTCCCCTTTTCTTCTCCATAATTTTGGATGTGAATTGGCTAATAAATAAAAACTCATTCAATCATTCAACAATCATTTATTGAAGTCATATTATATTCTCAGCTTTGTAGTATTTGTTGGGTATACAAAAGATGCCAAGACGGTTAAAGCCTCTGCCTTTATGGAATTTATATTCTAGCTTAAGAGACAATGTTGGATAATGTTACATGGTGTTAGTGGTATAAAGAAAGATAAAAAAAAAAAAAGCAGACCAAGTAGACAGTAATGTTTTAGAAAGGGCAGTTGAGAAAAGATGGAAAGATCGCCTTTTTTGAGAGATACAGGAGACATCTATGGACAGCTCTCACAGAATTCAGTCTTTTCTGGAGAAAAGGCCTAGCATGCATTAATCCCTGGCAATAACACACCTGTAGGGCTGTGTGGTACTGGTCATAAAGCCCAATGCTTTGGGCCGGAGTAGTCAGAGGAAGCTTGACGGAGGTAGGAAGATCTTAGCTATAACTTAAGGGATAAATAAAATTTGGAAAGACAGGATAGGATAGATTGGGTTTGGCAAGATTAGAAAAAAGGAATTAAGGCAGGGGAGCTCAGGCCTAATATAGTAAGTAGTGAAGAATAAGCTATATGAAATTTTGAGCAGCAACATGACAAGATGACAATGATTTGAACTGTAGATTGACCAGTAGCAGGGTACAGATGATACACACAATGGAGACCTACTAAGGAACAACTGCTATAGTCCTGGGGGTACAATAATGGTGGCACCTGGAGGAATGGGTTGAATTGGAGACACGTTTCCAAAAAAGGATCGTTGGCACATGATTTACCTCTAGGTCAGTCACCCAAGTGACTGCAGTGATTTTTTTTTTTTTTTTGCCCCTTACCTTGAATAATCCCCAAAGCCTCCCTTCCCTCTAGTGCCTCTCCCTCAGCACCTCTCACACAGAACCATCCTGCAATGGGGCCCAATAGTCCTCTTACACAGAGGCTGGTGATTATTGGAAAGGAATTATTAGCCATCTCCCTGGCTGTCAGGGCTGTAAGAATCTAAGGATGTTGTCATGACTACAAAAATGTTTGGGCACAATGGAAATTATACAATTGCTTATTTTATCAGTTATCTGTCTAGCAGAGCCAACTTTGCCTGCTGTTGTCAGTGCTAGGAAAATATGATCAGACTTGCGTTCTGAAACACTGAGGTTCAGGATGAGATTTCAGCCTGAGCATGTCCACTCAAGGAGGGCAAGAACTTCCTTCTACCAAGGGCCTGATCATCAGGATGGTGATGTTTTCATACGCTCACCTCCTCTCCTCATTCCTCTAATTTGTTTACTATGTTTTTTCCTACAAGAAGCCCAAGTCTCGTCCATCAGCAAGACAATTATTTGATCCATCAGTGTACCTCAATGTTCGGGTCTTGATGTTCTTCCTAGGGATATTTCCATTTTTAAAACAGGAGCCTAGAAAAGGCAATGTGAAACCCAAGAACTGATAATGGTAGATTCCCAGGTATGGAAGGTTCAGGGAGGGAGAGATCAGTCCCACAGAATCAATTCCAATAGCACCTAGGTAACCATATTCCACCCACTTAAAGAGACTCTGAATTATATTTTCATAGGATACACCTTCTCATGAGGTAGGTGTGTCCTCACCTCATTAATTTTGAAATAAGGCCCATCTATCATCACCAAAAGTCAGCTGTAAGGACAAGTCTAGCAAGGGTTCAGAGAGAAACAATTCTCAGATGAGTTGCGTGAAGCTCAGTCCTGATTTCTTCCTCAGTGCTAGCATCACCTCCACTTCCCCAAGACAGTGATGACCAATCCTTTTAGGTGGGCAGTGTGCTGCAGGGGCAGGCAGGACAATGACTGGGAGGAGGGTGACACTCGAGCGAACTCTAGTTACTACCAGATTCTATGCTACTCCAAGTTGGAACCAGGTCATCTTCATAGCTGTATCCCCAGCTCAGGGCACAAAAAAAAAAGCCCTTAGCTATGGATTTTTTCCTTTTGGAGGATGCTGGCTGTGCAGCTCCCATGCACCTGGTTCTCGCCTCCCTCTCACACTTGTTGAGGGACCCATTTTTTCCTTGCTGCCCTCATTTAGCTCACCTTTCTCTTTAAGAATATGTGTTCTTAGGCTGTCAGCTAAGAACAAGTGCGTGTTCCAGTAGAATAGATCCACTGCTCCCAAACTCTGGACATGTCCATCTGGAAAGTGGTCTTCCCCAGGTATGTGTGCAGAAGGAATGCAGCCCAGGGGATGCAACAGCCAGCCAGATCAGGCGGCTCAGGCTGGGGAACAATGAAGGGAGGGGAGAGGATATCACCGGATTCTATTGTCAGAAAATCCAGAGCAAGGGCTGTTTAATTCAACTCTGGGCCCCCCGCAGGACATAGTGTTTGCACACAGTTGGCCCATAATAACAAAGCAGGCCTGAGTTTGAACCTTTCTGTTTGTGTAGTGGAAGGGAAGCAGCTGCTGTTTTTAGAGGATTGTCTTGGGGCATTACAGAGTATGAACACTCAAGTGACAAATGTTTCAAGGAAGAATATTTTCATCTCCAGTAGACATTACAAAAATTTTCTTCTGTGGCTGAATCATGAGCTTACCCATAGTAAACACCCTGCAAAAAGTGCTGAGGTCAAGAGACGACAAACTCCTCCCTCACCAGTTTGGGTTTCAAAGATAGCAGTGCTAGGAAGAGAGCAGGATGTTTAGGGGACTGTGGGGGAATAAATCAGGTGCCCCCCTAACAAAAGTCACACAGCAAGGTCTCTCTAGGCAAGGAACAAACCACAGGAGCCACATGGATGCAGATTCACTTGGCAAGACACCAATGAGAGCCACAGACCCAGGTTCCAGCCCTGGTCCTCCTGTGAGAAGTTGTAAGCAAGTAGCCCTCTGGGCCTCAAGTATGATAATGAGAAAAATAATGTTTGTCTCTCCTTCTGAAGGTTGTTGTAAAAAAGGAAAAGAACAGAAGATGAAACAGAGTTTGGGATTGCTTTTGAAGTTTAATGCAGCAACAAATATAAGATCTGCTAACTATACAAGGCCATGCTGAATGATTTGGGGGTGGATAACAGGAATCATAATTTAGAAAGCACTTGCACTGGTATTGGTTAAAGAAGTCTTAGAAAAGCCTGTGAGATATTTTCTGATGGTTCCATTTCACAGGTGGCAAATTTAAGGTTCATAGAGGATGAATGAATTGCCCAAACTCACAAAATGGGATTAAGAAATGATCCCGGGCCACAAGGAACAGGGAAACTGATAACTGATTGAGCATCCACTACACGGCAGACCCCAGACTAGGTATTTTGGTCACACAACTCATCTCATCTTCCAATCTTCAAAAAACAGAAGGCATATATTTCCCCAATTTACAAATGAGGATTTTGAAACTCAGAGATTGCGTACTCGATAGAATGGAAATGAGGAATGTCTGACTCCAAACCAATTTATCCCACTTTCTGGCACACCACAGCAGGTAAGGTATAGAGCATGGATGAAGCCAAAATGATGTACTCGTGTTCTGAGCACAACACTAACACCGTATTAATGTTTGCCATTTGGAACTTGTGATCATCTACTCAGGCTAAGTCAAAGTGTACCTAAGAAATAGCTTTCTAAATAATTAATGCTAGAATTGAGTTGTGAGGAAGGGTGTGCAAACTGTTTAAAATATTAACTCTTTTGCGACTCCCCTATGTATTTTAAAAGTAACTGCTTATCAGAAATTGGTAGTATGATTAAAGTTATTCTTACATTGGCATCCCAGAAGGTCCCAAAAGGTTGCCACTTGGCAATGCTCTGTTGGCAGTGAAACTAACCTAGAGAGATCTTTATGTTTTAAAAATCCTTATGTAGCCAATGTGCTATAATGTAAAGAACATCACAGGAAAGGCCCAGGGGCCAGAGTTCCTGAGTTCAGATGCCGGTTTTTTTTGCACTTTCTAGCAGACAAGTCAAGGAAACTGAGGCTTCCAGGTGTCAGTTATCTATAAAATGGAACTTTTAATAGTATCTTTCTCCTGGAGTGTGGGCAGGACTAAAGGACTTCAATACAGTAAGGCCTTTACAATGCTGCCTAACACTTGTTAAGGTAATTGCTAAGTTTTAACTATGATTCTTTCTAGTCTGAGTCTAGAAATTTGTTTTTTTTGTTTTTTGTTTTTTGTTTTTTTTTTACTATCTGTGAGCACTGCCTCCCTTATCTGTAAGACGAGAATCATATTCATGCTCATCTCAGAAACTTACTGTAAGGTCAAACAAGATCATACAAAAAGCTTTGTCAATCATATGTGTTACACAAATGTAAGTCAAGGTTCTTTTCCAGTCCTTCCTTTGTAAAATAGAAGACTGGGTCAGAATTGTGACCTGTGTAACCAGCCCTTAGGACTTCAGTTACTTCCCAAATAGCAATCGTCTGGTCTATTGCCACTTTAGCTAGCCTGTAGTTTGGTCCAAGTCAAATACTGGTCACTATATCCCCCAAGCAGGAGGAGAGTGCTATGAAATCTGCCGCATAGTCTTCTTCAGGTCCGTTTCTCAACCTAAGTGAAGCAGCAGGCAGTGCCCACACTTCCTCATGGTGGGGGATGGGAAGGGCATATTCACAATTATCCACAGAAATCCCTCTCCCAGCATCTCTAAACTGTTTTCCTGCCTAATTTGCAGGAGAGGTTAAGAACTATGTAACTAGAACATAGCATCGTTCATCCCTCGGTGTCTCAGGCAAAACCAATTTAAATATCCTATTACACTGAGATGTGCCTTAGCTAAGGATACAAAGGTATCCTACAGCATGCTCCAAATTCAAAGCACAAATAACATCAACAGTGAGGGCTGCACATTAGCTCATCACATACGTTAATTTTTTACATTCAGGCCCTTTTTCGTAATATTTACTTTCAGTTTAGTTCCCTTGATTCAGTTTGCCATTAGAGAACATGTTTTTTTTTTTCTACCCAGACATGATATATGTAGAGGTTAATTGTTGGGCTGAAAGCAAGAATCTTATCATGTACCTAACATATTCTATAGGTTTGCAGTGGCATTATTCAGGGTATCTTACCTTACCTCTCAAAGTGGTAATCTAAAGAAGACTACCCTAAAAGGCCTGAAGATGAGAGTAGAAATTGAGCCCAAGTTCACTTGACACAGTGCACCCTCTCACCAAGGTGGTTCTGATTTTCTATACTATCAACTTTCTGATATCGTGGGAGAGGAATGGAGGGTGCTAATAGAATACTCTGCCTAACAGACAGCTTGCCAACCATGTCCTAAAGAGTAACAGCATTTCCCAAGAATTAGTATAAATATTTTAGCTTCTGTCAGGGTTTCCAAGGTTCAACGAGAAAACACCAAACTCAGGAGATAACTCTACAATGAAGGAGTCATCCAAGATGAACGTGTTTGGGGAAAGCCAGCACATTATTTCCTTCTCTTGGACATTTATAATGAATAATATGGTAAAGGCTCTCTGAGAATCCTTCAGGAAAGACACTGCTTACCCCTTATTAATCCAGCATTTCCCAAACTTCTTTGACCATTAGACCCTATCCTTTGTACAGGAATCATTTATATTTTCTGGAAATAGTTTGTCTAGAGAAATGCTCAAGGTTTCTAAATTGAAAGGCATCTTAGAGGTCACAGAGTTCAACTCCCTCCTCCAATTCTACACCTAATTCTAATGTGTAGGTCCCCCCCTCACTACAACATATCCAATAAATTCTCAGACACCAGCCAGGTATCCTACAATTCAATTCTGATACCATCTACCTGGAGATAGCATCAGATCCCACAGATTAAGGGCTCAATCCTACAGGATTGTCCCCATTTCGGATGTCAATTGTAAGTCCAGGTTGACACTTGTGCTTCTGACCCACCAGCTCTAGATTGGCAGTTTCAATGATCCCTTCTTGGGTTCAGCTAACTTGCTAGGGTGGCTTATAGAACCTCAGCGAAACATTTTCTTACTAGATTTCCAGCTTATTATAAAGGGATATAACTCAGAAACAGCCATATAGAAGAGATGAATAGGGAAAGATGTGGGTAAAAGGTTCAGAGCTCCCATGCCCACCACTCTCCCCACATCTCCACATGTTCACCAACCCAAAAGTTCTGGACCAGGAAGGGAAACATAGATGAAATATTTATTACAAGTTAAAATATCACACTCCTCATGAAGAAACCCTTCCAGTCATTTAGTTGAACATATTTCCAGAGGTAAAGAACCAAGTGCTTAGCTATATAATCCATTCATTCCTCTGTGGGCATCTTTCATAATGAATGAAAATCAATCATTATGCTAAGCCAGGTAATGGTAATAGCACAAACTATATAGAGTCAGAAAGGTGTGGATTCAACCTCTAGCTCTGCTCTCCTTATGTGTGGCTTTGTGAAAGTTACTGGACCTCTATCAGCTGAGCCTCCTCCACCACTCTGAGGATGGTAATGATACTTGTCTCCTAAGGTACAGAACAGGAATAAATAAAATAATCAATGTTAAGTGCTTGGTGTGATGCCTGGTGCATAGGAAATGTTCAATAAATGTTAACCATTATTATTATTAATCCTATACCTACTTTCTAGAGCAACACAGCACAAATCTATTACCATTTCCACCTGGCAGCCCTTCAGAATTACAGGCTTCTCCTTCCAAGCAAAATGTCCTATGTATTGGACAGTATGGTCTTGATTCCTCCTCCCATCAGCAAACAAACAAAAATGTATGAGTATACTTCCCAAATAACTTTATAAAATGGATATACATACAATTACAGTATTATTTTATACATTACAAAATATACACAAAAATATTTTAAAGCATGAAACAATGCTGAATAAATAATATGCTTTTACATTTACATCTTGTCTCACTAGATAACATTTTATGTGGCACAAAAAGACTATTTTTCTCTCATTAATTATAATAAAAATATTTTAGAGAAAACAATGTCATAGGATGTGCTTCATTATTTTTTAATCCTTAGTTTAACACTGGAAAAGCAACCCACAGGTCCTATCATCCCATATTTCAATGGCTGTCAAAGCTGAAGACAAAATATCATCACAATAAGTAAATCCAACAGAAGACAAGCCTATAGCTACACTCCCTGAGTCATCATACTCAGTGGTTCTATCCTATACTTTTATGTAAATGTGTTGATGAAATTCAGCTAGTAAGTTTTCTTCCCTAATTTCAATCCAATGTTCTTACAAACTACTTGGAAGATACTGCATTTTTGTATTTCCAGTGAATGTGTTCAAAACACAATGAAAAAACTAACCAGTTAGAAAGTTGTATTTCCTTACTTTTTAAAATGTGTAATACTAGAGTTTTCACTAATGATGACATGCATCACTTTCAGCAATAAATTAACTATTTCCATTTTTTCCAAGTGGTCTCTACATAGCATAGATTTCTTACAAATGCATTGCATCACCCTTCCCTTAAGAAGACAAACCAAATGTGCCTAATTTAAAAATGTCTGCTCTGTAGCACTATTTCTGAGATTATTTATCACAGAAAGTATCAACCAATTTGGATCACTTATATTTTTGTTATAAATGTCTAAGTCTTCAATTTTGTCACTCTTCACAGTAATTTTCCACAAGATGACCAACAAACCTCTAGGTGATAATCAGGACCCAGAAACTACACAGAATCAGACAGGCAAGAAGGTTGATTCAGGCAGGTTTATCAGCAATTGCTAAAGGAAATCAGAGAGAGGAAGTGGCAAGAATCTGGGAAATATAGCTATGGCTTCCAAGTATTGCAACAGAGTAAGGAGCCTTGGGCAGCAACTAATAGACCAGCCCACTCTGGCACCATGGCAGCCCCACTGGGACAACATTGACCTGGATGTGGAAATGGCATCTTAGTACCCAAGAGAACTGGAAAAAGGCAAAACATGGTCCCCGTCCTAGGAGAACCTGGAAATCATGTAGGGTCTCGGGGCAACTGAAATACAAGGTTGCAGTAGGACCAATAAGAGTGCCTGAACATGGATGGTGTTAAGGTTTCCTGTAAGGTACATTTTATTTTCTTGGGTACAAGATGAAGGATCTGAGACCTAGACACTTCATCTAACTCTTTTTTTTTTTAATTTTTTTTAACGTTTATTTATTTTTGAGACAGAGAGAGACAGAGCATGAACGGGGGAGGGTCAGAGAGAGAGGGAGACACAGAATCTGAAACAGGCTCCAGGCTCTGAGCAGTCAGCACAGAGCCCGACACGGGACTCGAACCCACAAGCTGTGAGATCATGACCTGAGCCGAAGTCGGACGCTCAACCGACTGAGCCACCCAGGCGCCCCCATCTAACTCTCTTAAGGCCACACATCTTAAGAAGTGGTACAGGCAGAACTTGAACCCAGATCCTCTAGCCTCAGAGTTGACTAGTTTCAAAGCTTTGCTCTGTGCCCTAAGAATAGGACCAGAGCCTGATTAGTAAGCTAGGGTATTAGGTCAAAACAGAATATGCAGCCACTTTAACAGGGCTGAGCTCTTTAAAATGCTTTCCTTGGGTTCATTAAACTCTCCCCCAACCACTATGCTCTTACCCACTCCTGATTGCTAAGGAGTCTGTTTTCTATGGGGGCTGAGGTGAGTTTAAGCTAAATAGGAGTTAAATGGTCCCAGTTTTGAAGTTATGAGGCTGGGGAGGCAGGAAACCAGGCTCTCCACTGTCTCATGTAGTTCCTTACACAAAGTCATTGTACAGAAAGAAACTGAGGCTCTGAAAAGGCAAGTGAAGTACTCAGTATCATCCAACTAGTAAGAGGATAGGCACTCAAATCCAGGGTCTTTAATCTTAAGTACAAGGCCCTTTTCATTATACCAGAGCTTCTTACACACTGCCATCTAACTCCAAGATTGTGGGATTCTACACCTAACCAATCTTTATTTAGTGATTCAGAAAGTACATGTTAGCTTCTTTTATAGTGGTGTATGTAAAGACACAAATTCCCAATCGCTAAGGATCTGCAGTTAATAGAAATCTCAGTATCAGTGAGCCCAAGGTAACAAGTCTTTTCATGTATTAAATTAAGTGCAGTCTGTTCTCCTTCTTATCCATCATTGGGTAAGTATCTTCTCCCAGAGTGGTCAGAAGGAAAAAGTTCATTTTATCTAGGAGACTAAAGAATTAAAAATGTAAAAAGCAAAAAAAAAAAAAAAAAAGACTCAAATTAGGTGTGAACAAATTCCTTATCACTGGAAACCAATTAGGAGGTAGGAAAAGGAGTTCAGCATTAGCTTCTAGGAAATGTGCTTTGGCAAAAATTATAGACCCCTAACCTGGACATACAATCAACAACATACCATTCCTAAATCAAAATCAAATTTGCCTGAAGTATTTCAATGAGCCATCCAGTCTCTGGCATGAACTCTGTTTTGGCCTCAGTTCACAATTACAAGAGCTGATTCACACAGTCTCAGAATTGACCATTCCCTTCCATGGTGGATTTGGGGTGGAATAGAGATGAAGAATTACATTCTTTGTTAGCATGTGTGATGAAGCGGATCTTTCCTTCCTGACTTTTCTCCATTCGTTGGGTTATGCAGTTGGGTCTCAACCAGCAACTGGTTTGTCCTGGCCACCACTATTAAGTTCCAGTGTTATGGGATTGTGGAAACATGGGCCACCTCTGCTTAGAGAGTCCTTAAGTCTTATATCCTCTTTCAGCATCCAAAAGTGACTTCCAATCACTTACCCATCAAGTCTACACTTCCCTACCTAGTTGTAAAGGTTCTTGAGATGCTTCCTCCTCCTTCCCTTTCAGTTCCATCTTCTTCTGTTCCGTCACACCCTTCCTGTGGTCTATCCACATGCGTTCACTTCTCTTATTCAGGCCAATAAGCTCTATACTCAGAAATCTGGGGTTTTTTTCTTTCCTATAAGAAGTCCTCCATGACTGTTCCAACCCAAATTGCTCTCCCCTTCTCCGAACTCTTAATACACTCAATAAATAATACACAGTTTAGCACTAGACCTGTCTGAGTATTTCATCTGTACTAACCTGAACTGCTCAATTCAGCTGCAAGCTTTCTGGAACCAAGAGATGGTCTTTGGTGTCCACTCTTGGATGGAATGGAATGGAGGTTGTATGGAAGGAAGGCATATTTCCCAATGCAATAAAACTAAGAAATCACACAATTTAAGAGTTAAAAACTCACCAGCACTCCTGGAGATTAATAAAAGCATAACTGATGTTTTCACCAATGAGCCTCAGAGCTGTGGGGTCACCTGTTCATAAAAGGCAAGTATAACACTTGCTTTGGCAGTACGTGTACTAAAAGGCAAGTATATTCTTACATGGCAGCACATAGTGGGAATGGTTTCCAGCAATAGAAGGACCTCATTAAGTTCACCCCAATGAAAGCAGTGCTCATTTTCATTACCTCAAGATGAGGGACAGTCAGGCATGAAAGGTGTTAACACCAGCTCAGAATGTGAAACTGGCTGTTGAGAAAGGAGAACTGTAAGCTTTTCTTTAGAAGATCTTTTTGCAGGACTTAAATTTGCTGACATTTTACCCTCAGGCCTTTACCTGTTTTTGAAGATAAACCACAGTTGAGTGAATCAAAATAATTTTGCAGCAAGCAGTCATCTGACCAAAGCAAACCCATTGAGACAGAGCTTGTAGGTGATTACCCACTTCCAGCCTCCATCAGACATGAATTTATTGATCAAAGGAGAAAAATGAATTGAAAACTAAGTGTTCATCCGAACTCCATTTCCTGAGTTATCTTGGGGTTATGGAGAGTCTTAGCTATAGAGTTATCACCAATAATCCATCTCACTAGATGGTCACTAGATCTTCTTAAGTGTCTTAAACTTAGCACTACTGGAATAATTTTAGCCATTTTGCTGTGTGTTTTCTATAAAAGCCAAAGATTTCCACATGCATCTATAGACATTTACAGATATCCCTTAAGTATTGTGGCTTCAGAAGCTCATGCTATTGATAGCAAATAATGTACCATTCTCTTTTACAAGCATAAATTCTTCCCTCCTTCAATTTTGTACAAGTAATACTAATTCATTAAGAGACAGAGCGAGGTTGCTATCAATATAATGTCAAATCCATTAGGTGTAATGAACACAGGTAGTGAATGATTCCTTTTAGTGCTCATCTTTTGACAGCACATAGCACATTGCCTGGCCTGATAAACATCAAGCACATTATATGTGCCAACCACTGTGCCAACACTGTTTTTGTTTTTCAGGAAAAACATGATTTCTGTGCTCAGGTCATTCACAATCTGGTTGAAGAGATGGATATTGAATAAATAAAATATATAGTTTAGAATTTTGAAGGGTGTGAAAAAGAAAAAGTTCTATACAAGACATGATTATACCAGGAATAAATCAGGGGCCTTAATTTAAATCAGCAATCAGAGAGCTCTTCACCAAGAAAATGACATTTGTAACTGAGCCCTGAGGGATAAGTTGAGGTGGGCCAAGGAAGGAGCAGGTGGTCAGCCTTCCATATAGAGCATGGGCAAATGCCTGGGAACAGGGAATAATTTAGTGTATCCAAGGAACTGGGTGAAAGCTACTGGTGCTGAAGTGTATTGGAAAGATGGCACGAGATAAGGTCCAAGAGTAGGCAGTAAGAAGTATAAAGTCTATAATGGAAAAGAACGAAAGAAAAGCAGAGGATGATAGCCATCTAATTTACATTTTTTAAAAGAATTCTCTGGATGCTGTATGGAGAATGGGTTCAAAAAAGACAAGATTACATATATGGGAGATCTATGGCAGAGACCTAGAGGAAAGAAAATGGTGGCTTGTTCTAGAATGGTATCAGTAGTGTTGGAAGTAATTGTATGGAATCAAGAAATCTCTTGGAAATGAAATCTAAGAGGACTTTGAGATGTATTGATGTTGGGCAGAGAAGAAGCCAAGTTTAACGGTCACATGTGTAACCAACAAATGATAGATGGTAGTGCTATTTATAAGGAAGTATTGAGAACAGTTTGGTGGAGGTGATGAGGGAAAAAAATTAGTTTTCTATGCCAATGAGACATTCTGAAGAATACATAAAGTAAACTTTAATTAGAGACAGACTATAGCAATCAGAAGTCAAGTATGAATCTGAGTTGTCACCATATTGATAGTACTTAAAGCCATGGTAAATGAGATATTCCCAGCAAGATGATAGAGAAAAAAGGAAAAGTCTCAGAATAAAGCTGGAGGAGGGGATGTCAAAACTAAAATAAAATGAATTAACAGGAAGAACAACAGATGAGTGCAAAATGACAAAGGCTAACAGGAAAGGAATATTGGCAAAGAGTAATGAATTCTCCTGAAAAAGGTTTTTAAAAATGAGAATTTAAATTGCTCATTAGATTTATTAGTTATGGATTGGTGCGTTTGATGAATGACAAAGTAATTTTGGTGGAGAGATGCATCATGAAAAATCTTGGAGCAGGTGGAAAAGGAACGGCATACAAGAAAATAAAGACAACAGATGCAGACAACTCTTTCTAGAAACTTTACAGTAGAAGAAGGAAGAGAAACAGGGCTAGGGTGCAAGGAGAGACAGATTTGGAGTAAAAGGAAATAGCAACCATCAGGGAATCTATGTAAATGTGAGATTCAGTGTAAGCTGGTATTTGTCTTAGCCTAGGTTCTCTAAAACACATCTGAGGAAGAACTTATATGCAAGTAATTTATTTTTATACCTAAACCCAAGGAAAGATATTGGATGACTAAGGAGAAGAAAATAAAGAAGGAAAGCCAACTTAGGAATGTATTATCAGCTCATCACCACCAGAAAATTGGGATTCATTCATGTTAGAGTCCCTCCTAAGTGTCATTTAGAATATATTCAGAATTCTTTACCCACATAATGGAAGACAGGAGTTCAACACTAGTCAAAAGTTGCCCTATGGGGTACCAACTCCCTTGCACTTCCCAATTTGCACACGTCTCTGAATGGTAGAACAGATCCCTTTAGGTGTCCCACTCAGAGGTGGCAAAGAAGCCCAGGGCAGAAAATGAGACAATCAGTATAGCTGCAACCAATATCTGTCAAGTTAAGTCTGTGTGTAGTTAGTTGCTATGGTAACAGCTAGAGTAAAAGATGGACCGAGAGAATGAAGCAGAGTATAGAGGTGTCTGATAGAATGTCTACCTTGATATTCACACACTCCACATCCTTTCCAGTCTCAAGAGATGAAATGGGTTGTGTCTAGTTCATGACAGAGTTGGCCCATAGGTTCTACCAATTCTTGGCCTGCAGTCTTCCCTGCC
Organism: Panthera tigris; assembly: GCF_018350195.1. Taxonomy (NCBI): domain Eukaryota; kingdom Metazoa; phylum Chordata; class Mammalia; order Carnivora; family Felidae; genus Panthera; species Panthera tigris. The sequence continues at coordinate 67,711,766 of NC_056662.1, read as the reverse complement.
TCTGTTTCAGATTAATTACTCCAGGTAGCAATGATGGCAGACAAGTTAAGTGAGTAAGGATTTTTATACATTCCCAGTGACAGATTCAAGAAATGTTTTAGAAACATCAACCAATTAACTCAATATTTTATGAGCACATACTACATTCCAAATCTGCACATAGTTGTATAGATTGTCAGAGGATATTAAATATGGTCCTTACTTTGATATCTCATTAAGGGCATACGTCATAGATACATGAGAAGAGATCTAAAAATGGTAGATGGCCGGATATGATTAAATTAAAATGTGGAATAGGGCTGTGTCAAGCTAGTAGATACTTACTTCTGGCAATGTTTCTGTTATAATGAGTAGACTCTCAGATTGTGGAAAGCAACTATGAAAGCCATTTGTTTTTGTAGAAACATCAAGCTCTCAATGTTGGCAGAAACTCTCTCCAGGTGGTCAAACTAGAGGTGATTTTTACTTTCTTCTCTAAATGTTACCATATTTTCCATAATTCCCACACTCAACATTTATTACTTTTATATTCTAAGAATTTTTTTTAACATAACCAAAGGATGTGGGACAACTAGAACTCTCATACACTGCTGATGGCAACACATAATGGTAGTCACTATGGAAAACAGTTCAGCAGATTCTAATAAAGTTAAACATATACTTACCATGCAACTCAGCAATTCTACTCCTAGGTATTTATCCAAGATAAAGAAAAATGTTCTTTCTCTCGCTCTCTTTCACATGAAATACGTACATGCCTACACACAAACACCACCACCACCACCAATGTTTAAAGCAGCTTTTTAATTATCACAAAAACTGGAAACAATCTGTATGTCCTTCAACTTATAAATGGATAAACTGTGATACACCCTTACAATGGAATACTACTCAGCAATAAAAAACAATGAACTATTGATAAATACAACATGATGGAAGAATATCAAATGCATTATACTGGATGAAAGAAGCCAGATTCAAAAAGTTGCATAATATATAATTGCACTCATATAACATTTTGGAAGAGGCAAAATCATAGGAACAGAAACTGATCAAAACAAAGGAGTACCAATCAAGGGCTGTTGAAGTAATCAGCAGAACTGACCAAGATGGAGCCTCCATGAATCAATAAGAATGAAGAGGGAACAAAACATCTGAGAACCATTAGAGAACCCATAGCAGAATTCACTGACTCTCCGAGTTTAGAAGCAAAGAACAAGATACCAAAGTCTACTCTAGCATCATAAACCCAAAAGGACACATGATCCTTCACGATGACTGTACCAGGAAGATTCTTTACATTGCAAATGACCAAGACCAACTCTGGTTGGTCAGCCAAACATAGAAAAGAAAAATGGTAGTGAGGAGGTATTAGAAGGATTCAGAGTAACTCACAAGAAAGAAGGAAATGCTGAACAAGAAGGTGTCAAACAACTCTCATGTGTCGCTTCAAAACGTTTACCACTGCTGTGGCAGCCATTCCACTCACATTCAACCAGCTTAATGAAGGTGCAAATGGACTGCACCTAGCTTAGACTTGTATACCTCTCATTTCCTGTCCTAGGTCTTCTGTCCTGGCAGGAACCCACTAGACACTAGGGCATGCAAGTCAGAGGTGGGGAATTAACACCATGGAGACACATCTGACCAAAAGGAAATAATAGTCCATAAATAAATGCTTACCTTTCTCCCCAGTTCAGAGCAACAGCTCTCAGATCCATTTTGAAAATCTCCTAAATCAAGTCCTTGGCATAAAGGACCAGTAACCAGTAGCGGTGGCCAACTCAACAATTTATCTTTGTATTGATTATCTTTCTTCCCTGTTTCATTACTGCTGCCACAAACTCTTTGAGCTCATTATCAAATATACTATCTATAGCCCAGGCTTCTCAAGCCTTGCTTCCTGGGGAACCCAGGCTAACACAAGCAGGCCTTGGGAAGGATCCATTATAGTTCTGGATATTTCAGCTACAGAAATTTATGGTTTATCTCTTAAGGGTGATGGCACCAGCGGACTCAGCTCTCATCAACTTCCAAACACTTCCCAGGAGACAGTCTGATTGACGCAGTTTAGGTTACATGCATACTCCATCAAAGGGCACAGAACCTCATGTTCTAATCTCAACAGAATTATTTGTACTGGGGTCAGCTCTCCAAAGAATATGTGAAGGTGGGAAACAAAGGGTGATTTAGGAACATTTTGTTATCTAGTTACAAGTTGCTTTTTGATCATGTTAACTTATCTTAAAAAAAAAAAAAAGAGCATTGTGCATGTGGCATACCAGCCCCTTTCTGCCTTAAGTATAAGTTTATTTTCTCCAAGGAATCAATACCTTGCTAGACCTTGGTCACAGCCTTAAAATAGAAAGGGTAAGCATGAGTCAAGAATATTATGGGATTTTCTGGTAGGTTTTTCTGATAGCTCAAAATCGTTATTTTGAATTTGGAAAGCTCATACCTTAGCAATTGTTAAGATAGCCATGTTCACTTTTTTCTCACTCTTATTATGTCTCTCTCTAGGTTAATATCCAACACAGGTATTAAGCACTTGCCAGCTGTTCACAAGATTCAATCTCTCCAAAAGGTTCTACTGTAAGTTTTTCCTTGAGTATTTACCTAATCAATAGATGCTTGCCCAACAGCCACTGGGCCTGTAATATGTATTGTTTAGCCTACATCCTCCAAATATGTCACTCTGGGTAAGCAGAGGTAGTAAGGCCAAGAGCAAGCAACCTTGGTTTTACCTGAAAGCCAGCTAAGCTCAGTGTGGAGACAGCAGGCTCCTCAATAAGACTGTTATCAACACAACCAGTTTGTAGCAAATCAAGTAGTCTCTTCTTTCTTCACTATTTAGTGATTTACATGCCCTTCCCACTATAACTACCCCACCACCCCAGTCTTCTCCCACCCTCATCTCTTCCTTTCAGAAGTCTACTATACTAGGCATAAAGAAACCACTTGACAAACAAATTCACACTGTCAGCAAGATAAGCTATTTGCCTTTTCCCAAGATATCTGAATTTTTTTTTTAATTTTTTTTAACCTTTATTTATTTTTGAGACAGAGAGAGACAGAGCACGAACGGGGGAGGGTCAGAGAGTGGGAGGCCCAAAATCTGAAACAGGCTCCAGGCTCTGAGCTGTCAGCACAGAGCCTGACGTGGGGCTCGAACTCACGGACTGTGAGATCACTCCCTGAGCCGAAGTCAAACACTCAACCGACTGAGCCACCCAGGTGCCCCAAGACATCTGAATTTTTAAAGAAGAGGGGGAAAAAAGTGTGTAGTGCCAAGTGTATTTCCAATAGTGAAATTGTAAGAATCTGGAAATGGTAGGGAAGTGGTATAAGGAGCTAAGGACAAAGGGGAAAAGGGAGAGAAAAAGAAAATCTTAACATTTCTCAATTGTTCTAAGCAGTTTACCACTTCTGTATACAGTTTATTTGTTAAATCTGACCCAACAGTCAAGCCTGATGAGAAGATGAGGGACACAAACCAAAAAATAAGACTTTCCCCACCCCTTCATTCAGGAAGAGAAAAATCAATGCTACAATTTTTCCTGTGACCCAGGTAGAAAAGGAGGTCAACTGGCTGTGAGAGGGGGATTGAGACAGGAGGAAGATGAAGTCCCAACTATAGGGAATGGAGAAGTTTGGTTTGGAGGTGAAAGGTAGCTTTGGCATACTGAGCAGTCAAGGATAATAAAGGAGACTCCTAGAACTTTGACACAGTGAAATTAGCTAAGGAAATGTTCAGAGACAAGAGACTGCATGTCTGCAATTTCACTTTTAAGAACGGATATACTGAAGATAAATTAGAGGTCATTTATTTCCCTAACTTTGAACTCATCATCTTTCCAAACAGTAACTGTTCAAACATTGCCTCAACTAAAGACCACATCATGCCAAGGAAATTAAATGCTGGAAGGTTACTTGAGTGGAGCTGGCATAAATACCTAATGTACCTGTTCTTTCTTCTAGAGACATTCAAGATAATATAAACATCCACACAGTCGAAAGAAATTCTTTCGTGGGGCTGAGTTTTGAAAGTATGATTTTGTAAGTAAAGAAAAAAACTCCAGTGGAGTAATATTTGGTTTTTCATTTAATCATCTTTTTCTTAACAGGATGCTCCTTTTGTGTTTAGGTAACTTTGGCATTTCACCATTTAAATTTCTGTCTGGTTCAGTATTTTTCTCTCATTTCCATCTTTGCATTTCAGAATCACAACATGGAGTCATGTTAATAATTTATGATTCTGTGGTGCGATTCAAGTATTTAAAATTGCTCTGTGAGTGATGGTCTCCTGTGATGCAACATCTGTTCTGAAGGACAGAAGAACTCATGCATCAATAAAGCTAGTTATTGCCTGGCAAGGCTTTTGTTGCCCAGAGAAAAAGATCAAGAAGGAGGCTGAATTCAAAAGATATTCTCTCATAACCATGCCAAGCAGCTCCTATTCAACCCCATGCTGGGCATAAGATGACTTCTCATTTTCTTGGAACAATCACGTTTTTTTAATGAGCCTGAGTTACTCCCTCTGACTTTTGGGAATGTTTTTAAATGCACTCTGTGCCATTGATGGACTACTTTGGAATCTCCTGTATTAGGAGCCAGTGTGACAGTTTACCCACTCCCCAAAATGGCCAAGAAATAGAGTGCTAGAGTCTGCCCAAGAGTTTGTGGGACCCATGAAAGTTAGGTTAACAGAATGGCATTTGGGAAACTGGTAATTGCCATTACATCTGTAAAGAAAGCATTTTATCCTTCCATTTCACAAATTGTCGCACTTTTAAGAAATATAGTAATGTGTGTGTCTGTTTGTCTTCAAAATATTTCATTATGTACAAAAGGTATGTTCCAGCCAAGAAAGAATTTTAGTCATTTTCAAAGCAGCAACATGATTCAGTGACTACTCAGCAATACAAAAAAGGAAAGGGGGAAGAAACAGAAATGAGGAAATATTGAAGATTAAAGCTAAGCACAGCATTTGATGTAAATTAATTACAAAGAACAACAGAAAGGTTTCAAAGAGACTAGTGGAGGAATTGCAAGTGTGAAGGAAAAAATAAAATCAAAGGCATGTATTCAGAGCATATGTTATTACAACAAAAATTTTTAGTGAGTCCTACCTAAGCCTTGCTTTTAATACACTGATGATATTCAGAATTTATGTACACATGTATTGGAATGAGTTGATGGGGTGTGGGAAACATGAGTGAAGGAGAAAGCAAAATAAATGAATTAAAATATAAACAGAACTAAAAGTGTGCAAAATAAAAGCAACTATTCTAAGACTGAAGAAGGATTAATTTATTCTGACTGGCGTGTGATGTGAGGGTTGAAGGAACAGTTTAATGAGGGAAAGGTGGCTGAGAAAGGAAGTTGTGTCTAAGATAGGCTTTAACGATAAGTGGGATGTAGCCAGGCAAAGAGCAAACAGAAGAAACAGAATCATCAAGGATATGAAGATTAAAAAAAAAAAAAAAAAAAAGAATACGGGAGATAGAAGGAAAAGGGGAAAATAGCAAGTACCTTAGTAACATCAGCCTGGCGGGTTAGAGCACAAACAACAGTGAATGGACTGCCGTCCTACATATGGAAGGAGCCTAGTGATAAAGGTCATCAGTTGTCCCTGGATATCTGTGCTTCTTTAAAACTTGCCTTAACACAGGTGTCATTTTTAAATCTAGTGATTCAAAGTCACTTAATGTTATCATGTGGCAAATCTATTAACAGAATATTTTATAAAAATGTATCATTAAGTGGGAGTGTGCTGATATTTCCACTGTTTTCTCCTTTGGCAAGGCATTATTTTTGTCCAGAACACAAGACAGAAGAGCATACTCTCCCAAAGAGGAGAGCTTTCTTGAGAGTCAATACTTCTCAGACATATCTCTAAAGGATAAATTCATTTTTGTGAGAACAAAATCTTTTCTTGACCTCAGATGGTCCTTACCCATAGATAATAGAATCAGAAAATTCATACTCAACACAGCTTAACACTCCAGTTTTTCTTAATTTGGGTGCTACCTCTGGATGCAGGGCCACTTTCTCCCCCTATGAATATTCAGAAAAGGAAGCATGGCAAAATGGCACGGAGGACTGATAACATTTTCTATGCACTGGCATTTTTCAAAATCCTGAGGCCCTGTTCTAAAAATACCTTTATTGTACATATACAACATACATATAAATATTACACACACACATTTTTTTCAAACCCAGTAATGAAGGATTATCAAATACTTGGCTAGTGACTCAGAGGAAAATGAGTGATTAAATGTCCACCATGTTGAGGCCTCTGAGCCCTTTCCCACCCCTACCCTGCAACCAGAGGGTCTGAATGAAAACACCTAGCCGTGGCCAACTAGCAGAACGGCCTCAGATTTGGGGAAAAATTAAATGAGGCTATAGGTCTATCAGCTCCCACACATCCCAGCCATAGAAAAGGCTCACTCCATGTGCATTTCCTCTCTTCCTCAACCGGTTTCTATCTCTCTTGCCTACCCCAGGGAGCTTTAATACGCCAGGTCACCCCCAGCACCTTCACTCTTCAGGCTGAGGGCAATTTCTGCTTCTGGAGCTCCTGAGCCTCTACTAAAGCTACCTATGTGTAAAAATTCGAGAAAACCATGATCCAGTTATTCATTAGTCAATACGGTGCCCAGACTGTCCTTGTCGTCATCATCATCAGGCTTTAAAATGATCATTGTCTCTCTTAAGAGGCTAAGAGTTATACTTCATAAGTGTCAGCTTCTCGTTGTTAGTGGCTGAGTGCTACCACCTCATGTAAATCCCAGGGCAGAGGTTCTGGGCATCACTTGGTTTTTGTGTAAAGATCCATTGTTGACATCAAAAAATTCTACCCCTCTCCCCATATGATGGTATCCATTGATTAAGAAAAGTCCATAAAGACAAAGGTTACTTCAAATACAGTAATTCTTCTAAATTAGCCTCTATGATATGCAATCATAACAACATCTATTTGCAGGAAATATATGTACAGAAAATACTATCTTGTGTTCAGAAACATAGTTGGAGCCCATCTGGATTTACATACCCCTTGTGTTAGATGAAGGGTCAGCCAAACCTGGACCATAAATTAGTACAAGTTTTTAGAAGTGAACATTTTGATTGCAGGGAACATTACCATTGAAAGTAAGTTAAGTAAAATGGTATCCTGTGAAAGAGAAGACAAGAGAAGACAAGACAGGCAAGACAAGACAGGCAAGAGAAGACAGACAGGCAAGAGAAGACAGGCAAGAGAAGACAGACAGGCAAGAGAAGACAGACAGGCAAGAGAAGACAGACAGGCAAGAGAAGACAGGCAAGAGAAGACAGGCAAGAGAAGACAGGCAAGAGAAGACAGGCAAGAAAAGACAGGCAAGAAAAGACAGGCAAGAAAAGACAGGCAAGAAAAGACAGGCAAGAAAGAGAAAGAGAAAGAGAGAGAGAAAGAGAGAGAGAAAGGGAGGGAGGGGGAGAGGGGGTGAGAGAAAGGGAGAGGGGGAGAGAGGGGGAGGGGGAGAGGTGGGGAGGGGGGAGAGAGAGAGAGAAAGCAAGAAATCCACTCTTTTCAATAGACTGCTATTACAAAAAAATTTTTACTCTGTTGTTACATTTTAAATTTAGTGGAAACATTTGTGACATTGCTTTATAAGTGCCTGTATAAAGCATCTATGTAATATCCTCCATTTTGCCTCTTGGCCCACAAAACCTAAAATGTACTGCCTGGCCCTTTACAGAAGTTCGCTAATCTCCTGTGTTTGATCCAAAATCCCAGGGACCTACATCCCACAGGTTAGGGGCAGCTGCTCCAGCAATTCACTACCTGGGAACAGGTTGACAAAGCAGTCAGGAGGCTGGAGAGCTGGGGTGTAGGCAGGTAGTGGCAAGGTTAGTGGGGTGTGGGGGTGTATAGCCACTTCTTGGCCATCAGAACTCACCAATTGGTTACTTATGTTTTAAGAAGATTTATCTGGTTCCTGTCTGGATTTTTTTTTTTTTTTTTTTTAGGTATACTGGTTGTCAGGAAAAAGGAAAAAAACATACTGTTGCTGTCCTGTGATTTTAAGTGTTTCTAGTTACCCATTGCAGGCCAGGAAATAGAGTCCTGAACATGCAGGAGCCTCTCTGGCTCAGTTTTTCAAACACTGAGCCTGACAGGAAAAAGAACCTGACAGCAAATCAAGAGCAGGTGGTCAAAGGCTCCTCAGGCTAAGCTCTCCCAACCTCAATTTTGTTTTTGTTTTCAGATCCATCCAGGAGCACAGCAGTGCTGTGTTGTCAGCCCAAGGTGTCCTTGGGCTCCCCTATCCAGGCAGACCTGCTCACCGTCCTCTGCACACTCAGGATGACTGTTCCACATCCAGCCCCCAACAACCTCAAAGCCCCCTCCTGCTCCCACTCACATTACTGTGCCCTGCCGCAGCCCAGTCTCTGTAATTGATTTCTCTTCCTTTCTGGCTTAACCCAGAGCCACCTCCACAAGCCTTCAATAACCAGGTCCCTATGGGTCACAGGAGATGTTCAGGTTGTCTGACAGCTTAATTAGATCACTTTTTGATGACAGCCAGGCCTGCTGTTATGGATGAGCATGGGTGAGAGACATAAGATCTTAGAGAAAGGGGATACAAAATGTTCTTTGTCTTATAAACACTTGTCCAATGATGGTATGATTTCAGTTCTGCAGGATGGCAGAGATCTTTGTCTTATCCCCCCATGGCATGGTCTCTGCCCACTAATAATGTGTGCAAAGACCTTACAGGATCCAGGTGCTAGGCCTAAGTGTGCCTTTTCAACATTTTTTTTCTGAATAAGTAATACATGCTCATTATACAAATTTCAAGCATCACATAGGTTATATAGTGATAAATCAGCCTCCCTCCCACTCCTGTCCCTGAGCTTTAAGGGTGGCATTTTATTTATGCCAATAACCTGCAATGTCTGACCTTGCCCCAGTGCTTCCAATTATGAAACCCCCTGTATTGTTTGCATCTAACATTATTGGTTTTTTAATGGGCCTTTTATTTCAGATGGCTGAATAAGAATGGCATTCAAGAAATACACAACTGTGCATTCAATGGAACCCAACTAGATGAGCTGTAAGTAGCCCTGACTATCCTTCCAGGCCATTTAGAGGGAAATGGCTCTTAAAACAGTGATATTTATGTGGCTTTGTGTTTCCCTTCTTTCCTCATCTCCATCCCCAGGAATCTAAGTGATAACATTAATTTGGAAGAATTGCCTAATGATGTTTTCCAGGGAGCCTCTGGACCAGTCATTCTGTAAGTAGCTTCTCCTGTTTCCATGTGCTACATATCAACATGTATAACTTAGAAGTCAACTTTCTCCAATTCAGAGAAGCTTCCCATACAGAGCTGGCAATTTTTATTTGTGTTATCTACAAAGACTTACAGGGACAATTTAAGCTGATCCACATAACAGCAACAATAACAACAACAAATATTTAATGAGCCCTTACCAAGCCGCAGTGTTTTAAAAGCTTAAGATGCATTTTCAAATTTAATCCTTATAAAACCTCTGCAGGAGGAGCTATTGTTCCCATTTTAGAGAAGGAAAAACTGACTTCCCTGGAGGGGTTAACTAACTCACCCAAAGCCATTGAAACTTTGGAGCATGCATTTAACATCAAACTGGTCTGACTCATAGCATAGACTCTTAACGACTCTGCTATACATTCCTTCCATGAAAGGGAAAGCACAGTTCTCCTTCCTCACCTTCAATGTCTAGGAGTTTCCTCCCCTGAGAGATCCCCACACACCACTTATTTTTGGATCGTCTTTGCCTTAAATCAGACCTCTTGGGACTCATCCAGTACCTCATAGCCCAGCATGAGGACCTCTCCTCCTGGTGTTGCTTCCTCATCTCAATCTCTCCATGAGGGACTGCCCATATGCTCATCGGCCCCTGCCCCTCCACAGGGGTCATGCTTACTGCCACCTCTTCCCTGACAACCTCAGTCAACAGTGAATTCTTCCTCCTGTGACTTCGACAGCCTTTATGGCTGCAGGGACCCCAATCTCCAAGAGCTTTTTTAAAAACGTGTGTTTTCCTGGGCTCTAAGCAAGACCTACTCCATCTACTGATAAATGTATTGTAGGAAGGAAGGAACCCAGAAGGAAGAAGTCATATGCAAGAAAAAATAGTGAGCAAAGAAATAAGCAAACATATAAAAAAAACTCAAGTATTACTAGGTGATCCTTCTGTGGCCTGCCTAAGGTAAATTTAGGCATTTGAGAGCCACTAGCCTGAACCTCTTGACAGTCAATATCAGTTCCCATGTGTGTGTTTATCTACCTCCCTCCCATCTATCATCACTTTAATTTTCACCCAAAAGCTTATATTCTCCTTCAGGCTGGAATATAGTGTCTCTCTAGCACTAGCCCGTATGGTAGAGCAGAAACTCCAGAGGGTTATTATTCATGACAGAGCATGTGTTTGACCCATATATAGGACTCTAATCGAAAAAGTTCAATGATTATTTCAGTATGGCTGGCTTGAGATGGGCAGTATATGCAAAAGAAGAAAGTATCGGCGTGATGAAAGCAGAGAGGCCAGAGAAGACTACTTCGATTTAAAACCATTCCTTCATCTCTCTAAGCCTTGGTTTCCTCACAGAAAGTTCTTCCTCACAGAAAGCTTATATTCTCAAAAGAGAATCAGACAATAATATACATCGTAATATGACAGGTCATGATGTGTGTTATGAAGTACCAAGTAGTTCATGGGCATGACAAATAGGGAATGCCAGGAATACCATCCATGTGCTTTAATATACCACATACTTAAAATTTGTAATCTTACTGTTTCCTCATCTTCAAGTACTTGGGAGACCAACAGACTTATAGAAAGTGCTGTTGATGTCTTTGACCACCACCAGAGAAGTCTGGCAATTTCACTTACCTAAAAGTCTTAAGGGTTTTGAATGTTCCTAAACACACACCTCTGTTTGTCACAGCAGCATGTGTCTGTGATGGTATAGGTTTCCATATGTTGTTTGCACTGAGTATACTATTAAATCATAGCACCTTAACCACTCTGCTGACAACATTCAAGTTGGACTGGATCCTCCGTGAGCTCAATATCCAGGAAACCAGAACCAGAAGTTGAAAGAGACCCATGAAACATCACACTGCTATTGTAATTGGCAGAGTTTAGACCGGAAACTAGGTCTTCTGCCTCACAGTCCATGTATTCCCACCATATCATGTTGTCTAAAGCACATAAGTATGTCTAATCAAACATCTGAAAGTTATACAATAGGCTGTGAACTAAAATAGAGGAGGAATAATTGTAAGCACCAGACTCCCAGCCTAAGAACACCAGTAAATGATAAATGCAAATAGCACAGAAGAGCATCTCCTACAGGTGCATAAGCAAGTCCCAGGCTGAGGCACTGTGCCATGTGTCTCATCCAAGTGTCTAATGGAGAACACAGACATGAATCCCCCAGCCAGCCCTCCCACAAATGCCAGCAGGAAGAGGGATGTCACCATCACAGGCAGCTCCACAGAGTCCTCAAGTTACAAGTGCATATTTCAATGCTTTTACCACAGGAACCTATCTGGCCAGAATAAAGTGGATAACATTTATAGAAAATCCAAAGGAATTATGAAGCACTTGCCATGACTTAAAAGGGTTGAGAGTGATAATACATTCCCACATCTTTCACCCCAATGCATGAGGATATATGTGCAAGATGATGGCTGAAAGCCCAGCCTATAATTGCTAGTCTCCTTCTTCTCCCCTTAGGGGCAAGAGGATTGATCACCTAAACATCAAGCCTCCTTTCTGGGGTTTTCAGGTTTGTCTGCAGATGTCTTTCCAGCCTCTGCTTGCTGAACTTGGATTCTATGGCCTAGTCCATCTCTTAATCTACAAACTGATAGGCCAACCCCAGCCAAACCCTGGCCTGAGAGTTTCTTGTTTAGGCATGTACAGCAAACTAGCCCACCTCAGGTGCTGTGAGTTAATGAACAGGAGGAGTACAGACTGTGCAGATCACTCAGTGCTCAGTAGATGCTCAGGCTACGGCTCTATGTCTTGGATCCAATTCCCATTCCCCCCACATAAGACTGTGATATGGATGTTTGCATGCAGGAGGTTTACTGAGGAGTGCTATTAGTTTATGAGGGAAGGACTTGCTGAGAACACAATCAGGCTAAGAGGGAAGTTGAACTGCAATGCATTTGCAACAGAAGCCTCAGCTCCCCATGGGGAACTGTGGAATTAAGACGGCCCTTCAAAGTTTGAATTAAGGCAAGGGGCCAGCCCTCTTCATCAACAATCAGGCTGTACCTGGAGAGGAGCCAAATCTTGGCTAAGTTTGAAGAAGGCAGTTGCAGAGTAGAGCTCAGCTATAAGCACCTCGGGTGTAAGTGGTTCTGAGTGTGATCATGCATCACAATCACCAGGCATGGTTGTAAAACCCTAGACTGCTGATTCCCACCCCCAGAGTTTGATTCATCAGGTCAGGAGTTGGCCTAAGAACCTGCATGTCTAATAACCTGCCAGGTGAAGCTGATGTTGCTGGTCTGGAGAGCACATCAAAAATCACTGCACTAGAACCAGTGCTGGGAATTGGGAAACTTCTTCCTGTCTCTGGGATGCCTCCTCCACAAGCAAACTGTGGTCAGTCTTCCTCCCCAACAGACTCAGTTTTTTGTCCTCACAGTAGATACGTGCAAGGGATTCCAAGAGAGCCAAGGAAAGGGTCCCCAAACCAATGATAACTCCTTTATTGAAGGCAAAAATTTTCAGCTGAATGAAAACAGGGAACCTCTGAACACCTGAGGGTACAAGGGTGAGCTGTTCCATCGCAAATAGAAATAGATGTGGAAAAAGCCAGGGGCACACAGACAAGCTCCACTGAGTTTCAGAGGAGCAGCCTAGCACCTTGATTTCCCCCTCTGGTGTCTTGACCATCTGAGTTTTCACCTGATATTCTGAACTCAAGTTTTGTGTGTGGGGTGTGTGTGTGTGTGTGTGTGTGTGTGTGTGTGTGTGTGTGTGTTAAGCAATCAAGCAATTGCTGTTTCCTTGGGTAACTGTTTCCTGTGGGGAAAATTTAATGCATTGCCTTTGTAGGCTGGAGCCAGTACAATCATATTCTGATGGTTTATCAAATTGATTTGGCTATAGCTCAGATTCATTTGATAGTTCAGATTCAAACACTGAGTTATTTGTATAAGAACTATTCTCTTCCATTACCAGTGTACCCACAGTCCTATAGATAGTAAATTGCCTTTTTATTCCGCCTGGGATCATGAAAGAGAGGTCTTCTAGCCATCTGTCAGTGTAGTATACACCAGAAATGTGCTCTCACTTATGGAAATGATTGACCTGTAATAACATCTTTGCTGGGAAAAATAGAAATTGTTCAAATCAAATTTGTGGCACTGGCTATAACACACTTTATTAAATGGGGCACAGAGTGCAATTTAACTCCTGCCTCTCCTGACTCAGCACCTTATTACTGACAGCTGTCTCCCTTTTTGCTTTGTGTCTCAAAATCAGGAATCGTAACAATGTTGAAACAATTTAGGATTACTAAATCTCTTCAGTGCCAGCCATCATCCCCTTATGTCTCCTGTTAGTACTTTTCAGGATTTAAATTCTCAGAAACAGCCACTGCCAAATATAGTATGTGCTGAAATGTTAACCGAAGTGACATCTTAAAAAAAGAAAGACTGCAGTCATTAGACCAGCCTGAAAGACAACGATTAAAAACACAAGCCCACAACTAGCCATGCCCCCGCCTTGTCCAGCTCACCAGCCCCGGGAACGACGTCAGTAATAAACCTTCTCAGCTATTCACTGAGTATATTGGGTCATACATGTCCTACATTTTGTAGATGTTGCTTGAGCACCTACTGTGTATCTGGTACTATGCTAGGTGTAAGGGATGGAGAAATTTAAAAATAAACAGTGCCTGCCCTTAAGTATCTCATTCTGGTCAAGGAAGATATGTTACTGCCCAGAACAATATGCTCTACAGAAATTTTCCTCAGGAGGCTATGCTAATAGAGCAGAATAAGTCTTTGTCATGTGATACAGTGACTTTAACAGGTGAAGTGGTGGTGTGTGGCAAAGAGAGCACTTATGCCTGAATTTCTGCAATGGCCACTTCATCCCTTCCCTCCCTTCAATCCTTTCTCCTTCCAGTTCACCTAACAAGTATTTATAAGCACTTGCTATGTTCCAGGTTCAAGGTTCTCAAGACTAATCCTACAAAACTACAGCTTTCAGTAAGCCATTATTTTGCTCATTATAAATTCTAGACTCTTCCACCTGGCTTTCAAGGCTCAGAGATCTAATTCCATCCCTTTACTCCTCACAATATGGTTACCCAGAATCACCATTCTGAAAACCCCTCACTTGCCATGCTTTGTGTTCTCTCTAAGCCCACCTTTGGCCAATAGTCGTAATAATCCACTTCCATGAAGATGTGAGTAACTGATAATGTCTTATTTTGTTACCCCACCCCCATCCCTGTATATTCACATCTTAGGCATGGAAAATGTTTTTACAAAGAAATTGAAATCTAACAATAGATTTCCAATCCATGCACAAAGATTGTAGCCAGGAAAAAGATAAAGTTTTAGGGGAACACAGAGCAAAAATGGAAATACTAATAGTAAAGTCTCAAACCACACTCAACACTATCCACTTATCTTTGTTCCTGCTGGTATAAATTTCTATGGATTTTTCTTAATCCATGCAGATATCAGAAACATTTTTCTGTCAGTCCAAAATTTGAAAGTCTTGACAGGTCCCATGTTTATTCACTACAGCAAGTATCCAGCAAGCTTTAAGTAAATACTTCTATAAAGACTTTTATTTCCCTTATCACCCAGGAACCACTTTCCTTAAGACTGGCCTTACTGAACTATAAGTGACTCTACATTTGTCTCTTACCAACCACTCCCTCCTTTCAACATCCACCAGAAGATCCAGATCCCAGGTCACTGACAAGATATTTTAGCCTCATAGCAGCAAAGCCACCTAGCACTTATGACAACAGATCACATATTCCGTAGCTGTAATAAGGAGCTGGCTCCAGAAAACTGAGCAGGCAGAAAGGCACCAAAACTTCCCAACCAGGCTTCCCAGTCTAACACCTAGGTAATGGACTGCAGTCAGGTCAATCCACCCAATACATGATTCTGCTGCTTCTCTCATACACATCTATTTATCTATCTATCATACACATCTATATGCACAAGGTTGCTCCCTTCCTTGGTGCCTTTGATACTTTCAGTCACCGCTTTGCTGAGCAACCTTGAAATCCAGATTTCCTCTCTCAGTCTGCCCCACAGCCTTCTCCCTTTATTGTTTTTAAATATTTCTTTGTTTAGGGGAGAGCACAAGCAACAGAGGAGCAGAGAGAGGGGACAGAGGCTATGAAGCGGGTTCTGTGCTGACAGGCTGATAGCAGCAAGCCCAATGTGGGGCTTGAACTCAGGAATCGTGAGATCATGACCTGAGCCAAAGTCAGATGCTCAACCAACTGAGCCACCCAGGTGCCCCAACAGCCTTCTCCTTTTAGAATGACTGTCCTGTAAGACTTGCTCCACTCTGATTTGCATTATGATACTAATAATGAAGCATCTCTGCTAATCAGATAACTATCTTCTGAATAGATTGAGAGCCCAGTACTGTGCTAGATACAGTGCATAACCCGTAAGTAGCTTAATAATCCTGGCTCTCAGAGCATTTGAAATCTGAGCAGACAAAACAAACATACATGAACATACTTTTTTTCATGATATCATTTCATGGTATTAAATATCATTTCATATTGTTTGAAATGATAGAAGGGATAACACAAGGTGGGAGATTCTTTGAAACTGCTGGAAGTCAGGGGACAACACAGTTGGCTGGAGTGACCTAGCTCTTCCTTTTCCATATTCTTATTCAGCGTCACTTCTCAGTGGATCTTCAAACAAATCAACAATTTTCTGGGTGCTTACTACATGAAAGTCACTGGTGAGAATGCAAGGAGTCCTCTGCCATGAAGCAGAGAGAAAATCCAAGTACAAAGAGCTAGCATATAGGGGCTCCTGGGTGGCTCAGCTGGTTAAGCTTCTGACTTCAGCTCAGGTCATGATCTCACAGTTCATGGTTAGAGCCCTGCATGGGGCTCTGTGCTGATGGCTCAGAGCCTGGAGCCTGCTTCATATTCTGTGTCTCCCTCTCTCTGCCCCTCCCCTACTTGCACTCTGTCTCTCAAAAATAAACATAAAAGAAATATTTTTTATAGCTAGCATATAAAATAAAAGCTAGTAAGTGGTGAGAAAGGCATAAGATCCATGGGATATAATACTATTGCACTCTTAATGGCTTTCAAGGAAAAATATCTCTACAACTGTTAAAAATTATGGAGATGACAGAATCACAGAGACTTCCATGGGAGTCTATTTTGGATCCCTATTATGGCATAGAAACTATTCTGAAACTTACTGACTCAAAATAATCATCCCATCTTGCTCATAATCTAGTGTT
Organism: Panthera tigris; assembly: GCF_018350195.1. Lineage (NCBI taxonomy): Eukaryota > Metazoa > Chordata > Mammalia > Carnivora > Felidae > Panthera > Panthera tigris. The sequence goes on along the minus strand of NC_056662.1, from coordinate 67,695,239 downwards.
TCAGAAAAGTGGGTAGCCTATCTCTGATCCAAGTGATATCAAGTCAGGTAGTAAGGCTGGGGGATCTATTTCCAAGTAGTCCCCTTCACTCACATGCCTTGTGCATTTGTCCTCCTTCTATTGCTCTCTCTCTATACACACACACACACACACACACACACACACACACACGTGCACACACACAGATAGCATTTCATCTCATTCTCTGGGATCTCTACACATAGCTTAGACTTTTCCCAGCACAGCAGTCTCAGGGTATTTAGAGTTCTTTCATGGCATCTTAGGGCTCTCTAAGAGCAATATAGGAACTGTCAGCACTCTTAAAGGCAAGGTCTAGAACTGGTAAAGCAACACTTTCATCATATGCTATTACAATCCAAAGACATTGTAGGTCAGCCTGAATTCAAGGGAAGAGCAAATAGACCCTGTATGGAAAGAATGTAAAGAATTTATAGCCATCTTTAATCTACCCCAGTGTATAAGAGGAGGGCATTCCATGGAATCTAATAATTTGGGGTGTTTTTTTTGGTTTGTTTGTTTCAGAAATCTTCATTTAATGTGATATTTTTTATATTCTGAACTCAAGGGAGGTGCATATCTAAGAAAAAATAGTTTTCTGTTTTATATTTATTGCTTTTAAAAATATGAAAAATGTTCATGGCAGGTAATGATTGCCCTGGCTTCAATTGTTCCTGAAGGACTTTTTATACTTTCATCTCATTCCTTGAATGGAGCCTTGAATTATTTTAGACAAAATGAAGTTTTTGCTTTCTTCCACATTTGAGCGGGGAGGAAAAAGCCAGATGAAACAAGAACATGAACTCAGAGCCCAGAGTGAGTGTCAATAGCAGAACTGGTCAGTGGAACAATTGTGTTGAAAACAGAAACTAAAGAGATTTTCTAGGGCAGAGAAAAATACTGAGAAGCTCTGGACCAATAGGAAGTATAAGTGGAGAGCAGGCCAGGACAGCTGGATCATCTACCAGTGGAATGTGAAGACTTAGCACAGGGTTGAAGGTTTATGGGTCAGGCTCTTATCTCCAGGGACCCCAGTTCTCAAGAATCAAAATACTTAGGAGATAATTTAGAGAAGACACCTTGGAATGCCAGAACTTTTACCTTACGGTGATAGTAATGAATGTTGTGAGAAATAGTTAAATCCCAGGCATGTGTGGAAAATAAAGCCAAGATATTCTGTTGAGGGTTTGCATATGGAATGTGAGAGAGAGAGGCACCAAGCATGACTTACAAGTTTTTCCAACTGGAAAGGCCATAAGTGGAACAGGTTTGGGAGGGACAATCAGGAGCTCAGTTTTAATATCCAAAGTTTGGCCTTCCCATTAGACATCCATCCAAGAAGAGATTTTTTTTTAATTTTTTTTTATGTTTATTTATTTTTGAGACAGAGAGAGACAGAGCATGAACGGGGGAGGGGCAGAGAGAGAGGGAGACACAGAATCGGAAGCAGGCTCCAGGCTCTGAGCCATCAGCCCAGAGCCCGATGCGGGGATTCGAACTCACAGACCGTGAGATCGTGACCTGAGCTGAAGTCGGAGGCCTAACCGACTGAGCCACCCAGGCGCCCCATCCAAGAAGAGATTTTAAGGAAGCAGCTGAACGTAAGAGTCTGCAGTTCAGGAGAGCAGAGTAATCTAGAGATAAATATAGGGGATCCATCAACATATAAATGGTGTTTAAGCTGTAAGACTAGATGACTAGACCCACAGATTAAGTGAAAATAGAGAAAAGAAGTCTAGGCTCTGAGCCCATGGGTACTCCAACAGTTGGAGGTCAAGGAGCAATTAGCAAAGAAACATCCAAAGCTTTAGGAGACAAATATTACTAGATATAAAGCAAGTCACCAGGAAGATCTAAAAAGTTTCAATTTCCATGTACCTGAAGTATTTCATAAATATATAAGGCAAAACGTGACAAAACTAAAAGTAGCAGTATACAAATCCAAAATCATAGTTGGAGATTTTAATTCACTTCTCTCAGTAATGATAGAACAAACAAGCAAAAAATCAGGAAGCATACAGAATAATTTGAGTAACAGATACCAAGTTTATCCAATTTGTCAATACTAACAAGGAGGGGACTAAGTGAAATATACATCAGTATTACATATATGTAATCATTAGCTCTCAAATGTAAATTTGCCTAAATATCAAGCAGAGTATAAGTAGTCCAAATATTAGCATTGGTAGGTAACCACTACTAAAGCTAGGACTTGAGCAAATGAGTAGAAGCTGGATCCTCAGAAGATCTAATGACACATGGAATCACACACTTAACTTTTACCCTTCATCTTACCCTCTAATTTCCCACCAGTTTCATTTGCTAAACCCAACTGAAAGCTGACTGACAAGGTATCTGGGAAATGGAACCTGCAGAGGCCATCCATCCTGCAATACAGAGTAGAGCATAAAGAAGGACACAGAATGGATGGGAGAGAAACCAGACAAATGACCCACATATCACATCCATGTTTTGTACTTCATCAAAGTACAATGGGGAGTCATCGAAGAGTTTTAAGAAGGAAGCCATAATCTGGGTGGTTTTTTTTTTTTAATGCCAATCTGCAGTGTAAGGATTGCATTGGGGAGAGAGAGATGGTTGTGATGGTTAATTTTATTTGTCAACTTGACTGGGCTGTGGGATGCCCAGATAAGAAGTAAAACATTTATGAGTCTACCCATGAAACTGTTTCCAGAAGAAATTAGCATTTGAATCAGTAGACTGAGTAAGGAAGATCACCCCCCTCTATGTAGGTAGGCATCATTCCATCAGTTAGGGCCCAAAAGGAACAAAAAGGCAGAGAAAAGGCAAATTTGCTTGCTTTCTTCTTGAGCTGGAATATCTATCTTCTCCTAGCCTCAGACATTGGAGCTCCTGGTTCTTGGGCCTCCAGATTCTGGAACTTAGACCAGTGGCCTTCCTGGTCCCCAGGCCTTTGAGCTTGGATTCAACTATACCTCCAGCTTTCCTAATTCTCCAGCTTACAGATAGCATAGCACAGGATTTCCCAGCCTTCATAACCTCATGAGGCAATTCCCACAATAAATTTCTTCCTATTTATCTCTTTATATCCTATACTAGTTCTATTACTCTGGAGAACCCTTGTGAATGCCATGGTCACAAGCACAACAGTTATGAGGCTACTGTCTTTGTCTAGGCCGAAACTACAGAAACTAAAGTGGTACCAGAGGAATAGATGGATTTCAAACAGATATAAAGTCAGGCCTCAGATGACGAAACCCAATGTCCAAGTGAGGAAGAGGTGGGAGTCAAGGACAACTTCCAGTTTCCATCTTGAGCAACAGAGGAAAATGGAGGAGTCATTTGCTGAGAAGGGAAAAACAAAAGGAGGAACATATTTAAATAGAAGGTGGTAAATTCGGTTTTAATACTTGAAAGTCATCAACATAGTGGGGTATGATGGACAACTGATTATCTGGACCTGGGTTCAGACATAGGATCTGAGCTGGAACATACATTCAGAAGCCATCAGCATATCTCCAGTATCTGAAACCAGAGAAGTGAGTAATATCTGAGAATGTTATATACTGTCCGAAAGGTACCAAAGTTTGGAGAAACTCCAATATTTAAAGAAAAGATAGAAGAGAAAGAATAACAAAATCCAGAGTCAAAGAAGAGGTCAGAAAAAATTAAAGAGAATGTGATGCCACGAAAAAGTCTCAGGAAGAATGTTTTACACATGAAATATAATTGAGAAATCAAGAAGGTTAGAATGAAACTGTGGCCTTGGAAAGTATTGTTTCTCTAGGGTTTGGGTAGAAACCATGTTGCATTGTAAGGAAAAAGTGACATCCGTTATTAAAAACTGTTTTAAGTTTGATTGGGAAAAGGAGATGACAAATAGGGTAGAAATTAGAGGTGGGTTTCAGTGGACAACAGGAAGCATACAGAATTTGGGAAAGGAAATGAAGGACATAATGAAAACAAGGTTTTGAGAATGTCATTTTCACCAGACTTTGAGAACACATGGGGTAACAAATGCATTTTCATACCCCCAAGTTTATTGTTCTGAGTGCCCACTACTTTTACTTACAGGAAATGCAGACATTAGAAGTTTCTCCTTCCCCATATATATCCAAGGTCCCCAGGGGTGCTGAGACCTTATTATCACGTGCTACTGCCCCCATCAGAATCACTCCTTCATGGCCAACCTGCTGGCTCCAACAGGTCTAAGCTGGTACCATTTAGAGCCCCATGCTGCCACTAGCTGGTCTTGGTTGTTGTGAGAGTTGCAGCTGCCAACCATGCTGCCAGAAAGGCACCCAATGTCACTGGTATGGCTACCAGAAGTCCTCCAGGGACACAAACTTGATTAAAATGCGCATTTCTGGGGACTTCCATGTAGACCTCTGCTAATTTGCCCAAGCAGAGACTCCTACAAGGCAAAAAAACTGTATGAGAGACACCGAGACAGAGACAGAGAGAGAGAGACAGAGACACTGACCGAGAGACCGAGAGAGACCAAGAGACCGAGAGAGACCAAGAGACCGAGAGAGACAGAGACAGAGAGAGAGAGAGAGACAGAGACAGAGAGACAGAGAGAGACAGAGACAGAGAGACAGAGAGAGAGACAGAGAGAGACAAAGAGAGACAGAGACAGAGAGAGACAGAGACAGAGAGAGACAGAGACAGAGAGAGAGACAGAGAGAGAGACAGAGAGAGAGACAGAGAGAGAGACAGAGAGAGAGACAGAGAGAGAGACAGAGAGGTGTTTACTAAAAATACCTGCAATTTATTAAGTGCTGTTTATTGGCCAGGAAGTTTCCTGTGTACTTTAACTCATTTAATTGTCCCAACAACCCTTTGAGGCAGCTGTGATTATTACCATTCCTATTTTATGGCTGAGGAAACAGAAATAGAGAAGTGACATTACTTTATCAAGATCACAAATCTAATAGGTAGAGGGACAGGATACATACACAGGATAGTCTGGCTATACTCATAATCACCACTCTCTATTGCCATTTCAACTTTGTGCTGAGGGTGCCTCTACTGTCCACCAGACTCCTCTTACCCTTATGGTGTTTCTTCTCACACTTTTCTGAAATTTGGCCACAGATTCCACCCTCACTCATCTCAAGTATTTTTTGTAGCTAGCTTTATAGTGGGGAGGAAATGGCTTCCATTTCTTCAATTGATGTAAATTAGTGGATATCTATTCCAGACAGACTATAGAAGGGGAGATGGCTATAGTTAAGCCCCAGATCAGGCATGATGTGTGTATAACCAGTAATCAGAGAGCCCTGATCTAAGTCTTCCTACTGCAAACCCAAGCGCCAGGGCTCTAGGGGACCACATGTCCTAGTAGCTATATATTGATCTGACTGAGATGTGTTGGGTCAATTGGCATCACCCTCCTCACTCGTGTAAGAATATCACTACTACAGGGGCGCCTGGGTGGCGCAGTCGGTTAAGTGTCCGACTTCAGCCAGGTCACGATCTCGCAGTCCGTGAGTTCGAGCCCCGCGTCAGGCTCTGGGCTGATGGCTGGGAGCCTGGAGCCTGTTTCCGATTCTGTGTCTCCCTCTCTCTCTGCCCCTCCCCCGTTCATGCTCTGTCTCTCTCTGTCCCAAAAATAAATAAAAAACGTTGAAAAAAAAATTTAAAAAAAAAAAAAAAAGAATATCACTACTACATCGGCAATTTTGCCTGCTAACCAAGCAGAAAATTTTAGGTCCATAATAATCAGGTTTATTTACATTTTCTCCTTATAGAGACATTTCAAGAACCAGGATCCATTCCCTGCCTAGCTATGGCTTAGAAAATCTTAAGAAGCTTCGGGCCAAGTCAACATACAACTTGAAAAAGCTTCCCAGTCTGGATAAGTTTGTCGCACTCATGGAGGCCAGCCTCACCTACCCTAGCCACTGCTGTGCCTTTGCAAACTGGAGACGGCCAATGTGAGTCTTCCCATGTCCATCCCTTGAGCCCCACTTGGGAATTTCTACAACGCAGAACTTGGTCCCTAACTTCCACGTATCTGCAGCATGAAGAGAATCCACTTGTAGAGAGACCTCGCTGATGAAAGACCTTAGGCATATTCTAGATTGCAGCTTCAGTATTGTGAAGGGTTTCTCATTTTCTTGAAAATGGGCTCACAAGAGAGGGCTACCCACATGGTAGATGACCTTCCAAATATTAAATGAAGTAACATGAAAAACACCGAGCATAATGCCTGACTCATAGCTGATGTTTAATGAACATTTGCCCCCCTTTTCCTTGGTACCAATATGGATTTGTCCTTCAAGTCTCCAACTCTGCACCCTATAAATGTCCCAGGGACCATCAAAATCAACTTTGGATGGGAGAAGCGTAAATGCCATTCAAGTGACTGATGCACCCATCCACAATATGTCCTAACCACTCAAGGCTCCCTAATCCATCTTTGGATCTTAGCACATCACAGGCAGGACAAAGATTGGGACATCTGTTCACTTTGGCTTTCAAGGTTGGTCAGATCTGAGAAAGCCCAGAAAAGCAGGTAATCCAAACAGAGACTAAAACCAGGAGGTAACTGGTTAAAAAGATGAATGAATCATAGAGAGGATCTGGTAAGAGTGGAGGGGCAATATTTTTGAGATTGCACAAAAATGTCCCAGGCATTTAAAGACTCAATTGCAGATAGAATGTACTGGATATCAGGAGTTCTCAAAGCCCTCCACCTCCCCTGAGCTCACTGACACAATCCACATACAGTTACACTCAGATGGTGCCTTATCACACTCTTGTGTAGTACCCCAGCACTAATACAGCTTCCCTGTGTTGTCATTTCACTGTATAGTATAATCCCCTCTATTGTTCAACCTTTAATACATACTTATCTGCCCATGTAGACATAGCCCCTGCTCAAAAGCAAGATAAAACAAAAATGAAACAGATAGTATATACCCTAAATTGTTTTCAAAGTAACTAGGAGTCCACACTCACACCCATTTGAAGGATTTGCAGAAAAGAGGCTACTTTTCAGAAATAGCATGCATCACTGAAAAACTATCCAGAATTGGACACTCCTCACACATTAGCTCCAGGGCCAGGGAATTTCTTCCTAAGGACTAGAATCAGGATGCATAAGGGGTTGGGCTGAAGCACACAAGGTTTGAGGTTTTATATTCCAGGTAAGAGTTATTCCAGCAGGGACAAGAAAGATACCAATTTGCTGGCAAAACCCTGGAACTGAATACCCTTCAGGAAAAAAATCTCCAAAGAAGTCAAGATCACTATAAGAGCTGCATGTGATATGCTGCCTGGCCCAGTGTTAGGAGTATTGCTCATACTCCTCTGGTCTTGCCACCCCCTGGTAGCATAGATGCAGCCTCAGGGTTCCCAACCAGAAATCTTCAAGTCTGTCTCACATTGTCCCATGACCTTCCCTGATTGCCCCCAGACCACCTGGCTCTCACCCTTTCTAGGTCCCTATTGTAATTGACCATCAGGGCCTGTCTGGTACAGCAAAAGAGAGGATCGCCCCTCTCCTAGGAAGAGATGCCAAAACAGAGTAACAAATATTGCAGTGGGCCTTTAGCCCTTATATTTAACAAACTCACACCCACAAACACAAAATAAAATAGTTATATATTCATGAGATAAATTGCAGGGTTTTTTTTTTTAATGGTGTCATTTCATCCTATACCATAGGTGTGGTTTAGTAATGAGATTCAAATTTAAAGTTGTACAATACAATTGTTCTTACAATCCGCATTTAGAAACAATGCGCAAGATGTAAGCATTAAGCCCTTGTGACTATGAGGTTTTGGCCAAGGGCCCTCTCACAGAAAGACTTGGTTAACCACACCCCTCATCTGTCCTTGAACCATTTATCTCTTTGTCATAGTTCAACACTTAGCTTCCAAAGTTATTTTGCTCATTTTGTGATTTCAGTTTTAGGCTTTCTCTTCACAACTAGATTTTAAATTGATTCACTGTGGCATATACATCTAAATACCCACACAGGGCCTGGGTCCCAACATGAACTAAGTAACCACCATCATCTGTCTTGGTATTGCTCATATTTGCTAAGGTCTCATTGCCGGGTCCCGTTAAACTTTGCACCTTTATCTCCTGTAATTCTTACAAAGGCAATAGTATTTTTATTCCCTCCTCACAGAGGCAGAACCTGAGCCTCGGAGACAGTACATAATTTGACCAACACCATCCAGCTCAGATCCAAACCCTTTTCTTTGTTTCCCAACTCAAGCTCTGGGCCACTCCACTACACACTTTGCAACCATCAGCTCATTAATTTATTGGGATTCAAGAAAACTATTTTTTAAAAATGACCCTAAACTGATCTCCCAACTCTTTATGATGCTTATTATTTGCTAACGTACTGCAGAAGAAACACCATATTCCCTCATTTCTATTTTTGTTTCTATTCTTTTCTAAGAGACATACATTGTTTACGTTTTCCACATTCATGTGGCTGATCACTTCTGTTTC